>NC_134691.1:249669336-250269336 GCF_050947455.1 Rhinoderma darwinii
ATTTCATGGAAAATTTAATCGTTTTTATTCTGGGAGCCATAACTTTTGTATTTTTTTCTCGTCAATGTAGCCGAATATGGGTTATTTTTTGTGGGTTGAGTCATTTTTTTAATAGACCCATTTTGTGGTACATACAGATTATTGATAAACTTTTATGAATTTTTTAGCGGGAATGAAAAAAAAAGCAATTCCGTCTCTTTTTGCTTTTTTTAATGTTGTTTACAGTGTGGTTTAAATGTCATATTATCTTAAATATATAGATAATTTCAATTGCTACAATACAATATATGTGCTTTTTTTTCTTAACGTTTTAAAAAAAAAAAAAAGTTTTTTTATGGGAAAAAATTATTCAACATAATTGAATTAATGTTTTCGTCCCACTAGAGGACTTCACAATGCGATCTTCTGATCGCTTCTATAATGCTTTGCTATACTAACAAACATACAGGCAATCTTTTAGGCTGTGCCTTAAGCATTGCCTACTAGGCATATAGCGATGGCCTGCTTGCGGGGCTCTGCCATTGCAACCCATCAGCGCCCCAGGATTGCGTCATGGTGCACCAATGGGCCCTCACTCTGTCAAACATCTTGAATGTCACAGCCCCTATTGAGAGGTTAAACTGCTGGGATGTAATTTATCTCCGATCCCGACAGTACTGACAGGAGCAGGGCTGTGTAAAAGAACCACTGATCACATGGCAGCACTGGCAGCACCTATGATATCACAATGACAACAATTTACAGTGTGGGAGCTTGCACTTGGTGGTGTGACATACATTTTAATCATGAGTTGTTAAGGGATTAAATTGTCTTACTGACAGATTTTCTATACTGTGAGGTTCTTAGCACAATTTCTGATCATATTATGTAATCCCACTGTTATGGCAGGAAGGAGGTGAAGGGAACAAGTGAGCCCTAATCTACCCACCGCCCTGTCCCTGCCTACTTGCAACGACCCGCCCTAGGCGACGGGGTACAACTTGGCGGCGGTCCCTACGCTGACTAAGCGCAAGGGGATACAAACAGGGAACAAGCAAGGGAAGGGGCAGTAGCCCACGGAACACCGTGAGGAAACGGAGTGGTGAACGAGCCAGTCAGGATCAGGATGTAGTGGAGTATACAAACGCAGAGCACGGAGCAGGAAGCAAGCCAGGGGCAGAGCGAAGCAGGATAAGCGGGAACTGAAGCAAGGCAGAAGCACGGCAGAAGCAGGCTGGAGCAAGGCAGCAGTGTGGCCAGGAATCCAAGAAGAATAACAAGCAATGAGGAAGAGAAAACGGCAGGTATAAATGGACAGGGGGCGGAGCTAACTCCGACTGACCAGGCCGCGATAGGCTCTCCCACTCCTGAGCCTGCCACCCTGATTGGTGGGAGCCGGTGTCAGTCTAAGAGGTCTGGCCTCAGGTGTCGACTGATTAATCCTGGGAGTATCCACAGACGTAGTGCCTGGCAGATCCTTTACAGTACTCCCCCTTTTATGAGGGGCCACCGGACCCTTACTAAGAGGACCCGGTTTAGTGGGGAAGAGAAGGTGGAACCTCCTGACCAATACCCCAGCGTGAACATCTCGAGCAGGTACCCAAGTCCTCTCCTCCGGCCCGTATCCTCTCCAATGGACCAGGTACTGGAGGGAGCCCTGGATCATCCTACTGTCCACAATCTTGGCCACCTCGAATTCCACCCCCTCAGGGGTGAGAACGGGAACAGGAGGTTTCCTCGAGGGGGACCAGGACGGGGAGCAGCGTTTAAGGAGGGAGGCATGAAAGACGTCGTGTATGCGAAAGGATGGGGGCAGCTCCAGACGGGTTGAGGACTTCAATGACCTTATAAGGCCCAATAAATCGGGGAGCAAACTTCCTGGACGGGACCTTAAGGCGCAAGTTCCTAGACGACAACCACACCAGATCCCCGATGACAAACCGGGGGTTAGCAGAACGTCTTCTATCAGCCTGAATCTTTTGTACGCTCTGGGACGCCTCTAGGTTCTTCTGAACCTGGGCCCAGACTGTGCACAGTTCCCGATGAACGTCCTCTACCTCGGGATTATTGGAACAACCAGGAGAAACGGAGGAGAACCTTGGATTAAACCCGAAATTACAGAAAAACGGGGAGACCCCTGACGAGTTACTGACCCGATTATTCAGGGAAAATTCGGCGAGGGGAAGGAATGAGACCCAATCAAATTGACAGTCAGAGATGAAACACCTTAAATATTGTTCCAGGGATTGATTAGTCCTTTCCGTTTGGCCATTAGTTTCGGGATGGAAGGCGGAGGAGAAGGACAGATCAATCTCCAACTTTTTACAAAAAGCTCTCCAAAATAAGGAAACAAATTGTACCCCTCTGTCAGAAACGATATTGACTGGGGCCCCATGGAGACGCAAAATGTGTTTAACAAACAAAGAAGCTAACGTCTTGGCGTTAGGAAGTTTCTTAAGGGGCACAAAGTGGCACATCTTGCTGAAGCGGTCTACTACCACCCACACCACCGACTTGCCCTGAGATGGAGGCAAATCGGTGATAAAATCCATGGAGATATGGGTCCAAGGTCTCTGGGGAATGGGCAAAGAACGTAGTAAGCCCGCAGGTCGGGACCTAGGGGTCTTGGACCTAGCACAAACCTCACAAGCGGCGACGTAAGCCCTAACGTCTTTAGGCAACCCAGGCCACCAATAGTTTCTGGTAATGAGGTGTTTGGTACCCAAGATGCCAGGATGACCAGATAGTGCGGAGTCATGGTTTTCCCTGAGTACCCTTTGCAGGGGGACAAACAGCTTGTCCCCAGGGAGGTTCCCGGGAGCTGAACCTTGATCAGCCGCAATGTCAGAGGCTAAATCAGAATCAGTGGCAGAAACGATTATACCAGGGGGTAAAATACAAGCAGGATCCTCCTCAAAAGGAGGATTGGCCATGAAACTACGTGACAGTGCATCAGCCTTAATATCATCAGCGCATCAGCCTTAATATTTTTGGACCCAGCCCTATAGGTAACCAAGAAGTTAAATCTGGTAAAGAATAGCGCCCATCGAGCTTGTCTAGGATTAAGCCTCCGGGCAGATTCTAGGAAAACCAGATTCTTGTGGTCAGTAAGGACCGTTACCTGGTGTCTGGCCCCCTCCAGGAAGTGACGCCACTCTTCAAAAGCCCATTTAATGGCTAAAAGTTCGCGGTTGCCAATATCATAGTTACTCTCCGTGGGCGAAAACTTCCTAGAGAAGTAAGCACAGGGGCGGAGATGGGTGAGGGAGCTGGTACCCTGGGACAAGACGGCCCCCACTCCCACCTCGGACGCGTCAACCTCCACAATAAATGGCTCCCTTTGGTTGGGCTGAACCAGCACGGGGGCCGAGATAAAGCACTTCTTGAGGGTCTCAAAAGCCTGGACGGCCTCAGGAGGCCAGTGGAGGACATCAGCACCCTTGCGAGTGAGGTCCGTAAGAGGCTTAGCGACGACCGAGAAGTTGGCAATAAATCTCCTGTAATAGTTAGCGAACCCCAAAAAACACTGTAGCACCTTCAGGGAGGCAGGTTGGACCCATTCCGCCACAGCCTGAACCTTGGCAGGGTCCATGCAGAATTCATGAGGAGTGAGGATTTGACCCAAAAATGGTATCTCCTGTACCCCAAACACACATTTTTCGGTTTTCGAAAACAGATTATTTTCCCGGAGGACCTGGAGGACCTTCCTGACATGCTCCACGTGGGAGGACCAGTCCTTGGAAAACACCAGTATGTCATCAAGGTACACTACAAGAAAATTTCCCAGGTAATCTCTCAGAATTTCATTAATAAAATTCTGGAAGACGGCAGGGGCATTACACAACACAAAGGGCATGACCAGGTATTCGAAATGACCTTCGGGCGTGTTGAACGCAGTCTTCCACTCATCCCCCTCTTTGATGCGGATAAGGTTATATGCCCCCCGTAGATCGAACTTAGAGAACCATTGGGCCCCCTGAACCTGATTAAAAAGATCCGGAATCAAAGGAAGGGGATACTGGTTCCTTACTGTGACCTTATTCAAGTTCCGATAGTCAATGCACGGCCTAAGACCACCATCCTTCTTCCCCACGAAGAAGAAGCCAGCACCTACAGGAGAAGTCGAGGGGCGAATGAAACCCTTGGCCAGGCATTCTTGGATATACTCCCTCATAGCTTCAAGTTCAGGACATGAAAGATTAAATATCCTACCCTTAGGAAGCTTAGCACCAGGTACCAAATCGATGGCGCAATCGTAATCTCTATGAGGGGGCAACACCTCGGAGGCCTCCTTAGAAAACACATCAGCGAAGTCCTGAACAAACTCAGGTAGCGTGTTTACCTCCTCACGGGGAGAAATAGAGTTAACCGAAAGACATGACGTCAGGCATTCACTACCGCATTTGGTGAGATCCCCAGTATTCCAATCAAACGTGGGATTATGCAGCTGCAACCAGGGAAGACCTAATAACAGATCGGACGATAATCCCTGCATCACCAGTACAGAGCACTGCTCCAAATGCATGGAGCCAACAAGGAGTTCAAAAACAGGAGTATGCTGAGTAAAATAACCATTAGCAAGAGGAGTGGAGTCGATACCCACTACCGGGACAGGATAAGGCAAATCAATAAAAGGCATTTTTAGAGACATAGCAAATTCCACAGACATGATATTAGCAGATGAGCCAGAATCCACGAAGGCACTGCCAGTGGCAGACCGGCCAGCAAACGAGACCTGAAAGGGAAGCTAAATTTTATTGCGTTTCATATTAATGGGAAATACCTGTGCGCCCAAGTGACCTCCCCGATGATCACTTAGGCGCGGAAGTTTTCCGGCTGCTTATTCTTGCACCTGGGACAGGTGTTCAGTAGATGCTTGTCACCCCCACAATAGAAGCAGAGACCATTCTTCCTGCGGAACTCTCTACGTTGTCGAGGGGACATGGAGGCCCCGAGTTGCATAGGTACCTCCGAGTCTTCCGTGGAAGAGCGAGGAGACGGGACCTCGGGGGGAATCGCAGGGAAGTCAGAGGGGAAAACATTGAAACGTTCAAGCTGACGTTCCCTGAGACGTCGGTCAAGTCGTACTGCTAGGGCCATAACCTGGTCTAGGGAGTCAGAAGAGGGGTAGCTAACAAGCAGATCCTTCAGGGCGTCAGATAATCCTAACCTAAACTGGCACCTTAGGGCCGGGTCGTTCCACCGAGAAGCTACGCACCACTTTCTAAAATCAGAACAGTATTCCTCAACAGTTCTCCTACACTGACGTAAGGTCACCAGCTGACTCTCGGCTAAGGCAGTCCTGTCAGTCTCGTCGTAAATGAGTCCGAGGGCAGAGAAAAAACGATCGACGGAGGAAAATTCAGGGGCGTCAGGAGCCAAGGAGAAGGCCCACTCTTGGTGTAAAGGATCTGCCAGGCACTACGTCTGGGTATACTCCCAGGATTAATCAGTCGACACCTGAGGCCAGACCTCTGAGACTGACACCTGCTCCCACCAATCAGGGTGGCAGGCTCAGGAGTGGGAGAGCCTATCGCGGCCTGGTCAGTCAGAGTTAGCTCCGCCCCCTGTCCATTTATACCTGCCGTTTTCTCTTCCTCCTTGCTTGTTATTCTTCTTGGATTCCTGGCCCCACTGCTGCCTTGCTCCAGCCTGCTTCTGCCGTGCTTCTGCCTTGCTTCAGTTCCGTTTATCCTGCGTTGCTCTGCCCCTGGCTTGCTTCTGCTCCGTGCTCCCGTTTGTATACTCCACTACTTCCTGATCCTGACTGGCTCATTCACCGCTCCGTTTCCTCGCGGCGTTCCGTGGGCTACTGTATTCCCTTGCCTGTTCCCTGTTTGTACTCCCTTGCACTTAGACAGCGTAGGGACCGCCGCCAAGTTGTACCCCGTCGCCTAGGGCGGGTCGTTGCAAGTAGGCAGGGACAGGGCGGTGGGTAGATTAGGGCTCACTTGTTCCCTTCACCTCCTTCCTGCCATTACACTTGGGGCCCTTCCTGGAGTCGGGATATAATGATACCCACCCGCTGGTTCTCGGAACCTGAGGAGTGAGGTTTTAGACGGAAGTAAAGTCTGCAACTCTCCCGGAAGGAGAGAAAAGTCTTACGGTCCCCTGAGAACCGGTCAGGTAACTTGAGGTCGGGTTCTAGAGGTGAGGTGAGGGGTACTACTATGGCAGCGTCAGACTGGTTGACCCTCTGAGCCAGGGCCTGGACCTGTAGGGAGAGGCCCTGCATCTGCTGGGTCAGGGTCTCAAGGGGGTCCATGATAGCGTCAGCGTAGGAGAAATGGTAGACTAGGTATGGGCTTGTTATTATGTTATGGCAGGAAGGAGGTGAAGGGAACAAGTGAGCCCTAATCTACCCACCGCCCTGTCCCTGCCTACTTGCAACGACTCGCCCTAGGCGACGGGGTACAACTTGGCGGCGGTCCCTACGCTGACTAAGTGCAAGGGGATACAAACAGGGAACAAGCAAGGGAAGGGGCAGTAGCCCACGGAACACCGTGAGGAAACGGAGTGGTGAACGAGCCAGTCAGGATCAGGATGTAGTGGAGTATACAAACGCAGAGCACGGAGCAGGAAGCAAGCCAGGGGCAGAGCGAAGCAGGATAAGCGGGAACTGAAGCAAGGCAGAAGCACGGCAGAAGCAGGCTGGAGCAAGGCAGCAGTGGGGCTAGGAATCCAAGAAGAATAACAAGCAGTGAGGAAGAGAAAACAGCAGGTATAAATGGACAGGGGGCGGAGCTAACTCCGACTGACCAGGCCGCGATAGGCTCTCCCGCTCCTGAGCCTGCCACCCTGATTGGTGGGAGCCGGTGTCAGTCTAAGAGGTCTGGCCTCAGGTGTCGACTGATTAATCCTGGGAGTATCCACAGACGTAGTGCCTGGCAGATCCTTTACACCCACCTGCCATAATAAGGCAACTTCATTCAGATGGGTCGCTACACTAAAACATTATACAAGAGACTTAGGCCACATGCACACGACCGTAGCCATGTGCACGGCCGTTATTTCCGGGTCGGCCGGCCACAGAGTGACCGCCGTGTGCCGTCCGCAAATCGCAGGCTGTGCACATGGCCGCGGTCATTGTTTTCAATGAGCCCAGACCGCAGAACACAGCCGTAATAAGGCTTGCTGGTTCTTTCCGGGCTCCGGGGCCATGCACGGACCGTGAAAACCACGGTCATGTGCACTGCCCCATAGGAATGAATAGGGCCGCAATTCTCCCGTGGATTTTCAGGGGAGTTGCGGCCGCAAAAGCACGTTCGTGTGCATGGGGCCTTACGGCTTTATTGGGCCTAGGCCTAAAAAATGTAGCCAGGATAGGTAGGAACCATATTTTTTTGCACTAATAAGAAACAGCCTTGGACTAATGGAAGGAGCAGAGGCAATCACCACAAAATTAGTCAGCAGAGCTTACGTTTTGTATTATATCCTCTTTTAATGGCAAAAAATGCATGTAAGGCCTTATTCACACGACAGTGAAAAAAAATGTCCATTTAAAACTGATCAACTGTCAGTTTTTCATGGCCATTTTGCATCAGTGTGTCTCTAAATTTTCATCCGTTTCAAGTCCATCTGTCCGTTTTTAATGGCCGTTTGACATCCATTTTGCATCAGTTTTTCATGGCCGTTAAAAAAACTGATGCATTTCATTGGTCAGGCTTTTTTTGTCCCAGCCCCCTGAAAACAACCAAAGGAAGGTCACATGTTCACCTAGACAATATTTACAGCCTCCCTGTAGATGATGCCACACACCTTCCTGTATATGATGCCACGCACCTCCCTGTATATGATGCCACACACCTTCCTGTATATGATGCCACACACCTTCCTGTATATGATGCCACGCACCTCCCTGTATATGATGCCACACACCTTCCTGTATATGATGCCACACACCTTCCTGTATATGATGCCACACACCTCCCTGTATATGATGCCACACACCTTCCTGTATATGATGCCACACACCTTCCTGTATATGATGCCACACACCTTCCTGTATATGATGCCACGCACCTCCCTGTATATGATGCCACACACCTCCCTGTATATGATGCCACGCACCTCCCTGTATATGATGCCACACACCTCCCTGTAGATGATGCCACACACCTCCCTGTATATGATGCCACGCACCTCCCTGTATATGATGCCACACACCTTCCTGTATATGATGCCACGCACCTCCCTGTATATGATGCCACACACCTCCCTGTATATGATGCCACGCACCTCCCTGTATATGATGCCACACACCTTCCTGTATATGATGCCACACACCTCCCTGTATATGATGCCACGCACCTCCCTGTATATGATGCCACACACCTTCCTGTATATGATGCCACGCACCTCCCTGTATATGATGCCACGCACCTCCCTGTATATGATGCCACACACCTCCCTGTATATGATGCCACGCACCTCCCTGTATATGATGCCACACACCTCCCTGTATATGATGCCACACAGCCTTCTTGTATATGCCACACGCCTCCCTGTATATGATGCCACACCTGCCTCCCTGTAGATGATGCCACACCAGCCTCCCTGTAGATGATGCCACACCAGCCTCCCTGTAGATGATGCCACACCAGCCTCCCTGTACATGATGCCACACCAGCCTCCCTGTAGATGATGCCACACCTGCCTCCCTGTACATGATGCCACACCAGCCTCCCTGTACATGATGCCACACCAGCCTCCCTGTACATGATGCCACACCAGCCTCCCTGTAGATGATGCCACACCAGCCTCCCTGTACATGATGCCACACCAGCCTCCCTGTAGATGATGCCACACCAGCCTCCCTGTAGATGATGCCACACCAGCCTCCCTGTAGATGATGCCACACCAGCCTCCCTGTAGATGCCACACCAGCCTCCCTGTAGATGCCACACCAGCCTCCCTGTAGATGCCACACCAGCCTGCCTGTAGATGCCACACCAGCCTCCCTGTAGATGCCACACCAGCCTCCCTGTAGATGCCACACCAGCCTGCCTGTAGATGCCACACCAGCCTCCCTGTAGATGCCACACCAGCCTCCCTGTAGATGCCACACCAGCCTCCCTGTAGATGCCACACCAGCCTCCCTGTAGATGCCACACCAGCCTCCCTGTAGATGCCACACCAGCCTCCCTGTAGATTGTGCCACATACTCACGAGAGCAGCGCCGTCTCTCCTCTTCTTCACTTGTGGTCACTCGTCTGCACGGGATCTGGCAAGGCAGCGCGACGGGGCGATGACGTCATCGAGGCGCCTTCAAACCCATGAAGACGAGTGACCACACGTGAAGAAGCGCCGCAAACGTGAGTATGCCAACGATAGCCAGCAAGGGAACTAGTAGTTCCCTTGCCAGTCCCAGATCCGTTTTTAACGGTTGTTACATGTATTGACAGCCGTTAAAAACGGATCCATTGACTTCTATGGGGGCCGTCAGGCCGTTAAAACGGCCAAAAATAGGACATGTCCTATTTTTTGACGGCCATTATTCACGGGCCGTTAAAAAAACGGCCGTGTGAATGCACCCATAGAATATCATTGTTCTGAAAACGGCCATGTGAAAGCCGTTAAAAGGACGGCCATCACATGGCCGTTTTTCACTGTCGTGTGAATAAGGCCTTAGTCTATGTTCAGCGCCTCAAATTTGACAGGAAAAATAGTGCTGCATGCAAAACAACAGACACCTCGGCGGAAACACAGTAGATTGTTTTTATATATGTTGTATCCACGTACACTGCGCTTGCTATATAAAAGTACGACTGTACTTATGCACTTTGTAAAACTGCTCCATAGTATGGGTTGGAAGCTCTATGTATACACTTGATTTTTGCAAATTGTACATCAATTGGTTTTATGTTAATTATTGGATGTACCTCCTATTTATATCTGACAATGTGTGTAGTGTTGTACAGCTTGAGAAAGGTTCTGTGACGAACCGAAACGTCGCTGCTCACTTGAGGTGAATAAATCCACCCTTTTTTCATCTATCTGGAAGTCCCGGTGCCGTTATTTTGTCCTATGGTTCTTTTATATATATATATATATATATATATATACATATATATATATATATATATATATATATATATATATATAGACACATATGTTCTACATCTGTATTTTACTATAGTCATGGCATGTTTCATCTTGCCCTTGCTGTATCCTTGTCCATATATGGACCTGTTTTAACCTGTTAGTGACCGCCAATACGTGTTTTAACGGCGGCCACTAACGGGCTTTATTCTGATGCATATGGCTTTTTACGGCACTGTATTAGGATAAAGTAAACAGAGCAGGGAGCCATCAAATCTCCCTGCTCTCAGCTGCCAGAGGCAGCTGAGGGCTGGGGGCGTCCCTGCTCTGCCGTGTGAGATCGATATAAGTATCGATCTCACCCGTTTAACCCTTCAAATGCGGTGCACAATAGCGTGCACCGATTCTGAGTGGTTTTGGAGAGAGTGAGGGAGCTCCCTCTCACTCCCACCAACACCCGGCGATACGATCGCCGAGTGTGTCTCCAATGGCAGCCGGGGGCCTAATAAAGGCCCCCAGGTCTGCCTGGAGCGAATGCCTGCTAGATCATGCCGGAGGCATGACCTAGCAGATGCCTGTCCGTTTTAAACGGGCAGGCAGTAATACACTGCAATACAAAAGTATTGCAGTGTATTATAATAGCGATCGGAGAATCGCATATTAAAGTCCCCTAGTGGGACTAGTAAAAAAGTAAAAAAAAAGTTTAATAAAGTTAATTAAGAAAAAAAATGAAAAACCCACCTTTTCCCCTTACAATGCTTTACTATTAAAAAACCAAAATAAAGTAAAAAAGTTACACATATTTGGTATCGCCGCGTCCGTAACGACCCTGACTATAAATATATTACATTATTTAACCTGCACGGTGAACGCCGTAAAAAATGTAATAAAAAACGATGGAAAAATTGCTGTTTTCTGTGAATCCCGACTTAAAAAAAATGTGATAAAAAGTGATCAAAAAGTAGCATCTACTCCAAAAGGGTACCAATAAAAACTACAAGCCTTCCCACAAAAAAAATCCATCATACAACCGCATCGGCGAAAAAATAAAAAAGTTGCGGCTCTTCAAATACGGAGACACAAAAACAAATCATTTTGAAAAAAAGCGTTTTTAGACCTGATTTACACGAGCGTGTGCGTTTTGCGCACGCAAAAAAGCGGCGTTTTGCGTGCGCAAAAGGCACTTAACAGCTGCGTGTGTCATCAGTGTATGATGCGCGGCTGCGAGATTTTCTCGCAGCTGCCATCATTTTGACACTCCGTTTGGATGTTTGTAAACAGAAAAGCACGTGGTGCTTTTCTGTTTACATTCAGAGAATGACAGCTGTTGCGCGAACCACGCAGTTCGCACAGAAGTGCTTCCGTGCGACCTGCGTGGTTTTCACGCACCCATTGACTTCAATGGGTGCGTGATGCGCAAAAAACGCAGAAATATAGAACATGTCGTGAGTTTTACGCAGCGGACTCACGCTGCGCAAAACTCACGGACTGTCTGCACTGCCCCATAGCCTAATATAGATGCGTACGACACGCGTGAAAAGCACGCACGTCGCATATATATATATAGACACATATGTTCTACATCTGTATTTTACTATAGTGGCTGTGCGGTGTCTGTGTGTGGTTGTACTGTATACCACATGGCATGTTTCATCTTGCCGTTGCTGTATCCTTGTCCATATATGGACCTGTTTTAACAGTGTTATTTTCATAGACTGTATTTTGATTATTGTACATTAAAGATGTACTATTTTTGCTATGTTTTGGACTTCTGTGTTTGCGTATAGGTTATGTACTTGTTATTGAAGAGGCCCTTCCCTTGTTCTAGTCTGGAGGTATTTTGTAGGTTGTATACATCATCCTATCTCGTTACTGCTGTCTCAACTTGGATTCTTGGTAGACTTGTTCAGGTTAATGCAATGCCTATTGTAAAACTTTCCTTAACCAAAAACATCTTAAGTTATTATGCATTATCTCGCGATACCATAACAATTACAATGTAAAAAAGCAAGAGACTAGATGTAGCTCTTTTATAGGACTTTTCAGTGACTCAGCAAGTCTCTGTAAACTGTATATTCATTGTTCTGATACTTAATATATTGGCTGAGTCAGTATATTGTATTAAATTATCTTTAGTGCACTTTCTGGTATTTATTTAGAAACCTATGTCTGTTTTTACTGTCTGGCCACTTGACATTTCATATCTAATTTCCCTATCAGACATTAGCTAATTCGGGCCAGAATTGAAAGAGATTGCTCATCTTTTCATATTAATACAGAATATATGCGATATAAATTGTTGAAATTAAGCCACCATCTGTCATCGTCATTGAAATATTTTACTTTGTTATGCTGCTTTTCAGGATTTCACTAATTTTGCTTACTAAATGAGGTTACTACAAGTTCTCTGGGTACTTCATCTATATTTATATCCTAGAATACAGAAGTTTGCCTAATTAGTAAATGTTTCTAACTACGTATCTTTGCGATACTTTTCAATTTGCTTTCCAAAGACATTGCAATATATTTAGAATTCCAGTGACGTCTATATATATTAATTCTAAAATGTATAAAGACATTCTTTACGTTCTATTCAAAATGTCAACATTTTTGCTGGCATAGGGTTCTGTCCAGAAGTTTAAACGAAACGTGTAATCAATTTTGATCCCGACAACTTATCACATTAGTGATATTCGTGGCAAGAAGATTCCAAAATTGCCAATGTTCGAAGTAAACGCTGTAAACAGTTCCTAAGATATTGTTCATCATTTACTTCAAACACGGGCATCTTTAGAAAAACTGACTAACAATTTACCTTTTCAACACGTGGTTGTTGCTGTTCCTTCACAAACCATTTGTCTGTTAAGCCCTTAATGACGCAGCCTAGTTTGGGCCTTAACCCCTTCCCGCTCCTTGACGTACTATTACGTCATGGCAGCTGTATCGTTCGCGCTCCATGCCGTAATAGTACGTCTCGGGAGTAACGGCCGTTTCGGCCGTCCTCCCGACACATACAGGAGCTGTGACGCTGCTGTCTTGTTCAGCAGCTGTCACAGCTCCTACAGCGGGGACCGATCGCTGTGTCCCCGCTGATTAACCCCTTAAAAGCCGCGTTCTATAGAGATCGCGGCTTTTTAGGGGTTAAGCTGCCATCGCCGGCCTGCTACGCGATAGCGGCCGGCGATGGTGACTATGGCAACCGGACACCAAACAATGGCGTCCGGCTATGCCATAGACGGAAGCCTAGTGGGTCCTGACAACGTCAGGACCCACTATGCTTGCTGTCAGTGAGTAGCTGACAGTTCTAATACACTGCACTACGCATGTAGTGCAGTGTATTAGAATAGCGATCAGGGCCTCCTGCCCTCATGTCCCCTAGTGGGACAAAGTAATAAAGTAAAAAAAAAGTTAAAAAAAGATGTGTAAAAATAAGAAAATAAAAGTTTTAAAAGTAATAAAAGTAAAAGTCCCACTTTTTCCCTTATCAGGCCTTTATTATTAATAAAAATATATAAACAAACAAATAAACTATACATAATTGGTATCGCCGCGTCCGTAACGGCCTGAACTACAAAAATATTTTGTTATTTATCCCGCACGGTGAACGCCGTAAAATAAAATAATAATAAACCGTACCACAATCACAATTGTTTGGTCACTTCACCTCCCAAAAAATGGAATAAAAAGAGATCAAAAAGTCGCATGTACCGAAAAATGGTACTGATGGAAAATACAGTTCGTTACGCAAAAAATAAGTCCTCGCACGGCTTTATTGATTGAAAAATAAAAACGTTATGGCTCTTAGAATAAGGTAACACAAAAAGTGAATGATTGTTTACAAAACGTACTTTATTGTGCAAACGCCATAAGACATAAAAAAAAACTATAAACATCTGGTATCGCCGTGATCGTATCGCCCCGCAGAATAAAGTTAATATATCATTTATAGCGCACGGTGAACGCTGTAAAAAAAAAAGTATACAAAAACAATAGTACAATTGCTGTTTTTTAGGCACCACGCCACCTAAAAATGGAATAAAAACTGATCAAAAAGCCGCATGCACCCCAAGAAAACTACAATGGATTCCTCAAGGGGTCTAGTTTCCAAATTGGGGTCACTTTTGGGGGGTTTCCAATGTTTTGGCACCACAAGACCTCTTCAAACCGGACATGGTGCCTAATAAAAAAGAGGGCTCAAAATCCGCTAGGTGCTCCTTTGCTTCGGAGGCCGGTGCTTCAGTCCATTACCGCCCGAGGGCCACATGTGGGATATTTCTCTAAACTGCAGAATCTGGGCAATAAGTATTGAGTTGCGTTTCTCTGATAAATCCTTTTGTGTTATAAAAAAAATGGTATAAAAAGAGTAAATGTCACCTCTACTTTGCTCTAAATTTCTGTGAAACACCTAAAGGGTTCATAAACTTTCTAAATGCTGTTGTGAATACTTTGAGGGGTCTAGTTTCTAAAATGGGGTGTTTGATAGGGGTTTCTAATATATGGGCCCCTCAAAGCAACTTCAGAAATGAACTGGAACCTAAAAAAATAAATAAATGAGGCAATACTTCGCTTCTTACATTATACTGATAATGAGCCGTGCCCACCCCGAGATGACCCCAGTTTTGACCGTTTGTATAAACGGAGACCCCTATTAGACCGTTCCAGTGCCCGGTTTTCCCAAGCATACACCCCCGAGAAGTGTTTTTCTATTGATGAGTCCCTGGTACATTTTAAAGGGAGGGTTCAATTCCGCCAGTACCTGCCAGGTAAGAGGGCAAGGTATGGCGTGAAGATGTATAAGCTGCGAGAGTGCATCAGGGTATACCTACAGGTTTAGGATATATGAAGGAAAGGCCACCCCCAAACCAGACTGCATCCTGGACTACAATAGGTACATGGGAGGGATGGACTTGTCAAATCAAGTCCTGAAGCCCTACAGCGCCATGCGGTGAGGTATAAGAAGCTGGCCGGGCACATCATACAGATGGCTTTGTACAATGCGTATGTGCTACGTCGATGTGCAGGCCAGAGGGGAACTTTCCTGGAATTTCAAGATCTAATCTTTAGGGACCAGGAAGGGGGGGCGCATCGTACCAGGGCAACACTTTCCAGGAGAAGGTCCCCAAACCGGTGGAAAGGGAAAGAGTCAAAAGAGGTGCAGAGTCTGCTATAAGAGGGGGATAAGGAAGAACACAATATACCAATGTGACACGTGTCCCGAAAAACCAGGGCTCTGTATAAAAGATTGTTTTAAAATGTATCATACATCCCTTGATTTTCAATTTACCCTGATGCACTCCGCACAGCTTACCCCCCTCATCTTTCCCTTCTGAGCCCTGCCGTATGCCCAGGCAGCTGATAACAGCCACATGTAGGGTATTGTCGTACCCAGGAGAACCCACATTACAATTTAAGGGGTGTATATCTCCGGTGGCGCATGCTGGGCACACTATATTGGACACTGAAATGGCATATACATATATAAAATTGCAAATCTCACACTGCACCATCTGCTGCGCATTATCTTTTACACAGTACCTGTGGGGTCAAAATGCTCACTACACCTCTAGATGAATGTCTTAAGGGGTGTAGTTTTTAAAATGGGGTCACTTCTCGGGGGTTTCAACTGTACTGGTACCTCAGGGGCTTCTGCACACATGACTTAGCACCAGAAAAGCTCCAGTAGGCCAAATGGTGGTCCTTTCCTTCTGAGCCCTCCCATGGGCCCAAAGGGCAGTTTATCACCACAAATGGGGTATTGCCGCACTAAGGACAAATTGGGCAACAAAATGGGGTATGTTGTTCCTTGTGAAAATAAGAAATTTTGATCAAAAATGACATCTTATTGGAAAAAATATCATTTTTTTCATTTCACAGCCCAATTCAAATAGGTGCTGTGAAAAAACTGTGCGGTCAAAATGATAACAAAAACCATAAATGAATTCCTTGAGGGGTGTAGTTTCCAAAATGGGGTCACTTCTGGTGGGTTTCCATTGCTTTGATACCTCTGGGGCTCTGCAAATGCAACATGGCACCCGAAAACCAATCCAGCAAAATCTGGACTCCAACTAACACATAGCGCTCCTTTCCGTCTGAGCCCTCCCATGGGCCCAAACGGCAGTTTATCACCACAAATGGGGTATTGCCGCACTAAGGACAAATTGGGCAACAAAATGGGGTATGTTGTTTCCTGTGAAAATAAGAAATTTTGATCAAAAATGACATCTTATTGGAAAAAATATAATTTTTTTCATTTCACAATCCAATTCAAATAGGTGCTGTGAAAAACCTGTGCGGACAAAATGATAACAAAAACCATAAATGAATTCCTTGAGGGGTGTAGTTTCCAAAATGGGGTCACTTCTGGTGGGTTTCCATTGCTTTGATACCTCTGGGGCTCTGCAAATGCGACATGGCACCCGAAAACCAATCCAGCAAAATCTGGACTCCAACAAACACATAGCGCTCCTTTCCTTCTGAGCCCTCCCATGGGCCCAAACGGCAGTTTATCACCACAAATGGGGTATTGCCGCACTAAGGACAAATTGGGCAACAAAATGGGGTATGTTGTTCCCTGTGAAAATAAGAAAATTTGATCAAAAATGACATTTTATTGGAAAAAATATCATTTTTTTCATTTCACAGCCCAATTCAAATAGGTGCTGTGAAAAAACTGTGCGGTCAAAATGATAACAAAAACCATAAATGAATTCCTTGAGGGGTGTAATTTCCAAAATGGGGTCACTTCTGGTGGGTTTCCATTGTTTTGATACCTCAACGCCTCTTCAAACCTGGCATGCTGCCTAAAATATATTCTAATAAAAAAGAGGCCTCAAAATGCACTAGGTGCTTCTTTGCTTCTAGGGCTTGTGTTTTAGTCCACGAGCGCAGTAGGGCCACATGTGGGACATTTCTAAAAACTGCAGAATCTGGACAATACATATTTAGTAGTGTTTCTCTGGTAAAACCTTCTCTGTTACTAAAAAAAAATTGAATAAAATTGAAATTCAGCAGAAAAAATGAAATTTGCAAATTTAATTTCCACTTTGCTTTAATTCCTGTGAAATGCCTGAAGGGTTAAAAAACTTTCTATATGCTGTTTTGAATACTTTGAGGGGTCTAGTTTTTAAAATGGGGTGTTTTATGGGGGTTTCTAACACATAGTCCCCTCAAATCCACTTCAGAACTGAACTGGCACCTTCAAAAAAAGGCTTTTGAAATTTTCTTAAGAATATGAGAAATTGCTGTTTATGTTCTAAGCCTTGTAACGTCCAAGAAAAATAAAAGAATGTTCAAAAAACGATGCCAATCAAAAGTAGACATATGGGAAATGTGAACTAGTAACTATTTTGGGTGGTATAACCGTCTGTTTTTCAAGCAGATGCATTTAAATTCTGAAAAATGCTATTTTTTGTAAATTTTCTCTAAATTTTGCAATTTTTCACAAATAAAGACTGAATATATCGACCAAATTTTACCACGAACATGAAGCCCAAAGTGTCACGAGAAAACAATCTCAGAATCGCTTGGATAGGTTTAAGCATTCCGACGTTATTACCACATAAAGTGAAATATGTCAGATTTGAAAAATGGGCTCTGAGCCTTAAGGCCCAAACTAGGCTGCGTCCTTAAGGGGTTAAGGCTCATTTCCCATCTTTCAAATCTGACATGTCACTTTATTTGGTAATAACTCTGGAATGCTTGCTTATACCTATCCAAGCGATGCTGAGATTTTTTTCTCGTGACACATTGGACTTGAAGTTAATGGTAATATTTGGTCAATATATTCAGTGTTTAACCTCTACCCGCACGAGTCAGTAACTATACGTCATCGCGGGAGGTTACTTCCCGCACGAGGACGTATAGTTACTGAGTCGTTCCTGGTGCACACTGTTGGCGACAGTGTGCACCGGGAATCGGGAGGTCAGCTGTCACCGACAACTGACACTCCACTCTTGCCAGCCAGCGGTCCTTTGCCGCTGATTTAATCAATTAACCCCTTAAATGCGGCGATATGTTGGGATCGACGCATTTTAAGGTTTTCTAGCACATCGGCATACCCCGCTCTGAAATCGCGGGGTTTGCCAATAGTTAGCATGGCAAACAGAGGCCAAACAATGGCCTCCGTGTCTGCCATGGACGGAAGCCTATCAGGACCAACCTCAGGAAGTCACTGTGTCATTCCCGATGCACACTGTCAGTGACAGTGTGCATCGGGAACCGGGAGGTCAGCTGTCCCCGACAGCTGACACTCCAGTGTTCCCGATCAGCGGCTCATCGGTTGCGATCGCCACAGTTAGGGGGTTTGTAGCACATCGGCAGCCCCCATGCAATTGTGGGGGTTGCTGATGTTTGTGATGGTATCCGGAGGCCAGACAACGGCCTCCGGGTCTGCCATGTATGGAAGCCGATGAGGACCAGTCTCTGACGGTTGGAATACATTACTCTAACAAGATAGTGTAATGTATTCTAGCAGCGATCAGTGCTGCAGGTAAAAAGTAAAAAAGTAAAAAAAAAGTTAATAAAAATGTTTTATAAAAGTGTAAAAATAAGTGTTTTTTTTCCTATAATAAGTATTTTATTATAGGAAAAAAATGAACGTTAAAAAAAATGTACACAAATTTGGTATCACCGTGTTCGTAACGACTCAAACTATCAAACTATAATGTTATGGCTCAGAATATGGTGACACAAAAAATAAATTATTTTATAGAAAAGTGATTTTATTGTGCAAACGCTGCAAAACATAAAAAAAACTATATACATATGGTATCACCGTAATCGTACCCACCCGCAGAATAAAGCAAAACGTAATTTATTGCGCACGGTGAATGCAGTAAGAAATAAAGAATTAAAACCGCCAAAATTGCTGTTTTATGGTCAACTTAGCTGTAACAAAAATGTAATAAAAAGTGATCAATAAGTTGTATGTACCAAAAAAATGTACCAATAAAAGCTACAGCTCGTCCTGCCAAAAATAAGCCCCCAGACCGCTCAATCGACCAAAAAATGAAAAAGTTATGCCTCTCAGAATGTGATATAAAAAACAATTGTTTTTTTTAACAAATAGTCTTTTCTTTGTAAAAGTAGTAAAATATAAAAAACCTATATAAATTAGGTATCATCGTAATCATATTGAGACGCAGAATAAGTTCATGTTTTTACCGCACAGTGAAAGACGTAAAAACAAAACCCCAAAAACCATGGAGGAATCAGTTTTTTCCAATTTCAGCCCGCAAATAATTTTTGTTCAGTTTTCCAGTACATTATATGGTATTTTAAATGGTTTCAATAGAAACTACAACTCCTCTCGCAAAAAATAAGCCCTCACACCACTCTATTGACAGAGAAATTTAAAGTTTTATAAAGTACAATATGTCACGAGAAAACAGTCTCAGAATCACTTGGATAGGTTAACCCCTTAAGGACGCAGCCCTGTTTGGGCATTAAAGAGGCTCTGTCACCACATTATAAGTGCCCTGTCTCCTACATAAGGAGATCGGCGCTGTAATGTAGGTGACAGTAATGCTTTTTATTTAAAAAAAACGATCTTTTTTCACAAAGTTAGGAGCGATTTAAGTTTATGCTAATGAGCTTTCTTAATGCCCAAGTGGGCTTACTTTTACTTTCGACCAAGTGGGCGTTGTACAGAGGAGTGCATGACGCTGACCAATCAGCATCATGCACTCCTCTCCATTCATTTACACTGCACTAGCGATATAGATATTTCGCTATGTGCAGCCTCATACACAAGCCCTAACATTACTAGTGTCCTGATAATGAATACACATGAAATCCAGCCTGGACGTCATGTGTACTCAGAATCCTGACACTTCTGAATCTGTTTTTGTGAGATTCCGGCAAGTGAAACAAAATCTCGTTTATCTCCGAGATCTCACGAGATTTCGTATCCGTTGCTGGAATCTCACAAAAAAGAGTCAGAAGTGTCAGGATTCTGAGTACACATGACGTCCAGGCTGGATTTCATGTGTATTCATTATCAGGACACTATAGTAATGTTAGGGTTTGTGTATGAGGCTGCACATAGCGATATATCTATATCGCTAGTGCAGTGTAAATGAATGGAGAGGAGTGCATGATGCTGATTGGTCAGTGTCATGCACTCCTCTGTAGCACGCCCACTTGGTCGAAAGTAAAAGTACGCCCACTTGGGCATTAAGAAAGCTCATTAGCATAAACTGAAATCGCTCCTAACTTTGTGAAAAATGATCGTTTTTTTTAAATAAAAAGCATTACTGTCACCTACATTACAGCGCCCATCTCCTTATGTAGGAGATAGGGCACTTATAATGTGGTGACAGAGTCTCTTTAAGGCTCAGAGCCCATTTTTCAAAACTGACATATTTCACTTTATGTGGTAATAACATCGGAATGCTTAAACCTATCCAAGCGATTCTGAGATTGTTTTCTCGTGAGATATTGGGCTTCATGTTAGTGGTAAAATTTGGTCGATATATTCAGTGTATATTTGTGAAAAATTGCAAAATTGAGAGAAAATTTTGAAAAAATAGCATTTTTCTGAATTTAAATGCATCTGCTTGTAAAACAGATGGTTATACCCCCCAAAATAGTTACTAGGTCACATTTCCCATATGTCTACTTTAGATGGGGAACATCGTTTTTTTGAAAATTTTTATTTTTCTTGGACGTTACAGGACTTAGAACATAAACAGCAAGTTCTCATATTTTTAAGAAAATTTCAAAAGACTTTTTTTTAAGGTACCTGTTCAGTTCTGAAGTGGCTTTGAGGGGCCTATGTATTCGAAATCCCCATAAAACACCCCATTTTAAAAACTAGACCCCTCAAAGTATTCAAAACAGCATTTAGAAAGTTTTTTAACCCTTTAGGAATTTCACAGGAATGAAAGCAAAGTGGAGGTGAAATTTGCAAATTTCATTTTTCTTGCTGAATTTCAATTTTATGCCATTTTTTTCTGTAACACAGAAGGTTTTACCAGAGAAACACTACTAAATATGTATTGTCCAGATTCTGCAGTTTTTAGAAATGTCCCACATGTGGCTCTACTGCGCTCGTGGACTAAAACACAAGCCCTAGAAGCAAAGAAGCACCTAGTACATTTTGGGTCCTCTTATATTAGAACATATTTTAGGCAGCATGCCAGGTTTGAAGAGGTGTTAAGGTGCTAAAACAGTAGGAATCCCCCAAAAGTTACCCCATTTTGGAAACTACACCCCTCAAGGAATTCATGTATGGTTGTTGTTACCAATTTGACCGCACAGTTTTTCACAGCACCTATTTGAATTGGGCTGTGAAATTAAAAAAATGACATTTTTTCCAATAAAATGTCATTTTTGATAAAATTTCTTATTTTCACAAGAAATAAAATACCCCATTTTGTTCCCCAATTTGTCCTGAGTGCGGCAATACCCCATTTGTGGTGATAAACTCCTTCTGAGCCCTCCCATGGGCCCAAACGGCAAAGTAGCGCTATGTGTTTGTTGGAGTCCAGATTTTGCTGGATTGGTTTTCGAGTGCCATGTCGCATTTGCAGACCCCCAGAGGTATCAAAGCAATGGAAACCCACCAGAAGTGACCCCATTTTGGAAACTACACCCCTCAAGGAATTCAATTATGGTTAGGCTTACCATTTTGACTGCACAGTTTTTTCCCAGCACGTATTTGGATTGGGCTGTGAAATTAAAAAAATGAAATTTTTTCCAATAAGATGTCATTTTTGATCAAAATTTCTTATTTTCACAGGGAACAAAATACCCCATTTTGTTGCCCAATTTGTCCTGAGTGCGGCAATAACCCATTTGTGGTGATAAACTCCTTCTGAGCCCTCCCATGGGCCCAAATGGCAAAGCAGCGCTATGTCTTTGTTGGAGTCCAGATTTTGCTGGATTGGTTTTCGAGTGCCATGTCGCATTTGCAGAGCCCCAGAGGTATCAAAGCAATAGAAACCCACCAGAAGTGACCCCATTTTGGAAACTACACCCCTCAAGGAATTAATTTATGGTTGTGGTTACCATTTTGACCGCACAGTTTTTTCACAGCACGTATTTGGATTGGGTTGTGAAATTAAAAAAATGAAATTTTTTCCAATAAGATGTAATTTTTGATCAAAATTTCTTATTTTCACAGGGAACAAAATACCCCATTTTGTTGCCCAATTTGTCCTGAGTGTGGCAATACCCCTTTTATGGTGATAAACTGCCGTTTGGGCCCATGGGAGGGCTCAGATGGAAAGGAGCGCTATGTGTTTGTTGGAGTCCAGATTTTGCTGGATTGGTTTTCGGGTGCCATGTCGCATTTGCAGAGCCCCAGAGGTATCAAAGCAATGGAAACCCACCAGAAGTGACCCTATTTTGTAAACTATACCCCTCAAGGAATTGATTTATGGTTGCTGTGACCATTTTGACCGCACAGTTTTTTCACAGCACGTATTTGGAATGGGCTGTGAAATTAAAAAAATGTAATTTTTTTCCAGTAAGATGTCATTTTTTATCAAAATTTCTTATTTTCACAAGGAACAAAATACCCCATTTTATTGCCCAATTTCTCCTGAATGCAGCAATACCCCATTTGTGGTGATAAACTGCAGTTTGGGCCCATGGGAGGGCTCAGAAGGAATACACCACCATTTGGCCTACTGGAGCTTTTCTGCTGCTAAGTCATGTATGCAGAAGCCCCTGAGGTACCAGTACAGTTGAAACCCCGAGAAGTGACCCCATTTTAAAAACTAGCCCCTTAAGACATTCATGTAGAGGTGTAGTTAGCATTTTGACCCCACAGGTATTGTGTAAAAGATAATGCGCAGCAGATGGAGCAGTGTGAGATTTGCAATTTTCTATATATCTATGCAATTTCAGTGTTCGATATAGTGTGCCCAGCATGTGCCACCAGAGATATACACCCCATAAACTGTAATGTGGGTTCTCCCAGGTACGGCAATAACCTACATGTGGCTGTTATTAGCTGCCTGGGCACACAGCAGGGCTCAGCAGGGACAGATGAGGGGGATAAGCTGTGCGGAGTGCATCAGGGTGGATGAAAAATCTAAGGGATCTATGATAAATTTTAAAACACTCTTTCATACAGAGCCCTGGTTTTTCGGGACATGTTTCACATTGATATATTGTGTCCTCCCTTATCCCCCTCTTATAGCAGACTTTGCACCCCTTTTGACTTTTTCCCTTCTTGCCAGTTTGGGGAACTTCTTCTGGAAAGTGTTGCCCTGGTACGATGCGTGTGGCCTCGCTTCAAGAAGTACTGGGTGCCCCCTTCTTGAAGATTAGGTTCTTGATAATGATGTGCATGACCAGCTTCTTATACCACACCGCATGGCGCTGTAGGGCTTCAGGACTTGATCTGACAAGTCCACCCCTCCCATGTACCTATTGTAGTCCAGGATGCAGTCTGGTTTGGGGGTCTCTGTACTGGTACCTCGTACAGGTACATGGGTACTGGTTTGGGCATGTATTGTTGCCAATACAAGGACATCTCTCTTGTCTTGTACTTGACACACAATATGTTGCTGCTAGATTGTGCCCTGCTCTCACCTCTTCTTGTTTGCCCAAGCAGTGTCTTAGGGAGGCCTCTCAGATTTCTTCTAGCCGTGCCGCATGCCGCAGGACTGGAAGCGAGGCAGTTGAAGAGTGGGACGTTGGTATAAAAATTATCCAGGTAGAGGTGGTAACCCTGGTCCAGCAGTGGGTGCACCAAATCCACAACAATTTTTGCATTAACTCCCAGTAAGGGGGGGCGGGCATTCTGGGGGCTGAATACTGCTGTCCTTCCCTTCATATATCCTAAATTTTTAGGTATACCCTGAAGCACTCTCGCACAGCTTATACAACTTCACGCTATACCTTGCCCTCATACGCGGCAGGTACTGGCGGAATTGAAGCCTCCCTTTAAAATATACCAAGGACTCATCAATAGAAATATACTTCTTGGAGTGTATACTTGGGAAAACCGGGCACTGAAACGGTCTGATAGGGGTCTCCGTTTATACAAACGGTCAAAACTGGGGCCATCTCGGGGGTGGGCACTGCTCATTATCAGTATAATGTAAGAAGCGAAGTATTGCCTAATTTATTTATTTTTTTAGGTTCCAGTTCAGTTCTGAAGTTGCTTTGAGCGGCCTATATATTAGACACCGCTATGAAACACCCCATTTTGGAAACTAGACCCCTCAAACTTTTTGCAACAGCATTTAGAAAGTTTATGAACCCTTTTTCTATAACATAAAAGGTTTTACCAGAGAAACGCAACTCAATACTTATTGCACAGATTCTGTAGTTTTGAGAAATATCCCACATGTGGCCCTAGTGCGGTAATGCACTGAAGCACCGGCCTCAGAAGCAAAGGAGCACCTAGTGGATTTTGAGGCCTCCTTTTTATTAGGCACCATGTCCGGTTTGAAGAGGTCTTGTGGTGCCAAAACAGTGGAAACCCCCCAACAGTGACCCCATTTTGGAAACTAGACCCCTTGAGGAATTCATTGTACTTTTCATGGGGTGCATGCAACTTTTTGATCCGTTTTTATTCTATTTTTAAGTGGCGTGGTGACCAAATAACAGCAATTCTACTATTGTTTTTTTATTCAATTTTTTTTACAGCGTTCACCGTGCGCTATAAAATGACATATTCACTTTATTCTGCGGGGCGATACGATTACGGCGCTTTATAGTTTTTTATGTCTTATGGCGTTTGCACAATAAAATACATTTTGTAAAAAATCATTTACTTTTTGTGTTACCATGTTCTAAGAGCCCGAACTGTTTTTTTTTCCATCAATAAAGCCGTGCGAGGACTTATTTTTGCGTAACGAACTGTAGTTTCAATCATTACCATTTTTAGGTACATGCGACTTTTTGATCTCTTTTTATTCCATTTTTTGGGAGGTGAAGTGACCAAACAATTGTGATTCTGGTACGGTTTATTATTATTTTCTTTTACGGCGTTCACCGCGCGGGATAAATAACGAAATAATTTTGTAGTTCAGGCCGTTACGGACGCGGTGATACCAATTATGTATAGTTTATTTGTTTGTTTATATATTTTTAATAATAATAAAGGACTGATAAGGGAAAAAGGGGGATTTTTACTTTGATCACTTTTAAAACTTTTCTTTTCTTATTTTTACACATCTTTTTTTAACTTTTTTTTAACTTTATTACTTTGTCCCACTAGGGGACTTGAGGGCAGGAGGTCCTGATCGCTATTCTAATACACTGCACTTCATGCATAGTGCAGTGTATTAGAACTGTCAGCTACTTACTGACAGCAAGCCTAGTGGGTCCCGACTTCGTCAGGACCCACTAGGCTTCCGTCGATAGCATAGCCGGACGCCATTGTTTGGTGTCCGGTTGCCATAGTCACCATCGCCAGCCGCTATCGTGTAGCAGGCCGGCGATGGCAGCTTAACCCCTAAAAAGCCGCAATCTCTATTGAACGCGGCTTTTAAGGGGTTAATCAGCGGGGAAACAGGGATCGGTCCCTGCTGTAGGAGCTGTGACAGCTGCTGTACGAGACAGCAGCTGTCACAGCTCCTGTATGTGTCGGGAGGACGGCCGAAATGGCCGTTACTCCCGTGACGTACTATTCCGTCATGGAGCGCGAACGGGGCGGTTTCCATGACGGAATAGTACGTCACTGAGCGTTAAGGGGTTAAAGCATTCCAACGTTATTACCACATAAAGCGACACATGTCAGATTTGAAAAAATCATCTGTGTCCAAAAGGACAAAACAGGCTGTGTCCTAAAGGGGTTAATAGCATTTTTCTGAATTTAAATGTATTTGCTTGTAAGACAGATGGTTATAATATAGAAATGGGCACATCAAAATATGAAAGACAACAACCTGGTAACGTTGAAAAAATACATATTCTTTGTATAAATATGATAGTATGCAAAAACACTATAACAATAGTGCGAAAGTGCAAAAAAGTAATCACCCCACATATAGCGAAGACCTTTCAATCAGATAAGCCAGATAAGATGTCACGTATTCCGTACTATAAATCTGCAGTACTTCTGCAGAGACCTACGTGGAGGATAAGTCTGCGTTTGACTACGCCAGATTCGACGTTTCGGGGAACTTCCCCTTTCTCAAGCTTGTGTTTTTGTATACTATCATATTTATACAAAGAATGTATCATTTTTCAACTTTAACAGGTTGTTGTCTTTCATTTTTTGATGTGCCCATTTCAATATTTTGGCTATTTCTGAGATTAAGGCCTCAAACGTACTTTTGCGGCCGCAATTCCTCGAAAATCCTCGGAAGAATTGCAGCCCTATTCATTCCTATGGGGCCATGCACACGACCGTGGTTTTCACGCTCCGTGCATGGCCCAGGAACCCACACCGCAGAAAGAATGGGCAAGCCTTATTATGGCCGTGTTCTGCGGTCCGGGCTCATTCAAAATAATGGCCGCGCCCATGTGCATGGCCCGCGATTTTCGGGCGGCTCGCGGCTGTCACTCCGTGGCCGGCCGACCCGAAAATCACGGCCGTGCACATGGCTACGATCGTGTGCATGAGGCCTAAGTGAAGCATCTCACCGGCACATAACATCCCTATGTATTTATTTGCATTAAGGCAGATGGTTGTACCACACAAAATAGTTACGATTTCACATATCCCATATGTCTACTATATATTGGCATCAGTTTTTGAACATTCTTTTATTTTTCTAGGATGTTACAAGGCTTAGAATATAAGCAGCAATTTCTCATATTTTGAAGAAAATATCAAAAGCTGTTTTTTTTATATATATTTTTATATTAGATATACCCCATCTGTGGACATAAACTGCTGGTTGGACAAACGGCAGGGCTCAGAAAGGTAGGAGCACTATTTGGCATATAGATTTTGCTGGATTGGTTTCTGGGCGCCATGTCGCATTTGCAGAGCTTCTGAGGTACCAGTACAGGGGAAACCCCTTAAAGAGGCTCTGTCACCAGATTTTGCAACCCCTATCTGCTATTGCAGCAGATAGGCGCTGCAATGTAGATTACAGTAACGTTTTTATTTTTAAAAAAACGAGCATTTTTGGCCAAGTTATGACCATTTTTGTAGTTATGCAAATGAGGCTTGCAAAAGTCCAAGTGGGTGTGTTTAAAAGTAAAAGTCCAAGTGGGTGTGTATTATGTGCGTACATCGGGGCGTTTTTAATACTTTTACTAGCTGGGCGCTCTGAAGCGAAGTAACATCCTCTTCTCTTCAGAACGCCCAGCTTCTGACAGTGCAGAACTGTGACGTCACTCACAGGTCCTGCATCGTGACGGCCACATCGGCACCAGAGGCTACAGTTGATTCTGCAGCAGCATCAGCGTTTGCAGGTAAGTCGATCTTACCTGCAAACGCTGATGCTGCTGCAGAATCAACTGTAGCCTCTGGTGCCGATGTGGCCGTCACGATGCAGGACCTGTGAGTGACGTCACAGGTCTGCACTGTCAGAAGCTGGGCGTTCTGAAGAGAAGAGGATGTTACTTCTCTTCAGAGCGCCCAGCTAGTAAAAGTATTAAAAACGCCCCGATGTACGCACATAATACACACCCACTTGGACTTTTACTTTTAAACACACCCACTTGGACTTTTGCAAGCCTCATTTGCATAACTACAAAAATGGTCATAACTTGGCCAAAAATGCCCGTTTTTTAAAAATAAAAACGTTACTGTAATCTACATTGCAGCGCCTATCTGCTGCAATAGCAGATAGGGGTTGCAAAATCTGGTGACAGAGCCTCTTTAAAAGTGGAAACTAGACCCCTTGAGGAATTCATTGTAGTTTTCATGGGGTGCATGCAACTTTTTGATCAGTTTTTATTCTATTTTTTAAGAGGCATGGTGACTAAAAAGCAGCAATTCTACATTGTTTTTTATTCCTTTTCTTTTACAGCGTTCCCCGTGTGCTATAAATGACATATTCACTTAATTCTGCGGGGCGATATGATTACGGCGATATCATATGTTTTTAGTTTTTTGTAATGTCTTATGACGTTTGCACAATATAATTCTTTTTATAAAAAATCATTTACTTTTTGTGTTGCCATATTCTAAGAGATATACGTTTTTTATTTTTCCATCAAGAAAGCCAGGTAAGGGTTTGTTCTTTGCGTAACAAACTGTAGTTTCGATCAGAACCATTTTTGGGTACAAGCGACTTTTTCGTTCTCTTTTTATTTTTTTTGGAAGGTGAAGTGACCAAAAAATTGTGATTCTGGTATGGTTTATTATTATTTTCTTTTACAGAGTTCACCGTGCGGGATAGATAACAAAATACTTTTGTAGTTCAGGTCGTTACGGACGCGGGATGCCAATTATGTATAGTTTATTTACTTTATTTATATTTTTAATAATAAAGGATTTCTAAGGGAAAAGGGGAATTTTTACTTATATTACTTTAAAACTTTTATTTTTTAATTTTATAAAAAAAAATTTAATCATTTTTTTTGGCACACTAGGGGACTTGAAGGCAGGAGGCCGTGATCGCAATTCTAATACACTGCACTACATGCGTAGTGCAGTGTATTAGCGCTATCAGCTACTCGCTGACAGCAAGCATATTGGGTCCTGACTTTGTCAGGACCTACTAGGCTTCCGTAGATGGCATATCCGAAGGACAATGTTAGGCAGCGGTTGCCATAGCAACCATCAGCACCTGCGATAATGTCAAAGGATGTCAATAGTGCTTTAATCCCTAAGAAGCTGCAATCGCTATTGAACGCGGCTTCTAAGGGGTTAATTGGCGGGGACAATGGTCCCCTGGATCCGGTCCTTGGGGTAGGAGATGCGGCAACTGCTGTACGAGACAGCAGTTGTTACAGCTCATAAAAGTGGGAGGGGGGGCAGAAGGGCATTCCCATGACCTACTATTAGGTCACGGAGCGCGAACGTTCTTCTTAGCGTGACCTAATAGTAGGTCCTGGAGCTGGAAGGGGAATGGCATGTTTTGGCTACCATGAAGGTAGACAAGAAAGTGGAGGAGCCATATTAATTTTTTTTGTCCTCCATTTCTTTATTGTTGTAGGATTTAGAGAGTTTAGCACAAGCAAATAAAAAATAGTCTTCCTGTACCCTTTGATTGAAAATTTTCTCTACATACTGTAATGGACTTTTCTCATGGGACTGCCAGCACCAGGGGTAGACAGACTCACAGCTGCAGACACATCAATTCAGTCCACTGAAGGTTTTATATTTAAACTGACCTCTGGCAGTTTTATTATATTTAAAAAAATCGTGTAAATAACCACATGAAAAAAAAACAAATAACCTATGCCTTTCTGGCACTAACTAAACATGTAACTTCCGTAACTACCAGAGTGGAGGCCGCATACCCAGCACCCCAAGCTACACAATGCGCATGCAGTTTGCTATTTACCACCACGGGCTTGAATCACCTGTACCTAATTCTCTCTTCTCCACTCCACCATGTACCAGGCTTTTCACCAATCCTAGGTTAGAGAAAGGACCCTTTCTCTGCCTTCACTTAATCTCTAGTTGTGTTACAAATGCATATTTGCAAACATTAGGGAGATAAATCCTTTTTCTCCGAAGTAGCCACCATGATACAATACGATAAAATACTGTTTTATGTCAACACTTCTGTTGCCTTAACTGCTTTTTCCTTACCTGCTTCGTCAGGTTATTCCTGATATCCCTCCTCTCCTATCACTCCCTTCACATAACCTTCTCTAACATCTTCTGTTATACTCTTAAAAAATCTTAACCCCTTAATGACTACCAACGGTCTTTGGACGGCAGGCGGTGCAGGTGCTTCATCTATAGCGACGTCTTTAATACATTATCAATAAAAAGTTGTAGAGTTGTACATAAAGTTATACAATATAATAGATACAAATTGAATTTTAAAACCTATTTCAGTTTTTTAATAATAAAGGGGCAGATTTATTATTTACTCGACTGCGCTATTGATTCCGCCGAAAAAACGGAAACCTTACGGAACGGAGACAAACGGAAACCATTCGCAACGGAAGTGTTACCATTGAAATCAATGGTAATGCAAAAGGAAAGCTATGGTTTGCATTTGGTTTCTGTTCATGTTTTTCCAAAGGAATGGTCTGACGGAACCCATAAACGGAACCCTGACGCAGATGTGAACAAAGCCTAAGACTGTTGTTTCATACGCCAGTCTCAATAAACAATTAGCTAGAATAAGATGCATGACATTTATTAAGGGGCAAACGCCTGGCGTAGAAAGGTCAATACATTTTCCTCATAGTTTTTAATTGTAACATTTTTACAATACTTCAAATAGCTAAGATATTTCCAATAGCACACACAATTTGAAGTGGAGCTCCTTAGAGTATGTGCACACGAGACCTGGCTTTTACGTCTGAAAAGACAGACTGTTTTCAGGAGAAAACAGCTACGCCCGTAATCTTGAGCTGTTCTTCATTGACTTCAATGAAAAACGGCTCAAATTACGTTTCAAAGAAGTGTCCTGCACTTCTTTGACGAGGCAGTCATTTTACGCGTCGTCGTTTGACAGCTGTCAAACGACGACGCGTAAATGACAGGTCGTCGGCACAGTACGTCGGCAAACCCATTCAAATGAATGGGCAGATGTTTGCAGACGTATTGGAGCCGTATTTTCAGACGTAAAACGAGGCATAATACGCCTCCTTTACGTCTGAAAATAGGTCGTGTGAACCCAGCCTAAGCTTTTCTCAGACATCAAGCAGTCACTCTACAGCTGAGTGGACTTCAGCCACTATATACAGGGGCAGCTCCAGATATAGCTGGGCCCTTTGGTGAAAGCGGGGCCCCTTATGTCCCAGCCTCTTTCACCCACCCACTAAACTGAACACCAATAATACAGCCTTTAATTTACTACCTGAAATTTGTATATTTAAATATTGCACAAATCCCCCCTGATCCCTTGGGCAAGGAATGGATTAATATCTGCTTAACACAGTTCCATCTGGCTATTACATCTGTAGGTTGCAGCCTATTGTCCCCATTTCCTTGTCTGCAAGCTCTCTGTAAGGGCTTATCCACGCGTAATGGAATTGCTGCAGAAAATTTCTGTAGCAATTCCGCAGAAACAAGCAGAAAACTAGCGGAAAAACCGCACCATTTTTTACTGCAGAAAATGGTGCAGATTTTGCTGTGTTTTTCTCAATGTTGGGAGATGGTGACATCTCCTCTGAAAAACAAAGCAATTCAGTCTACTTTCCCCAGCAGGAATTGATATGTTGCAGGTCAATTTCTGTTTGGAAATTTTACGCAGCGTTTGGATGAGATTTGTTAAATCTCACCCACTTTGCTGAAACTGTATTCTGCTGCGCATCTTCCATCTGCAATCAGAAAATACGCAGCAATTCCGCTACGTGTGGACAAGCCCTAGATGTTCAGAAACCTCCTCAGTCCCCCAACAGTTTACAGTTAAACAGTAAATCGAATACAGTGAGGATGGGGATGCTGCTGCAGTGTCACTCCCTCTGTGTCTTTTAGGGTATGTTCACACGCAGTGACCAAAAACGTCTGAAAATACGGAGCTGTTTTCAGGCGAAAACAGCTCCTGATTTTCCGATGTTTTTGTAGCAACTTGCGTTTTTCGCAGCGTATTTTACGGCCGTTATTGGAGTTGTTTTTCAATGGAGTCAATGAAAAACGGCTCAAAAAACGTCCCAAGAAGTGACATGCACTTCTTTTTCACGGGCGTCTTTTTACGCGCCGTATTTTAATAGCGACGCGTAAAATTACACCTCGTGGGAACAGAATACCGTAAAACCCATTGCAAGCAATGGGCAGATGTTTGTAGGCGTAATGGAGCCGTTTTTTCAGGCGTAATATGAGGCGTAAAACGCCCAATTTACGTCTGAAAACTGCGTGCGAACATACCCTAAGACTGCATACCATGAGGTGGAAGTGGGGCAACAGATTAGGGGACACATCTCATTGGCTTAAATTGCCGTGCATAACACTAGCATAACTCCAGTGAGAGTCCATCCACTCTGCAGGTGTGGAGATAATTTTTTTTGTATACATTTTTTTTGTAAATGTATGCACAGGGACCCTAAAACATAAATTACACACATAATTCCATACATTTACTATACATTTGCAACTGCTTAGTTTATTTTTTTTTTATATATATACCTGAGATTGTCAACTTTTAACATATCTAAAAAGTTAGTAGCTATGATTGTTAATTTCTAGGAGTAAAAATGAGTTATACTCTAACTTTTGAAAAAAGATGGGATGTTTTAATGGGATGTTTTAATGAAATAGTACATGTGACTGTGGGTACCGCTCCTTGGGGAGCTAGTAGTAGCCAGATTAATAGGACAGTCTTAAAAAGGATTAAATACCTTTACAATGATACTACTCGAAAGATAAAAGTAGCAAATTATGAATTTTAATTATGTTGCCATTATTGCTCCAATATTCTTATATTCCATATAGGGATGCACGGTGCATCGAAACTTCGATACTGTTTCGATACTCTGCATCCCTAAACGGTTCGATACCGCTATTTCCTGTATTTCGATACTTCGCTGTGCAGCCGCACAGCTCAGTATAGTAATACATGAATGTATGGGAGCGCGGCTGCGGCTGTGTAATTCAGCCACAGCCCCGCTCCTGAGTCATGATAAGTTCGCGGGGTCAGGATGATGCGATGCGGCCAGCGCTGCACTAATGAGCGGCGGCACTGGAGACAGAACATGGCGGGCGCGCTACAAAACACCCCCATGTTCTGTCTCCAGTGCCTGAACTGCCGCTCATTAGTGCAGCGCCGGCCGCACCTCCTCATGCTGACCGCGCGCGCACTTCCTGTCAGGAGCGGGGCAATGGCTGTATTACACAGCCGCAGCCCCGCTCTATAACGGCGGAGATCAGAGAAACCTCTCATCTCCGCCGTTATTCCCCTGAATGCTGCGATCACAACTGACTGCAGCATTCAGGGAAAAATGAGCAGGGGGGATGCCCCTTGGATCGCGTCACAGGGAATTCCTGTGACGCGAACGAGGGCCATACCATATATGGGCAGACAGCCCAGGGTCTATTGACGGACCCCAGGGCTGTCTTACCATATTTCATGTTGTTAGGACATACCCAAGTATGTCCTAACAACTGCCTGTGTGCTATCCGTCCACAGGCTAATGTACTGGCACATATCTGATATATGTCAGTACATTAAAGTTTAAAAATAAAGTAAAAACAAAGTATTGTTAAAATTTAAAAAAAATACACATTCACCTTTTTTTACAATAAACATAAAAATAAGTCTCAATACATAAAATATTCACACATTCAGTAATGGCGCGCACAACAATTTTTTTGCATTATTTATGATGTGTACGCTGTAAAAAAATGAAATAAACACGGCTTTCATTCACTTATTAATGTGAGGCGTGAGGTGCGATGAATTTAACCTCCATGTTCCTCGCATTAATAGTAATTAACCCCATCATGTACCTCGCACATTAACCCATTATGACTGAGAAACATGATGGGATTAATTACTATTAATGTGAGGCGCGTTCAAAATTCATCAAACGTCGCGCCTCACATCAGAAAATGGAAGATTTTTTTTTGTTATTACTGTTGGCAAAAGTATCGAAATTGGTATCGAAATCGCAATACTAAACGAAGTATCGGTATCGAAGTCCAAATTCTGGTATCGTGACATCCCTAATTCCATATAGGTATTGTATTGTTTGGAAGGTAGATTTTAACACTAATCCCACCTAAATGTTACCTGTAATTGAATTTTCTTCCTTTTTTTTTATCAGATAATTTCTATTTTTACGTTTACATTAACACAGAACACACAAAAACCCACAACCTGCCCACTTTTCTTGAGACAGTATTGTATGTATCATATACACAATAGTTAATGTTCTTAGTGCAAATAATTATAATGTATAACAGAGAAGACTAGTAAAAACAATTACCCTCAAAGGCTGACACTTGGTAAATATAAAAAAAAGTGTGGCTTCGCCCAGTGGGCTGCACCCCCTATTGAGCACTTAGCTTCTCAGTTTTAGCCTAGTGTCCGTAGGAGACAAACAAGTCCTGCACTGCAGGCAATTCTGCTAGATTTTTTCTTTTTTTTTTTCTTTCCTTTTCAGGTGCAGGGTGCGAGTCCCTCGTGTGTTCCACTTGGTGACTCCCCTGCATGCGCTGGGCGGAAGGAATTCCCACTTTTACAGTGGATGCCCGCCACTTTGGCGAAAGCTTTTCCCTCCTCCGTGTATGCCCACCTCTCTGGTGGATGTTCCCCGCCCTGGTAATCCAGTCCCCCATTATTTCCGCTCCAGCAGTTGAGGATCCCGGACAGCCAAACTACCTGTGTGTGTTTTCCAAGGTGCGACAGACTGCACCTGAAGACGACTGACAGGTAAGTCACCCCCCGCCGTTGGGTGCTGTTGTGGTGGTGGAGCGATCAGACTATGTCAGAGGGCTTTGCGGCACTATATGTAGAGGCATTTTTTTATTCTGAGGTGTTGTGTCCTTACTAACGGTTTTTCTAATGCCAGTTGCACACGACCGATGTGCCACTCGGGCCGTTTTTAACGGCATCCGAGTGGCACCCGATAGTCTTCACGGACCCATTCACTTTAGAGGGTGAATCGGTTCCGTGAAAACTTACCCGATTCTCCGATCTGAGGAAAGATAGGACATGTGTTACGGCCGAAGTCACGGACCGCGACTTCACTTACCTGCCTCCCACAGAGCCTGGTGCCATTTTTGTGTTCCGATTGCACACCAGGCGGTACCTGAGTCACATGCCCGCCCTGTCAATGCGGCGCAGATTTTTTTGGCTGGGGGTGAGGGGTTACTCTATTGTCTTCAGATGCTTCCTCTATCACCGATATTGAACACCATAGTACACTGAGCAGTTTACAGAAGTTATACAGTGCTGGAAACATTTCTGCTTCTCTGGGGACACAGCACCATGGGGCTCTGGAAGGATAGCTCGTAATATGTCTTCAAAGGGAAAAGCTTCTAAGACCGCAACCCCCCCCCCCACCTGCCATTGTAACGCACTTTGTGTGTACACAGTGCAGATCTAAGTTTCCATTCAGGCAGGCTGACCCAGTCTGTGTTTAATGCCCCCCGCCTAAACCACCACAGGATTCCCCAGCTCCCACGGTTAGTGAGCATATAACCCTTAATGGTCGGGTTCTCTCACCCAGGCGGTAGATATTCTCGCCCGTCTCTCTCAAGCCACGGCAAATGCCTTACAATGCCTTTCTTAGCAGCAGTTAGCGTTCCAATTGTCTGACCCCTCTCAGGCACCACAGTCCATTCAGGCTCCCAGACATTCTTCCCTGGATTGCACTCGTACTAGTTCTCCCAATGCATCCCGCAAGCGGGCCAGGAAATCAAGAAGATATCATTCTTCCTCTGATTCCCTTTGGACAAAAATGCTGCAGGCGTCCTTCATTCTTTTCACTCAAGAGATATATATGAACCGGCTTCTTCAGGGAAAGCCTTTCTCTCCAATTCGGAGTTTGAGTGTAAAAGAAGCGAATCGACGACTCCTGCTGTGAAGGATCTCATTTAGTGAGAGATATACTTAAGGTTGCGGATGATCCTGCTGAATCTCGTCAGAATGAGTTATTATTGCATTGCCACAGGTGACCGCCTCTGGTCTTTCCAGATCATAAGGGTTTTGAAAAAATGTTTTCTGATGCATGGAAATGGACGGTCTATGCACATGTTCAAGAGTGCAGACTATATGTGTCCTTTCTCTGATGTGTGTATTGCCAAATGGTCAGCTCACCCCAAAGTAGATGCTCCCATGGCCCGTCTTTATGAAAACACTACCGTACTGGTTGCAAATGCTTCCATCCTAAAGGATCCTGTTGATGCCAAAGTGGAGTCTATGGCAAAAGCTACTTTCAGCGCGGCCATAGCTTCAGTCAGACCCTCTTTTGCAACATATTGGGTTAGCTTGGCTAGTATTGAACTAGCTACTGCACTACGGGACGCAATTGATTTAGGGGACTTTCAGGTGGATACTCCTTTGCTATCTGCACAGATTTTGCAGATGTCTAAATATATCGGTTGACATCTCGGCCTAAGCTGCCCAAAGGTCGGCTAATGCCATGGCTAATGTGGCAGCTGTCCATAGGGCCATTTGGACTAGGAACTTGGATACTGATAGTGCCTCTAGGAGAAGGTTTTACCATTCCATTTGCCCAGGATCTCCTCTATGAACCTGGCCTGGTCCAACTTATTTCAGAGGCTACAGGAGGACGGAGCACTTTTCTTCCAGTCAGAAGACAAAGATGGTTTTGTTCATTTCGGTTCTCGGCCCCACGTCAGAGGCAGATCTTCCGTCCCTTCCGAGTGCAGAAACCTTCCTTCCTGTCTAGAAACTCCTGGCATCCCTGCAACAGACCCACTAGACCCGCTCTGGCACAGCGGGCTTCCACAGGGAATGGCTTCTCTTCTTCCAGGAGACATGGTTCGAAAACACCTGGGTGAGGGAGGTTGTGTAAACAGGCTAAAAAATAGAGTTTTCCTCCCGCCCTCCTGGCATTTTTTTCCTGTCAACGCCCCCTCAGTTTCCCTCCAGGGCCCAAGCTTTATCTCAAGCCATTCAAAGCCTCATCAATCAAGGAGTAATTGCCCCATTACCAACTCCAGAACTGCTCAAAGGGTTTTATTCAAACCTTTTCTCAGTACAAAGAAGGACGTATCTCTTCGACCCATTTTAGATCTAAAACAACTCAATCAATATGTGAAGATTTGAAGGTTTCACATGGAGTCTCTGCGATCGGTGGTCGCTTCCTTGGAGATCGATGAGTTCCTGTCCAGCACCAAGCCATCCCTCACTCACTTCTCGGAGAATGGAGTTCCTAGGGATGGTCCTGGAAACACAGTCAGCCAGGGTATTCTAACCCAAGGACAAAATCTCCACTCTCAGATATAGAGTGACAGTACTCTGCAGGAATGCTCCTTGCTCCATCCGCTTTTGCATTAAAGTCTTGAGGACGATAGTTTCAACCTTCGAGGCAGTCCAATTTGCACAATTTCACTCCCATTCTCTACAGCCATCAATTCTATCTTGTTGGGACAAGTCTCAGGATTCCTTGGATCTGATGATCCATCTGCCTTCTTCATTCAAACAGGAGTTACTGTGGTGGATGTCTTTCCCCAACATCTCTCAAGGAAAACCCTTCACAACTCTCCACTGGCAAGTCATCACAATGGACGCAAGTTTGTCTGGCTGGAGGGCTGTCTTTGGCTGCCTCACTGTCCAGGGCCCTTTGTTCGACCCGAAAGCTCAGCTCCAAGCAGCATCTTGGAGCTGAGGGCCATCTTTCTGGCCCTGTCTCACTGGACGTCTTGTCTCCAGGGTCTTCCAGTGCGGATACAGACAGACAACTCTACAGCAGTGGAGTACCTCAATCATCAGGGAGGTACATGAAGCAGGAGTGTTTGTAAGGAAACCTCCAAGCAGTGCACATCCCAGGAGTAGACACCCTGAGCTGGGAATGCCTGAATCCCGGGGAATTGTCTCTTCATCCAGAGATTTTTTTACCGCATTCGCATTAGGTGGGGGTTTCCTGGACGTGGATCTCTTCACCTCTAACCTCAATCACAAGTGCCCGGACTACGTCACCAGAACCAGGGACCCCAAGGCAATAGAAGCCGAGGCTCTGGTTGTACCCTGGTCGTCCTTCAACCTCCTTTATTTTTCTCCGTCCTTTCTACTTCTGCATTGAGTTCTAAAAAGGGTGAAGGACACAAGAATTTCAGCCATTCTGGTGGCCCCAGACTGGCCTCGGAGAGCTTGGTACGCGGATCTCATGCTCCTGTTAGCAGATGCCCCGTGGCTACTTTCTCTGCGGCACAACCTTCTTTCCCAAGGTCCAATGTTCCACTCTGCTTTATCTCTGCTGCGTTTGACAGCTTAGCGGTTGAAACTGCGGCTTTGAAGTTCAAAGGTTTCCCTGATCCGGTCATTCATGATTAAGGCCCGGAAGACTCAATCCCAAAGGATTTACCATCGCACTTGGTTGGCTTATTTTGGATGGTGTGAGTCCCATCAGTTCCACCCTCTCCGTTTTTCCATCCCGCGAATTCTGGCCTTCCACCAGGCTGGTTTGAATCAGGGACTCAGATTGGCTACTCTAAAGGGGCAGGTTTCAGCCCTATCTATTCTTGTCCAACGCATTTTGGCTTTCCGCACTCTAAGATTATTTTGTTCAGGGAGCTGCTCCTCATCAGTCCCCTCCGAAACCTTGGGATCTCTATCTGGTCCTTGACGCTCTTCAGGCTGCACCCTTCGAACCTTTGCAGGAAGTTTCTCTCAGGATCATATCCTGGAAGGTAGTAACCTTGTGGCGATCTTCTCTATACGTAGAGTTTATGAGCTGGCAGGCTTGTCTTGCAAACCTCCTTTTACGGTTTTTCATAGGGACAAGTTTCTTTCTTCCACCTTAATGAGGACATCATCCATCCTTTGTTTTGTCCTAAACCTTCTCATCCACGTGCATGTGCCTTGCATTGCTTGGATGTCGTTAGAGCCCTTCAGGTCTACATTGCATGTACGAAGTCCTGCCAGAAGTCGGACTCCCTATGTTTCAAAGGTCCCTCGTAAAGGTGGCCCGTCTTCAAAGGCCACCATTGCTAGCTGGATATGGTTGGCCACTAAAAGGGCCTACTCTGCTAAGGGTCGGGAACCACCCTTCCGGGTTACTGCTCATTCTACCAGGGAAGCTGTAGCCTCCTGGGCGGTGCGGCATCAGGCGTCTACCCTTCAGGTCTGTAAAGCCGCCACCTGGTCCTCGTTACATACTTTTTCGAGGTTTTACTGGATCCATTTATTGGCCTCTGCCGATGACAGTTTGGGTCGGATGGGGTTGTAAGCAGCAGTGGTTTAGGCTGCCCAAGGGCTATGAATCTTTTTTCCCACCTTAAGGGACTGCTTTAGGATGTCCCATGGTACTATGTCCCCCAGTGAATACTTTAACGAGAAAACAGTATTTTTGTACTTACCAGTGAAATCCCTTTCTCGTTGAATTCACTGGGGCCAACAGGTCCCACCCTATTTCTTTATTATTAAATTTTTGGGCCTCTTGGAAACATATTGTGTTAAACCTTCTCTGCTCTCCTACTGCTCTTGGTACAAACTGAGGAGCTGAATGCTCAGCAGTGGGTATAGCCCATTGGGCGGCGTCACACATTTTTTTTATATTCACCTAGTGTCAGCTTCCTTGTGACAGCGGCCTATACCTATGGTACTGTGTTCCCCATTGAATTCAACGAGAAAGAGATTTTACTGGTAAGTACAAAAATCCTGTTTTCCTTCTGTTTTTTGTTTAATATATACCTCTTTCTCTAGCCTTTTTATATCGTTCATAACAAAGTCTGCGGGATGGGGACCCAGCAGGGTTACATATATAATATACCTTAAGAATAGAGTTTACAATCCCCTGGGCCATACATTCCCAGAACATATGCATCAGATGTGCCCCTTCCATACCACATCTGGGACACATAGTGTCCTCCTCCATTCCTATCTTATACCTTATTAGGGAGTCTTATATACCCGGTGGATTGAGAATAGCTGGAATAATCAGTGGTCTTCTCGGACTGACACCTGCTGATCATCTGCAAGGGTACCTTATTAGTTTTTATAGAAAATGCGAATATTTGGGGATAAAATGGCAGGAGATGTCTATAAAAAAGAAATAGAAGGTCTTTTGTGTTACCAAAGGGCAGCTATATTGTTGAGAATTTGACTGGATTCTATTGACATGCTAGTTTTCATAGCTTGATTTTCTACGGCATGATGGAGTTGTAAATATTGATAGAAAAGATTATTCAGTAAACCAAATTCTGTCTAAGGCTATGTTCACACTGAGTTTTTTGCAGGCAGAATTTCTGCCTCAAAATTACGTTTGGAATTTCGAGGCAGATTTTCCTCTCCCTGCACAACGATTTTCGTGTCGTTTTTCGCCCGCGGCCATTGAGCGCCACACGCATAAAACGTTGCGAAATACGCTTTCTCTGCCTCCTATTGAAGTCAATGGGAGGTCAGAGGCGTAAATGCTGAAAATAGGGCATGTTCCTTCTTTCTCCCTTCTTTCTCCCTTCTTTCTCCCTTCTTTCTCCCTTCTTTCTCCCTTCTTTCTCCCTTCTCCTCGCGGGAGAAAACCGCCCCTGCCTCCCATTGAAATCATTGGGAGGCATTTTAGGGCCGTTTTTGATGAGTTTTGCGGCGCGGTTTCCGCGTCAAAAAACTTGTCAAAAAACTCTGTGTGAACATAGCCTAAAGCTGATCAAAACTTTTAATAGCTCCTCCATCGCAAAGTTGTGCTACTCTTTGCACTTTCTTAATTTCCCACGTATGAAATCGCTCTAATTTGAGAAGTTCAGGTAGTTTATCATTGTACCATAGCAGGGTTAGGGATGTGAAGCCAGGGATATTTTGCATAAGTTTGGGGTTTGGGGTTTAGTCAGGGGCCTGCCAATGGAATCAATCATCAGCATGTACAGTGTTGGTCAACCTCCCATTCGTTGGGAAAAGGGCTTACCCGTGGTCCCATGTTGTAAGCTGTCTCCAACCTTTAAACTTCTGTAGTTGTGCAGCAATAAAGTATAACCAGGAGATTTGTAACATATAAACCTCCCAGGTCTTTATGTATCTGTAAGGTTTCCAACTTAATTCTAACATTTCTTTTTCCAGATCAAGGCATTAAAAAGACCTTATAAACCTTATAAAAATAGTGCATTGGGGTCCATACAGTGTCATTATGCAAAATATATTGTAACTGTGGCATTAATATCATTTTTTTATTAGATTACTGTTAATGGCAATTTGCACCATGTGTTAAACTTTTGAGTACATTTTTCCAATATCGGGACCAAATTAAGAGCAATATAGGCCAAGATGTACTAAGACCAGCCTTTCATGTGCCAGTCTTAGACTGAAGCCGGCTGGAGTGAGATGCAACAAACTTATTAACCCCTTCAGGACTGAGCCTGTTTTGGCCTTCAGGACGAAGCCGATTTTTCAAATCTGACATGTGTCCCTTTATGTGGTGATAACTCCGGAATGCTTTTGCCTATCAAAGTGATTCTGAGATTGTTTTCTCGTGACATATTGTACTTTATGTTACGGAAAAAATTTGGTCGATAAATTCAATATTTATTTGTAAAAAACACCAAAATTTGAAGAAAATTTGCAAAAATTAGCATTTTTCTAAATTTAAATGTATCTGCTTGTAAAACAGATAGTAATACCACACAAAATAGTTACTAGTTAACATCCCCCATATGTCTACTTTAGTTTGGCATCGTTTTTTGAACATTATTTTATTTTTCTAGGACGTTACAAGACTTAGAACTTTAGCAGCAATTTCTCATATTTTGAAGAAAATTTCAAAAGCCGATTTTTACAGGGGCCAGTTCAGTTCTGAAGTGGCTTTGAGGGTCTTATTTATTAGAAAGTCCCCATAAATCACCCCATTTTGAAAACTGCACCCCTCAAAGTATTCAAAACAGCATTCAGAAAGTGTTTTAACCCTTTAGGCGTTTCACAGGAATTAAAGCAAAGTAGAGGTGAAAGTTACAAATGTCATTTTTTTTTTACAAAATTCATTTGTAATAAAAAAAATTCTATACCACAGAAGTTTTTACCCGAGAAATGGAACTTATTATTTATTGCCCAGATTCTGCAGTTTTTAGAAATATCCCACATGTGGCCCTAGTGCGCTAATTTACTGAAATACAGGCCTCAGAAGCAAAGAAGCACCTAGTGGATTTTGGGGCCTCCTTTTTTTTAGCATATATTTTAGGTATCATGTCAGGTTTGAAGAGGTCTTGTGGGGCCAAAACAATAAAAACCCCCAAAAGTGACCTCATTTTGGAAACTACACCCCTCAAGGAATTTATCTATGGGTATAGTTAGCATTTTGAACCCACAGTTTTTTTGCAAAATGTATTTGAATTAGTATGTGAAGATGAAAATCTACTTTTTTTCTGAAAAAAACGTAGAATTTTTTTATTTTTTCAAGGAATAAAAGAGAAAAAACACCCCAACATATGTAAAGCAATTTCTCCCGATTACAGCAATACCCCATATGTGGTAATAAACTGCAGTTTGGACCCACAGCAGGACTCAGAAGGAAAGGAGCACCATTTGGATTTTGAAATTCTGATTTTGCTGGAATAGTTTTCAGTGCCGTGTCGCGTTTGAATTGCACTGGAGGGAACAAAATAGTGGAAACCCCCGGAAAGTGACCCCATTTTGGAAACTACACTCATCAAGGAATTTTTCTAGGGGTAAAGTTAGCATTTTGATGCCACAGTTGTTTTGCTGAATTCATTGGAATTATTCTGTAAAGGTAAAAATCTACTTTTTTTCTGAAAAAAGGTAGCCATTTTTAATTTTTACAAGGAATAAAGGAGAAAAAGCACCCCAACATTTGTAAAACAATTTCTCCCGATTACGGAAATATGCCATATGTGGTAATAAACGGCTGTTTGGACCCACAGCAGAGCTTAGAAGGGAAGGAGCGCTATTTGTCTTTTGGAGATCAAATTTAGCTGAAATGGTTTTTGGGTGCCATGTTGCATTTGCAAAGCCCCTGAGAGGCCAAAACAGTGGAACCCCCCAAAAGTGGAAATTACACCACTTAAAGAATCTATCTAGGGATATAGTGGGCATTTAGACCCCACAAGTCTTTTGCAGGATTTATTAGAATTAGGCCGTGAAAATGAATATCAACATTTCTTCCACTAAAATGTTGTATTTTTTCAATTTGACAAAGGATAAAGGAGAAAATGCTGCCCAACATTTGTAAAGCAATTTCTCCCGAGTACGGCAATACCCCACGTGTGGTCATAAATGGTTTTTCATTAGAAAGTAATTAACCCTTTCTGGACTGATCCATTTTTTTCTTTTCCTTTTTAGTTTTTTCCTCCCCGCGTTCCAAGAGCCACAACTTTTTTATTTTTCAGTCAATAGAGCGGTATGAGGGCTTATTTATTGAGGGACGAGCGGTCGTTTTTATTGGTACCATTTTTTGGTACATACAACTTTTTGAGCACTTTTTATTAAATTTTTAGGTAGAGCCAAGGTGACCAAAAAACAGTGATTTTGCCGTTTTAAATGCTTTATTTTTCACGTGAGACGCTCCATACATCACCCCCCCCCCCACACTACGACATGCTATGTTGTGGTGCGCGCAGGGGTTAATGTGCAGCGGATGGTGCAGAGTAAAAATTAAAATTTTCCACTCATATGCCATTTTAGTGCACTACATGTTATGCCCAGTTTGTGCCACTGAAGACGAATACCTCATAAAATATTAAGGGGGTTCTCCTGGGTATGGCGATGCCATATCTATGGGCGTAAACTGGTGTTTGGGCACGCTGCAGGGCTCAGAAGGGAGGGAGCAGCATTTGGCTTTTGGGGCGCAGATGTAGCTTGGTAGTAGTTCTGTTTGGGGTTTTACTGGTGTCTCAATATATAATGTGGGGGCATATGTAATCTGTGCGGGGTACATCAGGGTACATGTTATCTGTGCGGAGTACATCAGGGTACATGTTATCTGTGCGGGGTACATCAGGGTATAATAAGAGGGTATAATAATGCAGTAAATAAATAATAATCCGCAGATATGTGGCCGGTGTCGCACTGATAAAAGGCGCCCGATCTTATCTGCTTTTGGAACACTGCACATTTTGCATCGCCATATTCTGAGAGCCAGAACGGTTTTATTTTTTTTCCACCGGAGCTGGGTGAGGGTTTATTCTTTGCGGGACAATCTGTAGTTTTCATTGGTACCATTTTGGGGTACTAGAAATTTTTTTGATCACGTTTTATTCAATTTTTTGGCAAGCAAGGTGACCAAAAACCATCAATTCTGAAACTGTTTTTTATGGCGTTCACCCTGGGCTATAAATTACCATTATATTTTATACTGCGGGTCGATACGATTACAGCGATACCATACGTATATAACTTTTTGATGTTTTGCAGCGTTTGTGCAATAAAATCACTTATTTATAAAATAAATTCTTTTTTGTGTCACCGTATTCTGAGAGCGACAACTTTTTTTATTTTTCAGTCAAAAAAGCGGTGTAAGGGCTTGTTTTTTGCGGGACGGGTTGTAGTTTGTATTGGTACCATTTTGGCGTACATGCGACTTTTTGATCACTTTTTATTGTCGATTTTGGGAGGGGTGGTAACCAAAAAATTGTGATTCGGGCACTGTTTTTCGTTTATTTTTTTCGCGGTGTTCACCGTGCGGGAAAAATAATATTACAGTTTTATAGTCGGGATCGTTACGAACGCGGTGATACCAAATATGTGTACTTTTTTTATCGTGTTAATTTTTTTCCTATAATAAAAGACTTATTATAGGAAAAAAAGCATTCTTTGTTTATATCACTTCTAACTTTTATTTTTACACTTTTTCAAAACATTTTTATTATCTTTTTTTTACTTTTTTTACTTGTCCCACTAGGGCACACTTAGACTTGCAGCTCTGATCGCTGCTGGAACACATTACACTACACACGTAGTGTAATGTGTTGTAACTGTCATTGTGACGTAACTGTCACACTGACATGAAGCAGAGGAGGAACGGCCGGAGGCTGATCCTCCGAGGCTTCCGTACATGGCAACCCGGAGGTCATTGTCTGGCCTCTGGTTGCCGTGAGAAGGATCGCCAGCCCCCGCAAATACATGTGGGGGGCTGCCGATCCGCTGTAAACCTCTTCAATGTGGGGATCGCAATCGACCACCGCATCGAAGGGGTTAATAGCCGATTTCAGCGGCGACAGGCCGCTGATCGGCAACAGGGAGAGCAGGGCTGACACCCTGCACAGTTAACCGCCGCTGCGGTGTAGCGCCGCGCGGCGGTTAACTGTCAAAGCACTGACGTTAATGAACGTCAAGGTGCGCGAAGTTACTGCACACATTGACGTTTATTAACGTCAAGGTGCGGGAAGGGGTTAAGCAATTAATATTATTGTTGTTATTATTATTAATAAATTTATATTCGCCGCATCTTGGACTGTCCGTGCGCCACAAAGTGAAATCTACGCCGGTTACAAGTTGGTGTAGATTTTCTCTATAATTTCCGCCAATTACTGGCATAAATTATCCTAAATATGTCAGGCTGCGGATGGCCTCACTTCTGCTAAGCCTCAGTCACTTTTTCTAAAAAGTGTCAAGAGCAGCGTAAAATGGTAAGAAGTCACAAATTTGAACGCAAAACATGCATGCACCAAAATTTGTGACTTTTTTTTCCTTCACTAAGGTGATGCATGTCCATTAATTGTTAACAGTCTCACAGTTTCATTGTGTAAAAATTATTTGATTTAAGCTCTCAACATCTATTGTTTTTTTTTTGTGTTGCAGGTTGCTTGCTTGACTCAGATAGCTGCAAACTTTCTTAATGGAGGAATTGAAGCAAAACGTTGGGGGACAGCACATGGTAGCATTGTACCATATCAGGTAGGAAACAGCCTAAAAAAATCTTATAATGTTGTTGTCTATAACAATATGTTTTGCACTTAATAATAATTTTCGCCTAGTAGACATTTATTCATGAATGGTTTCAGCATTTACCCCCATATGCACTTATTAAGGTCCTAAAATTTGTGACCTTAATGCATTATGAAAAAAGGTAGAATTCAAACTTCTCCTGCTCTTGAGCACTTGCCAATGTTGCTAGTGGCATGGTTTATATACAGTGTTGTGAAAAAGAATTTGCCTCTTCCCAATTTCATCTATTTTTGCATATTTGTCACAATTAAATGTTTCTGATCATCAAACTACTTTTAATGTTAGACAAAGTTAACCCAAGTAGACACAAAATGCTGTTTTTAATATCAACCAGTTAACTAAATTCAATTGACAATTGGGCTGAATTTAACTAGCCACATACAGGCATGGTTACTGCCAGACTTGTTGAATCTAAACATCACTTTAATAGAAATTGTCTAGCAATTTGAAGCAGGCTAGAAGGTCTCAAAAAGCAGCACATGTTGCTATGTTCCAAAGGGATTTAAATACAAATGCAATACAAAGTAATTGAAATCTGCTAGTCTGTAAAGGGTTACAAAGCCGTTGCTAAGGCGCTGGGACTCCAGTGAACCACACTGAACCATTTTTACAATGGAGAAAACTTGGAACAGTGGTGAACCTTCCAGGAGTGATTGGCTTACCAAAATTTCACCAGGAGTGCATTGACGACTCCATCTAGCAGGGCTGCCACCTATCACCTCTCTTGTTCGTGCTTTGTATTGAGCCCCTAGCTGCAGTGATACGACAACCACCCAATATTGAATGTATCCCCAGGGATCCATAATTGAAAAAGTGTCCCTCTATGCTGACAATACATTGGTATATCTGGCGAATATAGGTCCTTCCCTGTCTTCCTTACTCATTTTGCTTGAATGTTTCGGCTCCTTTTTAGGCTGTGGATCAATTGGGCTAAATCTGATGTATTCTCTATGGGGGCCACTTTTTCTTCCTCCTCTCTTCTCTTCTCCCAAGTGTCTCCCACTTTAAGTACTTAGGTGTAATAGTGTCAGCTGATGTGGGACAATACCGGCAACTCAATCTTGATCCACTTGTAATCTCTACCCAACAAAAGCTGAACCCCTGGTCTTCACTTCCACTATCCCTTATGGGACGTATTATTATATTTAAGATGATCCATCTGTCCCAGTTCTTATATCTCTTGCATAACTGCCCTATGCCGGTCCCCCTGGTCTTTTTTCATAACACTTATAGCATACTCTGTTAATTTCATTGGCAAGGTAAATCCTCGAGGTTTAGCCATTTCGCACTCCAGGCTTCTAAAGAACAATGTAGTCTGGCACTCTTAATTTATATTTCTCTTTTTTGGCTTTACAGCAAACTAGTGGTTAGACATTGATCTAAGTAACGCTGTCACAGCACTTTATGGAGCGCTCTGTGGTTCATATGAGGGCCTTGCAAATGCTTTGCTCTGTTTTAAGTCCCTTAGAGATGACGGTTTATTCCCTATCAAAATGGCTATTGCCTAGAAGAAAGCCTGAAATTGGAGAGTAAGCCCAGCCCAATCTTCCCTTGAACTTCACTTTGATACAATCCTCACCTCCCTCATATTTATGAGCATTGTGTTTCGGTTCCTGGGGAATTATGTATTTGGAACAGATCTTTCCAGACTTGACCAGCTTTTTATCTTTTTTCAGAATTGCAAAGCACCTATCATTTACCGTCTTCTGGGTTCTATAGATACCTATAATTCTGGCATGCCCCGTTGGCAGAATTTGGTTCAATGCAAATCTCCTTAGCCTACTCTAAATAAGAGACTTTGCTTTATATTTCGGATGTAGCTCAACCCCTCACTAGCCTCTATTCTCTTCTACAATCAAACGGTACCAAACCCTGTGATAATGCCTTACAAAAGTGGTCTGCAGATATCCCAGAACTCTCTGCAGACCGCAGATGATAGACAGGAATTGATTGACTTTTTTCCCCGTACAGTGGTCAGTTCTAGAGATATGCTAATCCACTAGAAATGTATCCTTAGGGTATATTACATCCCAGCCAGACTCAAAACGCTACGTATATCTGACAATTATGCCTGCTTAAGATATCAAACTGAACTAGGCACATTTCTAAATGCAGTGTGGTCCTGTGAGAAGGTATCCCCATTCTGGTCGGCTGTTTTACGCTTTATAAATACTCACTTTGACTTTCCTAGAGTCCTCTCTCCTCAGGTATGTCTTTTGATTGTCCTTGACACTTTAATCTCTGGCTTCTATAAAAGGCAATTTTTCTGGGTCCTGTTGTTTTGTGTATTTCAAAATCATAATTCTTATCTGGAAGTCTACGATACTCCTCTCCTCGCACTCTGGGTCAATCTGGTGAATTCGTATTACAAATGCTAACCGTAAGTGCCTGCTAAAGCGCGACAAACATTGGTCTTTATGGCTAGCTAACCCTACCACCACACATACTTATTGGATATGTAGGGGCACACCTGCCCCTACATATCCAATAAGTATGTGTGGTGGTAGGTGTGTGAATTGTAGGGGTGTAAGTGTGTGAATGTATGTTTGAGTCATCGGATCTCATAACACTTACTAATTGAACACAGGACAAATTTGTTATAGTCATGGTAACCTTTACTCAACCTGGTGCAACTGTGTATTGTTTACATTTACATTTATTTCTGTATTCAGTGGAACTTTCATTCTGAAAGTCCGTTGTAACTGCAAGATGGACATATTTTGGTCTTATTAATGTTTTGTTTAAAAATGTAAAAACAAAATCTTGGGGGAAAAAATAATAATAACCCAGACGAACATCTAAAGAACTATAGGCCGCCAGATAAGCTCAGTGCTCACCATACCACAATAAGAAAGACACTGGGCAAAAATGGTATCTATGTAAGACCTGCAATGCCACTTCTGACCAAAAAGAAAACAAAGGCTTGTCTCCTAAAAACATTTAGATGACCCCCCAAGACTGTTAGGGTAATATTCTGTGTACTGAAGAGACATGGTGGAACTTTTTGGAAGACATGGGTCTATTTAAATCTGCTGTAATGCTAACACTGCATTCCACCATAAGAACATCATACCTACAGTCAAACATGGTGGTGGTAGTATGATAGTCTAGGGCTATTGATGGAACCATAAATTCAGCTCTCTTTCAGAAAATCCTGTATGAGAAAGTCTGCCAATCATATCATGACCTAAAAGCTCAAGTGCAGTTGGGCAGGACAATGATCCGAAGCACACAAACAAGTCCCCCTCTGAATGGCTCAAAAGAAATAAAATACTTAAAACCCATTGAGATGCTATGGCAAAACCTTAAATGGTAAGCTCACGCAGAGGAAGAAAGTCTTGAGTAATAGCCACATACTACTGCCTTTTTCCTTTGAAGCTCTGGAACAGAAGTGCACCTGCACCAACAGAAGAAATGTCCACCTCCAACGAGAACTGCCGAGACACGTCAGGATGATGGAGGATCGAGGCTGAAATGAAAGCACTCTTGAGGCTATTAAATGCTGATTCTGCCTCTGGAGTCCACACCTTGGCGTTCATACCTTTCTTGGTAAGGGTAGAGATGGGAGCCATCAGTGAAGAGAAGTTTGAGATAAACTGTCGCTAGAAGTTAGTGAATCCCAAAAAAACACTGTATGGACTGCAGGCCCTGTGGACGTGGCCATTCCAGGACAGATTTTTCTTTCTCAGGATCCATCTTAAGACCCTGATCCGAGATGATGTAACCCAGGATGGATAGAGAATTTTATTCAAAAGTGCACTTCTCCAGCTTGGCATACAGACGATTCTCCCTTAGTCGCAGTAGGACTTGACGGACATACCTCCGATGTGTTGTCGGATTTGGGGAGAAGATCAAAATGTCATCGAGATAGACAACCACACAGACATAGAGGAGATCTCTGAAGATATCATTCACTAATTCTTGGAAGACGTTACACAGGCCGAATTCATAGTGCCCATTTTGAGTGTTGAATGCCATCTTCCACTCGTCACCTTGACGGATTCGGATTAAGTTGTAGGCCCCACGCAAGTCTAGTTTAGAGAAGATCTTGGCTCCCCGTATGCTATCAAATAATTCAGAGATCAGTGGCAAAGGGTATTTATTTTTGACCGTGATCTGGTTGAGATCCGTCTTTTTTCTTTACAAAGAAGAATCCGGCACCAGCCGGGGAGGAGGATTTTCGTATGAAACCCCTCTCCAGATTCTCCTTGATATAGGCCGACGTGGATTGAGTCTCTGGTATGTAGACTGAAGTGAATCTGACATTAGCTCAGAAATCCCCTGCAGGTCCTCGCGTCTCCGTCGTAGCGAGGAGGTACTGGCAGGGAGAATCGGTAATCAGTACTGCCAGGAGGTGTAGCAGGACCAATAGGAGCAGGTGCCATGAAGACTGCAGCTTGCGTATCCAGTCGATGTGCAAAAGAGATCCCCTCCTGGAGGAGTTGGTCCTGTCGTGACTAAAGGTCTCGCATATCAGCCTCCATGACTTTTGACGTCGTCATGGTCTTGGGTTGACCAGCGGGGTCCATGGCCTGAGCGTACTGTCACTATCTGTGGGTATGTGGACCCACTAGGCCTCACCGCCGTAGCGGAATATCAGGTGGCCAAATAGTGTACCAAGTCTATACAAAGTCCAAGCACAAGGGTACCTGCAATAGTCCAGACAGTAGCAGCGACTTAGGCATAGATGGTACTTTCACGACAGGTGATGCAAAACGTAGCAGGAGGTACCAGGCGTGGCAAATGACATCTGATGTGCTGTAAGACAGCAGGCGTAGCAGACGGCACAACACGACTCCAACACTAGAGAGGGCACAGGAACAAATACAACATAGGATACAGGATACAAGTAGCAGGGCACATGAACACTAGGAACAGGGTACGACTAAGTTACCATTTTCAAGACTAACATAGGAATACAAACAACGCTCAGGCAAGGAGTGGAAGGGCAGGTCCCTTTTTATAGTCCAGGGTGATCTGGGAGTAATTAGTTAATTCTTTACATGTGCGCGTGCTGGCCCTTTAAGGCCGGGAATGAGCTCGCGCGCTCGCCCTAGTGGTCACTGCAGGGCAAGATGACTGCATGTGCCAGCGTCGGCAAGATTAAAAGGGTCTGCGGTCCGCGACCATGGCTGTTACAGTCTCTAAGCGATTCTGAGATTGTTTTCTTGTGACATATTGTACTTTATGTTAGTGGTAAAATTTGATCAACATTTTCAGTATTTATTTGTGAAAAACACCAAAATTCTAAGAAAATTAGCAAAAATTAGCATTTTTCTAAATTTAAGTGTATTTGCCTGTAAGACAAAGACCACACTAGTTACTAGTTAACATTTACCATATGTCTACATTATGTTGGCATTGTTTTTTAAAAGTCCTATTATTTTTCTAGGACGTTACAAGGCTTATAACTTTAGCAGCAATTTCTCACATTTTCAAGAAAATGTCAAAAGGCTATTTTTTCAAAGACCAGTTCAGTTCTGAAGTGGCTTTGAGGACCTTATATATTAAAGTCCCCATAAATCACCCCATTTTAAAAACTGCACCCGTCAAAGTATTCAAAACAGCATTCAGAAAGTTTCTTAACCCCTTCACAGGAATTAAAGCAAAGTAAAGGTGAAATTTGCAATTTTCATTTTTTTTTGGGCAATATTCATTTGTAATACATGTTTTTCTGTAATACAGAAGGTTTTACAAGAGAAACGCAACTCAATATTTATTGCCCAGATTCTGCAGTTTTTAGGAATATCCCACATGTGGCCCTAGTGTCCTAATGGACGTCCTCAGAAGCAAAGGAGCACCTAGTGTATTTTGGGGCCTCATTTTTTTAGAATATATTTTAGGCACCATGTCATGTTTGAAGAGGTCTTATGGTGCCAAAACAGTGGAAACTCCAAAAAGTGATCCCATTTTGTAAACTACACCCCTGAAGAAATTTATGTAGGGGTATAGTTAGCATTTTGTTCTCACAAGTTTTTTTGCAGAATTTATTGGAATTAGGCCGTGAAATGAAAAATAATTTTTTTTTTCTAGTAAAATGTTATTTTAGCTCAGATTTTTTCATTTTCACAAAAGATAAAAGAGAAAAAGCACCCCAACATTTATAAAGCAAACTTTTTTTTTTGCTAAACTTATTGGAATTAGTCTGTAAAAGTGAAAATCTACTATTTTTTTGAAAAAACTTAGACATTTTTAATTTTTACAAGGAATAAAGGAGAAAAAGCACCCCAACATTTGTAAAGCAATTTCTCCCAATTACAGAAATACCCCATATGTGGTAATAAACTGCTGTATGGACCCACAGCAGGACTCAGAAGGGAAGGAGCACCATTTAGATTTTGATTTTGGAGGTAGATTTTGCTGGAATGATTTTTTAGTGCCGTGTCATGTTTGCAACGCCTGGAGGGACCAAAACAATGGAAACCCCCAAAATGTTACCCCATTTTGGAAACTACACCCCTCAAGAAATTTATCTTGGGGTATGTTAGCTGTAAAGGATCTGCCAGACACAGCTTCTGTGTCGACGCCCGTGGCTAATCAGTCTGCATCTGCTCCTAGGTCTGATAGAGTGACTCGATCTGCTACCACTCAGGCTGGTAGGCTGAGGAGTGGGAGAACCTATCACAGCCTGGCCAGACGGAGCTAGCTCCCGACCTCGGTCTATTTATACCTTCATTTCCTGCTCTTCCTTTGCCTGTGATTCTGTCTGGTTTCCTGGCTCTGCTGTTCCTGCTAGTACTATTGCCCTCTGCTTCAAATTGACCCTGGCTTTACTGACTACTCTCCTGCTCTGCGTTTCGTACCTGGAACAGTCCTGGTTTGACTCGGCTCGCTCACTACTCTTGTTGCTCTGGGTGTTGCCGTGGGCAACTGCCCCATTTCCCTTAGCTTCTGTGTACCCTTGTCTGTTTGTCTGTCGTGCACTTATTGAGCGTAGGGACCGTCACCCAGTTGTACGCCGTCGCTTAGGACGTCCCGTGCAAGTAGGCAGGGACTGAGTGGCAGGTAGATTAGGGCTCATCTGTCTGTCTCCCTACCCCGACATTACATTAGCATTTTGTTCCCACAGGTTTTTTGCAAAATTTATTGTAATTGAATTTTTTTTATTTTTTCTAGTAAAATTTAATTTTAGCTCCGGTTTTTTTTATTTTCACAATAGATAAAGGAGAAAAAGCACCCCAACATTTATAAAGCAAACTCTTCTGAGCACAGCAATAAAAAATGCTGTTTAGAAACCGGGTAGGGCTCAGGAGGGAAGGAGAACTTTTGGAGCTCAAGTCTTGCTGGAATGGTTTGCGGCATCATGTCACATTTGCAAAGCCCCTGAGGGCCAAAACCATGCAAACGATGCAAAAGTAAAAAATGACCCCATTTGGGAAACTACACCCCTCAAGGAATTTATCTAGCGTTATAGTGAGCATTTTGACCCAACTGTTTTTTTGCTGAATGTATTCAATTTAGGCAGTGAAAATTAAAAATTTTATTTTTTCCAAAAATATGTAGTTTTTGCTCCCATTGTTTTTTCTCCACAAAGGGTAATAGGAAAAAAAAACACCACACAATTTGTTACCCAATTTCTTCTGAGTATGGCAATACCCCATGCTGTTCCCCAAACTGCTGTTTGGGCACATGGCAGAGCTCAAAATGGAAAGAGCGCCATTTGGCTTTTAGATCGCAGATTTTGCTGGATTGGTGTAGGGGCACCATGTCGCATTTGCTGAGCCCTTGAGGTACCAGAGTACAATAGAAACACCTTAGAAGTAATCCCGCTTTGGACATATGAAAGAAGGAGTGAAAGAGCAAAAGCGCATTTGAGGATTGTTTTGGTGATTTTCGCAGCATTGACCCACAATGGCAGGGCTCTGGGGTCAAATAGTAAAACAAAACCCCATGTAGTGACCCCCATTATGGAAACTGCATCCCTCAAGGCATTTTTTAAGGGGTGTAGTGAGCATTTTGACTCTCACAGGTTTGTTTTTTTATTATAAATGTACGCTCAGTGGATGGTGCAAAGTACAAATTTCAGTTTTCCACAGGTATTCCATTTTAGTGCACAATATGTTGTGCCCAGTTCGTGCCACTGAAGACAAACACCTCAAACTGTTAAGCGGATTCTCACGGGTATGGCGATGCAATATATGTGGTTGTAAACTGCTGTTTTGGCACGCTGTAGGACTCAGAAGGGAGGGAGCGCCATTTGGCTTTTGGAGCGTAGATTTTGCATAGTGGTAGTTCTGTTTGGGGTTTTGCTGGTATTTCAGTTTATAATGTGGGGGCATATGTAAGCTGTGCGGAGTACATCAGGGCATAATATGAGGGTATAATAATGTGTTAAATAAATAATAATTCATAGATGTGTGGCCAGTGCCGCATTGATAAGTTGGGCCCAATCTTATCCGCTTTTGGAACACTGCACATTTTGCATCAACATATTCTGAGAGGCAGAACTTTTTTATTTTTTGTGTGAGCTGTGTGAGGGCTTATTTGTTGCGGGACAATCAGTAGTTTTCATTGGTACCATTTTGGGGTACATGCAATTTTTTTGATCACTTTTTACTTAATTTTTTGACAAGCAAGGTGACCAGAAACCAGCAATTTAAAATGTGTTTTGTTCTTTTTTACGGCGTTCACCGTGCACAATTTGACTTTATTCTGCGGGTCGACACGATTACGTCGATGCCATATGTATATCGTTTTTTTTTCATGTTTTGCTCGTCTGCACAATAAAATCACTTTTGTTTCAAATAATTTCTTTTTTGTGTCACCATATTTCGAGAGCCATAACTTTTTTTATTTTTCTGTCAAAAAAGCTGTGGGATGGCTTTTTTTTTTGCGGGATGGCTGTAGTTTTTAATGGTATAATTTTGGGGTACATGCAACTTTTAGATCAATTTTTTTAGTCTGTTTTGGGAGGGGTAGTGATCAAAAAGTAGTGATTCTGGAATTGTTTTTCAATTTAAGTTTTTTTTTTTGTCGGAGTTCACTGTGCGTGTAAAATAGCATAAGATTTTTATAACTCGGGTCGTTATGGAAGCGGTATACCACATATGTGTATTTTTTTTAAATGTTTTTCCCTATAATAAAAGACTTCTTATGGGAAAAAATCGTTTTTTTAACTTGAAACGTTTATTTTTTTTACAACATTTTTATTAACTTTTTTTTAAACAGTTCTTCTTTTTGTCCACTAGGGGACTTGAAGCCCTGATCGCTATTTTAATACACTTCACTACCTACAGTGTATTAGAGCTGTCAGCTATTCACTGACAGCAAGCCTATTAGGCTTCGTCTCCCGGCAGGTACTAATGGGCTTCCATTCTAGGAGGCTATTGTTAGGCCTCCAGTTGCCATTAGCAATAATCGGGTGTGATTTAAACACCTAGATGCAGTGATCGCTGCATCTAAGGGGTTAATCGGCCAGAGCGGAGCCTAGCTCCGGTCCTAGCCGTTTGAGCAGGACATCAGCTGTGACGAACAGCTGACATCCGCGGCCATGGCAACCATCAGGTGTGCCAACAGGCTAGAAACCACCTAGATGTAGCTATTCGCTGCATCTTAGGGGTTAATCGGCCAAATCGGAGGCTAGCTCCAGTCCTGGATGTTACAGAGGGGTGTCGGCTGTAATATGCAGCTGACACCTGGCGGTGATGGAGATGTCTCAGCTACTGAACCAGCTCCATCACGTTCTCAAGGAGCTGTGATTGGTCAGTCCGCTGTTACTGACCAATCACATCGATCGCCGGCAGGGGACCACTGTGATTGGTCCCTTGCCATCTACTGCCATGTCATAAACAGTTGATGGCACAGTTCTGTCATCTTGTCCTTTGACAGGGTGACATTTGTTAGCCAGTACGCACCGGTACGTCTCGTGCCTTCAAGTACTGCAATACGTGACGTACCAGTGCATCCTGGTGCATTAACCCCTTCCCGCTTTTGGGCGTGACTATACGTCCAAATTCAAAGTGCGTTCCCGCACACTGGCGTACAGTCACGCCCTGTAGATAAAGCAAGCACAGGAGCTGTGCGCGCTTTATCTTCAGCGGCTGTCAGCTGTCATACACAGCTGACATCCCGCTGCAATTGCTGCGATGACAGTTACCGCCAATCGCAGCCATTTAACCCCTTCAATGCGGCTGTCAATGGCGTCCGCCGCATTGAAGTGGTTGATAAAGGGAGGGAGCTCCCTCTGTACGCCCCGAGGCCCCCCTCGATGGATTGCGGGTGGCGATGGTTGCTATGGCAACCAGGAAGCCGTTGCTATGCTTCCTGGTTGTCCAGATTAAACATCTTTATTGATAACATAAAATACATTAAATGACAAAGACAGAGAATCTAAAATAAATCCTTGTACGGATCACAGATGTATACATTGAGTATATATATATATTTTTAATACACTGATGGTATGCACAATTACTGTAACTCAATGTAGCTCCAACATAGGGTGCATCAAAATAGGAGTAATTTTAAAATGTAAGTTGTGTAAAGAAGGACAATGTGCCTAGCTCAAAAAGGCCTATAGTAACTGAAAAGTAATTGGTGCCTTGAAAGAATGGCATAAAGCCAAATTTAAGTCCGATATATGCACTTACCCATGTATGGGAGATTGAATGTGACCCAGTGGTATTGAAGAGCGCCCCGACGCGCGTTTCGCCTGTGGCTTTCTCAAGGGGCGCTTTCCCCTTGAGAAAGCCACAGGCGAAACGCGCGTCGGGGCGCTCTTCTATACCGCTGGGTCACATTCAATCTCCCATACATGGGTAAGTGCATATATCGGACTTAAATTTGGCTTTATGCCATTCTTTCAAGGCACCAATTACTTTTCAGTTACTATAGGCCTTTTTGAGCTAGGCACATTGTCCTTCTTTACACAACTTACATTTTAAAATTACTCCTATTTTGATGCACCCTATGTTGGAGCTACATTGAGTTACAGTAATTGTGCATACCATCAGTGTATTAAAAATATATATATATATACTCAATGTATACATCTGTGATCCGTACAAGGATTTATTTTAGATTCTCTGTCTTTGTCATTTAATGTATTTTATGTTATCAATAAAGATGTTTAATTTTTTCATATGTTGATATGTATGGACTCTTTTTTTCTCTTGTTTATCATATATTGTTAGAGTCCTTATCTCTAATTATTCCTATGGGTGGTTGAGTGTTGTCTCCCACCTTTACACGTATTTGTCCTGTGAGACATCCTGTCTAATTAATTCCTGGTTGTCCAGGTACGGTAGCCTATTAGGTCCTGCCCGAGGCATGAAGTAATAGGCTAACTGTCAAATGAAGAATGACAGTTACGATACACTGCACTACATAAGTAGTGCAGTGTATTGTACCGGGGATCAGAAGACCAGATCTTCAAGTCCCCAGGTCAGTGTAAAAAAAAATGTTAAAGAAAAATAACTAAATAAAAGTTTTAACTAATAAAAACAACAATCACCCTGTTTCCCTGATCAACTCCTTTATTAGAAAAAAAATTAAAACATGAAAAAAAACTATACATAATAGGTATCGCCGCGTTCGGAACGCCTGATCTATAAAAATGTCACTTTATTTTTACCACACGGTGAACACCGTAAAAAATTTTAATAAGAAACTATGACAGCATTTTATTTTTTGGTCATCTTGTCTCAAAAAAAAGTTAGAAAAAGTGATCAAAAAGTTGCAAGTAACGCAAAAGGGTACCAATAGAAACTATAGTTTGTCACGCATAAAACAAGCCCTCCCGCAGCGATATCAGCTAAAAAATAAAAAAAGTTATGGCTGTCAGAAAATGGCGAATCCAAAACATGATTTTTTTTTAGAAAAGAGTATTTTTATTGTGGGAACGTAGTGAAACGGAAAAAAAAACAATATAAATTTGGTGTCGCTGTAATCCTATCGACCCGCAGAATGAAGTTAACATGCTGTTTATAATGCACGGTGAACACTGTAAAAAATAAAAAAACAAAACCGTGCTAGAATTGCTGTTTTTTGGTTTCCTCATCTCCCAAAAAATTGAATAAATAGTGAGAAAAAAAAAAATCGCATGTACCCCAAAATCTAACCAATAAAAATTACAGCTCGTTTCACAAAAAACAAGCCCTCACACTTCTCCGTCAACGCAAAAATAACACGTTATGACTCTCAAAACGCAATGATGCAAAATGAAGGACCAGACAAATTTTTTAGGTCCAGTAGAATTTCACTAAATACTCTACATCGTCATTTGCTGGACTCCACAGGTGGACCCTGTAAATGCAGTGGAGATGAGGAAACTTTAGGGCCTTGTGCTGCTTATAGGGTTAGTGAAGAAGTCAAAGATTAGGCAATACTGGAGCGCAGATATATTGTATAATACCCAATAAACCCGGCCTGTGCATAAAGGAAAGGTTCACAGCGTACCACACCAATCCATGCATTATTCATTCACCCCATTATTACTACATCTTATTATGACCTGTTGCACTCCGCCCAGCTTACATATACCCTGATGCACTCCGCCCAGCATACATATGCCCCCACATTATAAGCTGAAATACCAGTAAAACACAAAGCCAAATCTGCGCTTCAAAAGCCAAATGGTGGTCCCACTGAGCCTGGCAGTGTGCCCAAACGGCAATTTATGACCACATATGGGGTATTACTGTATTCTGGAGAACCCGCTTAACAATTTATGGGATGTGTGTCTACAGTGGTACAAGTAGGGCACAACACATTGGGCACTGAAATGGCATATCTGTGGAAAACAGCAATTTTCAATTTGCAACATCTATTGTTTACTCATTTTTGCAAAACACGTGTGCGGTCAAAATGTTCACTACACCCCTAGATAAATTCTTTGAGGGATCTAGTTTTCAAAATGGGGTAAGTTTTCAGGGTACCACTGTACTGGTACTATAGCTCAATGCAACATGGTGTCAAAAAACGAATCTTGTAAAATCTCCACTCCAAATACTAAATGGCGCTCCTTCCCTTTAGAGCGTTGCTGTGTGTCCAAGTAGCAGTTTATGACCACATGTGGGGTATTTCCTTACTCTGGAGAGAATGCTTTACAAATGTTACAGTGCTTTTCCTCTTTTATTTGTTGAGAAAATGAAAATTTTTGAACAAATGCTACGTGTTATTGGAAAATAATGTAATTTTTCATTTTCACTGCCCATTTCTAATAAAATCTATGAGACACCTGTGGGGTCAAAATGCTCACTACCCCCTAGATGAATTCCTCAATGGGTGTAGTTTTGGGGAGTTTCCACTGTACTGGTACCTAAGGGGCTTTGCAAAAGCGACATGGTGCAGAAAAACCAATCCAGCAAAATCTGCTCTCCAAAAGCCAAATGGCGCTCCTTCCCTTCTGAGTCCTGATGGTGTATTCATACAGTGGTTTATTACCACATATGGGGTATTTACGTACTCTGGAGAAGTTGCTTTACAAATGTTATGGTGCTTTTTCTCCTTTATTTGATGAGAAAATGAAACATTTTGACCTAAAGCTACATCTTAGTGGAAAAAAAATGTAATTTTTCATTTTTACTGCCCAATTCTAATGAAATCTATGAAACACCTGGGGGGTCAAAATGCTCACTACACCCCTAGTTGAATTCCTCTAGAAGAGTACTTTCCCAAATGGAGTCATTTTTGCGGGGTTTCCACTGTACTGGTACCTTAGGGGCTTTACAAATGCGACATGGTGCAGAGAAATCAAACCAGCAAAATCTGTACTCCAAAAGCTAAATGGCGTGCCTTACCTTCTGAGCCCTGATGTGCATTCATACAGTGGGTTGTTACCACATATGGGTAATTTCCGTACTCTGGAGAAGTTGCTTTACAAATGTTGGAGTGCTTTTCCTCATTTATTTGTTTAAAAAAATTAAAAATTCTGAGTAAAGCTACATCTTATTGCAAAATAATGTAATTTTTCATTTTCACTGCCCAATTCTAATGAAATCTATGAAATACCTGTGTGGTCAAAATGCTCACTACACCCCTAGATGAGTTCCTCTAGGGGTGTAGTTTCCCAAATGGAGTCACTTTTGGGGGGTTTCCTTTGTTTTTGCACAACAAGACCTCTTCTAACCTGACATGGTGCCTGAAATATAATTTAACAAAAGGAAGGCCGAATAATCCACTAGGTGCTCCTTTGCTTCTGGGGCCTTTGTGTCAGGCCCGTAGCACACTAGGGCCACATGTGGGATATTTCTAAAAACTGCAGAATCAGGGCAATAAATATTCAGTTGTGTTTCTCTGGCAAAAAACCTTTAGTATTACAGGAAAAATAGATTAAAATGGAATTTCTGCAAAAAAAAAATGAAATTTGCAAATTTCCCTTCCACTTTGTTTTAATTCCTGTGAAACGCATAAAGGGTTAAGAGACTTTCTAAATTCTGTTTTGAATACTTTAAGGGGTGCAGTGTTTAAAATGGGGTGATTTGTGGGGGTTCCTAATATATAAGGCCCTCAAAGCTACTTCAGATCTGAACTGTTCCCTAAAAAAATAGCCTTTTGAAATTTTCTTGAAAATGTGAGAAATTGCTGCTAAACTTATAAGCCTTGTAACGTCCTAGAAAAATAAAAGGATGTTCAAAAAATGAATCAAGCATAAAGTAGACGTATGGGAAATGTTAACTAGTCACTATTTTGTCACTATTTTGTGTGGTATAACTATCTGTCTTACAAGCAGATACATTTGAATTTAGAAAAATGCTTAATTTTGCAAATTTTCTCTACATTTTTGTGTTTTTCACAAAAAATATTGAATTTATCGACCAAATTTTTTCACTAACATAAAGTACAATATGCCACGAGAAAACAGTCTCAGAATCGCTTAGATAGGTAAAAGCATTCCGGAGTTATTACCACATAAAGTGACACATGTCAGATTTTAAAAATGAGGCTGTGTCATTTGGTCCAAAAGTGGCTGCGTCCTTAAGGGGTTAAGGGGTTAATAGAAGTATTGTGCATTGCGAATTCTTAAGTACTGTCTTTTACACTATATAGCGGGAATCCTTTCTCTCATATAGTCTCCCCCTGATAAAAATAGAGTCGATCCTGAGTGAGTGGTTTTCTGGGTTTTATTTAGTAGGGACTAAGTCTGTAAGGATCAAAAACAGACTTTGTTTTGTTTAGTCAAATGATTTCTCTGATGTTCTCCATATTTGTTTGTACATCGCTATGATATTATGCCGATAGCTCACTTGCCGTGCTGAAACAAAGGAAATTATAATAAACACGTATTTCTAGTTGTTAAATATCTTCAATACATGTGATTGGAATGAGAGGGACTAGTCTTGTAATTTTTTCGTCATTAGTTTGTATCCAGTGTTGTGAAAAAAAAATTGTCACCCAGACAATTTTGTGTTTTCCATGAAAACTCACACTTATATTTATCAAATGATTTGCAAAATGACTAGAAAATATAGTCAACATTGACAAGGTTAGAAATAATGATTTTTATTTGAAATAATAATTTTCTCCTTCAAACTTTGCTTTCGTCAAAGAATGCTCCATTTGCAGCAATTACAGCATTGCAGACCTTTGGAATTCTAGCTGTTAATTTGCTGAGGTAATCGGGGAGAAATTTCACCCCATGCTTCCAGAAGGCCCTCCCACAAGTTGGATTGGCTTGATGCGTACTTCTTGCGTACCATACGGTCAAGCTGCTCCCACAACAGCTCTATGGGTTTGAGATCTGGTGACTGCGCTGGCCACTCCATTACAGATAGAATACCAGCTGCCTGCTTCTTCCCTAAATAGTTCTTGCATAATTTGGAGGTGTGCTTTGGGTCATTGTCCTGTTGTAGGATGAAATTGGCTCCAATCAAGCGCTGTCCACAGGGTATGGCATGGCATTGCAAAATGGAGTGATAGCCTTCCTTATTCAAAAACCCTTTTACCTTGTACAAATCTCTCACTTTACCAGCACCAAAGCAAACCCAGACCATCACATTACTTCCACCATGCTTGACAGATGGCGTCAGGCACTCTTCCAGCATCTTTTCAGTTGTTCTGCGTCTCACAAATGTTCTTCTGTGTGATCCAAACACCTCAAACTTCGATTCGTCTGTCCATAACACTTTTTTCCAATCTTCCTCTGTCCAATGTCTGTGTGCTTTTGCCCATATTAATCTTTTCCTTTTATTAGCCAGTCTCAGATATGGCTTTTTCTTTGCCACTCTGCCCTGAAGGCCAGCATCCCGGAGTCACCTCTTCACTGTAGACATTGACACTGGCGTTTTGCGGGTACTATTTAATGAAGCTGCCAGTTGAGGACCTGTGAGGCGTCTATTTCTCAAACTAGAGACTCTAATGTACTTGTCTTGTTGCTCAGTTGTGCAGCGGGGCCTCCCACTTCTCTTTCTACTCTGGTTAGAGCCTGTGTGTGCTGTCCTCTGAAGGGAGTTGTACACACCGTTGTAGGAAATCTTCAGTTTCTTGGCAATTTCTCGCATGGAATAGCCTTCATTTCTAAGAACAAGAATAGACTGTCGAGGAGTTTCACATGAAAGCTCTCTTTTTCTAGCCATTTTGAGAGTTTAATCGAACTCACAAATGTAATGCTCCAGATTCTCAACTAGCTCAAAGGAAGGTCAGTTTTATAGCTCCTCTAAACAGCAAAACTGTTTACAGCGGTGCTAACATAATTGCACAAGGGTTTTCAAGTCATCCATTAGCCTTCTAACACAGTTAGCAAACACAATGTACCATTAGAACACTGGAGTGATGGTTGCTGGAAATGGGCCTCTATACACCTATGTAGATATTGCATTAAAAACCAGACGTTTGCAGCTAGAATAGTCATTTAGCACATTAACAATGTATAGAGTGTATTTCTGATTAATTTAATGTTATCTTCATTGAAAAAAACTGTGCTTTTCTTTCAAAAATAAGGAAATTTCTAAGTGACCCTAAACTTTTGAACGGTAGTGTATATATATATATATATATATATATATATATATATATATATTCTTTGTTTATTTCAAATACATTTTTATTGTAGAAACGTTAATAATCGTTCCACGGTGTTTTAGTGAAACTAAATTAATCATAAAACCCTATCGAAATATTAAAAATCGTATTAAAAAAAGGGGGATATTCCTGATATCTCTATGATAGAAGACCTTTTTGATCAAATTAAGGAAATTAGCGGGTGTAGGAGGGTATACCTTTATTGGGCGGAAAGCTAGTGATGTTTTTCGTTCCATTTGTGAAAATGCAAACTAATTATATACAAAAGTTGTAGTCTTGTTACACGTACCCAGATTTTTTGCAATCTGACTGTACTTAATTATCGCGTGCTCTTATCCTTCACACTGCAATCATTGCTGTATCCGTTAGGTCCTTTATATAAGCTGTGTCATGAGTATATGTTCTCATAGTCAAGTGTAGTGTTTATTCAAACAGGAGGAACAGGGGGTGCCTCTTTTATTCTGTACATTTAGTTGGTGTTTTCTATAGCCTCGTTTAGGCCGTCTGGGGTTAAACTATGGTATTTGTTGATCCAATATGCTTCCCTATTTTTCAATTGGGAAAATCTGTTGTTGGCAGTGCTTGGTATCTGTTCTAGGGGTGTGATAGTTACCTCAAAAACTCCCCATGTTGGTGGTGTAAGTGCCTAGATACGCTGTGTTTAAGAAAATGATTATTTGTATGGAATCTGTGCTTGTTGATCCTAGTTTTTAATGGCTGTATTCTCCTGCCAATATATTAAAGACCACAGTTGCATTCTAAAAGGTATATCACAAAGTTCGATTTGGAATGTCTCATTCGTTATGTTGCACTTAGATGTTAGTTTCCTATGGTTTATAGAATCACAGCACATAAATCTGGATGTGTTGCATCTGTATGATCTGGTTAGTTTAGGGAAGAAGCTAATCTTGGGCTTTTTTTCTATTGTTTTGTCTTTCAGACGGCTTGGGGCAATGATATTTTTTAAGTTGCGTCCCCTTCTGTAGGTGAAACCGGGTTTGGCTGGTAGGATGGGTTTTAGTATAGTGTTGCTTTGCAGAATATTCCAATGTTTTTGTAAGATGGTTCTGATGGTCTTATGTCCACTGTTAAAATCTGTTATAAAATTGTATTTGTGTTTATTTGTTAACGTACTATTTGGTGTTTCTTTAGGTCTATGTAGCAGAGTTTGTCGTGTAGTGATGAGTGATATGCAGAATCCACTATCTGCCTAGGGTAATTTTTTCCTTGAATCTTTTTCTCAGTATTTTTGCTTGTTGCTCGTAAATGGTTTTCCAGTTGCAATTTTTATTAATCCTTTTGAATTGATTGTTTGGAATGTTAACGAACCATGGTCTGTAATGTGCGCTTGAGAAGTCGATGTAACTATTTACATCGACATCCTCGAAGTGAGTTTTTGTGGCTACCTTTCCTTGATTGATTCTATTTGTCAGGTCTAAGTAATCTATTTCAAGATTGGATATATTCATAATGAAGGATGGTCCCCAGTTATTTTCATTGAGGAAGCTTGCAAAATTCCTCGCTCCCTCCTCTGGTCCATCCCAGAGGAAGAACAAGTCATCTATATATCTTCTATAGTAAAAAAGGTTCTTTAGTAGTCCTGATATGATGTTTTTAAGGACTTTTCTTTCCTCCCATTAGATTGTCTTTATGGGTTCTACTTGTATATTTGAAGCTATTTTTGTTTTTATTTGTGTTTCTGGGGTCTACTGTCTTTTTTTTCTATTTTTCTAAAGTCGTTGGATACATGTGACATAAATGTCTCCAAGTAGTGCCCTCTGCTAAATGTAATACATACAAATTTGCTTTTGGCAAAATGAACCCTTTTAGCCCCAGTACCCCTGAAGACGCCACTTGTGTGGTGAAACATGTGGGGGTGCTCTTTCTACACTTTTAAAATAACGTGCTCCTGCTGCTGGCTTTATCAATTGCACCTTAGATTGGGCCTGGCGTTCTGCAGCCGCTGGCCTCTTTGACCTTGCATTCTTTACTTAGCGTGGGTAGTTTCCCACGGTGTTACTATGTGCAGCAGCGAGCACATATAATTTTTAATCTACATGTTGTTCGTCTTTTTTGCTATAATAGCCAAATAAAAGTTATTATATATTCTTTAGGGTTAGTTGGGAAAAGGGTTCATTTTGCCAAAAGCAAATTTGTACATATTATGTTCTAACGCCCGCCAACTATTAGGGTCTCCCTTTCTTCTTCTCTGCTAAATGTAGGGTAGAAGGACGATTTGAGTTTGACATCTACATGATGATACCCTGTTTCTGGGGGAATAGATTATTCAGCTGTTATTCCTTTATGTTTTTGTACAATAAAAATAAAATGTCTCTAGATAGTCAGCTTCCTAATAAAACTATTGCGATCTAAAATAAAACTAATAAAACTATTGAGATCTAAAAATAGTCTGAAGTCATCCGGTTTGGATGTGGGGCAGAAGGATAATCCTTTGGATAACACATCAATTTCTTTTTGGTTAAAGGGGTTATCCGGAGACCAAAAATTGCATTGCTGTAATTTATTTATGTGAAACCGCAAGGGGCTGTCACATTGCCTATCGCTGGAGTTCCCGAGCAGAGAGTCCCCAGGCAGAGCATCAGCTGATTCTTTGCTCATGGACTCGAGTACTGCTGCCGACGTCACTGTACATATATGGACAGTGACGTGGGCAGAAGTGCTGGAGTCCCCAGGCAGAGCATCTGCTGATGCTCTGCTCGGGAACTCCAACGATAGGAAACCCCTGAATTGACCAAATATGGACGTCAGGAGCAGTGCTGACTCGGGACTCACAAAATAGGCAATGTGACAGTCCCTTGCAGTCATGTTCACGAACAGCACATGAAGCAAACCCTCAGTCACGTAGCCCGTGTCGGCGCGTCATCATTAATAGAAAAGCTCCTGGACTTCCGGGAACAATTCACGAGGTTTGAACTGCACGATTTAGTACAGAATTTTAAATTAAAGTACATTAGTAAGTTACTTAGTTTCACATAAATATATTATTGAAATTTAATTTTTGGTCCCCAGATAAACTATTTAAGTGTATATTGCGATAAGTTGAACAGTTTAGTAGTTTTGTTATGTTCTGAATGTTGTTCTGTTATTTCATTGTGTTTTTCCTTGTCCTTATGCCGCTTCTAACTTTTTGTATGTTGGCTGGAGTGTTGGTTGCCCCTTTTCCCTCTACGATGTATTTTTTTCTTGTATTTGGAGTTGGGTTTGTTTGGTTCGTGGGCTTAGGTACTGGATGGTTGTATTGGCTGGAATGATCGGTAATATCGTCGCTTCTGTGGGGAGGGTCGCTGCTGTAGTGGTAGAATCTATTTTTGGAGGTAACTAAAAAAGATACACTGCTGTTGAGTGGGAGGCTACTTAAATTGAGGTCACTGTGTCTGGGTCAAAATGAAGGGAATTACGTAAGGAGTTTTCTGGCTCCTCATGTATAGTAAAAAAGGGAGTCATCCAAATAAGAGCATATTTCGTTGGTTTTAAGTTGTGGATCGGGATGCGTAAACTCTATTTGCACTATTCTAGTTTGTTCTGTCCTGATGCAGGGATAGGGTATAGTTCTAGTATCAGTCTGTGTAGTATCCTCAATGTTCTGAAAGAGTATATGGGTCTCTACTCCATCTACTTGACTAGTTGGCACCAGGCACCGCAGGGGGGGGGGGGCGGCTGCAGGATCCTCTTTTTTTTAATTTTTTATTAAAAACGTATCTTGTGACCTGACTGGCCAGCAGTCAGGCCACTCACAGGGAGGGGGGTGTGTGCACTTCTTAGGCTTAAGACACGCCCTCTGTTAATAGATTGGCCGTAACTGCTGACGTAAGCAGCTGTGGCTAATCCGCGAATAGTTGGCGTGTCTTAGTCTCACAGCTTAGCAAAATACATGAATGTAGTGAGCGGGGCTGCGGCTGTGTAATACAGTCATTACCCTGCTCCTAAGTCCTAACAAGTGTGCGTACGCGGTCAGCAAAACACCCTCATGTTCTGTCTTCAGTGTCGGCGCCGCCGCTGATTAGTGCAGCGAGCAGAAAAACCTCTGATCTCTGCCGTTATTCCCCTGAATGCTGCGATCAAAGCTGTCCGCAGCATTCAAGGGGATAATGCAAAGGGAGATGCCCCTTGGAACCCGTCACAGGAATTACCTATGACGCGATTGATGGACATACCATATATGGGCAGACAATCCAGGGTCCATTGAAGGACCCCAGGGCTGACCATATTTCCTGTTGTTAGGGAATACTGAGGTATGTCCTAACAACTGCCTGTGTACTCTCAGTAAACAGGCTAATGTACTGGCAAATAGATAAATGCCTGTATATTAACCAGTTAGTGACTGCCAATGCGCCTTTTCACGGCGGCCACTAATGGGCTTTATTCTGATGCATACGCCTTTTCACGGCGCTGCATCAGAATAAATAAACAGGGCAGGGAGCCGTTAAATCTCCCTGCTCTCAGCTACCAGAGGTAGCTGAGGGCTGGGGGCAACCCTACTCGAACGGGTGAGATCGATATCAGTATCGATCTCACCCATTTAACCCCTCAGATGCGGCTCTCAATAGCGAGTGCCGCATCTGAGTTGTTTTGGAGAGAGGGAGGGAGCTCCCTCTCATCCCACGACATCCGGCGATATGATCGCCGAGTGTCTATGTCTCCGATGGCAGCCAGGGGCCTAATAAAGTCCCCCAGGTCTGCCTGTAGTGAATGCCTGCTAGGTCATGCCAGAGGTATGGCCTAGCAGATGCCTGTCCGTTTTAAACGGACAGGCAGTAATACACTGCAATACTAAAGTATATATTATAAAAGCAATGGGAGGATCGCATATTAAAGTCCCCTAGTAGGAATAGTAAAAAAGTTAAAAAAAAAAAGTTTAATAAAGTTAATAAAAAAATGTAAAAAAAAATGAAAAACACACTTTTTCCCCTTACAAACTGCTTTATTATTAAAAAACAAAATAAAGTAAAAAAGTTACCCATCTTTGGTATCGCCGCGTCCTTAAGGACCCCGACTATAAAGCTATTACATTATTTAACCCGCAAGAAAAAAAAAAGAAAAAACATTGAAAAAATTGCTGTTTTCTGTGAATTTTGCATTAAAAAAAATTCGATAAAAAGTGATCAAAAAGTGGCATCTACTCCAAAATGGTACGAATAATAACTACAGCTTGTCCCGCAAAAAACAGCCCTCATACAACTACGTCTATGAAAAAATAAAATTAGTTATGGCTCCAATAAGTCAGAAAATAAAAAATATGCAGTTGTGCCCGGGGGGAACATTTCTTCTGTTTGAAGAGTACCTAAAATTAGGGAACCAGGAAAGGGAGGGCCCAAACATATCTACTGGAAGCGACGGTGCCCGTATTATACCAGGACAACACTTTCCCAGCAAAATTCCCCAAACTGCAAAGGTGCGGAGTGTGGACCAAAAGGGGCATAAGAAAGGACGCCATATATCAGTGTGACATCGGCCTGTGCAGAAAGGAGTGCTTCACAGCGTAACACACATCTATGGATCATTTTATTGTTTTTTTTACCCCATTATTATACCACCTGACTATGCCCCTTATATACTCCGCCCGGCTTATATGTACCCCCACATTATAAATGAAAACACCAGCAATACTCAAACAAATCTACTACCAAGCAAAATCCGCTCTCCAAAAGCCAAATGGCGTTCCCTCCCATCTGGACCCTACAGCGTGCCCAAACAGCAGTTTCCTTCCACATATATGGCATCGTCATACCCGGGAGAACCCTTTTAACAATTTTTGGGGTGTGTGTCTCCAGCGTCATCAACTGGGCACGACATATTTGCCACTGAAATGGCATATCTAGGGAAAAATATAAATTTTTAATTTGCACCATCCGCAGTGCATTCATTTATGGAAAAGACCTGTGGGGTGAAATGCTCACTACACCCCTTAACAAATGCCTTGAGGGGTGTAGCTTCGAAATGGGGTCACTTCTCAGGGGTTTCTTTTTATTATTTCACATCTGAGCCTCTGCAGTTGTGAACCAATACTTTGTAAATCGCCAAATTAGGCCTCAATTTGACATGGTACGCTTTCACTCCTGAGCCTGGTCGAATGTCCAGGCAAAAGATTAGTGCCCCATGTAGGGTGTTTCTAAAACCAGGAAACCCAGCATTATAATTAGAGAGCTGTCTTGTTATATTAGCATATCTATTGAAAAAATCCCATTTTCACTCTGCAACATCGAGTTCACACTAATTTCTACAAAACACCTGCAGGGTTAAAATGCTTACTACACCCCTAGGTAAATGCATTGAGGGGTGTAGTTTCCAAAATTGGGTCACTTCTGGGGGGTTTCCACAGTTTTGGGCCCACAGGCACCCAGAAACCAATCCAGCAACATCCTGCACTCCAAATGGTGGTCCTTCCCTTCTGAGCCCTGCCGTTTGCCCAAACAGCAGTTTATGACCACATATGGGGTATTGCCGTACTCGGGAGAAATTTTTTTACAAATGTTGGGTTCTTTTTTTCCTTTATTTATTGAGAAAATGAAAAAATTTGCGCTAAAGCTACGTCTTATTGAAGAAAAAGGATTGTTTTTATTTTCACTGCCCAATTCTAATAAATTCGATGAAACATCTGTGGGGTCAAAATGCTTACTACACCCCTAGATGAATTCCTCAAGAGGTGTAGTTTCCTAAATGGAGTCCCTTTTTGGGTGTTTTCATTGTTTTGTCCCCTTAGGGGCTTTGCAAATGCGACATTGCCTCCGCCAACCATTCCTGCTAAATGTGATCTCCAAAAGCCAAATAGCGCTCTTTTCCTTCTAAGCCCTGCCGTGTGTTCAAACAGCCGGTTATTACCACATGTGGGGTATTGTTTTACTCGGGAGAAATTGATTTACAAATTTTGTGGTGCTTTTTCTCCTTCAGTCCTTGTAGAAATTAGAAAAAATTTGCTAAACCTACATTTTCTTTGAAAAAATGTAGATTTTCATTTTCAGGGCCTACTTCCAATAATTTCTGCAAAAAAACTGTGGGGTCAAATCGCTCACTATACCCCTAGATAATTTCCTCAATGGGTGTAGTCTCCAAAATGGGGTCACTTGTGGGGGAGTTTTCACTGTTTTGTCCCCTCAGGGGCTTCGTAAATGTGACATGGCCTCTGCAAACCATTCCTGCTAAATGTGAACTCCAAAAGCCAAATGGCACTCCATCCCTTCTAAGCCCTGCCGTGTGTCCAAACATCCGTTTATTACCACATGTGGGGTATTGTTTTACTCGGGAGAAATTGCTTTACAAATTTTACGGTGCTTTTTCTCCTTCAGTACATGTGGAAATTAGAAAAATTAGCTAAACCTACATTTTCTTTGAAAAAATTTCGATTTTAATTTTCACGGCCTACTTCCAATAATTTCTGTAAAAAACCTGTGCGGTCAAAATGCTCACTATACCTCTAGATAATTTCCTTGAGGTTTGTAGTTTCCCAGATGGGGTCACTTTTGGGGGATTTTGACTGTTTTGGCAACGCAAGAGCCTAAAATATATTCTAACAAAAATAAGGCCCCAAAATCCTCTAGGTGCTCCTTTGCTTCCGTAGCCTGTGCTTCAGTCCAGTAGCATGCTACAGCCACATTTGGGATATTTCCTAAAACTGCAGAAACTGGGCAACAAATATAGAGTTGCATTTCTCTGGTAAAACCTTCTGTGTTATAAAAAAAAAAAATATTAAAAATTAATTTCTGCAAAAAAATATGAAATTTGTAAATTTCACCTCTACTTTGCTTTAATTCCTGTGAAATGCCTAAAGGGTTAAGACATTTTATGAATGCTGTTTTGAATACTTTGAGGGGTGAAGTTTTTAAAATAAGGTGACTTTTTGGGGGTTTCTAATATATAAGGCCCTCAAAGCCACTTCACAACTGAACTGGCCCCTGTAAAAATAGCCTTTTGACATTTTCTTGAAAATGTGAGAAATTGCTGCTAAAGTACTAAGCCTTGTGATGTCATAGAAAAGTAAAAGGATGTTCTAAAAACGATGCCAATCTAAAGTAGACATATGGGGGATGTTAATTAGCAACAATTTTGTGTGTTATAACTGCCTGTCTTACAAGCAGATACATTTAAATTTAGAAAAATGCAAATTTTTGCAATTTTTCGCTAAAAGTTTTTCACAATTAAATACTGAACATATCGAGCAAATTTTGCCAGTAACTTAAAGTGCAATGTGTCATGAGAAAACAATCTCAGAATCGCTTGGATAGGTGAAAGCATTCCGACGTTATTACAACATAAAGTCACACATGTCAGATTTGAAAAATGAGGCTCTGTCAGGAAGGTCAAAAGTGGCTAAAGAGGGAAGGGGTTAATGTATCTATATATGTTTGTATGTATGTATCTATATATATTAGTCCTTCTCAATGAATTAGAATATCATCAAAAAGTTAATTTATTTCAGTTTTTTGCAGTGTGGCCGGTCAGTCTTCATAATGGGGCCTGCTATCTCCCTACAAACAAGCTTCTCTGTTGGGTTGCTCTGAACTGCGCTTGCGCAGTAAAGAGCCAGATGGCAGATGCAATGAACGGCAGGCGTTCCTTGTGTCCTATGCACTGGGCTGCCGTGTTCCATCTGTGTATGTGTCGTTAAGAGACATATACACAGATGAAATAAAACATGGAAGCCCCCAGTACAGTAAGAAAGTGTTAATAAAAAAAAACGTGTGTGAAAAAATAAATAAAGTCAATATAATATTTTATTAAATAAAAACACAAATTAATAGTATAAGGAAAGAAAGGTGGCATCCAAATTATGGAAGATTTCTTCTTTGATGAGATCTTCTACCTTTAAAAAATGATCAGTCATAGTTTTTGTAGACTCAGGGTTAGAGGACTCCCTGTTAGTGGATTCTGGAATTTTTCCATGCCTCGTGTCCCTGGTATAATAGTCAATTAATTGGGTACCTAGATTGTGTTGGTCCGTAAAGTAATCCATAGTGTTGATTGAGGATGGCCCCGGGTTCGCCTTTCTCCTTAGTTGGTCTCCGTGAGGTGAACCCTCCTGGGTTTGTGGAGTAAAGCTTGATGGAAAAATATGTGCTTTTCCGTTGTCCCAGTGAGTTTGTAAATGTGCAAGTGAAGAAAAAAAGGGGAAAGCTGGCACTCCTCTGAGGCGATGTAATCTTATGTACGGTTTGTACAATTGGAAGTGGTCCTTTGCCAAAAGACTCAGCAGAAAGCATTTTCTCCGGTAGTGGGCACACCACCAGGGAATCTAGTGGATGTGAGTCTCTGTGGTATTGGTCTATGCCGATAGCCACCTACTGCTGTCCCTGGAAGGATGAATCCTTGTCTTGGGGATAATATTGTAAGCAAGAGAAGAATAATGTTCATGCAGTATCTTGGTAACAATGCCAGGCTAGTAAGTACAAATAAGATGAATAAAATAAAATTGTTTCTTTATTCATGTGGATTACGTGTTTCTGGACCGCATCGGTCCCCTCTTTAGGTCAGGTATAATGTTTGTACATGGATTGTGTTAAATTTTATATCATGAAAAACGGAAAACCCAGGTAGAAGCCGTTACATTTCTTTTTTTTAAAAAACATACAGAAGGGGAGGGGGAAAAGAAGGGAGGGAGCATGTTCTGACCTTACGAACAATCATAACTAAACATTTCAATCTTGAGTTTTTGTTAGTATAATTAACAGTGGCAATAGTCTACACATTTTTTTTATTTAATAGAAGTATTGTGCATTGGGAATTCTCAAGTACTGTCTTTGACACTATATAGCGGGAATCTGTTTTCTCATCTAGTCTCCCTGATAAAAATAGAGTCGATCTTGAGTGAGTGGTTCTCTGGATTCTATTTAGTATGAACATAGTCTGTAAGGATCAAATCCAGACTTTGTTTTGTTTGGTCAAGTGATTTCTCTGATGTTCTCCATATTTGTTTGTACATCGCTATAAGATTGTGCTAATGGCACCTGATAGTTTTCACTGACCCATTCACTTTAGTGGGTGAATCACGGACCCGACTCTTCAATCCGTGGACAGATAGTACATGTTCTATCTTTTTCTGAATCCCGGACGAGACTCGGACAGCATACACGGTTGTGTGCATTAGGGCTTAGTCTACATGTTTCATCACAATATTAATAGAGAATTAAGCAACAAATAACTTAATTCATAATTGACAAGCTTCACATCACATCCAAAACAAAAAAGCCATGTGATTCTAAAATATTATTTCGCCAATATGTTTGTTGTTCGTCTGTTCGCTCAACAGGAGGTATCGCACTTTGAATTCTGAAGGAGCATCTTTTGCTGTTTGGACCTTTTATTTGGCTTGATAAACCACACTGCTCAATAGACGTGCTTTTAAAACATTCCAGTTTATGCCTTTGAGTACTTTCTTTAGTCCATGTGTTTTCAGTGTTGAGCTCATTTAAAGAAAAACATCTGCAATTTATTGGCCTGTTCATACATTATACTTGCTGATGGCACAATATGTTTTATGTGTTCCTTTTGCAAACATATTTCTCAACCTTTTATCACCAGTTTAACCCAGATGATGAATAAATAATCAGAAAGAGAGGTTCCGTCTCTGTACATTCATTAAGTAGGAAATTAGCAGCAAATTACAGCTGACATGTGGAATGTATTAAAGTGGCAAGTCGCTTATTACAACACAGAGGAGTCACCGCTTTCTCCTGGACTAAAATACGGATTTTCCTACCAGCTCCTTTATGCAGATGTCTGCTGTTTAGTAACCAAGAATGTAAATGATTTTGAAAATCTGCATCTCGGTGCATGACAAACATTGGACTGCAGTCACACCAAAGCTTTGTACAATGATTGTAGTATTTAATTAGACTGCAAAGACACTAAATTTTGTGATTAAAGCTTTCAGAGAGTACTTTCTCCTCAGGACATGGTATATTTTTATATTCGAGTAACCCATGACTGAACTCCTTAAAGGGAACCTGTCACCAGCATTTCACCTATTGAGCTTTACATATTCCTCACTGGCCGCTGCTATAAAAAGTTAATTGCCGTTATATCTTCTCCTAAACTCCTCCGAATGTAAATAACGGTCTGCAAACATTTTGCGCCTTTTATCGTAATAATCTGGTGTCCCTTTGTGCGCACACCCCAGAAGAGGACATCAATGCACAAGCGCAGGATTTTGTGTGCTGGGGAAAGGCGAGGAGCTGTCAATCAAAAGTAAGGAGGCGGGGTAAACTCGGAAAGACTTGAATGAAAATTTGACTCTTTTCAAACGAAGATGTAACTCTTTTATGTTCATTAGCATACGGTGTGGGAACACTAAAAACTGAATACTAAAGCTACAGAGCCGACTAAGAAGACAATTATAGGTTATATAAAAGTGATTTTTTCCCCCAGTACCACCAGGTATTGCTGTTTTAGTAGGTGAAATGCTGATGACAGGTTCCCTATAAATGCGCTGAGCCCGCTCCATATGCTGCAGGTGTCGGCTGTGTATAACAGCTGACACCCGGGACTAAAGGACAGGAACAGCGATTGCGCTGTTACAGGAGTCTGTAAAAGTTACAATATACTGCAATACATTAGTATTGCAGTGTATTGAACCAGTGATCTAATGATAAATGTAACTAATCTAACTAATAAAATGTGTAAAAAAAAAAGTTAATAAAGTTATTAGTGAAAAAAATATATAATATATTTAACCCCTTGAGGACCAAGCTCATTTTGGCCTTTAGGACCAGACCCATTTTTTCAAATCTGACGTGTCACTTTATGTGGTAATAACTTTGCATTTTTCTAAATTTTAATGTATCTGCTTGTAAGACAGATAGTAATACCACACAAAATTGTTGCTAATTAACATCCCCCATATGTCTACTTTAGATTGGCATTGTTTTTTGAACATCCTGTTATTGTTCTAGGACGTTACAAGGCTTAGAACTTTAGCAGCAATTTCTCACATTTTCAAGAAAATTTCAAAAGGCTATTTTTAAAGGGGCCAGTTCAGTTGTGAAGCTGCTTTTAGGGCCTTATATAATAGTAAGCACCAATAAGTCACCCCATTTTAAAAACTTCACCCCTTAAAGTATTCAAAACAGCATTTAGAAAGTTTCTTAACCCTTTAGACGTTTCACAGGAATTAAAGCAAAGTAGATGTGACATTTTCAATTTTCATTTAGTTTTTTGCAGAAATTCATATTTAATCTATTTTTTTTGGTAACACAGAAAGTTTTGCCAGACAAATGCAACTCAATATTTATTGTCCAGATTCTCCAGTTTTAAAAAATATCCCACATGTGGTCCTAGTGTGCTAATGGACTGAAGGCCTCAGAATCAAAGGAGCACCTAGAGGATCTTGGGGCCTCCTTTTTATTAGAAAATATTTTAGGCACCATGTCAGGTTTGAAGGGCTCTTGCGGTGCCAAAACAGTGGAAATCCCTCAAAAGTGACCCCATTTTGGAAGCTATACCCCTTGAGGAAATTATCTAGGGGTATAGTGAGCATTTTGACCCCACAGGTCTTTTCCATAAATGATTGCGCTCTGGAAGGTGCAAAGTCAAAATTAACATTTTTCCCTAGATATGCCAGTTCAGTGGCAAATGTGTCGTGCCCAGCTTGTGCCACTGGGGACACACACACCAAACATTGTTAAAAGGGTTCTCCCAGGTATGGCGATGCCATATATGTGGAAATAAACTGCTGTTTGGGCACGCTGTAGGGTTCAGAAGGGAGGTAGCGCCATTTGGCTTTTGGAGCATGGATTTTGCTTGGTAATAGTTTTGTGTGGAGTCTTATTAGTGTTTCCATTTATAATGTGGGGCATATGTGAGCTGGGCAGAGTACATCAGGGGCATAGTCAGGTGGTATAATAATAAGGTAAAACAAAAAAAAAATAATAATCCATTGATGTGTGTTACGCTGTGACACAATCCTTTCTGCACAGGCCGGTGTCGCACTGAGAGATGTCCTTCCTTATTCCCCTTTTTGGTCCACACTCTGCACCTTTGCAGTTTGGGGAATTTTGCCTGAAAGTGTTGTCCTGGTATAATACGGGCACCCTCGCTTCCAGCAAATATGTTGGGGCCCTCCCCTTCTTGGTTCCCTAATTTTAATGCCTTGATAATACGCCTCTTGAAACAGAAGTAATGTTCCCCTCGGGCTGCACAACTGGATATTTTTCTTTCCGGACTTATTGGAGCCTTAAATTATTAAATTTTTTCATAGATGTAGTGGTATGAGGGCTATTTTGTTGTGAGATGAGCTGTAGTTATTATTGGTACAATTTTGGGGTACATGCGACTTTTTGATCACTTTTTATCCTTTTTTTTGGGAGGCAAGTTGACAAAAAAACAGCAATTCTGCCATCGTTTTTTAGTTTTTTTTTATACAGCGTTCACCATGCGTTATAAACTACATGTTGACATTACTCTGCAAGTCAGTACGATTCAGGCGATACCTAATTTATAGCAATTCTTTATGTTTTACAACTTTTTGCACAATAAAATGACTTTTGTAAAGAGAATGTATTTTTTTCTGTTGCCATGTTGTAAGAGCCATAACTTTTAAATTTTTTTGTCGATGGAGCTGTATGAGGGCTTGTTTTTTGCGAGACGAGTTATAGTTTTTATAGGTACCATTTTTGGATACATGCAACTTTTTGATCACTTTTATTTAAAAAATTTTAAGACAAAGTGACCAAAAAAACATCAATTATGGCAGCCTTTTTTAGTTGTTTTTTTACGGCGTTCACTGCACGGGATAAATAACATAATATTTTTATAGTTCAGGTCGTTACGGTCGCAGCGATACAAAATATGTATGGTTTATTATTTTTTTCAATAATAAATGACTTGATAAGTGAAAAAGGGGGCGATTTGTGTTTTATTTTATTTTTTTTACTTTAAACTCTTATTCTATTTTTTACAACTTTTATTTTTCTTTAGTCCCACTAAGGGGACTTGATGATCCAACTGTTTGTTTGATGTTCTACTACATTGCACTACCTATGTAGTGCAATGTATTGGAACTGTCAGTTGTTCACTGACCGCAAGCCGATCAGGCTCTGCCTCTGGGCGGGGCCTAATCGGCTTCCGTAATGGCAGACAGAAGGCCATTGTTAGGCCTCCTGTTGCCATAGTAGCAGTTGGAAGCCTTGCCATTGCATGGCAGGCTGCTGATTTGCTACAAACCTCTAAAATGCAGCAATCGCAGTGGATCGCTGCATCAAAGGGGTTAATGGAAGGAATTGGAGATAGCGGACACCCACTGCTGATGACACCGGCTCAGCGTCTGAGCCGGAAGCTGAGGCGACGCCATCTTGCCGATGGTACCGGAAGCCTTTTAGGCCCCGCTGCCGAGTGGGGCATAGGAGACTTCTGTTGCTGATCGGGAGGTAAGTATTGGGCCTCCGATCACCTTTACAGCCACCGGCAACCCAGCAATCATATTGCTGGGGTGCCGGTTGCTAAAAACTTCTCACATGCTGCGATCTCTATTGAACGCAGTATCTGAGGGGTTAATCGGCCGGATCGGATTCTAGCTCCGGTCCTGGTCGATACCTCAGGGTGCCAGCTGTAACATACAGCTGGCACCCGGCGGTGATGGTGCTGGCTCAGCTCCTGAGCTAGCTCCAGCTCCTTCACGTACAGTTACGTGGAAATGTGTTAAGACACCAGTTCCCATCACGTAACTGTTCGTGATTGTGCGGGAAGGGGTTAAAGTCCCAAAAAAAAAACCTTTCCCATTTTTCCTCTAAAGTAATTTAAAAAATAAAAAAGTCAACAAAATTGGTATCGCTGGATACGTAAAACTCAGAACTATTACAATATACCATTACTTAACTTAAATGTCCCACATGTGGCTCTAGTGCGCTCTTGGACTAAAACACAAGCCCCAGAAGCAAAGAAGCACCTAGTGCATTTTGAGGCCTCTTTTTTATTAGAATATATTTTAGGCAGCATGCCAGGTTTGAAAAGATGTTGAGGTGCCAAAACAGTAGGAATCCCCCAATAGTGACCCCATTTTGGAAACTACACCCCTCAAGGAATTCATTTATGGTTGTTATTACCATTTTGACCGCACAGTTTTTTCACAGCACCTATTTGAATTGGGCTGTGAAATTAAAAAAATTTCATTGTTTCCAATAAAATGTAATTTGTGATCAAAATTTCTTATTTTCACAGGGAACATAATACCCCATTTTGTTGCCCAATTTGTCCTTTTTTCCAATAATATGTCGTTTTAGCTCAAAAATTCTTATTTTCACAAGAAATAAAATACTAAATTTTGTTGCCCAATTTGTCCTGAGTGCGGCAATACCCCATTTGTGGTGCTAAACTGCCGTTTGGGCCCATGGGAGGGCTCAGAAGGAAAGGAGCGCTATTTGTTCTTTGGAGTCCAGATTTTGCTGGATTGGTTTTCGGGTGCCATGTCGCATTTTCAGAGCCCCAGAGGTATCAAAGCAATGGAAACCCACCAGAAGTGACCCCATTTTGGAAACTACACCCCTCAAGGAATTCATTTATGGGTGTTGTGACCGTTTTGACCCCATAGTTTTTTCACAGAACTTATTTTAATTGAGCTGGGAATTAAAACAAAATTAATTTTTTTCCAATAATATGTAGTTTTGGCTGAAAATTTCTTATTTTCACAAGAAATAAAATACTTCATTCTGTTGCGCAATTTGTCCTGAGTGCAGCAATACCCCATTTGTGGTGATAAACTGCGGTTTGGGCCCATGGGAGGGCTCAGAAGGAAAGGACCACCATTTGACCTACTGGGGATTTTCTGGTGCGAAGTCATGTATGCAGAAGCCCCTGAGGTACCAGTACAGTTGAAACCCGCAAGAAGTGACCCCGTTTTAAAAACTACACCCTTAAGGCATTCATCTAGAGGTGTAGTGAGCATTTTGACCGGAGACATACACCCCATACACTGTAATGTGGGTTCTCACGGGTATGGCAATACCCTCAATGTGGCTGTTAACAGCTGCCTGGGCACACAGCAGGGCTCAGAAGGGAAAGATAAGGGGGGATAAGCTGTGCGGAGTACATCAGGGTAAGTAAAATTGGGGTAAATTATAAACCAAGGGATGTATGATAAATTTTAAAACACTCTTTCATACAGAGCTCTGTTTTTTCGGTACACGTGTCACATTGATATATTGTGTCCTCCCTTATCCCCCTCTTATAGCAGACTTTGCACCCCTTTTGACTTTTTCCCTTCTTGCCAGTTTGGGGAACTTCTTCTGGAAAGTGTTGCCCTGGTACGATGCGTGTGGCCTCGCTTCAAGAAGTACTGGGTGCCCCCTTCTTGAAGATTAGGTTCTTGATAATGATGTGCATGACCAGCTTCTTATACCACACCGCATGGCGCTGTAGGGCTTCAGGACTTGATCTGACAAGTCCACCCCTCCCATGTACCTATTGTAGTCCAGGATGCAGTCTGGTTTGGGGGTCTCTCTACTGGTATCTCGTACAGGTACATGGGTACTGGTGTGGCATCTCTCTTGTCCTTGTACGTGACACACAATATGTTGCTGCTAGAATGTGCCCTGCTCTCACCCCTTCTTGTTTGCCCTGCAGAGTCTTAGGGAGGCCCCTCAGGTTTCTTCTAGCAGTGCCGCATGCCACAGGATTGGAAGCGAGGCAGTTGAAGAGTGGGACCACTGGCGTAGCTATAGGGGTCGCAGCGGTCGCAATTGCGACCGGGCCCCGAAGCCAGGGGGGCCCACGGCCCCCCGCACCACATCAATAAAAAGTTACTATAGTAACTCGGGCCGCGGGCCCCTGTTACTATAGTAACATACTTTACTTACCTTCCTGATTCCGGATAGCAGCGGAGGTCCTGACGTCAAGCGCTGTGCGCAGCGCATGACGTCACAGCGCTATGCGCCGCGCACAGCATCGAGACGACAGAACTCCCGCCGTGGCCGAAGAGGAAGGTAAGGTTAGCCCTGACTGGCGGGGTCCGACTCCCGGGACCCGCCAATCAGCCTTTTTGAAGGGGCCGCAGCACTCGTACGAGAGCTGCTCCCCTTCGTTCCTGTCACTTCATTCCGGTCACACTGTGAATCCGTGTCGGCGATTCACAGTGTGGGCGAGTAGTGAAATGAAGGGGAAGCAGCTCTCGTACGAGTGCTGTGGCCCCTTCAAAACAGCTGATTTGCGGGTCCCGAGATACACATCAGCTATTGATGGCCTATCCTGAGGATAGGCCATCAATGTTTAGGGACTGTACAACCCCTAAGCCTACGATGTAACAGGCTTAGAGGGCCCATGAGACAGGATCACAGATTGTGTGATCCTGTCTGCTGGGCCCTGTATCTAAGCCAATCACATGGTAGGCTTAGATACATGGCCCATGCGTGATCCTGTCTGCTGGGCCCTGTATCTAAGCCAATCACATGGTAGGCTTAGATACATGGCCCATGTGTGATCCTGTCTGCTGAGCCCTGTATATAAGCCTACCACACTGTAGGTTTAGATACAGGGCCCCAGCACACAGTAATCTTATACTGTATAAGATTACTGTCTGCTGGACCCAGTATCTAAGCCTACGTTGTGGTAGGCTTAGATACAGGCTCCCACAGACAGTATTACACATGGACCCTGTATCTAAGCCTAACACACGTGTTACTAATCATTTTTTGTGTGTTTTCTTACAGGTTCGGTCGTTGGACTACGACCGATGACAGCTTTTTTTTTATTATCAATAAAATGGTTAATGAGGGTTGTGTGGGTTTTTTTTTTATTTCAATAAAATATTTTTTCTATGTCTTTGTGTTTTTTTTTTAACTATACTTCTACCGCCTTAGTAATGGCCGCCGGCTGATTGACAGCATCCATTGTTAAGGCGGGGCTTAGTTTTAGCCGATGCAGAGGCTAACACTAACCCCCTTTATTACCCCGGTACCCACCGCCACCAGGGGTGCTGGGAAGAGCTGGGTACGATCCAGTACCTGACCATCTGTAGTGATGGTCGGCCACTGGGGTGGCCGCAGGCTGGTATTATCAGGAGGGGAAAGGCCAAAAACAGTGGCCCTTCCTACCCTGGTGATGCTAGGCTGCTGCTGCTTTATTGTATCTGGCTGGTTATGAAAAATGGGGGGGACCCCACGTCATTTAAAAAAATAAAAAATAATTGGAAAGAACGATGTGGGGTCCCCCCCAATTTTCCTAACCAGCCAGATACAACACAGCAGCAGCAGGCAGCATTACAAGGGTGGGAAGGGCCACTGTTTTTGGCCTTCCCCAGCATAATACTACCAGCCTGCGGCCACCCCGGTGCCTGCCCATCACTACAGATGGTCGGGTACTGGTTCGTACCCGGCTCTTCCCAGTACTCCAGGTGGCGGTGGGTACCGGGGTAATAATGGGGGTTAGTGTAGCCTCTTCACCGGCTAACATTAAGCCTCGCCTTAGTAATGGAGGTTGTCAATCAGCCAGCGGCCATTACTAAGGCGGTGATAATAAAGTTTAAAAAGATACAAGCACATAGAAAAAATATTTTATTGAAATAAAAAAACACAACCTTCATTAACCATTTTATTGAGAATAAAAAAAACGCCGTCATTGAAGTCCTCGAATCCGAAGTCCAACAACCGAACCTGTAAAAAAAACACAAACACACAAAAATAATCAGTAACACATAAAGAAGCAAAATTATTATTCTTACCTATCCTGGGTCCAGCGCTGGAGACGCAATGTCAGCGAGCTGGGCCCTGTATCTAATCCAATCATGTGTGATACTGTCTGCTGAGCTGTGTATCTAATCCAATCATGTGTGATACTGTCTGCTGGGCTCTATATCTAATCCGATCATGTGTGATACTGTCTGCTGAGCCACTGTATCTAATCCTATCATGTGTGATACTGCCTTCTGAGCCCCTGTATCTAATCCTATAATGTGTGGTACTGTCTGCTAAGCCACTGTATCTAATCCTATCATGTGTGGTACTGTCTGCTGAGCCACTGTATCTAATCCTATCATGTGTGATACTGTCTGCTGGGCCACTGTATCTAATCCTATCATGTGTGATACTGCCTTCTGAGCCACTGTATCTAATCCTATCATGTGTGATACTGTCTGCTGAGCCACTGTATCTAATCCTATCCATAGTTTATAGGGTCGTAGTGCTATAGATATGCTATGCTGTCTCATATACACACTTTTTTTTGGGCGGACACATATGTATTGGGGCTATTTCCCTGACATTTTAAGCCCTGAGGGTATGTTCACACGGCAGCGTCTGTTACGGCTGAATTTACGGTGCTGTTTTCAGGGGAAAACAGCACCGTAATTTCAGCCGTAATGGCATGTGCAGGCGTCTTTCGCTGCGTCCATTACGGACGTAATTGGAGCTGTTTTTCTATGGAGTCCATGGAAAACGGCTCCATTTACGTCTGAAGAAGTGACAGGCACTTCTTTGACGCGGGCGTCTTTTTTACGCGCCGCCTTTTGACAGTGGCGCGTAAAAAAAAATGACCGTCGGCACAGAACATCGTAAGACCCATTTAAATGAATGGGCAGATGTTTGCCAACGCTATTGAGCCGCATTTTCGGACGTAATTCAATGCTAAAGCGCCCGAATTACGTCCGTAAATAATGTGTGTGAACCCAGCCTTAGTGACGCCCCGGCTGCTAGTGCTGCATTGTTGGGTCACTTAGGAGACCCAGCGATGCAGCTGAAAGCTGCGGACCGTCGGCCATGAGAAGTTTGCGGGGGGCCCAGTAAGAATTTTTGCATCGGGGCCCATGAGCCTTTAGCTACGCTCCTGAGTGGAACGCTGGTATAAAAATTATCCAGGTAGAGGTGGTAACCCTGGTCCACCTCTACCAAATCTAACTTCACCTCCCAAAAAATGGAATAAAAAGAGATCAAAAAGTCGCATGTACCTAAAAATGGTACTGATCGAAACTGCAGTTCATTACGAAAAAATAAGTCCTCGCACGGCTTTATTGATTGAAAAATAAAAAAGTTCTGGCGCTTAGAATAATGCAACACAAAAAGTGAATGATTTTTTACAAAACCTATTTTATTGTGCAAACGCCACAAGACATAAAAAAAAAACTATAAACATAGGGTATCGCCATAATCGTATCGCCTCGCAGAATAAAGTGAATATGTCATTTATAGCGCACGGTGAACGCTGTAAAAAAAAATAGAATAGAGCCACATGTGGGACATTTCTAAAAACTGCAGAATCTGGACAATACGTATTTAGTAGTGTTTCTCTGGTAAAACCTTCTGTGTTACAGATTTTTTTTTTTATAAAATTGAAATTCAGCAAGACAAATGAAATTTGCAAATTTCACCTCCACTTTGCTTTAAATCCTGTGAAATGCCTGAAGGGTTAAAAAACCTTCTAAATGCTGTTTTGAATACTTTGAGTGGTCTAGTTTTTAAAATGGGGTGTTTTATCAGGGTTTCTAATACATAGGCCCCTCAAAGCCACTTCAGAACTGAAGAGGTACCTTTAAAAAAAAGGCTTTTGAAATTTTCTTACAAATATGAGAAATTGTTGTTTATGTTCTAAGCCTTGTAACGTCCAAGAAAAATAAAAGAATGTTCAAAAAACGATGCCAATCTAAAGTAGACATATTGGAAATGTGAACTAGTAACTATTTTGGGTGGTATTACCGTCTGTTTTATATTCTGCATTTAAATTCTGAAAAATGCTATTTTTTCAAAATTTTCTCTAAATTTTGCAATTTTTCACCAATAAACACCGAATATATCGACCAAATTTTACCACGAACATGAAGCCCAATGTGTCACGAGAAAACTATCTCAGAATCGCTTGGATAGGTTTAAGCATTCCGACGTTATTACCACATAAAGTGAAATATGTCAGATTTGAAAAATGGGCTCTGAGCCTTAAGGCCAAAACTAGGCTGCGTCCTTAAGGGGTTAAACAGCAGATTTACGGTGAAGGAAAACAGTACACAGAACAGTGTCTCAGAGGCAGTGGTTGCTGCTGCACAAAAAGTTGATAGTCAATAGATTAAGAAACGGACAGACTCCATGGATGGAAGACTTATAACTGTTATTTAAAAGAAGGGTGGCTATATTGGTCACTGATTTTTCACTTTAACAGATGAAAATAAACAAGTGAGATGGGAATATTTGCCTTTTTCATTTTGTTACATAATAATTCTACACACTAATAGTTGCCCAATAATTACGCACGCATAGATATTCTCATAAGAATGCCAAAACCTCACTTTTACTTTCTTTAAATATTCAATTTTGATGTTTATTAACACTTTGGACTGACAGCACTCTAGTTGTTCAATAATATATACAACTTGCCTAATAATTGTGCACACATTGTATATACAGTGAAGATAAAAAGTCTACACACCCCTGTTAAAATGCCAGGTTTTTGTCATGTCAAAAAATCAGTACAAGATGAAACATTTAAGAACTTTTTCCATGTTTAATGTCACCTATAATCTGTAGAATTGTATTGAAAAACAAACTGAAATCTTTTAGGGTGGAAAAGTAAAGAACAAAAATAATGTTGTTGGATAAATATGCACACCCTTAAACTAATACTTTGTTGAATTACCCTTTGACTTTATGACAGCAGTCAGTCTTTTTGGGTAGAAGTCTATCCACATCTTGGACTTGGCAATTGTTGCCCACTCTTCCTTGCAAAAACACTCTGTCAGATTTCGAGGGCATCTCCTGTGTACAGCCCTCTTCAGGTCACCCCACAGATTTTCAATGAGATTCAGGTCTGGGCTCTTGCTGGGCCATTCCAAAACTTTGATCTTCTTCTGGTGAAGCCATTCTTTTGTTGATTTGGAGGTATGCTTTGGGTCGTTGTTATGCTGAAAGGTGAAATTCCTATTCATCTTCAGCTTTTTAGCAGAGACCTGCAGGTTTTGTGCCATTACTGACTGGTATTTGGAACTGTTCAGAATTCCCTCCACCTTGACTAAATCCCCAGTTTCAGCTGCAGACAAATACAGCACCAAAGCGTATTGCGGCCTCCAACATGCTTCACTGTGGGTATGGTGTTCTTTTGGTGATGTGCAGTGTTTGGCTTTGCGCCAAACATAGCTTTTGGAATTATGGCCAAAAAGTTCAACCTTGGGTGCGTGGCCTGGTAATGGCGCCGAGCGGATGTGTGGACTGAGAGCTCCGCTACAGACTTCATCCCAGCAAGCTCTTTAGCATGAGAAGGCAGAGGCAAACGGCACCACGATGAGCAGGAGAACACCCAGGCATACAGGCACACCGTCCAGACCACAATCGAGGGCACTAACCGGAGGTATTCAGAGATATTTTGGCGACACAGTGAGGGGAGAGAAATCCAAGATGGCGCCGCCGGGCCCTGAACGCCGGACCAGGGGAAATGGAAGCACAGTACAGGACGCTTCTCCTATAGCTCCCCCATCTCCAGCCCAAAACTCCTCTCCTAGCTCCTCGTCGCCTCAGAAGAATGACACAGGCCTAACCACGCAAATGGTTGCGACAGATATGATCTCTGTTCCAGGGAATATGCTTATGGAGCTAAAACAACAACTTGCTGCAGTTCCAACAAAGGGAGACATGGAAGCTTATGTGAGCAGATTGGAGACAACGTACAAATCTGAGATTCAGGCGCTGACATGCAATCTTTCTCAGCTTACAGACCAGGTACAGCGCATGGATGGAGATATTACAGCGACTTCTCAGGCACAAGCAGCACATCAGTCAACACTGGAGCAACATACTCAGCAAATCCATATGCTGTTTAATATCGCTGAAGATCATGAAAACCGCAACCGGCGGAATAATTTGCGTGTCCGTGGCCTGCCGGAGACATATAGCACTGCCTCTATAGTTCCTACCCTGAAGGGCCTATTCAACTCTCTCCTGGGACGTGAGCCTGAATCTGCTCTGGAAATTGATAGAGCACATCGCACTCTGGGTCCTAGAAACGCAGACCCTGATAGGCCGAGAGATATCCTGTGCCGCATTCACTACTTCACGCTGAAGGAAGAAATATTACGAAAAGCCAGAGATAAAGGCGATATTGTATGGGAGGTGATGAAACTTCAACTCTTATCTGATCTCTCCAAAATTACTTTGGATAAACGTAGGAACTTGCGCCCTTTACTGGATGTTCTGCGTGAGAATGGGATTCCATATTCTTGGGGATATCCGTTCCAGCTTCAAGTCAGGAAAGATGGTGTTCTCTTCTTCGTCCGGGAGCTAGCCGACATTCCAGAGTTTTGTGAGGCGTTAGACATCCCAAGAGTCTCCATATTGGACTGGCCCTCAACTCCGTTTCTTCCCCAAAGAGCGCACCAAGGTCGGCGTGGCAGATCTCCAGCCCTTCGTGGACGGCGTCAGGAGCGACGACAGATGGAACCGGTTCCAGAAAATTAAGAGGTGGTCGTGAGTATAAATACTCACCCACAGGTAGCATAATTATAAGCCCTTGCCGGCTTTGATGCGGAACTCTCATGATTACCTATTTGTATTCTATTCATTCTACAGGGACACAGGTTAAGGGTTCATGATGTTTTTTGAGAGAATCTAGAACGAATACCTTGATGTGATATGCTTTTATACAACTGTGCTCCGTTTAGAGATAGACGAGGTTCATTAGCACTTTTCATAAATGTGTCACTTTAATGGTACACTGTTCCAATATTTGCCTCTGAATGTATATTTAAGGTTCCGCACCATCTCATGGGGCATACCATACTGCCTTAGATAATACCGCTTAACGGGTGTTCTCCATAGCTCCTTTTGGTGCTATACTATACTGTTCTCTTGATACTTATTCATATTGTATTATTTCATGTTGTTCTTCCTGCTATATTTTTTTCAGTAATATTGCTGGGGTGATAGTCTAAGCGTTCGCTAGGTTCCTGACTAGACACTCTTCCAATTAGGGATTCACTGGTTCGCCAGTGTTACTTGGTTTGTAATATCTCTCTGATTTAGTCATCAGAGAGTGGGTTTTCACCCTTATTCTATACTTCATTTTCGAAGTTCGTTTTCTTTGTATTTTTGTTTTAATTTCTCCTATACCTAAACTCATCCCCCTTCCTCCCCCCTTCCCGCCTTTTTAGTGTGAGGGGATGGCCTCCCTAAAGATGTGCACTCTGAATGTCAGGGGATTTAATACTCCTGAAAAACGCGCACAGATCCTTTATGACATGCATAAAGGGAGGGTCCAACTCTTGTTTTTACAGGAGACCCATTTTAAAACAGCACACATCCCTTGTCTTAGCACTCAATATTACTCCAAGTGGTATCATAGCACGAATGCGGAGTCCAAAAGCAAAGGGGTTAGTATTGCAATTCATAAGTCCCTATTGCACGAGGTATTGGCGACGGCGTCAGACACGGAGGGTCGCTACTTATTTGTCAAAATTTCTCTACATGGCAAGGTGATTACGTTGGCTAACTTTTATTTGCCTAATCAGGATCAGGCTAGGGTGTGCAGGTCATTGTTGCGTAGGCTGGTTGATTTCTCAGAAGGGCTGCTGGTAATTGGAGGCGATTTTAACCTAGTGTTGGACAGATATCTTGACTCTTCGTCTGGTAAAAGCTCGGTACCTAGGTCACATTTGTCAGCTTTATCATCTACATTACATACAATGCAGTTAGTCGACGTGTGGCGCACGCTCCACCCACAAATCAAAGATTACACCTACTTTTCAGCGTTGCACAATTCATATAGTAGAATTGACATGTTCCTTCTCAGCCACCATCTCCTCACATGGAAACCCACCACAATGATTGGGAATGTACTCTGGTCGGATCATGCTCCGATGTATCTGATTTTAGATATCCCAGATAAGCCGAAACATTTTAAGAACTGGAAGCTGAATGACAACCTCCTAAACGACACAGTCTGTATGACCGCAATGAAGAACTCTATTCAGTCCTTCATTCTTAATCATACAGCTGATACAACAGCCCTACCACTGCAATGGGAGGCGTTGAAATGTGTGTTAAGAGGAGTTCTCATTCAACATGGGTCACGCCTGAAGAGGGAGAAAGGAGCCCAAATGACCAAATTATTAGATAAGATCAATGTCCTTGAGACCCAACATAAACGCACGCAACTCCTCACTACATTCTCAGAACTCGGCCTTGCTAGGAACCAACTTAGGGAGCTGCTCGACCAAACATACACGAGGTATAGAGACAGGAATCGGAAGTACTTTTATGAACTCGCTGATAAGTGTGGACGACCTCTCGCAAGGGCGCTGCATCCCAGATCACAGGCTGCATATATCCCTAAATTACATACAGCATCAGGGCAGGTGGTTTCTGATCCCAAGGACATCACCATGGGTTTCCAGCAATACTATTCTTCCCTATACAATATTAAGGGTAGCTTACATGACATTCCAGTGGAAACATTACAGTCCAAAATAGATGAGTGTTTGAACGAGACTCCAGTCCCTACTCTTTCCCATGCAGACTCGGATATGTTAGAGTCCGATTTCACAGAGGACGAAGTGCTGCAAGCTTTTAAGGACTCTCCATTGCGAAAGAGTCCGGGACCTGACGGTTTCAATAACAAATTCTACAAAACATTCCAGGAGTTTCTAATTCCTTTTTTAACAAGGGTTTTCAACTCCATCACTACAACATGCGGCTTCGCCCAACAGTCGCTTGAGGCACACATCACATTACTACCAAAACCGGGGAAGGACCCTACGTCTTGCCCTAATTTCCGCCCGATTTCACTGATCAACGTGGATGTCAAATTATTTGCGAAGATCATTGCATCACGCATGTCTCCTATTTTACCGTCTCTCATCCACGATGATCAGGTGGGATTCGTCAAGGGACGAGAGGCTAGAGACAATACAAACAAGACCATCCTTCACATGTCTTATGCACAACGACAACGGATCCCTACCTGCCTGCTCTCAGTAGACGCCGAAAAGGCGTTCGATAGGGTAAGTTGGCAATTCCTTGGGAGGGCATTGTCACAAATTGGTTTGGGCAACAACATGCTTGGAAAAATAATGTCTTTATACACAAAACCTACAGCCAGGGTTCGCGTGAATGGGCTATTATCAGATCCACTGCATATTTCAAATGGTACTAGACAGGGATGCCCGTTATCCCCTATCTTATACGTGCTCACCATGGAACATTTGGCTAGTGCATTGCGGAAAAACTCATCCATAAAAGGCATAAACGTGAGATCAATGCATACCAAACTTGCTTTATATGCAGATGACCTCCTCTTGTATGTAACTGAACCTATTGTGACTTTGCCATCCATCCTTAAGGAATTCGAACGTTTCAGTCAGCTCAGCAACTTCAAAGTCAACTACTCTAAAACTGAAGCTTTAAATGTCTCCCTCAGCAGTGAGTTGGTGGAACAATTAAAACAAAACTTCCCATTTAAATGGCAGCAAAAATCTCTAAAGTACCTGGGAATCAATATCCCAACGGATTTGACAGAGTTGTTCCGTCTGAATTACACCTCTTTACTGCATCGCACAATGAAAGACGTGGAACAATACTCTTCGGCTCGCCTTTCTTGGTTTGGCCGAATTAATGCGGTAAAAATGGACATTTTACCTAGATTTTTATATCTATTTCAGACGGTCCCGATTCTGGCAACTCAACCCTACTTCCGTCAGTTACATAGAAGCATAAATAAATTTATTTGGGGATCTAAAAAACCCCGAATAAGCCTGAAAGTGCTCTGTAAACCAAAATCGGAGGGAGGGGCGGGGCTACCAGATTTTAAAAAATATCACTCTGCAGCATTGTTGATGAGAATCGCTGACTGGTTTAGATCATATACACACAAACAATGGGTTCGTTTGGAATTTGAAACTTCCCCTTTACGACCAACATCTCTCCCATGGATGGCCAAACAGCTCAGAAACACCTCTATGCTACCATCGTTAACTCAAAACTTTTTAGTGGCTTGGGACAGGGAGGCAGCGGCTCTTAATCTAACCCATTGTCCTGGTCCTTTCACTCCTTTATTTGACAATCCAGACTTTACACCGGCAGTGGGAGTCGAGGAATTTCTTTCTTGGAAGAAGCAGGACAATGTCAGACTAGCTTCCACACTTACTGACACTCATGAGCTCCCCACTTTACTGTCCTTGAGGGAATCATGTCCTCACAAAAGACTATCTTGGATGGAGTATCTACAGCTTAGGGCATACATTTCCTCTTTCCCAGACAATGAGGCTATCACCTTAGACAAAACAGCACTGGAAGTCTTCCTACTGATACCCTCCATGCCGACCAAACTGTTATCAACAATGCACGTCTTTCTTCGTGACTGCTCTGAACTGTCTCAACTTAGATTTGTACAGGCATGGGAGCGCGAATTGGGGTTGCACATACAGGAGGAGGATTGGCAAAAAATTTTTTTGCTTACCCATAAACTGCCATCAGCCTGTTACGCACAGGAAAATAATTTTAAAATTCTCACCCGTTGGTATCGATACCCGGTCTTGTTACATAAAGCTTTTCCCTCCGTGTCTGACCAATGTTGGCGCTGCCTTACCGCTTTGGGAACCATGTTGCACATATGGTGGGAATGTCCCATATTATCTCCATTCTGGATTAACATATTCGAACTATATAATGTGCTGTTTGATTCCCAGACTCCTATTGAACCTGCCATTGGACTACTGTCCCTTTTGCCAGGCAACGTCACAGCCTTGAAAAAAGGTATTTTCAGGCACTTTCTCACTGCAGCTAGGTGCGTGATTCCTAGACACTGGAAATCCACGAGATGCCCCTCTCTTCGTGAATGGGTTACCGAATTAACTCATATCATGAGAATGGAAGGCCTTCTGGCAGGGGACAATGGCAAACGAGACAGATTCATGGCTACATGGAGGAGCTGGATTCTGTTTGCAGAAAGCGAAGCCCTGCCACGCTGGCTGGAAGAACACACCTAAATCTTCTTTGGCGTCCGTACGTCTTGATCAGACGGTCCTTCCCTCTTCCGTTTTCTTTGCTTTTCTTTTCTCCCCCCTGTCTCTTAATTTTATTTTTATTATATGTTTCCTTTTTTTTTTTGCACTATATTATATAATACATCAGACTGATTATATTGTGCTAATTCTTCAGTACTTATTTGTGCCTTATTGAATGGTTCTTACGCAAGGTACACTGCTTGATGCCAATAATGCATATGCTCTTTATGTATAACATGTATAACATTCGCATTGTATGCAAAAATCTTATGTAAAGTGGTTCAGTTGAACTGCCACTCATTCAAATGCATTGAAGTTGTTATTTGTTTGTATTGAAAATGTAATAAACTTTGATAAAGAAAAAAAAAAAAGTTCAACCTTGGTCTCATCAGACCATAACATGTTTTCTCACATGCTTTTGGCAGACTTGATGTAGGTCTTTGCAAAACATAGCTTGGCTTGGATGTTTTTCTTTGTTAGAAAAGGCTTCCATCTTGCCACCCTACCCCACAGCCCTGATATATGAAGAATACGGGAGATTGTTGTCACATGCACTAAACAACCAGTACCCGCCAGAAAGTCCTGCAGCACCTTTAATGTTGCTGTAGGCCTCTTGGTAGCCTCCCAGACCAATTTTCGTCTTGTCTTTTCATCAAATTTTGAGGGACGTCCAGTTCTTGGTAATGTCACTGTTGTGTCAAATGTAATCCACTTCTTGATGACTATCTTCACTGTATTCCATGGTATATCTAATGCCTTGGAAATTCTTTGGTACCTTTCTCCTGACTGATGCCTTTCAACAATCAGAACCCTTTGTGTTTCAATAATTTTTATTGAAGATTTTCAAGAAAGGATAAACTGTACATCAAACAATGCAATCAGCATCCGGGGGTCAAACCCCATAGATTGAATCATGACAATGTGAACAATGAAGGGATATAAGATAAATGATTCTACTAGTCTGATCAGCCGCTTTTCGGTTTGGTACAAAAACCCACCTGATCAGGGTGAATGTACTGTTCTAGAAAAACATTGAGTCTCGTTGCTAAGATTTTAGTGAGTATCTTCAGGTCAATATTAATTAGCGATATTGGCCTATATTTCTGACAAGAGGAGGGATCTTTACCTGTTTTTTTGGGATCACCGAAATGTACGTTTTGAGTGCTTCAGGTCCAGGAGAATCACCGTCCCTCAAAGAATTAAAAAGGGTGACCAAATGAGGGGTCAAAACATCCACAATTTTTTTCATAGTATAGGTTAGAGAACGCATCCGGTCCTGGGGATTTAGCGGATTTGAAATGAAACTAGTAAGAACCTCTTTAGGGTGTTGCGTAAGATCACCGTTTGCTAGCCTTATTTTAGGGACCATAAAATTATGGCACAAAGGAGCGAGTTTCCGAGCTAAAAGGGTGCCTGGTTTATCACTTTGGGCAAACAATCGATATTGCGTGCAATGGATGTGACATTCTGCGATAGTAGTAAGGCACAAGTTAAGTTCCGTACGGGCATCTTCAATTTTACAGCGTAAGTCTAGTTTATTATCTGTCTTTTGTTGTCGTACTAAAGCTAAATAAGCTGCTTCCTTGTCTTTAAGAGTTTGGTCTCTAGTTCTTTTTAGTTGTGAGGCAAGCTGAATGAGTTTTCCTCTAGGGGTAGCTTTATGAGCCTCCCAGGTGATAGCTACGGAAGTGTCAGTCGCCTAATTAATTTGGAAGTTCAGTTACAATTTCTTGGGAAATTTTCAAACGCCATGAACTAGACTGAGGTTTAAGCCAGAAGCAGTCCAGTTAAAAAAAAGTTGTGATCTGACCATGAAATGGGGTGTATTTTGGCATGGAGTGGACTATTTAAGAGCGGAGATAAAAGGGAAGAGGTGATCTATGTGAGAGTAAGATGAATGGGCATGAGAATAAAAGGTCTAATCCCTGGTGAAGATATTGACGGATCTCCAAGCATCAACAAAATCATGGGAGTGTAAGAGTTTGGCTAATTGCAACCCCTGTTTAGGGGGTGGGGGGGGGGCAAAGGGAGTAAGGACCTGCAATCGTTATTCAGATCCCTTTGATGTGTTGTATGCTCTTTACAGGCCATGGCTTTTGCTGTCACATGCAACAAAGTAAAGGTAAGGAAAATCCTAATAGAACAGCTAAACTTTATATGGGGTTACTCAGAATCACTTTAAATAATGGCAGGTGTGTACTAACTACTATTTAAGAGGAGTTTAAATGTAATTGGCTAATTCTCAACACAACCACATTCCCAATTATAAGAGGGTGTTCACACTTATGCAACCACATTATTGTAGTTTTGTTATTTATATATTTCCCCTCTAAATTATTTTTAGTTTGTTTTTCAATGGAATTGTACAGATTATGGGTCACATTAAGGGCTTGACCACACACAACGGAATTGCTGCAGAAAATTTCTTCAGCAATTCTGTTGAAAAACGCAGATATTCCGCTGCGGCAAAAACGCTGAATTTCCTGTGTTTTTTACGGCAGAAAATGGTGTGTACTTTCTGCGTTTTACACAATGTTAGGAGATGGAGACGACATCTCTGAAAAACGCAACAATTCTGGCCACTTTCCCCAGCAGGAATTGACATGCTGTGTTCCGAAAAATACACACCACAGGTAAATTTCTGCTCAGAATTTTTATGGATGAGATTTCTACTATATTCTACTGCGTTTTTTCTGTCTGAGATTCCGGCAGGAAAAAACGAGGCAATTCCGCAGGGGTGAGTAGAATTTTTCTATCCACTGTGTATATATATATATATATATATATATATATATATATATATATATATATATATATAAATAAATATAATTAAATATATATATAAATAAGTTAAAAGGACCAACTTTTTCCATTTTCCCCCTAAAGGAAATTAAAAAGTTTTTTCTAAACAAAACTGGTATTGCCCGTGTCTGTAAAAGTCCAAGCTGCTACAAAATAACATTACTTAATCCGCACAGTAAACGCTGTAAAAAACGCAAAAATCGTTGTTTTTTGGTCACTTCATCTCCCATAAAAAATGGAATTAAAAAGTGATCAAAAAGCCTTATATAGCTCAAAATGTACCAATAAAAATTGTACTGCAAAAAACAAGCCCTTACACTAGTCAATCGATGGAAAAAGAAAAAAGTTATGGCTCTGAGCATGACGAAACAAAACTAATTTTAATTTTAACAATTCGTTTGTTCCTTGTGAAAGTTGTAGAATAAAAAAAAACCATATACATTTGGTATAAACCGTAATGGTATTGACCCACAGAATAAAGCTAACGTAGTTTTTAACGCACTACAAACGCCGTAAAAACTATACCCAAAAAACAACGGAGGGATCCCTGTTTTTTTCCCATTCCATCCCACAAAGATTTTTTTCCAGTTTCCCAGTACATTATATGGTACAATAAATGGTGCCGTGAAAAAAACAACTTGTCCCGCAAAAAAAAAAGCGCTAATATCGACGTAAAAATAAAAAACTTTAAAATTAAAAAACAAAAAAATGTATGCGGAGAGAAGATTAGATAACATGTTTTGAGTTTGCGAAAAAGCATATGGTAAACTCCCAAGAATATTCTCTGGTCAGATTTGACTGAAATTTAGCTTGTTGTCCATCATGAGAAATGCTATGTCTGGTGCAAACCCAACACTCCCCATCACCCCAAGAACACCATTCCCACAGTGAAGCATGGTGGTGACAGCATCATGCTGTGGGGATGCTTTTCATCGTCAGGAACTGGAAAACTGGTCAGGATTGAAGGAATATTGGCTGGCATTAAATACAGGGAAATTTAGGAGGAAAACCTGTTTCGGTCTACCAGAGATTTGAAAATGGGATGGATGTTCACTTTCAAGAATTTGAGCCTAAAAATACTGTTAAAGCTACACTGGAGCGGTTTAAGAAGTAAAATGTACATGTCTTGGTATGTCCTAGTCAAAGTCCAGACCTCAATCCAATTCAGAATTTGTGTCATGACTTGAAGACCGCGGTACACCAACACAACCGATCTAACATGAAGGAGTTGGAGCAGTTTTGCCTGGAAGAATGGGCAAAAATCCCAGTGTTTAGATGTGGTAAGCTAATAGAGACATTCCCGAAGAGAGTTACATCTGTAATTGTAGCCAACGGTGGCTCCACAAAGTATTGACTTTTTGGGGGTCAATACTTATGTAAAGTTCTTTGGTTTTTTGTCTTAAGTATTGCTTTTTTCACAGTAAAAAATATATTTTGCACCTTTAAAGTAGTAGTCATTCTGTGTAAATAAAATGATCCAACCCCCCCCAAAAAAAATAATTTTTACCCCTTCCTGACATTTGCCGTATATATAAGTTGGACGTCGGGTGGGGGAGTATGGAGTGGGCTCATGAGCTGAGCCTATTCCATAAGTTCAGTGTGACACTTCAGTGTGAGGAGCGGTTAAAAGCTAATGAATGCCCCAGGTCTGCCATCTTTGTCGTCCGGCTTAATAAGAGCATGTCAGAACCACGATATACAGCAATACATTAGTCTTGGAGTTTATCATGCAAGCGATCCAACGGTCGCTGGTTCAAGTCTCTAAGGAGGATTAATACAAAAAAGTTAATTACAGTTAAAGAGTATCTACACTTTCATCAAACTTTTGAGATGTCATAGAGATATATCATAAGTTTGGATCGGTGTGGGTCCGGGTGCTGAGACCGCCTCTGTTGCTGAAACGAAGGTGCAGAAGTGCTCAGTTGAGCACTTTGTGCCTTCGGCTGTGATCAGCATTCCTTGTCAGGCTGACGACGGCTCTCATAGACGTTCTATGTGTGCCGTCTTCAGCCTAACAGGAGCGCCGATCACAGCTGAAGGTGCAAAGCGCTCAGCTGGGCGCTTCTGCACCTTCGCTTCAGCAATGGTGGGTGTCTCAGCACCCAGACCCACACCGATCCAAACTTTTGATATGTCTCTGTGACATATCATAGGTTTGCCGAACGTGTACTTACTCTTTAAACATAGTCTTTATTAATAAATAAATTAAAAAAAAATATATATATATACACATACATACATACATACATATATTAATATATAAAACATTAAAATTGAATCTAATTTTTCCCCCAGAAGTAATGTAAAAATAAAAAAAATTAACATAACTGGTATCCCTGCGTCTGTAAATGTACAAACTATTGCAATAGAACATTATTTAATCCGCACAGTGAATGCTGTAATTATTAATAAATAGTGATCAAAAAGTGTCGTGTAACCCAAAATAGTACCAATGGAAACGACAGCTCGCTCCACAAAAAATGAGCCCTCATACCGCTCTAACGATGAAAAAATACATTTAAGGCTCTCAGAATTTGGCAACACAAAATAAATTTTATTTTTAACAATTCGTTTTTTCCTTGTAAAAGTGGTAAGGCTAAGTTCACATCTCGTTTGGGGTATACGACAACATGTATGTTTTTAAAGTTACAAAAACCTATTCATTTGTAACATACGTTGACTTTTTTGTAGTATACGTCATATATGTTTTTATATGTGTACATCCGTTCTTACTTCGAAAAACTTGTGTTTTATTTGTTCTTGAGCTAAATCACACTGTAAAGTCAAGATTTCCCATATATGGCGACAAAAATTTATACGTTTTACGTATGCAAATGTAGTGTTTAAGATTCCATACATCACCATTAATTTCAATACAAATAAAAACATATACATGTGGCATATGTTTTGGAAGAGTACTGAAAAGCGTAGTAGACTATGCTTTTCAGGACTTGGAAAAAAAAAAAACTACACCATTAGGGCATCCGTCCTGACTAAAGAAATCAATGTACACGCTGTGGAACATGTTTTGACGCTGTTTTTTCATGTCAAAATGTGCACGTACACGTAAAAACGAGATGTGAACTTAGCCTAAAACGGTGAACGCTGTTAAAACGAAACAAAAAACAATGGAGGAATTGTTTTTTTTTCCATAACACCCCACAAATATTTATTTTTTCCAGTTTCCCAGTACATTATATGGTTCAATAAATGATGTTGTGAAAAACTACAACTTGTCCTGTAAAAAACAAGCCCTCATACGGCTATATCCGTGGAAAAATAAAAAAAGGCATTCTTTTTAGAAGGTGGGGAGGAAAAAGCGAAAACCAAAATAAAAGAAATGGCTGCAGAGGGAAGGGGTTAATTCAAGGTTGTAATGCAACAAAACAGGAAAAACACCAAGGTAGGTATAGCTTTCTCCAGCTGCGCCATTAGGCCAGATGCACACGAGCGTGTGCGTTTTGCGCGCGCAAAAAAACGTTGCGTTTTGCGCGCGCAAAAGGTCTGCAAAAGGTCCGTGTGTCAGCAGCATATGATGCGTGGCTGCGTGATTTTCTCGCAGCCGGCATCACTATGACACGTGGTGCCTTTCTGTTTTCATTCATAGTTTTTACTACTGTAGCGTGCATCACGCACGGCACACGGAAGTGTGTCCGTGTGCCGTGTGCGGTTTTCACGCACCGATTGACTTCAATGGGTGCGTGATGCGCGAAAAACGGGCAAATATAGGACATGTCGTGAGTTTTACGCTGCGTGAAAATCACGGACTGTCTGAACTGGCCTCATTGACTAACATAGGTCCGTGCGACGGGCGTAAAAATCACGCGCGTAGCATGGACGTATTATACGTTCGTCTGAATAAACACTTACGGATGTATTGTGGGCTGAACAGAAAGTCCTTGCTGGTTCCAGGTGAATAGATAGTGGGAAAATGTTATCTAGCTAGAGATGTCATGTACACATTGTTTATTTATTATTTGTATGCATATCAGTTAAATAGTAAGAATATAAATTAATTACAGCATCTTGATATAATCTGTGTTTAAAACTTCAACACAGGGGAAAGCAGGGGCAATCTACTGTGGCATTCAATAAAGAACTTATTTCAGGATTTACCACTAGATGCCACTACTGTATTTATTATGGATGATATTTAAAAACTATATTATAGAAAATCAGTGTAAATTTGTTTTATTAGAGTAAAGGCTGGGTTCACACAGAGTTTTTTGCAGGGGGGAAATCTGCCTCAAAATTCCGTTTGGGCAAAAAACGCAGCGAAATACGCTTTCTCATAAAAGGGCATGTCCCTTCTTTTTTCCGTGAGACGGTTTTTCCACTCGCGGGAAAAAAACGCCTCCACCACCCATTGAAATCAATGGGAGGCATTTTCGGCCATTTTTTGGTGCGTTTTCCGAAAAAAAAACTTGTAAAAAAACTCAGTGTGAACTCCCCCAAAATCTGTATTTAAAATGTTTATCCCACAGTATAGGCTGTGTTCATGAAAACACAGGCAGAGTAACAAACTTTGCTTCAGGCCTGTTACCTATTGGTGGTTAAAGATGGCACATTCATTGTTCATAAAGAACAGTAATTGAAAGCCTTCTCTTAATAATAAAAAATAAATTTAAAAAAAAACACTAAAGAGAATGTCTTTTGAAGTCAGTGGCATTTGAAAACTGGTTTTAGTTGTGTTCTCTTTCTTATTAGAATTTAGGGAGTAGGCATGCAAACCCTTATAAACAGGGAGCGTTTTTAAAGGCTGTTTATAAATTGCAGCTGATTTGTTGACTCTTTAATTAATTGTTTTTTTTCTTAGGGCCTATTCGCATCAGCGTCGGGCTTCTGTTCATGGGTTCTGTTCCATTTTCCGTCGGAGGAACCGATGAATGGAAAGCCAAACTGAAACCATAGCTCCCGTTTGCATTACCATTGATTTCAATGGTAATGCTTCCTTTAAAGTTGGTTTCCGTTCCATAAGGTTTATTTTTTTTTTAGCGGAAACAATATGGTAATCAACCCAAATATGGCGACACCAAATTGATATAATATTTTTTTCATCTTTTACTACGTTTGCAAAGAAGAAAAATCAATATGTTAAAAAATATGGTTTTGTGTTGCCATATTCTGAGAGCATAACTTTTTGTTGGTACATACGCCTTTTTTTTAATCTTTTTTTTAATCTATTTTTATTACCCTTTTTGGTGAGTAAAAAGGTGTTATTTTATTATTTTTTACAGTGTTCACCCTGCGGCTTAAATAATGTTATATTTTAATCGTTTGAACTTTTATGTACGCAGCAGTAACAATTATGTTTGTTTTTTATTTTTTACACTACTTTAGAGGAAAAGTGAGAAAAATGGCAGACCTGGGGCCGTCATTAGTCTTCCAGGCTGCTATCATGGCTGGTTTTAGGCAAAATGTGTCACTGGGCAAAATTACAAGAGGGGCCCCAAATGTCAAAATAATGTACTAACAACATTCAGTAAATTCGGTAAATGAAAACCAATATAAATTTGGTATCGCTGTAATTGTATTGACCCACAGAATAAAGTTGACATATAATTTTTATGCCGTAAAAACAAATCCCCCAAAAATGAAGGAATTGCTGGGTTTTTTTCACATTCCGCCTCACTTATAAATGTTTCCCAGTACGTTATATGGTACAATAAATAGGACCATGAAAATCTACAACATGTCATGTAAAAAAATAATCCCTCATACGATTATATTGATGGAAAAATAAAAAAGTTATAGCTTTTGGAATGTGGGGAAGAAAAAACAAGAGTGAAAATCCGATAAATGGCTGCGGAATGAAGGGATTAATCGGGTCCCTTATTCACACTAACTGGTCTACAGAGCACCAACCTCTACTCTTCCATTACGTTACTCTGACTGCATAGTATTATTGCAGCAATATATATTCAGACCACAGATAATATGTCACAATAACAGAATTAAAAAAATAATAATAAATCAGACCCCAGACCAGACAACTGCTGCAGCCAGGCCTTATAGTACTTAAATTGCACGGGCAATTAATGACCTATCCACAGGATAGGTCATCCGTATATGATCGTTGGGCTCCTACACCCAGACCCCACGTTGATCAGCTGTTTCTGCTGCCTCCGGGCACCGGATGTTATGCACTCTACTCAGAGTTCGGAGCCGGAAGCAGATGACCCTGTACACTGCATAGCGTGCGTGCTGCATAACTGCAAATCTGCTCCTATTCACTTAAATACTGCAGCTCAGCCGCTATTCTGTGACTGGAGCCATCTGCTGTGCCCGGAGGCAGTCAAAGCAGCAGATCGGTGTGGGGTCCGGCTGTCGGACCACCACCGATCATATACTGATGACCTATCCTGTGGATAGGTTATCAGTTGTCTGTAACCGGGCAAACCCTTTAATGGCTATGTATACCTCCGAAAGCGATTTCTTTCTTTTTTTTTTTTTTATTAAAAGGCCAATCAGTGTGTTTTGTGCAGCTTTATTATTAGTTTTTATTAAAAATTATTTCAACTTTTTGAGATACAGCTGCTTTGTATCCTGTATACAGAGCAACTGCATCGTGCGCTAAGACCTGAATCTGTCAGGTCTGCGGGACTGACGGGTTTCGTGTCACCGGGTCCTGTGTCTTTTGATCACATCGACACACAGGACCCGCTGATGCTGAAACCGTCAGTCCCGCGGACCTGACGGATTCAGGTCTTAGCGCACGCTACATCTGCTTGGTATACAGGATACAAAGCAGCTGTATCTCAAAAAATAAAAATAATTTTTAATAAAAACTAAATATACAGTTGCACCAATCACATTGATTGACCTTTTTATTAAAATAAATAAATAAATACTTTCAAAGGCTTACTTAGCCTTAGGCCTCGTTAGACCTAGAAACCCATGAACGGGAAGCCAAATGGAAACCATAGATTCCGTTTGCATTACCATTGATTTTAATGGTAATGCTTCCGTTGCAGATAATGCTATTATTTTCTGTGAAAAGCTTATGAAACAGAAAAATATGGAAACCATTTGCAACAGAAGCATTACCATTGAAATTAATTGGTAATGCAAAAGGAAGCTATGGTTTATGTTTGCCTTTTTGTTCCTCCCATGGAAAGGTCTAAACGGAACCCGACGCAGATGTGAACAAAGACATTAAGAGTATATATGCAGCACTCATATACAGTCTTCAGCACTATATGTCCTGGCTTCATAGTATTTTGTAAAAACATGTATTCAGGCAGTGTATGAATGCAGCACACTACCATAAAATATCTCTAGGTTCTGATTTATTTATTATATTGTATTGTCTATGGTAAGTGACTTAATTATGGGGTTTGTTTCTGAGCAATGAGGAGGTACATATAATATGTGTGTATGATATGTATATGATACACACATATTATATTATATGTACCTCCTCCTTTCTCAGAATCAAACTCCAGAAGTCCTTTAGACCATAAAATAAAATAAATAAATCAGACCTTAGCAATAATATTCTATGGCAGTATGCTGCTGCCTACGTATAGTTGTGTACCTCCTTCACTCCCGGCTGCAATACACACACTGGGCGCTAGTTTACGGTGTCCTGACGCTGCCCAGCCTACACTACATCATGACCCTGACAGCGTCAGGAAGACACAGCACGCCGCAGCGCACGGGTAGCAGACTCACGCACGTGTAGCATTAGATGACGGCGGTGCAGCGCTTCTCCGTGCTGATTCTATTGTATTGAATCTCTACCTGACTGTTACTGCTTTTCAGCTACCCACCCGCTTGCTTTCACGGACGTGCAGCTGAACAGCAATGTTGAATGAGGGGGCCCCTTTAGGAATGGGGGGCCTGGGCAATTGCCCGGTTTGCACCCCCCTAATGCCGGCCCTGGCGGCCATGACAACCATCAGATTGCATCGTGGGGGAGCGGTTGGGCTGTCAGAGGGAGCCGCACCCCTCCTCATAACAACTTAGATGCTGCGGTTTCTATTGAACGTATCATCTAAGTGATTAAATGGCCAGGATCAGAGTTATCTCTGATACCGGCCATTAGTGTGATGTTTCAGTGTATGAAGCCTGCTCAGCCCGTGAGGCTGCTCCATATATTTCCCCCGCACCATGAGGTACAGTGTCGTCATAGTGCGCCAAGGGGTTAAATCCGAACTTAAATATGAATTTCATAATTTGATGCAATTTCGGCCTTAAAAATGTTTCTAGTCGGATGACTTTGGTAATTATGTAAATGAAAATATAATCAAGTATAGAGAGATACATTAAAAATGAATATTTGAATGAACTATTAATAAACCTAAAATATCCATCTTTAACTATTCTTCAGAGTTGTGAGGTATGTACTAACAAGGTTCTGGAAACTGAGATATGAAATGTTCTGGAGGTTCTAAATTGTCAAGATTTGAGTGATGTTAGGCTTTTAAAGTATCTGTTTACTATCGAGCACCGTTTTACAGTTTATATACATATAATCTACATCAGGCGTGTCAAACTCATTTTCACCAACGGTCGCATCAGCCTTATGGTTGCCTTCAAAGGGCCGATTGTAATTGCAAGAGCTCGCTTAACTGTTAAAGGGAATGTGTTGCCAGCAAAACATGTTTGTTTTTTTTTAATTAAACATTTAGTGTGTAGGTGATTAAACATTGTTCAAATTTTTTTTATTTTTTTCACGAGTCAGGAAATATTATAAATTAGATTCTAATTTATCATATTTCCCATTGCTGGTCACTAGATGGAGCTATTCCCAAAATTGCAGCATTGCATGTGGTAAAGCAACCACATTGCTTTTTGCTGCAAAATTGGGAAAAAAGCACTCGCTCTAGTGAGCTCTGAGAATCCCCCCCTCCTTTATCCTGGCTAGTGCCGGGATAAACGAGGGGTTTGAACGGTCTAACCTCCTACACTGTGTGTCGCCATTTTTTGAGCTAACACACAGTGTAGTAGGTTTACATACAGTAGTAAACACACACAAACACGAACATACATAGAAATCTCTTACCTGCCGCCGCGGCTCCCTCCGGCCCGTCCGCTCCGTCTGCTGCCGCTGGTCCAAGTGCACAAGTCCGGAAGCCGCGACCGGAAGTAGTAATCTTACTGCCCGGCCGCGACTTCCGGTCCAAAGGAAAATGGCGCCGGACGGCGCGCATTTCAAATTGGACTGTGTGGGAGCGGCGCATGCGCAGTTCCCACACAGACAGCGTACACAGAAGTGGATGGGACGGGACCCGTTCGCAGTCCCTATGGGACTGTGGCTGCCGTATTCCATGTCTGTATGTGTCGTTAATCGACACATACAGAAATGAAAAAAAAAATGTCAGCCCCCATAGGGAAGAAAAAGTGTAAAAATAAGAAAAAGTAACACACAAACACACAAATTAATACAAACGTTTTTAATAAAGCACTAACATCTTTAACATATTTAAAAAAAAATTGTGATGACACTGTTCCTTTAAGGAGTAGTGTCATTTAAACAATTACAATATGTGTATATATGTGTGTGTGCGTGTGTATGTATATATATATATATATATATATATATATATATATATATAGACACACACACACACACACACACACACACACACATATATATAAATATATATTCACACACACACATTCTGTATATATATATATATATATATATATATATATATATGTATATATAGTGGGGAAAAAATGGCCATTAAAAACTGATCAATTGTCAGTTTTTCATGGCCATTTTGCATCAGTGTCTCCAAATTTTCATCCATTTCCAGTCCGTCTGTCCGTTTTTAATGGCCATTTGACAGCCCTTTTGCATCAGTTTTTCATGGCTGTTAAAAAAAAAAACCTGATGAATTTCATTTGTCAGGCTTTTTTTTGTCCCAGCCCCCCGAAAACACCCAAAGGAAGGTCACATGTTCACCTAGACACTATTTTCTCTGGACCTATTTCTACAGACCTCCTGTATATGATGCCACACAGACCCCCTGTATATGATGCCACACAGACCCCCTGTATATGTCACACAGCCTCCCTGTAGATGATGATACAAAGCCCCCTGTAGATGATACACAGCATTCCTGTAGATGATGCCACACAAACTCCCTGTAGATGATGCCACACAGCCTCCCTGTACATGATGCCACACAGACCCCCTGTATATGCCACACAGACCCCCTGTATTTGGCGCCAAACACCTCCTTTCAGATGATGTCTCACAGTTCTCCCTGTAGATGATGCCACACTGCCTCCCTGTAGATAATACCACACAGACCCCCTGTAGAAGACGCCACACAGCCCTCCTGTAGATGATGCCACATGGCCTCCCTGTAGATGATGCCACACAGAGCCCCTGTATATGCCACACAGCCCTGATGTAGATGATTCCACACAGGTGCAGGACACCTGTGACTGCAAATATACAGCAGAAAAAGAATGGCGACAGCACACTGTGACACTAATGCCACCTAAACCACTAAATATAAATAAATATGCACTAAAGCTAAATCTACTTATAATAGGGAGGTTCTTAGTGCACATTTTGATCAAAAAGTGTTTGCCCACCTGCCACGACAAGGCGACCTCTGTAAGGTGGGAACCTATGCACCTGCATACACATTTTATATCATTTAGTTGGAATGTGCTGTTCAAATTTTTGTTGTTTATGTGATCCATATATGTGGGGTTAGTGACTACCTCCATTTTTGTTCTTGCACTCCTCCCATTCTGCCCTGGGTGATTTTAATTAGTTCAATGCTGGATCCTACCATCCCCAGTATATGTAGGCTTAGTCCCAGTTCTGGGTGTATGTGCAGCGTAGGTTCCCACCTTACAGAGGTCGCCTTGTCGTGACAGGTGGGCAACACTTTTTGATCAAAATGTGCACTAAGAACCTCCCTATTATAAGTAGATTTAGCTTTAGTGCATATTTATTTATATTTAGTGGTTTAGGTGGCATTAGTGTCGCAGTGTGCTGTCGCCATATATATATATATAAAGATATATATATCGAGTAATACGTGTAGCTAGTGTAATCATCATATTCTATTAATAAGGCCAATCAGTGAGATTGGCAACATATATGTGACAACATGTGAATAATATCAACACAAATGTACATATTAAACTTTAAAAACATTCTAACCTTGCTGGATCGGCTGTTGGTGTCCCACACTGCCCATAGATTACATCACATCCAGTGTTACGTTAATGTGCGTTGTGACGTATAATGTCCATTTGCGCATGCGCGATTCACACTCGCAATGTGAGGCGCCATCGTGGAAGAGGGCACTGCTGATTTCTCATATCCCGTATGTATCCCAAATTATTATCATTCGAAAATTACTATACAGGGGTGGGTTATCTGTGGGGCACTAGCTACAGGGGGGATTAATGGAGGGCACGGTCTACAGGGGTGGGCAATATGTGGGACACCATATACAGGGGGATTTATATGTGAGATACTATCTACTGAGGTGGGCTATATGGGAAGCTATATGTAGGGCAGCACGCTGACTCAGTGGTTAGCACTATTGCCTTGCAGCTCTCGAGTCCATATGTGGGCGCTATCTACAGAGGGCTGTATGTGGGGCACTATCTACAGGAGCTTCTATGTAGGGCACTATCTACAGAGGCTCTATGGGGGTCACTATTTACAGGGGGCTATGGGGGCACTATCTACAGGGGGCACGGTGTGTGTGTGGGACACAGTGTATGGTACTATAAATAATCAGTGACACAGTCTATGGCGCAATTATAGTTAGTGGTGCAGTGTATGATGCTTTATTATATTTAGAGGTGTTGAGAATTTTAAGTTCGATCATAGGTGCAGAAATGTTTTAAAAATGAGAAGTGAAGATATCTGAGCGGAAAACTGCAGAAATGGGTCGTGGCTGGGAGAAATCCATCATAGAGGTCTGGACCGGAGGGAGAAGAAAAGATCTAGAATCTGAGACGTCACCGATGAGTCACATGTTTATTCTGCCTCTAATCAGCACTGTAGTCGCTGTATGATCTGCAGCGAGATCATGGGTGGTATGATTTGTTTTTTGTGAAACAGCATCTTCCAGCATATCCTAACTATTGTTTGCGCCATGCTGGAAGCTGTAGTTTTACGCCGTAAAAGACCTATACGGCAGGGGTTGCACTAAATTGAACTGTATTTGTTCTGGTGTTGTACATATGTACTGAGCTTGGTTCTGCGGCTGTATATATGTACTGAGCTTGGTTCTGGGGCTGTATATATATGTACTGAGTTTGGTTCAGATGCTGTATTTAAGTACTGAGCTTTCTTCTGGTGCTGTAAATGTGTGAGCTTGGTTCTGGTGCTGTATATGTATGAGCTTTGTTCTGGTGCTGTATATATGTACTGAGCTTTGTTCTGATGCTGTATTTATGTACTGTGCTTGGTTCTGGGGATGTATTTATGTGCTGAGCTTGGTTCTGGGGCTGTATTTATGTACTGATCTTTCGTCTGTTATTGTATATATGTACTGAGCTTGGATCTAGTGCTGTTTTTATGTACTGAGGTCGGTTCTGGTATTTTATATATGTACTGAGCTTGGTTCTGGGGATGTAGATATGTCAGAGCTTGGTTCTAGTGTTGTATTTATGTACTGTGCTTGGTTGTGGTACTGTATATATATATATATATATATATATACTGAGCTTGGTTCTGGTGCTGTATTTATGTACTGAGCTCGGTTCTGGAGATGTATATAAGTACTGAGCTCAGTTCTGGTGATGTATGTATGTATTGGGCTTGGTTCTGGAGCCGTGTATTTCAGTGCTTGGTTCTGGAGCTGTAATTATATAGAATATTTTTATAATAACAAAATTGCAGGGCAGATAGAATTGTTCTCAATTCATTGTATATTTCATGGGAATGTGTCTGGTAGTTTTAACCCCTTGAACCGCCACCATGCGGTAATGCATGACCTGACAATATTTCAAAATGTGTGTTTTTTTCAGGGGCAGCAAAATTTTTAAAATTCACTTTTAAAACGGCGCACACTATATGCTAATTAGTCATTAAAGTGTCATGGGGCGGCCATGACAAGTATGCTGTGTAACTCCATGTCACCTAAAATGCCACCTTCAGCTCTAGTGGCTTGTTTGAGATGTGTACTCAGTTTGAAATCGCTTACATATGTCCATTGCTCCTGTCAGTTTCCCTGCGTGTTGCAGAACAGCCGAAGGGAAACTGATTCTAGAACGGATCCCATAGCTTTCCATGGGATCTGTCCTGGCACAGGGGACATCAGTTGTGGCTCTGTACGGCGCTGGACCTTTGCAGGAGCCGGATCCAAAAACATTACCTGCAGCGTTTTTGGGTCCAGCTCCCTGGGAGGTCCGGAACCATATCCTATCTATTTTAACTGTGGCCAGATGAACGCCGGATGCTGCTGCATCCACCATCCGGCAGCACCTGGCAGGGAGGTGGATGTTAGCAGGAGCAGATGTAGATCATTCCACTGTAGCCGTGGCTGGGGATTCCCTCCAGGAGGAGCCCCTGACTCCACTGTCCATATATGGACAGTGACGTCAGGTGTTAACGCTAGGTGCGGAATCCCCGGTCATAGAATTGCCGGGGATTCTTCTCCAAGAGCCCCTGTTCCTCTCAACCATCCCAGATTCAGCGAGACTGTCCCGGATTCCGGAAGGGGGTATGTCCCGCTGTCAACTGTATCTGCATCCTCAGGACGCAGATATAGTTGAACCTGATTCTGAAGCAGGGAGCCATCAGCTCCCTATTTAAGAATTAGTTCAGAGCGGAGGAGCAGAGGGAGCTCCTCCGCTCGCCGAGGACTCCCCGGGCACAGCTCTACTTTAAGCGCTGTGCTCGGGAAAACCCTTGACGTCACTGTCCATGTATGGACAGTGACGTCAGTGGCTACTGATTGAGCGGAATCCCCATTGCCGATGATCTGGCCGGGGATTCCGCTCCTAGAGGAAATCCCTGAGGTTACTGTCCATATATGTACATTAACTTCAGGGGCTCCTCCTGGAGCGGAATTCCCGGCCAGAGTCCGCAAAGGAGTTGCCACGGACGTCACTGTCCATATATGGACAGTGGCGTCAGGGGGTCCACCTTGAGCAGAATCCCCTGCCACATCGTAGGCAATGCTGTGGCCAGGGATTCTGCTGCTATAGGGAGCTTCTGTGGCGCTATCTACAGGGGAGCGCTGTGTGGCGCCATGTACAGTGGGCACTGTGTGGCGCTATCTACAGAGGGGCTGTGTGACAACTACAGGGGGTACAGTGGCATTATATACAGAGGGCACTGCGGCATTAACTACAGGGGTTGTGTGGCACTATATACAGGGGAATGTGGCACTAGCTACTAGCTTTTCCGACGGAATAGCGCAGTCGACTCCGCTATTGATTCTGTCTTTAAAACGGAAACCTGCCGGAATGGTGACGAACAGAAACCATTAGCGATGTTTCCGTCACAATTGCTATCAATAGTGACTGAAATGGAAGCTGTGGTTTCACTTTCACTTTCCGACGGAACCCCGGAACGGAAAGCGAACGGTGATGTGAACAGGCCCTAAGATGTTAAAGGGGTTGTCTCATCAGAGGTAAGAAAGCCGCAGTCCACCAGTAGATGCATGGTGGCCATTCAAATATATTAATAGCTGTCCATATAGTACATGGACAGCTCAAGTCCACTAGAATAGGACCCGCATTTACAGAGTGGCTCTCTATTCTGGCTAAACGATGTAGGTCCTTATCAGGGGACCCTTCTCTCTGACGTCCATGTGCCCTAATAGAGTTTATGGACGGGTTGTCTTCATAAGGCAACCTTTTTATGGTAGCTGAAATATTATAGGCAATTCTCAATCCTTGACTAAAGTGTAAATAGAAATTGGCATGAATCTAATATTTAGGGTACAAGGTTCAGTAATATTATATATTTGCAATATTCGTAATAGGACATTATTTTAAAAGTAATAACTAAACATGTTTTGCTAGTAGTCATTTTACATTAAAGCCCTGTCAAATATCGTAAAAATGAGAGAGATACCATTACCCGTCACTGTATCTTTTCCCAGTGCAGACAAGTGTAGGAACTAATCTCTGTAATATAGCACCATAAGGTAAAATAGACATGTGAAGTATGACTGGATTGGTTTGTTCACAAAGTAGAAATGTCACTTAATACACCAGCTAGGGCCTGGGATTAGACTAATATAATAGCTTAAAAAAAAAGCTAGGATTAAATCTTTGGTATATAGTGAACTCCAACACAAAAGCATCCTCGACTGATAAGGACAAACAGAAAGATAGTAGGTGCAGATTGTTAGATGGTCAAATAAAAGGAGTTATCATTGGCAAAATACATCCTATTATTTAGAAGTAATGCTAGATGATTGGAAATTAAATAATGTCATGATGAAGTGGGCTGCTGGGTGCCTATACTGTTTCACTCTTCTATTCATTCATCATATCTTCAGCCAAGTCAACTTAGCTTTAACTACTTTTAGCACATCTACGAATTAAAGTATAAAGACATTTTTTCCTTTTGAAGGCACAGTTTGCAGATTTACTTATCATCTATAGTTACATTAATGTTCTGGAAAATGATTTTGAATTTTTTTTCACTATAATTTTTCGCTGTGAAAAAAATGTCCAGATTTTACATGTTACAATTTTGAAATTTAAATTTTGAAAATGTAATTTGCACTTGGCAAAAAGTGTTTTTTTTTTTTAATGGCTTGGTGTTGGTATTCAAAAATCGCAGCATGCCTTTATCTTTTGAGGTTTTGCTATGGTATTATTTCCCAATTTAGTTCATTTGTGAAAACAAAATTTAGATTTATTATTGAAATTGCATGTAAAATGACACCCTAGAAGTGTTTTTTTTTTGTCACACTGGGAGGGAACCTGGCCCTAAAATGGTAGCACCATCTAAAGTACTTAATTCCCCTATTACTTTGGTACTTTACTCTTGATCAGTGCAGTTGTTTTAAATTGCATTTGGCATACATGATATCTAACGTTCTAATGCCCCAACTATTCTGTTTATCTTTTTATTTGAAATCTCCCACAGTATCCCAGCAGATCTTGCAGAAACCTTTCTTTTTTAGGCTGTGTTTACACATTGTGGTAGTGTGCTTGACGACAAAAAACGCACAGCAAAGCGGCATGTGGTTTACTGCGAACCATCACAGTTTTCCAATTCGGTAATTGCCCATGCAGTATTTATAGGTGTAATATTTTTTTTTTTTACATGTTTTACCTGCAAACACTGAATTCTGCCAAGACAACCTGGGCTCCATGCAGCAAAGACCATCCCACCTTGTGGTCGGCTCTGGCAAAAAACTTAGCCTTAGACTCTGTCAATCAGAGTTTTGACGGATTTGAGGTTGCGGTTTTATTTGCACACTCTCTTCCTGCAGTCTCCAGCAGCCATTGGGCAATTGCTCAACTTGCAATTCCATAACATAATCACAAGCCCATTTATATTATACTTTCTCGATGGAACCTATGCAAGCCCTGGTGGATCAGATGCACGATCTGACTTAGCTGGTACAAGGTCTGTCTGTGAGGATCCAACGGCATGAAACTACGCAGGCCCAAGCAGTCATTCCAGACGCAAATCCTGTGGAACCTAAGGTGAACTTACCTGATCGTTTCTCTGGTGATCATAAGTCGTTTGTTAACTTTGTTAACTTTCGGGAGAGCTGTAAATTATATTTATAAGATATATCTCCTCTGGTACCGAGCAACAGCGAGTGGGTATCATCATTTTACTTTTACAGGGTGATGCTCGATGTTCAAACTTTGTTGCCCCTGAAAATTTTTCTGTGGAGACCTTCTTTGCGACCCTAGGTTTAATTTATGGAGAACCAGATATAACTGCAGGGAATGAGACCAATCTATTATCTCTCGAGCAAGGACTGCGTCCTGTCGAAGAATATTGTTCGGAATTTAGATGATGGTCTATTTCGTCACAATGGAATGAAGCTGCACTCCGATGCCAATTCCGCCGAGGCCTTTCTGAGACTTTAAAAGATCTCCTTATAAATTGCCCTTGACTCTAGAGGATACCATGACCCTTGTTGTGCATTTGGACCGACGACTACGTGAGCGCAGAAATGAAAGATCTTTAATGGCTGCTCCCCTTCCCTGTGCTGAGAACCCTTCATCTGATGCACAGAGCCCATGCAGTTGGTTTCCACATTATCTTCTCAGAAACGGAGACTTTTTAAAAAACGCAAGGGACTGTGTTTCTATTGCGGGGACGCTGGTCATACATACAAGAACTGTTCCAAGCGTCCAGCATGTCCTAGGGGGCGCTACACTGGCGGATTCACTTGTTGAGAAGGATCTGGGTGTACTTGTAAATCATAAACTCAATAACAGCATGCAGTGTCAATCAGCTGCTTCAAAGGCCAGCAGGATATTGTCGTGTATTAAAAGAGGCATGGACTCGCGGGACAGGGATGTAATAATGCCACTTTACAAAGCATTAGTGAGGCCTCATCTAGAATATGCAGTTCAGTTCTGGGCTCCAGTTCATAGAAAGGATGCCCTGGAGTTGGAAAAAATACAAAGAAGAGCAACGAAGCTAATAAGGGGCATGGAGAATTTAAGTTATGAGGAAAGATTGAAAGAATTAAACCTATTTAGCCTTGAAAAAAGACGACTAAGGGGGGACATGATTAACTCATATAAATATATTAATGGCACATACAAAAAATATGGTGAAATCCTGTTCCTTGTAAAACCCCCTCAAAAAACAAGGGGGCACTCCCTCCGTCTGGAGAAAAAAAGGTTCAAGCTGCAGAGGCGACAAGGCTTCTTTACAGTGAGAACTGTGAATTTATGGAATAGCCTACCGCAGGAGCTGGTCACAGCAGGGACAGTAGATGGCTTTAAAAAAGGGTTAGATAATTTCCTAGAACAAAAAAATATTAGCTCCTATGTGTAGAAATTTTTCCTTCCCTTTTCCCTTCCCTTGGTTGAACTTGATGGACATGTGTCTTTTTTCAGCCGTACTAACTATGTAACTATGTAACTATGTAACTATGTCCAGCTCTGGAAAACTTTAGAGCCTAGATGGTCCTCGGGAACGCCATCTGGGCAGTCAAGTTTTTCCCACATTTTCTAAAAAAATCCTTATGCCTGTTAATGTATGCTTTTATAATGTTTGTATTTATGGCCAAGCGTTTTATAGATTGTGGTACTGCGGCTAATTTCTTAGATTTTCAGACGCAAAAAGATTGGCTATCCCCCTTGTTCAGTTGAGTATCCCAGTCAAAGTCTCCTCTATTAATAATACTCCTCTCGCTCAGGGGTCAGTTCTCTACTTCGCCTGTTACAAATCACTTTCTTTATTCTAGAAAATTTTCCCTCTCAAGTAATATTGGGTATTCCATGGTTGCAGACACATAATCCGGTTATTGATTGTGTAAAAGCAGATTTTATTAAGTGGAATTCTAAATCTGATCATTCTTTGTAGCGTCCATGGCCGCGGGCCGTCGGGTTTACTCAACTCCCGATGCCCGCAGCCATGGATCTGTGAGCGCTGGTCCCCGTCTCCTTCCTAGGAGACGCCAGTGCTCACTTCCGCTCCGTTCGGCTGTGTCCTGTAGGGTGCGTGCGCATGCTCGTGCCCGGCCTTAAAGGGCCAGCGCGTGCAAATTGGAGGAAGTCATCATCATCAACTGTCACGATTTCCTGGTCTATAAGAAGGCCCCTGCCCTTCTAATCCTTGCCTGAGCGTTGTTAGTTTTCCCCAGTCTGTCTTGCAAATGGTCCCTTAGTGTTTCCCATTCCTGTTGTTACCCGTGCCTTGTTCCCCGTTCCTGTTTCCCGTGCTTTGCCTTAGTATCAAGTCGTGCCACGTCCTGTGTCATCTGCCACGTCCAGAGAAATCTGCCACGTCCTGTGTCATCTGTCACGTCCAGAGGAATCCGCCACGTCCTGTGTCATCTGCCACGTCCGGAGGAATCTGCCACATCCTGTGTCATCTGCCACGTCCTGAGGAATCCGCCACGTCTGGCGCAACTTGCGACTCCTGTGTCATCCGCCACGTTTGGCGCTGTCTGCTGCAACCATCTCCATCTGTGTCAGAGCTTCGGTCACCATCTGGACTATCCAGGTACCCTTGTGCGGGACCTTGTATTTCTGGGGTTTCCTGTGGTTTGGCCAGCTGCCTTCCCGCTACGGCGGTACGGCCTAGTAGGTCCACTAAGCCGCTCCGTGACAGTACGCTCAGGCCATGGACCCCGCTGGTCAACCTGAGACTTTGACGACACAAGCCATGCTGGCTGAGATGGAGGATCTCCAGTCACGACAAGACCAGCTCCTCCTGTCGGTGAACGCCATAGCCCATCGGCTGCTTGCTCCAACCACAGTCATCACCGCACCCGTTCCTGCGGTTCCGCCTGCTACACTTCCTGTCTGTACTGGTACCAACTCCCTGTGTTTCTTGCCGCTACCTCCACGCTATGACGGAGATCCGAGGTCCTGCAGGGGATTTTTGAACCAGTGCCTGATCCACTTCAGACTACATGCCAGGTCCTTCTGTTCGGATGACGTCAGGATCGCCTTCATCATCTCTCTCCTTACTGGCAAAGCCCTGGCATGGGCTAATCCTCTGTGGGAACATCAGGGACCAGAGACCCGGGACTTGCAGTGCTTCTTACGGACCTTCCGCTCGATCTTTGAGGAACCTGGGAGGGTTTCTTCGGCTGCTGCATCCTTGCTAACCCTACACCAGGGAGATCTCACCGTGGGTGAGTATGCCATTCAGTTCCGTATCCTGGCTGCTGAATTGACATGGAACAACGAGGCTTTGGTGGCTACATTCTGGCAGGGACTGTCTTCAGGGATCAAGGACGAGCTGGCTGCTCGTGATCTGCCATCTACCTTGGACGATCTTATCCTCCAGTGTCGACATGAGGATCCTGGAACGTTCCCAAGAGGTTCTCCGGGAGAGAGAACTTCCCAGGCTGGATCCTGCTGTCCCGCAATCCTCCTCAGTCATCCCACCAGAGGATCCGATGCAGGGTAATTATGTCAAATTGTCTACACAGGAGAAACAACGCAGACGCACTTCTGGACTTTGTCTGTATTGCGGCCATGGAGGTCATATTGTGCATCTGTGTCCCCAGAGGCCGGAGAGACCCCATTGCCTAGGATTGGTTGGAGAGACAACCCTAAGTGGAACGGAATCTAACAGAGCATTCGGTTCCATATTGACTATTCCTGTGACCCTGTTATCCGGTGAGAGGATGCATCAAGTTTCTGCCTATCTTAACTCTGGCTGTGCTGCAAACTTCATCCAGAAAGAGCTTGTGGATCATCTTCAGCTGCCCACAGTTCCCCTGGAGACATCTTTGGCTGTTGCCTCAGTTAATGGACTGCCTCTGCCTGATCCCACCATCTCTAAAACCAAGCCGTTGAAGCTCCAGGTTGGAGTACATCATTCTGAATTTATTTCCTCCCTTGTTTTGCCCAAGGCCATCAATCCTGTTCTGCTGGGCCTGCCTTGGCTTCGACTACATGCCCCAGTCCTAGACTGGAATTCTGGAGAGGTTCTCCAATGGGGCTCCAAGAGCCATGGTCGTTGTCTGTTGCAGATCCTTCCTGTCAAGCCTCCTCTGCCTCAGTCGTTGGCGGGACTGCCTCCCCATTTTGCTCAGTATGCAGATGTTTTCAGCAAGACGGAGGCTGAGACGCTGCCTCCACATCGGACTTACGACTGCCCCATTGAACTGGTTCCTAACGCCTCTCTCCCCCGTGGACGGGTATATCCTCTCTCCTTGCCTGAGTCTCTATCCATGTCGGCCTATATCAAGGAGAATCTGTAGAGGGGTTTTATACAGAAATCTTCCTCCCCGGCTGGGGCTGGATTCTTCTTCGTTAAAAAGAAGGATGGATCCCTTCGTCCCTGCATTGACTACCGGGGCCTTAACCTGATCACAGTCAAGAACAAATACCCGTTGCCACTCATCTCTGAGCTGTTTGATCGCATACGAGGGGCCAAAATTCTTTCTAAGCTGGACCTGCGTGGGGCTTACAATCTAGTCCGGATTCGCCGGGGTGATGAATGGAAGATGGCATTTAACACCCGGGACGGGCACTACGAATGCCTAGCGATGCCCTTCGGACTGTGTAACGCTCCCGCAGTGTTTCAGGAGTTCGTTAACGATATCTTCCGGGATCTACTCTATGTCTGTGTTGTTGTTTATCTCGATGATATTTTGATTTTCTCCCCAGATCCGACGACTCAACGGAGGCATGTCCGTCAGGTTCTACTACGATTGAGGGAGAATCATTTATACACCAAGTTGGAGAAGTGCGTCTTTGAGAAGAGTTCTCTGCCCTTCCTGGGCTACATCATCTCGGATCAAGGCCTCAAGATGGATCCTGAGAAAGTGAAGGCTGTCCTGGAGTGGCCACGTCCCCAAGGCTTAAGGGCCATACAGCGGTTCCTGGGATTCGCCAATTTCTACCGGCAGTTTATTCCTAACTTCTCTTCTCTGACGTCTCCCATCTCGACCCTTACCAAGAAGGGTGTGAACGCCAAAGTGTGGACTCCAGAGGCAGAATCCGCATTTATTAGCCTCAAGAGAGCCTTCACTTCAGCTTCAATCCTCAATCACCCTGACGTGTCTCGGCAGTTCTCACTAGAAGTGGACGCCTCCTCTGTTGGTGCAGGTGCACTTCTGTTCCAGAGGAGCTCCAAAGGAAAGGCAGTAGTATGTGGCTACTACTCTAGACTGTTTTCTTCTGCTGAGCGCAATTACTCCATTGGAGATCGGGAGCTGCTGGCCATCAAATTGGCTCTGGAGGAGTGGAGACATGTTCTGGAGGGCGCTGCTCACCCCATCCTGATCTTCACCGACCACAAGAATCTTACTTACCTTCAGTCCGCTCAAAGACTGAATCCTCGTCAAGCCAGGTGGTCGCTGTTCTTCACCCGTTTTCTGTTTGTGCTCCACTACCGTCCCGCGGACAAGAATGTGAGGGCCGATGCCCTGGCCAGATCGTTTGAGACGGAAGACACGGTGGAGTCCCTTTAGACCATCATAGACTCGTCCTGCATTGTCACTGCTAATCCTCCCCAGGTTAGAGACATCCCTCCTGGGAGGACTTTTGTTCGGTTGGCAGACAGGAGAAGAATTCTACGCTGGGGACATAGTTCTAAACTTGCTGGGCACGCCGGTGTCCGTAAAACCTGAGACCTGATTGCTCGTCACTTTTGGTGGCCCACGCTACTTAAAGATGTTCTGGACTTTGTCTCTTCTTGCACGGTGTGTGCCTCTAACAAAAAGTGACTCACTCTAAGCCTGCCTGTACCCAGTGCCCCCTGGCAGCACATCGCAATGGACTTCGTCACAGACCTTCCTCCCTCAGCAGGATGTAACACTGTCTGGGTGGTGGTGGACCGGTTCTCTAAGATGGCTCATTTTATCCCGCTGACCGGCCTACCTTCTGCTCCTCGTCTGGCGAGTCTCTTCATTCTACACATCTTTCGCTTGCATGGGTTGCCTCTACACATCGTGTCGTATCGGGGTGTTCAGTTTACCTCTAAGTACTGGAGAGCCCTCTGTAAACTCCTGGATGTGAGTTTGGATTTTTCCTCTTCCTATCACCCCCAGTCCAATGGGCAAGTTGAGAGGATCAATCAGATCATGGAGAATTATCTCCGCCACTTCATTTCTTCACAGCACGATAACTGGGTACAGCTTCTTCCATGGGCCGAGTTTTCTTACAACAACCACACAAGTGAGTCCACCCCTTCCACTCCGTTTCACATTGTGTACAGTCAACATCCCAGAGTCCCTCTTCCTGTATCAACTTCATCTCAGGTACCCGCTGCTGACTCTGTATAGGTGGACTTCCTGCAAATCTGGCAACAGACCCGGTCCTCTATTTTGCTGGCGGTAGATCGCATGAAGCGAAAGGCAGATACTAAGAGAAGAGAGCCGCCTCAGTATCTTCCAGGGACTAAAGTCTGGCTGTCCTCTCGGAACATTCGCTTGAGGGTGCCTTCATACAAGTTTGCTCCCAGGTTCCTTGGTCCTTTCGAGATCCTGCAACAAATCAACCCTGTCTCCTATAAGCTGCGGCTGCCTCCTACCCTCAGAATCCCTAACTCCTTCCATGTGTCCCTCCTGAAACCAGTGGTCCTGAACCGCTACAGCAAGACTTCTAGTTCCACAGTTGCTCCCAGCGGTCCTTCTGATGTATTCGAGGTAAAGGAGATCCTGGACTGCAAAAGGGTAGGAGGAAGGACTTTCTATTTGGTGGACTGGAGAGCGTTTGGTCCTGAGGAGAGGTCCTGGGAGCCAGAAGAGAACCTCAGCGCTCCTGCTCTTATTAAAAAGTTCCTCTCTCATTCTGGCCCCAAGAAGAGGGGGTGTAAGAGGGGGGATACTGTAGCGTCCATGGCCGCGGGCCGTCGGGTTTACTCACCTCCCGACGCCCGCAGCCATGGATCTGTGAGCGCTGGTCTCCGTCTCCTTCCTAGGAGACGCCAGCGCTCACTTCCGCTCCGTTCGGCAAATTGGAGGAAGTCATCATCATCAACTGCCACGATTTCCTTGTCTATAAGAAGGCCCCTGGCCTTCTAATCCTTGCCTGAGCGTTGTTAATTTTCCCAATCTGTCTTGCAAATGGTCCCTTAGTGTTTCCCGTTCCTGTTGTTACCCGTGCCTTGTTCCTCGTTCCTGTTTCCCGCGCTTTGCCTTAGTATCAAGTCGTGCCACGTCCTGTGTCATCTGCCACGTCCAGAGGAATCTGCCACGTCCTGTGTCATCTGCCACGTCCAGAGGAATCTGCCACGTCCTGTGTCATCTGCCACGTCCAGAGAAATCTGCCACGTCCTGTGTCATCTGCCACGTCCGGAGGAATCCGCCACGTCCGGAGGGATCCGCCACGTCCGGAGGAATCCACCACGTCTGGCGCAACTTGCGGCTCCTGTGTCATCCGCCAAGTTTGGCGCTGTCTGCTGCAACCATCTCCATCTGTGGCAGAGTTTCGGTCACCGTCTGGACTATCCAGGTACTCTTGTGCGGGACATTGTATTTCTGGGGTTTCCTGTGCTTTGGCCAGCTGCCTTCCCGCTATGGCGGTACGGCCTAGTGGGTCCACTAACCCGCTCCGTGACATTCTTGAATATCTTTGTCTACTACTAATGTATCTTCCAATGCACCATCGTTGCCTGAGTGTATTCAAGATTTTGAGGATGTCTTTTCTGAAATCGCTTGTGAATCTCTCCCTCCTCATAGGCTTTACGACTATCCCATTATACTTCTCCCTAATGCTAAGCTGCCCAAGGGGCAGATTTATAATCTTTCTGCTCCATGAAGACTGGCCATGAAAGATTATATTAAAGACAGTCTCCGTAAGGGTCATATTCGTCCATCTACCTCTCAGGTGGGTGCAGGTTTTTTCTTTGTTGCAAAAAAAGACGGCGGTTTAAGACCCTGTATCCACTATCATGAATTAAATAAGATTACCGTTAAGAATCAATATCCTATTCCACTCATCCCGGACCTGTTTAATCAGATCTCAGGAGCCAAGTGGTTCCATAAACTAGATTTACGCGGGCCTACAATTTGGTTCCTATCCGCAAAGGGGATGAGTGGAAGACAGCATTTAATACTCCAGATGGTTATTATGAGTATTTCGTCATGCCTTTTGGTTTAAGTAATTCCCCAGCGGTTTTTTAAAACCTGGTTAACAATATTTTCAGAAATTTTATTGGACACTTTGGGGTGGTGTATCTGGATGATATTCTTGTGTTTTCTTGCGATTGGTCTTCTCTTGTTCAACATTTAAGGTCCGTCCTTCAAGTACTGGGGGAAAATTGCCAGTTTAGTACATGCTAGTCGTTTAATTTAAATTTTTCATTCAAAGTTTAATTGGAAAATCTAGGCAGAGGTTTAAGGGTCCGTGGCCCTGTGTAGAAAGGAGGGCGCTGTTAGGAAAATGCCTGTTTCCTTAAGATCACTATGACTACTGTTCTAGCTTCTGGGCAATTTTGTTTTACTTTGAGCCTATCTCTTTTCTCTGCCATTCTGCCAATTAGGTGTGGGGTTGTATTTATATCTGGCTTCCTCCACCTGGTATTTGCTTGTGATTTTCCTAGTATTCTGGTGTTCTGATCAAGCTCTGACACTCCTTGTACTTATGACTTCTTGGAAACTGACCTCGGCTTGTCTCTCGTTAACCCCTCGTTTACCATTTTTGATTATCTGCTCCCGGCTGGTTCTGACCTCTGCTATACCTGATTTCCACTTGCTCTGTTTTGGACTTTCTGTTTACCTTCTGGCTGGCGTCTTTTTACGTGCCGTCTTTTGACAGAGGCACATAAAAAAAGCCTGTCTGCACAGACATGATCTGCAGCCACATACACAGCGATTCTGCTTGATTAACATTAATCCAGTGTCCTGATAATGAATACACATGACCATCCAGCCTGGACGTCATGTGTATTCAGAATCCTGACACTTCTGAATCTTTTCTGTGAGATTCCAGCAACGGATACGAAATCTCGCGAGATTACGGCGGTAAGCAAGATTTAGTTTCCCTTGCTGTAAATCTCACAGAAAAGATTCAGAAGTGTTAGGATTCTGAATACGCATGACGTCCAGGCTGGATGGTCATGTGTATTCATTATCAGGACACTGGATTAATGTTAATCAAGCAGAATCGCTGTGTATGTGGCTGCAGATCATGTTCTACTAAGAACGCGATTCTGCTGTCTAAATGAATGGAGAGGAGTGCATGATGCCGATTGGTCAGCGTCATACACTCCTCTGTACAATGCCCACTTGGTCGAAAGTAAAAATACGCCCACTTGGGCATTAAGACACTCATTAGCATAAACCAAAATCGCTCCTAACGTTGTGAAAATAGATCGTTTTTTTAAATAAAAAGCATTACTGTCACCTACATTATAGCGCCGATCTCCTTATGTAGGAGATAGGGCACTTATAATGTGGTGACAGAGCCTCTTTAAGCAGATATAAGAAACTTTGTAATATATGCTGTTAGAGAAAAATGCCTCTTTCAGCTCTTATCAGACTCCTCCTCCTGACTGTTCTCTCACTCTGAATTTACTGCTTTTTCTGTCTTTAGAGACAAGACAAGCGATCAGCTCACTGAAAAATTAGATTACAGCTTCCCATAGAAGTCTATGGAGAGGGGCAGGGAGCAGGTGCAGAGTGAGAGAGTCAATGAGACACAGACACTGCAGCAGCTTCCAGGTAGGGGGGCCATTTACACAATGCGGTTGAAGTGTGGTTAGAACCGTATCCCAAGAACGCAACAGCATTGAAAAAAGCATTAACCGCACCTCAACCACAATTTTTGAAGGGGACTTATCTCATCCCATTGCTGGATTCTTAGCTACACTGCTTTAACCTCTTGAGGACCAAGCTCATTTTGGCCTTGAGGACCAGACCCATTTTTTTCAAATCTGACATGTCACTTTATGTGGTAATAACTTGGGAATACTTTTACCTATGCAATTGATTCTGAGCTTGTTTTCTCGTGACATATTGTACTTTATGTTAGAGAAAAAAATTGGTCGATATATTCATTGCTTATTTGTGAAAAACACCAAAATTTTGAGAAAATATGAAGAAATTATGATTTTTCAAATTCTAAATGTATCTGCTTGTAAAACAGATAGTAATACCACACAAAATAGTTACTAATTAACATTTCCCATATGTCTACTTTATGTTTGCATTGTTTTTTGAACATCCTTTTATTTTTCTAGGACGTTACAAGGCTTAGAACTTTAGCAGCAATTTCTCACATTTTTAAGAAAATTTCAAAAGGCTATTTTTTTCAGGGACGAGTTCAGTTCTGAAGTGGTTTTGAGGGCCCTATATATTAGAAACCCCCATAAAACACCCCATTTTGAAAACTGCACACCTCAAAGTATTCAAAACAGCATTCAGAAAGTGTTAACTCTTTAGGCGTTTTACAGGAATTTAAGGAAAGTAGAGCTGAAATTTTCAAATGACATTTTTTTTTTTTTACAAAATTCATTTGTAATAAAAAAAAATCTGTACCACCGAAGGTTTTACCTGAGAAACGCATCTCAATATTTATTGCCCAGGTTCTGCAGTTTTTAGAAATATCCCACATGTGGCCCTAGTTGCTAATGGACTGAAACACAGGCCTCAGAAGCAAAGGAGCACCTAGAGGATTTTGGGGCCTCCTTTTTTTAGAATATATTTTAGGCACCATGTCATGTTTGAAGAGGTCTTGTGCTGCCAAAACAGTGGAAACCCCAAAAGTGACCCCATTTTTTAAACTACACGCCTCAGGGAATTTATCTAGGGGTATAGTTAGCATTTTGACCTCACAGGTATTTTGCTATATTTATTGGAGTTAGTCTGTAAAAATGAAAATCTACTTTTTTTTCTGTAAAAACTTAGAAATGTTGAATTTTTGCAAGGAATAAAGGAGAAAAAGTACCCCAACATTTGTAAAGCAATTTCCCTCGATTACATAAATACTACATATGTGGTAATAAACTGCTGTTTGGACCCACAGTGGGACTCAGAAGGGAAGGACCGCCATTTGGATTTTGGAGCGCTGATTTTACTGGAATGGTTTTCGGTGCCGTGTCACGTTTGCAACGCTCTGGAGGGACCTAAACAGTGGAAACCCCCCGAAAGTGACCCCATTTTGGAAACTATACCCCTCAAGGAATTTTTCTAGTGGTATAGTTAGCATTTTAACCCCACAGGTTTTTTGCTGAATTTATTGGAATTAGTCTGTGAATACGAAAAGATACTTTTTTTCGGAAAAAAACATAGAATTTTCTCATTTTTATAAGGAAAAAAGGAGAAAAAGCACCTCAACATTTGTAAATCAATCTCTCCTGATTAAGGCAATACCCCATATGTGGTAATAAACTGCTGTTTGGACCCACGGCAGGGCTCAGAAGGGACGGAGCACCATTTTGCTGAATTGGTTTCTGGAGGCCATGTCGCATTTGCAGAGCCGCTGAATTACCAGTACAGTAGAAATTCCCCAGGTGTGATCTCAATTTGGAGACTATACCCCTGAAAGAATTAAATTAGAGGTGTAGTGAGCATTTTGAGCCCTCAGGGGTTTTATAGATTTTATTAGAATTGGGCCGTGAAAATGAAAAAAATATTTTTTTTCCAATAACCTGTAGATTTAGCTCATAATTTTTCATTTCCACAAGTAATACAGGAGAAAAGGCACCCTAAAATGTTTGACACAATTTCTCCTGAGTAGGCAAATACCCAATATGTGGTTGTAAACTGCTATTTGGACACACGGCAAGGGTCTAAAACGGAAAAAGCGCAATTTCGTTTTTGGGGTGGAGATTTTACAAAATTTGCTTTCGGCGCCATGTTGCATTGCGCTGAGGTACCAGTACAGTGAAAACCCCCAAGAAGTGTAGTGAGCATTTTGACCCCAAAGGTTTTGTAGAAATTAGTGCATAGTGGATGTTGCAGATTGAAAATTGCCATTTTCCACATATATTCGCTATTTCAGTGCCCAATGTGTTGTGCCCAGCTTGTATCACTGGAGACACACACCCCATTAATTGTTAAGCGGTTCTCCAGAGTATGGTTATACCTCATATGTGGCCATAAACTGCTGTTTGGGCACACTGCCAGGCCCAGAATAAGCGCCATTTGGCTTTTGGAGCGCAGATTTTGCTTTGTAGTAGTTTTGTTTAGTGTTTTACTGGAGTTACAGTTTATAATCTGGGGGGATATGTAAACTGGGCGGAGTGCATCAGGGTATATGTTAGCTGGGCGGAGTACATCAGGGTATATGTAAGCTGTGCGGAGTACATCAGGGTATATGTAAGCTGGGCGGAGTCCATCAGGGTATACAGTTAAGGAAATAAGTATTTGATCCCTTGCTGATTTTGTAAGTTTGCCCACTGTCAAAGACATGAACAGTATAGAATTTTTAGGCTAGGTTAATTTTACCAGTGAGAGATAGCTTATATATAAAAAAAAAAAACAGAAAATCACAATGTCAAAATTATTTATATTTATTTGCATTGTGCACAGAGAAATAAGTCTTTTTATCCCTTTGGCAAACAAGACTTAATACTTGGTGGCAAAACCCTTGTTGGCAAGCACAGTAGTTAGACGTTTTTTGTAGTTGATGATGAGGTTTTCACACATGTTAGATGGATTTTTGGCCCACTCCTCTTTGCAGATCATCTGTAAATCATTAAGATTTCGAGGCTGTCGCTTGGCAACTTGGATCTTCAGCTCCCTCCATAAGTTTTCGATGGGATTAAGGTCTGGAGACTGGCTAGGCCACTCCATGACCTTAATGTGCTTCTTTTTGAGCCACTCCTTTGTTGCCTTGGCTGTATGTTTCGGGTCATTGTCGTGCTGGAAGACCCAGCCACGAGCCATTTTTAATGTCCTGGTGGAGGGAAGGAGGTTGTCACTCAGGATTTGACGGTACATGGCTCCATCCATTCTCTCATTGATGCGGTGAAGTAGTCCTGTGCCCTTAGCAGAGAAACACCCCCAAAACATAATGTTTCCACCTTCATGCTCGACAGTGGGGACGGTGTTCTTTGGGTCATAGGCAGCATTTCTCTTCCTCCAAACACGGCGAGTAGAGTTAATGCCAAAGAGCTCAATTTTAGGCCTGATTTACACGAGCGTGTGCGTTTTGCGCGCGCAAAAAACGCTGCGTTTTGCGCGCGCAAAAGGCATTTGACAGCTCCGAGTGTCATCCGTGTATGATGCGCGGCTGCGTGATTTTCGCGCAGCCGCCATCATAGAGATGAGGCTAGTCGACGCCCGTCACTGTCCAAGGTGCTGAAAGAGCTAACTGATCGGCAGTAACTCTTTCAGCACCCTCGACAGTGAGTTCCGATCACAATATACACCAACCTGTGAATCAAAAAAAGACGTTCATACTTACCATGAACTTCCTGCTTCCTCCAGTCCGGTCTCCCGGCCGTTGCCTTGGTGACGCGTCCCTCTCTTGTCATCCGGCCCCACCTCCCAGGATGACGCGGCAGTCCATGAGACCGCTGCAGCCTGTGATTGGCTGCAGGCTGTGCTTGGCCTGTGATTGGCTGCAGCTGTCACTTGGACTGAATTGTCATCCCGGGAGGTCGGACTGGAGGAAGAAGCCGGGAGTTATCGGTAAGTCAGAACCTCTTGGTTTTTTTTACACGTATATGTATATTGTGATCGGAAGTCACTGTCCATGGTGCTGAACCAGTTTAACTCTTTCAGCACCGTGGACAGTGACTGTCTCCTGCCGTCGCGTACCCGAACATTTTTTGCCGGGTTCGGTCAAAACTAGTTCGGCCGAACCCGGTGAAGTTCGGTGCGCTCATCTCTAATTTGACACTCCGTTTGGATGTTTGTAAACAGAAAAGCACGTGGTGCTTTTCTGTTTACATTCATCCTTTTGACAGCTCTTGCGCGAATCACGCAGTTCGCACGGAAGTGCTTCCGTGCGGCATGCGTGGTTTTCATGCACCCATTGACTTCAATGGGTGAGTGATGCGCGAAAAACGCACGATTATAGAACATGTCATGAGTTTTACGCAACGCACTCGCTCTGCGCAAAATTCACGCATCGTCTACACTGCCCCATAGACTAATATAGGTGCGTACGACACGCGTGAAAAGCACGCGTGTCGCACGCGCGTATATTACGCTCGTGTAAATGAGGCCTTAGTCTCATCTGACCACAGCACCTTCTCCCAATCACTCTCAGAATAATCCAGATGTTCATTTGCAAACTTCAGACGGGCCTGTACATGTGCCTTCTTGAGCAGGGGGACCTTGCGGGCACTGCAGGATTTTAATCCATTACGGCGTAATGTGTTACCAATGGTTTTCTTGGTCACTGTGGTCCCAGCTGCCTTGAGATCATTAACAAGTTCCCCCCGTGTAGTTTTTGGCTGAGCTCTCACCTTCCTCAGGATCAAGGATACCCCACGAGGTGAGACTTTGCATGGAGCCCCAGATCGATGTCGATTGACAGTCATTTTGTATGTCTTCCATTTTCTTACTATTGCACCAACAGTTGTCTCCTCCTCACCCAGCGTCTTACTTATGGTTTTGTAGCCCATTCCAGCCTTGTGCAGGTCTATGAACTTGTCCCTGACATCCTTAGAAAGCTCTTTGGTCTTGCCCATGTTGTAGAGGTTAGAGTCAGACTGATTAATTGAGTCTGTGGACAGGAGTCTTTTATACAGGTGACCATTTAAGACAGCTGTCTTTAATGCAGGCACCAAGTTGATTTGGAGCATGTAACTGGTCTGGAGGAGGCTGAACTCTTAATGGTTGGTAGGGGATCAAATACTTATTTCTCTGTGCACAAGGCAAATAAATATATATAATTTTGACTATGATTTTCTTTTTTTTTTTAATATATATATATATATATATATATATATATATATATATAAAAAATCTATCTCTCACTGGTAAAATTAACCTAGCCTAAATACTCTAGACTGTTCATGTCTTTGACAGTGGGCAAACTTACAAAATCAGCAAGGGATTAAATACTTATTTCCTACACTGTATGTTAGCTGGGCGGAGTGTACCAGGGTATATGTAAGCTGGGCGGAGTACATCAGGGTATATGTAAGCTGGGTGGAGTACATCAGGGTATATGTAAGCTGGGCGGAGTACATCAGGGTATATGTAAGCTGAGCGAAGTGCATCAGATCATAATAGGATGATGTAATAATGGGGTGAATTAATAATAAAATTAATTATCCATGGATAGTTACGTACCCTTTCAACCAATCCTTTATGCACAGGCTGGATTTTTGGGTGCAGGAGTCGCACTTCTAAAGGGTGTCTGTGGTATTGTACAAAATATCCAGCATTGCCTAATCTTTGACTTCTTCACTAGCCCCATATGTAGCACAGACCCCAAAATGTCATGGTTTTCGCTGCCTTTACAGTGTCTACCAGTGGGGGTTAGCAAATGATGACGTGGGGTTTTAGGTGAAGAACTGCCGCACGTATAAATTAGTCTGGGCTGTCGTTTTGCATTATTGCATTCCAAGAGTCATAACTTTTTATTTTTCCGTTGACGAGCTGTATGAGTGCTTGATTTTCATGGGACGAGCTATCGTTTTTATTAGTATCATTTTGGGGTACATGTGATATTTTGATCAGTTTTTATTCCATTTTTTGTGAGGGGAGGAGACCGAAAAACAGAAATTCTCTCACTGTTTTTTTTTAATCAATTTTTAACGCCGTTCTCTGTGCAGTATAAACAACATGGTTACTTTATTCTGCGGTTCGATATGATTATGGCAGTACCAAATTTATATCGTTTTTATGTTTTACTACTTTTACAAAATAAAAACATTTTTTTCTAAAGAAAATAATGTTTTAGGCCTGATTTACACGAGCGTGTGCGTTTTGCGCACACAAAAAAACGCGGCGTTTTGCGTGCGCAAAAGGCACTTAACAGCTGCGTGTGTCATCGGTGTATGATGCGCGGCTGCGAGATTTTCTCGCAGCCGCCATCATTATGACACTCCGTTTGGAAGTTTGTAAACAGAAAAGCACTTGGTGCTTTTCTGTTTACATTCAGAGTTTGACGCAGTTCGCACGGACGTTTTCACGCAACCATTGACTTCAATGGGTGCGTGATGCGCGAAAAACGGCGAAATAGAGAACATGTCGTGAGTTTTACGCAGCGGATTTACGCTGCGCAAAACTCACGGACTGTCTGCACTGCCCCATAGCCTAATATAGGTGCGTACGACACGCGTGAAAAGCACGCGTGTATATTAGTCTCGTGTAAATGATGCCTTAGTGTCACCATATCCTGAGAGCCATAACTTTTTTTATTTTTTGTCGACGGAGCCATGTGAGGGCTTGTTTTTTGCATGACACACTGTCGTTTTTATTGGTACCATGTTTGGGTACGTGCAACTTTTTGATCACTTTTTATAAAAAATTTTTGGAAACAACGTGACCAAAAAGAAATTCTGCCATTGTTTTTTATTGTATTTTTTTTACGGTGTTCACCGTGCGGGATAAATATGATATTTTTTTTAGGTCAGGCCGATACGAACGCGGCGATATTTATTATGTCTAGTTTTTTGTGGGTTTTTTTCATTTTTTTCTAATTATAAAGGGCTTGATCTTGGAAACAAGGCGATTATTGTTTTTATTACGTAAAACTTTTATTTATTTATCTAAAATCTTTGCTAGGCTTCCTGGTTGCCATTGCAACCATCAGAACCCTGCAATTTTTTGCGGGGGGCCAACTGTGTGCAGAGGGAGCCCCCTCCCTCTGTATTAATCACTTAAATGCCGCTGTCGCTATCGACATTTCACATAGTGACCGGTTATTCCTGCTCCGCAATAGTACGACGAGGTCCGCTTCAATAAGCGGTGTGTGCTGTACTATTTCGGCGCAGGTGCACAACAGGTTAATAGTGCTGTATAATTTCCTCCATGCTGCTTCTGATGCTTCTGAAGGTGTGCTATAGAGATATTGAAGAGCAGATCTACTCGCTGTGTGTGCAGTGTATAGCAGACATTATAGCAATTCAGCTGCACCTACCAGCTCAGGGAAAACTGAGAATCAGAGATAGAGCCTGCAGAGGGGAAAACTGCAAAAAAAATGCTGGTTACCAGTCATATAATGGTCAGAAATACTGTTGTTTCCTGTGTACACACATATGACTGCGTCTTAAAAAAACCACAACAAAAAATGCCTGATGTGACAGGTATTCTTGAATGTTTTTTGTTGTTGTTTTTTTTAGTTCTGCTATGTGACATAAATGTGCGATCACTTCAATAACATATTGCGGGACTAATAGGCACATACACATGGCAGACTCAGGGGCCTATGTTTGGCCCTCGGGGCCATGACAACTAATTGTTAACATGTGATTGCGATGAGGGGCCTCCGAAGGGAGGACAGAGAGAGCCACCTCCTTCCCTCTAACAACGTAGATGATGGAGTTGATACCCCTGATCCTGCCCGGTACAGCAGCATATCAGCTGTTAGTTACAACACCATGACGTAATAGTAGTAGTACAGCGGTTTGCAGAAATGCTGGTTAATAGCTTATGGTCAGGGATTATTGAAGCCAGACCCCCGCTTCTATTTAAAAATGGTGTCTCTTCATTAGACACCTCCTTTAACCCCTTGACGCATTAACACGTACATGTACGTGATAAGCGTCATAGGGAAGTATGGAGCGTGTTCACAGGCTGAGCGCGCTCCATACTCAGCGGGTGTGAGCTGTCTTTTACAGCTGGCACCCGGGACTAACGGCCTGGAACAGCAATCACGCGGCTCCTTTCGATTTAACCTCTCAAATGCAGCATCTGAGGCATGGAAAATGGGGGTGGCCCCCCTCCAACATCTCATCAGCACCTCACAATGCGATCAGGGGGTGCCGATGGTTGTCATGGCACCTAATGAAGGCCCCCAGGACTGCCTTCTTCCTGCCTCTGTTAAGGCACGAGAGGCACGGCTTATCAGAAGCCTGTAAAAATTACAATACACTGCAATACATTAGTATTGCAGTGTATTGTACCAGCGATCTAATGATCGCTGGTTCACGTCCCCTAGAGGGGATTATAAAATGTGTAATTTTTTTTTTTTTAATAAAGTTATTAGTAGTGAGAAAAAAAGTCAAACGTCCAAAAAGTAAATTACTTAGGTACCTTTTTATACATTTTTATTTCACATTAATTATTTTTTCAGTCCGACTAGGGACTTCAATATGCGATCTTTAGATCACAGATATAATGCTCTGGTATACGAATGTAAAACGGACAGGCATCTATTAGGACGTGCCCCTGGCACGTCCTAATAGGTTTATAGCCAGGGCTGACCTGGGGGCCTTGGTTAGGCCCCCGGCTACCATGGCGCCCTATCGGATCCCCGCAATTGCGTTCTGCCGATGGGTGACAGAGTAAACAACTGTAAACAGCTGAAATGCAGCGGTCACTAATGACCGCAGCATTTGAGGGGTTAAACGGCCAAGATCTAAGTAAACAACACCCGTGCAGGTCGTTGAATAGGCCGCCGTGAAAAGACAGCGGCTTAGAATAAAGCCCCTTAATGCCGATGTGAAAAGGCGTATCGGCGGGCATTAAGGGGTTAATGACCAAGCTTGTTTGGACCTTAATGACCAAGCCATATTTTTCAAATCTGGTATGTCTGACTTTATCAGACAATAACTCGGCAATAGCGCTGCAATGTCCAAGTAATTCTGACTTTGTTTTTTCGTCACATGTTGTACTTTATTTAGATTGTAAAACGATTTGCGTAAATTAAATTAAAAAGTACAAAAATGTATGAATTTTTGTAAAAATTTAATTTTTTACGTATTTTGAACTGCAATATGTCACATGTACATACATACTGTACAATTTTTTTTAATGAAATATATATTTCCATCTCTTACATTTATTTTGGCAGCACTTTTGAAAAATGATACCTTTTTGAACAATTTAGAAGACTTACAAATGTAATAATAATTTTATACATTTTGAAGTACATTTTGTTTTCCTGCACCAAGCTAAGTTTTCAGAGTCTCATAGATGTCAGAATGATGGAAACCCAAATAAATTACCCCATTTTGAAAACTACACCCCTTCAGGTATTTATTAAGGGGTGTTGTAAGTATTTTGAGCCCACAGGTTTTTTTTTTGTAAGAACTCATGCAAAACAGGTGTAAAAAAATATTATTTAATTTTTTCACAAATGTATAATTTTAAAGACCGATTTTTTTGTAACGCGAACATGAGAATGTAGAAACACACCTCAAAATCTGACACCCATGTTTCTCCTCTGTTCAAAAATACCTCAATTGTGGCCCTAATGTGCTGCCTGGACACACAACAGGGCCAAATAGGAAGAAAGTACCAGGTGGCTTTCAGGACACCGATGTTGCTTGAAAATGTTTTAGGCCCCACTGCACATTTGGAGAGGCTTTGAGCTGCCAGAATGATAGAAACTCCCCATTAATGACCCCATTTAGAAAACTAGAACCTTTAAGGTATTTATCTAGGGGTGTAGTGAGTATTTTGATCCCACAGTTTTTTGCTAAATGTAATGCAAAGCAGCTGAAAAAAATAAAATTCCACTTTTTTCATAAAAGTATCATTTTAAAGACCGATTTCTTTGGAAAGCGAACATATGAAGAAACACCCCAAAATCTATCACCCTGTTTCTCCTGTGTTCAACAATACCCCCGTTGTGGCTGGGCCAAAAAGAGAGGGAGCACCCTTTGGCCTTAAGGGCACAATTGAATATATTCTAGGCCCCATATCATGCATTTAGAGGCATTGACCTGCCTGAACAAAAAAAAAAGAACCAGCCAGAAATTACCCCATTTTAAAAACTAGACCCCTAAATGTATGCATCTAGTGGTGTAGTGAGCATGCTGACCCATATTTTTTTTAAAGGATGAAATAATGGGTATTATTTCAAACAATATGGGTATATAATGTTTTCTTCAAATTCGTATCAAATTTCCACATTTTTTAAAAGGTTATTTCGTTAGAAATATGCCACATTATTAAATTTGGTCAGCATACAAAAGAGACGTGAAGCTGTGTATTCATAATGGATGCAGGTCGCTATATATGTATTTGCCTGTACTTATGACTAGGGATGTCACAATACCAGAATTTGGACTTCGATACCGATACTTCGTGTAGTATTGCGATTTCGATACCAAAACGATACTTTGCCAACAGTAATAAAAAATAAAAAGTTCTTCCATTTTCTGATGTGAGGCACGTGGTGTGATGAATTTTAAATGTGCCTCACATTAATAGTAATTAACCCCATCATGTTTCTCAGTCATAATGGGTTAATGTGTAAGGTACATGATGGGGTTAATTACTATTAATGTGAGGCACATGGAGGTTAAATTCATCACACCTCGTGCCCCACAATAAGTGAAAGAAAGCAGTTGTGATTTTTATTTTTTACAGTGTACACCATAAATGTTGCAAAAAAATAGTTGTGCAGGTTATTACGACCGCGCGAATACCGAATGTGTATATTTTATGTATTGAGGTATATGTGTATTTTTTTTATTTAATATTACTTTGTTTTATTTTATTTTTTAACTTTAATGTACTGGCATACATCTATATGCCAGTATATTAGCCTGTGTACTGATAGTACACAGGCAGTTGTTAGGACATACCTAAGTATGCCCTAACAACAGGAAATATGGTAAGACAGCCCTGGGGTCCTTCAATGGAGCCTGGGCTGTCTGCCCATATATGGTATGGCCTCAATCACATCACAGGGATTCCTGTGATGCGATCCAAGGGGCATCCCCCTTCTCATTTCCTCTTGAATGCTGCAGTCAGCTTTGATCGCAGCATTCAGGGGAATAACGGCGGAGATGAGAGGTTGCCCCACTCCTGACAATAAGTGCGTGTGCGGTCAGCATGAGGTAATGCAACCGACGCAGCACTAATAAGCGGCAGCGCAGGCACTGAAGACAGAACATGTGGGTGTTTTGCAGTGCGTCCGCCATGTTCTCTGTCGTCAGTGCCGCCGCTCATTAGTGCAGCGCTGGCCGCATCGCATCATCCTGACGGCTCGCACTTGTCAGGACTCCGGAGCAGGGCAATGACTGTATTACACAGCCGCAGCCCCACTCGAATACATTCTTGTGTTAATATACTTAGCTGTGCGGCCGTATCGAAATACATGAAATAACGGTATCGAAACAGTATTGATGCATTGTGCATAACTAGTTATGACTTTGTCTTGCTAAAGAAGCAGTTGTCCCGCATCTGTGACATTCTGACAGAATACTGTTCTAATATAAAATCAGTCAGAGAAGAAAAAATAAACTGTACTGGGGTACAGGCAATATCTTCTAAAAAAATTGGGAAAATGTATCCAACTATGTGACAAACTCGAGTTTTTTCACAAGATAAAAGAACACCTGTAGGGCTGTCATGGTTGTACAACGTCTCTTTGGCTCCATCAATACCTATATGATGGACAAACGTGCCAAGTGACGCGGTACACCATAACAGGCTCCTGCTCGCCAGAGTAGAAACCGCTATGTGCACAACAACAGATCGGTTTAAGTATATATAAAAGCGCAGTGTCCAAAACCCTCTGTAGGAACAGCAAAGGAACACTAACCCCTAATATAAAGTCTGTATTTACAGAAGATTGGTTGGGTGTACTACGTCCAGTAAAAACCCGAACAAAACTGTAACAAAGCCCATGCTGTATTGATAAGGAACAGCTTAATTATTAGAGATCCTCAAAAAAAAAAAAAAATCATGCCCATATCACGGTACACAAATAGGAATGTAATAGCTGTATGTACATCCTCAATTTACTCTTGCAATCATTTCTAAAATGCATGACTTCCACTAATTCAGGGGTGACATGGGCCACATGTGTTGGATTTATCTACTAATAAATGAAATGCCCACATTAATTTTTATTTCAAGAACAATTGTAGGGGTCCATGTTCTAAATAGGCAGATGTGGGCTCCTGCACAATAAACTGTTAATAAAAAAAAAAATTGGGAGTGATCAAGTCCTGGATTTAGTTGTCCAAGAATCATATAAAAAATCATAAAGGAGTGAAACTTATGTTTCAGGCGGAAAAAAATACACTTTGCTACCTCCCCATGAAAATCCCTCCCTCCCTTGGAAAGCCCAGAAACTATAAACAAAAAATATGAATAAATTAAATTGACTCCCTAAAATGAATCCCTCCACCCCACCATTTTTGGTGTTCCCTAAGTGATATAGAAAATTAATAATCAAAAATGGTGTGATAGGTCTTAAAACAGGGAAAGTTGCACAGGCCTGATTTAAAGGGCACATGGGGCAGTAAAACCATGTATCCCTCCTCCTTCCATGTTTACTTCTAACCCAGCATCTCTTTTGGGGGTATTGTTTATTCTCAGTGGCAGGAACGGGGTGAAGGGAGCGGCGCTCCGTGAGCCTTTTGGTATCCTCTGACTCAAAGGATTCTCCAGGTGCGGGGGAGTCAAACAGGAGGTGCCCAATAATTTTTTTCTTGGTACTGCAGGAAACTGAGCGTTCCTTGTGTCTTGTAGAGCACATAGTTGTTAGTAGCCATCTGGATGATGTAGATCACTACCTTTTTATACCAGGCACTAGTTTTACGTTTGACTAGGTAAGGTTGTAGGACCTGGTCAGATAAATCGACTCCCCCCATGAATTTATTATAGTCGACTATACAGACCGGTTTCCACTTATCAGTGGTAGCTCCCCTCTCTCTCACTGCCACTGTGGTGGCCTTGTGCACAGTGAGCATGTACACCTCCTTTTTGTCACTCCACTTTACAGCAAGCAACTGGTCACTTGCAAATGAGAGTGATGCTCCCCTTTCTAAATGCCTGGACACCAGTGGTTGAGGGAAGTCGGCTCTATTTCTACATACTGTCCCGCAGGCCTCTGTACACATGGTACCCTTTTTGTAGGAATGACACCATGAGTTCCCAGACTATTTTCCCACTAATGCCAATATCCTCTGGCAGCCTGGGGGATTAAGGTGGTGGTCCCTTCCCTCATGAATTAAAAAAAAACACAGATGTAGCCCGTTGTGCTCTCGCAATCCTTATTACGTTTCACACTGTATCTGGCTCTTTTGGAGGAGATAAATTGCCAAATGGATAGATCGCCCTTGAAGATCATAAGTGTCTCGTCTACCGATCGCTTTTGGCCTGGGTTGTAGAACTTTAAAAATGACTCACTTAGGAGGGAGATAAGGGGTCTCAATTCTTGGGGAGATTTGAGAATTATCTGAGAAGTGCTTGAAACGCATTATTGTTTCATATTGCGTTCGGGCCATGACGGCTGCACAAACGGGTTCTATGGATAATGCTGGTAACCCAGTACGACCGGATGGCAGGTTCAACTGTGACAGCTGCGTCCACCACCGTAGGGCTGGGGGGAGGTCCAGTGGCAGAAGCAGAACTTGTGTCGCTTTCTGAACTAAGTTTTGCTTCTGACGCAGTGTCCGTATTGCTGCCTGAACTGCTGGAGCACAGCAAGGTATACACCTGCTTAGCAGTGAACGTCCTGCGATTTCTGCGATTCATTTTTCGCTGTACTAACTAATAATTTTTTTTTGTATTTCATATTTTTATATATAACACTAACAAAAAAGCTAAATATTTACGGTAAACTGCAGCTAATAACCGCTATTATAATAGCGTAATCCGTAAAAAAAAAGATCAAGTAGATAATGGGTAATCCGGGGGTAATTACGGGTAATCTGTGGGTGATTACGGGTAATCTGGGGGTGATTACGGTTAACTTGCGAACACAGGCAAATATGTGGTGTTTTTCACAGTCTTACAGAACAAGATTTGAAGCAGTATGGGGCCGGTGCAGTGTGCGCCTATCAACGCTCCTGTTTTTGTCTCCTCTTACCAAACATTCAAGGTGAGGGGAGATCAAAATCTTTTTTTACTCTGCACTTTATTGTAACGGTGATCGCGGTATTCGTTGAATATCAGCGATCGCCGGTTTGGGAACCGCAAACAACAGTCCCCAGTCAATGCTCCAAGCCCTCAGCTACCTCCGGCAGCTGAGAGCAGGGAGCTATCCCTCCTTCTGGTGGTGCTAGCCTATTGGAATGCAAAGCCGTAAAAACGCAATCGCTTCGGAATAAAGCCTGTTAGTGACCGCCGTAAAATGGACGGTCACTAATGGGTTAAAAAGACAATCTTTTGTGACAAAAGTAAAATCTAATACATTTTGAAGGAAATATTAAAAAATAACAATTGGGCTGTGTATTACTTGCACATTGACATGGATTTGGTCACTCTGGGCAGGAAACATAACAACGTAACAATTTTTGTTCTTGAAGCACTATGATGGATTTTTTGTGGTTTTAACATGATGTTTCAGTCGTTTTAATCGCATACCAAAGTAACAGCAGTGCAGCAGATGAAATCAAAAGTTAATTTGGAATTTGTGGTATGCTGTTATTCCGTTTTACATTGTACCTTAAAATGGGGAAAAAAAAAAAAAGAGGAAAGAGATTTAGGACGAGATGAAATGACCATCTGTAAATTAAAACGTGCTCTTCACAGACAGAAGTACATTCCTGCAGAGTTTAAACGTCTTCAATATTTTTTTCTGTAAATAATATCATATTTATTCTAACAACAGGCCCCCATCAAGTCAATATATCTCTAAATCTAATCTTGGATTAGTATTTTTTTCTTCTCTAATACCAATTCCAGTGAATGGGTACTCTTAGCACAAAACTTCTAGATGTGAATTGAAGGGAAACTGTTATGGTGGGGAGATTCTTAACCTTATTCTTGTGCAACTTGGAACGTCCAATGGGGTTGTGGATCCACTGGGCTACTCCGAATCGGAGTAGCTGCTGGCCAGACAGGTGTTAAACGGTCATAGATAGATGGTACCTTGGTGGCAACTGGATACAGGCAGATAGCAGATACAAGCTGGTGCAGGAATACTGTAAGGAGGCTGGTGCCAGATTACTGGAAGCAGGCTTGTGCCGGATTACTTGAAGCAGGCTTTTGCCGGATTACTGGAAGCAGGCTGGTGCCGGATTACTGGGAGCAGGTCACAGGATACAGGACACAGGATGCAGGATACCGACTGGTCACGAACACAGGATGCGGGATACCGACTGGTTGCAGATACAGGATGCGGGATACCGACTGGTAACGGACACAGGATACAGGATGTGGGATACTGACTGCTAACAGATACATGGTAAGGATACAGACTGGTAACTGATAGAGGATACAGAACCTTCGCAGACTAACAGGTTATAACAACACTGCTCTAGCACTAAGATAGTGGGCAGAGTTCTTTAAATAGTTCTGCTTGTTTAGAAATAGGCTGGAGGCACTCTTCCTAGTACACACGCTGGCCCTTTAGGAAATGTCTGGAGCATGTCCGTCCCCTATGGGTCCCAGGAGCAGGAGGCAGAGCGCGCTGGCAACCCAGAGTAGGAGGAAGGGGACGCCGGTGGTAAGTACATACAGACCAACGGCCGCCGCTGCTGGGATGGGGAGGTGCCGACGGGCCGCGGCTGTTGGCACTACACAAGTGATGGACTTCTACATTAGTCTTTTAAGCAGAACTGAGACAAAGTAATGGCGGTGTAGGAGGTGGCCTAGGGTGCAATGTATGGATTAGAAAACAAAACAAAAGCACCTCATTATATGCTGTGTCCTATGCGTTAGGCGCTAAATGCATTGAACATTTCCCTTTGGTGCATTAGTGCATCATTGACGAAATTATAATATAATATTGATTACCCAGAGTTTAAAAAGAAACAGAATAAAAAACAAAACACTCACATAACGGACCTCACCAAGAAATACCACTATAGTTTATAGGCCATAAAGATTCATAAAGGCTTAAGGACCGCTGAGATAATAAGTTATCGGTTAAAGCCACAAGGATTAAAATAAACATAAAAACACTGAGCCATTAATCGGTGGTCCAATTCCGATACTGCCAATCTTTAAGCCTTTAAGCCTTTTTTTTCCGATGCACCTTTGTTAGCATAGGAGCAGTGACTATCCATCTGCTTTGAAGCCCCATACGCAGTAGGGTCCGCTGAACTGTTGTTTTAGATACACATATGGTAGCCCCCTGGTTGACTTTTACAGTGAAGTGCTCCGCTGTAGCCTGTCGTTCAGCCCTCACTCACCTTCATAGCCGACGTTCACTTCTCACATCAATAGCACTTGGTGATCCGCAGTTTCCACGTAGGTTATTCTCAATGGTACCCTTTGTCCACCCACGATACACTTTCACCACAGCAGCACGCGAACAGTTCACAAACTGCACTGTTTGAGAAATACTGCCACCCTGGGCCCAAAAGCCAATAATCATCCCTTTTTGCAACTTTGATAAATTGCCCCTTTTACCCATGACAACAATGAGTGAGTTGTGTTCAGACAGCCTATCGCACACCTTATATACCCATCTAGCCAGCCCACGACACATCACTTCCTTCATGGGCTACGCACTGCCGACGTCAAAAGTAGGAGGTGGTCATAATAATGTGACTCAACTGTGTATATGCCAGATAATATTAGTAGATATTGAGCGCAGTTGTTGTTTTTTTACTTTATGTACACTGTATATTTGACTTGCATACACGGATGAATACAGGGAAGAATACATAGATAGTTTTGAGGGTAAATGTTTATGGACTGTGTATGGAAAATCTGTACTTTCCAATTTCTAGTGTAAGGTGGATAAAAGACACACCTGATATTTGCAGTATGCGGTTTTATAAGCATTTGTGCTGTAAAACACAACATCTGTTCATAACAACAGAAGGTAGTGTTTTATTTGTAAATTATATGTCAGGTGTTTAAAAACTGCCATATGTAAAGAGTGAAATAATTGCATTTTTGAGCAAGTGTTTCATATGACCTTAGTAAAGGTTTCTTTGTATAAAAAGCAGGTGCTCGTAGCATTTCGCATTTTTTTAGTTACACACATGAAAAAAGTGTTTTTCTGACTAATTTTCTTAAAGGCTATGGACACTTTTGGTGGCTTTTTTTATATTATTATATTATTAATAAAATGTATGTGTTTTAGCATTAAAACTACTTTATTATTAAAAATGTTGTACCATTTTACTTTTGTATCTTATATGTATCACTGTACATAGAAGCTGTAGATCGCCATTGTCAGACAAATCTGTAAATGAGCTGATCTACCGCCCTGGTTTGCAGTAGCTACTGTGTGTCCTGATAGATCTTCTAAGCGAACAACCCTCATCCCTACGCTGTGTAAAAAAGCTGCCTAAAATCCGCTCATAAATATACATTCCATGCCTTTTTTTAACCCGCAGCATGTCAATTTATGCTGAAGACTCGCTTCTTTTCTGTTGCGGGTTTTCTCAATTGAATTCAATGGGAGGTAAAACCCGCAACAAACAGCAGAGGTTGCGATTTTTCCAGCAGAAAAGCTGTGATGCAGCCGCAAATATCGCAACTCAAAAATATATATTTTTTATCGTAATTACCCAGAACACTCTGCTCCTTCGTCCAGCCCGACCTCCAGGAATAACGTTACAACCCATGTGACTGCTGCAGCGGTCACATGGAATTAAACTTTATCCCAGGAGGTAGGACTGTAGGACATCAGAGGGACGCGTTGCCATGGTTACAGCCGGGGTAAATATGAACTTCTGCTGTGGAAATACTCCTCCCACATGCTGAGGTATCTGCTCCTACATAGGTACTATAAACTGGCCTAATACTGCCCCTGGTATTGTCCCAGATGGACTAATTGCCTGAGAGCAAAACTAACGTTTTTTGGGGGGATTTTACATGGCTGCCCGATCCATCAAATGAATGAAAGTGCCTCGGCACTTGCTGAAGCTCCATAGCCTCTTCTCTGTAGTCCCCAACACAGTGATATCCATACACTTGTTACTCTGTCTGGTACTGCAACTAAGTCCATTTAAGTGAACGTGACTAAGCTCCTGCTCTAATGTTCTGCTGATCAGCCGTTTGTTTTTTAACGGCCGTCAAACGGCTGCACAAAAATCAATTTAATTCTATTGGGAATTCACACGGCCGTTTTGACAGACAATGTGAACATCCGTGAAAAATTTAGGACATAACCTATTTTTGTCAGTTTTCACAGATCCCTCGATAGACTCAAGTCTATGAGGATACATAAAAACGGGTCCCACACGACTGCAAATAGGCTGTGAAGAACTGCGGTTTTTCACAGTTGATTTGACACACGTTCGTCTGAATAAGGGCTAAGCCACTGACGTTCCCAGTGTTCTAGCCTCAGATAATCCCCCAATACAGCCACAGATTTTCCCTTAATAGCATTCTCCGAACAATGATGCCCACATAACAATGTGTTCAAGCGACAGTTTCCCCATAAAATTGTGAGCCACAGATACCCCCATAACATTATGCTAGTCACAAATCCTCCTGTAAGGGCATTTTAAACCTCGAATTACGCCTGAAAAGACGGCTCCAATACGTCGGCAAACATCTGCCCATTGCTTGAAATGGGTCTTAAGATGTTCTGTGCAGATGAGCTGTCATTTTATGCGTCGCTGTCGAAAGACGGTTCTTGGGACACTTCTTGGGACGTAATTGGAGCCGTTTTTATTGACTCCAATGAAAACCAGCTCCAATTACGTCCATAAAAGACGCTGCGAAAAACGCGTGCACTTGTAAAAACGTCTGAAATTCAGGAGCTGTTTTCTCCTGAAAACAGTTCCGTAATTTCAGATGTATTTGCCGTTGTCGTGTGCACATACCCTAAGGGCTGATTCAGACCTGCGTGGCGTTTTTGCGCACGCAAAACACGCGGCGTTTTGCTTGCGCAAAAGCCACTTACCTGCTCCGTGAGGCAGCATCATATCATGCGCGGCTGCGTGCTTTTCGCGCAGTCGCCATCATTATGACACGCCATTCGGATGTTTGTAAACAGAAAAGCACGTGGTGCTTTTCTATTTACATTCATCCTTTTGACAGCTGGTGCGCGAAACAGGCAGTTCGCACGGAAGTGCTTCCGTGCGACCTGCGTTGTTTTCACGCACCCATTGACTTCAATGTGTGCGTGATGCGCAAAATACGCGGAGATATTGACCGTGTCGTGCTTTTTGCGCAGCGGACAAACGCTGCGCAAAAAGCACGGACTGTCTGTACTGCCCCATAGACTTGTATTGGTCTGTGCGTGGCGCGTGAAAACCACGCGGCCCGCACGGACGCAATACACGTTCGTGTGAATCCAGCCTAACAGTATATCAGCCATAGTTGCCCCCATAGCAACGTGCCACTCAAATGCCCCAGTTCAGTGTGTAGCCAAAGATAAAAGTGTGGCAGCCAAAGTCTTCCAAGAACATATTTTTGATTCAGGCTATCCCATGGAAACGAAGGTCTCTTGCACACACTGAGGAATTGCCGCGTTTTTTCCGTCCGGAATTTCGGATGGAAAAAAACGTTTTAGAATACAGTAGCAGCATAAAGGATGAGATTTAACAAATCTCATCCACATGTTGCATAAAAATTACGAGCAAAAATTGACCTGTGATAGGTATTTTTCGGACCCCAGGATCGTGTCAATTCCTGCTGCGGAAAGTGTCCAGAATTGCTGCGTTTTTCAGAGGAGCTGTCACCATCTCTTGACATTGTGAAAAACGCCGCAAAATCCGCACCATATTCTGTCGTAATAACTGCAGGATACGGTGCATTTTTGCTGCAGAGGCATGTCTGCATTTTTCTGCAGCAATTCCGTTGTGTGTGGACAAGCCCTAACGGTTCTCTCATACTTTGTGTGCATAAGTGTATAAACTAACATTAGCTGCGCATTTGAGATCTTTCCCATATATAACCCATATGGTTCCCAAATACACTTCTGAGCATAACCCAGGATGTTTTTTGTTGTTTTCTATTTGTATTATAAAATTATTATATTTCCTGTAGTTATCTCTTCTCAGTGATAGAATTCATAATGCTTTTAATTTATACCAGTATAATTGCATATCAAAAGTTTCTTAACACTTAAACATTGCAGTGCAAAACTTAAGAAAATAACTGTCTCTAGACATTTTTCTTGTAAACAGCAAACAAGACTTGACATTTTTAGGCTGGGTTCACACAACCTATTTTCAGATGTAAACGAGGCGTTTTATGCCTCGTATTACGTCTGAAAATAGGGCTACAATACGTCGGCAAACATATGCCCATTCATTTGAATGGGTTTGCCGACGTACTGTGCAGACGACCTGTAATTTACGTGTCGTCGTTTGACAGCTGTCAAACGACGACGCGTAAATTGACTGCCTCGGCAAAGAAGTGCAGGACACTTCTTTGCAACGTAATTTGAGCCGTTCTTCATTGAATTCAATGAAGAACAGCTCAAGATTTACGAGCGTCACAGACGCCTCGCATAATGCGAGGAGGAGCTTTTACGTCTGAAACGACGCAGCTGTTTTTTCCTGAAAACAGTCTGTCTTTTCAGACATAAAAGTTAGCTAGCGTGTGAACATACCCTTACAGGTGTAACAACTGTAAAGCTGACACATGTTTATTCTACTGTTAGGGTATGTTCACAAGGCAGCGTCCGTAAAGGCCTAAATTACGGGGCTGTTTCCAGGAGAAAACAGCCCCGTCATTTCAGCCGTAACGGCATGTGCAGGCGCTTGAACGCCGCGTCCATTACGGACGTAACTGGAGCTGGTTTTCCATGGAGTCCATGGAAAACGGCTCCATTTACGTCTGAAGAAGTGACATGACACTTCTTTGGCGCGGGTGTTTATTTACGCGCCGTCTTTTGACAGCGACGCGTAAATATACACCTCGTGTGAACAGACAAACGTCAGCCCATTGCTTTCAATGGGCAGATGTTTGTCAACGCTTTCAAGCCGTAATTTCGGACGTAATTCGGGGGTTAAAACGCCCGAATTACGTCCGTAAATAGGCCGTGTGAACATACCCTTAGGGTATGTTCACACGGCTTATTGACGGACGTAATCCGGGTGTTTTACGCCTCGAATTACGTCCGAAAATGCGCCTCGATAGCGTTGACAAACATCTGCCCATTGAAAGCAATGGGCTGACGTTTGTCTGTTCACACGAGGCGTATATTTATGCGTCGCTGTCAAAAGACGGCGCGTAAATAGACGCCCGCGCCAAAGAAGTGTCATGTCACTTCTTCAGACGTAAATGGAGCCGTTTTCCATGGACTCCATGGAAAACCAGCTCCAGTTACGTCCGTAAGGGACGCGGCGTTCAAGCGCCTGCACATTCCGTTACGGCTGAAATGACGGGGCTGTTTTCTCCTGGAAACAGCCCCGTAATTTCGTCCGTTACGGACGCTGCCGTGTGAACATACCCTTAGACTTAATTGTCTCTTCAGGTCTCTTCAGGTCTAATGTCTCACATTATAATGGATAAGTCAGGAAATTTGGCTTTCCTAAGTAACACACAATTGCTTTATTTCCCCCCCCCCGCACAGCTGTTCCACACATGCACTAACAGAATATAGAAGATATATACATTAGGATCCCATTCAATACTCTAAGCCTGTAAAGTGTAGCAGCTTGGTAGAATTAAGTAGTGCATGACTTCCTGCATAGTTTAGGTTCCAATTTAAAACAGAGCAAAAAGGGGCGTGGCTTGGCTGCCGGACTGAATGGCCGCTTGAAATCTCAGCTCCGTACTGCCTTACCGACATTCAGCGACTACTCAACGCATAATACCTCCTTTACACCCTGAACTTAGCGTACCGGAGGATAACACCGCCAGGCATGCCCAGAAGAGGGAAAGCGGTGTCCAGACCGGCGAAACTGCTGGATTTTTACTTTCCACATGACAACCAGACGGCCCAAAATGGCACCGATGCCTGTTCACAAACAGGCTCACTTACCTCAGCTCCGAGATCCCCGCACTCCACGTCTCCACCTCGCAGAAGCAGCTCTGTTCCGGCTCTGTCGCCCCACACGCTGACAGCTTCTTCTCAAGCACGAGCGTTACATCCAACTGTGATGCTGCAGGAACTCAGAGGCCGCCATCTTAGGGAGCAGACACGTGAAACCTCGTCCTCCTCAACTCTATCTCATATATCCAGGAGCCCTGCGAAACAACAAAAGAAGGGCCCTCATTTCTCTCAGACCTCAGTAGGACCGGACAAAGACGGACATGAAGATGAAGGTATGTCCTCAGGATCCCCAGATGTTTTAACTGATATGCCATCTTCAAATAACCCTGTCACAGAATTAACCCTCAAGACTATGCTGCAAGCTCTGCAGCAGTCTCTTTACTCTGGTTTTGCTCATTTACTTAAACCGATGTCAGAAGCGTTAAACGCAGTGGAGGATAGGGTTCAGCATATCGAATCAAAAATGAGTGTCTTTGCAGCTTCTCATAATGAGCTTATAGATGCCCATTACGACTTGGAAGCAAAAGTGTCACAAATGAAAGCTAAAATGGCCGACATAGAGGACCGTTCCCGACGTAATAACGTCAAATTTAGAGGGATCCCTAAAGACATAGCACCTAAGGATTTGACCCTTTATATTCAAGAGTTTGTCAAGTCTGCACTACCTACATGCACAACTAGAGATCTGATTATCGACAGAGCCCATAGGGTTCCTAGACCTAAGCATCTCGCTGACGATATTGCAAGGGACGTCCTGGCCCGCTTCCACTTTTTCCACGTGAAAGATAATTTTATGAATGCCGTCAGACAAAAGGAGACTCTTCCTGTGCAATATAACCAGATAGCCGTTTATGCAGACCTATCTGCTGTCACTCTACAACTTAGGAGAGAACTCTCCCCCATCACTTCTGCGCTGAGAAACCACAACATCCTATACAAGTGGGGATTTCCAGTGCGTTTAGTGATCAACAGGAATGGATCCATGCACACAATCAGAAACGTTGGAGACGGAGCGCTACTCCTTCAACAGTGGGGTATTTCCGTTGCGGAGGTCCTTCCAGAATCTACGAAGAGAGCTCCCCCACAGCCTGTGCAGGACGACTGGCGAGTGGTCAACCTCCGGAACCGTCCGCGACGTTGAGGTACACCCTATGGCAGGAACGCTGCTGGGCTTCTTGAGGCCTGGAAAAGCCGGTTTGCAAGCGGACTGTTCCCCCCGCACATGTCTGAACCTTCAAGCTGTTCAGACCTTCCTTTGAGAAAGTATTTACATGCTTTTGTTTTGTTAAATTTTGTCTTTTTTGCAGCTATTTTTATTTCATGTATACATATATGGCCACCAAAATGCATACTCATCATTAATTACTAGAACATACCATTTCTGTAATGAAAAATGTATGAGTCTTATACCTGAGGAAGCTTATAGTCAGCAGATCTTGCTCTTTTATAATGGCTCTTAAAATTGGTTCTCTAAACGTGAATGGCCTTAATAGTCCGCATAAGAGGGCGTATATGTGGAAGGAGGCGCAACAATTAGCATGTGAAGTTCTTTGTATACAAGAAACTCACCTTTTGAAACAAGATGCTTATCGCATCAAACACCCTCAATTTCCTTATGTCTTCCAATCACACCACTCTACCAAAACCAGAGGAGTGCTGATGGCTATAAGAAACTCAGTTGCTTTTCAAGAAATTGAATTGTTTGTCGATCCTAACGGTAGATATATCTTCCTGATTTGTCGGATTAATAATGTAAAATATTCCCTGTTAACGCTGTATGCACCTAACACTCATCAGATGAGATTCCTACACAAAATGCACAGATTAATTTCCAAACATAAACAGGGACATTTAATTATATGTGGGGACTTTAACGCCGTTACGGAAGTTGACATAGACACCTCTTCACACTCCCGTTTCTCAAGAGTTGCCCTGGGTGATTGGTTCTGGGGGGAGGAGCTGTACGATATCTGGCGTATGCAACATGGCTCAGAACGAGTACATAATAGTACATAATAGCTACTCCAGAATTGACATGTTCATAATAGATAAAACTACACTTCTTCTATCTCAAGACACGACTATTGGAAGTATTCAGTGGTCGGACCACGCTCCAATTACTCTGACGATTGCTGAATCGTATAGTACTCCTCCAGATTTCCTTTGGAGATGCAACTCTTTTCTCTTATCACATCCTACTTATAAAAAAGACATAGAAAGAGACCTTCACGAGTACTTTCAACAAAACGATACGCCAGATGTCGGGATCTCCTCCCTTTGGAACGCGCATAAAGCATACATCAGGGGTACTTTCATCTGATTATGCCACACTCTCCGGAAAGCACGGGTAGCAGAGATATCTTCAATATCAACTGAGATTCGCATTTTAGATACAAAAAACAAAATATCACCTTCGACCGAAGGGGCCTCTCAATTATTCCTCCTACGCCAACGCCTTCGTCTCTGCTTACTATCTGACTATGAGAAAAACTTAAGGAAAACCAAAGCTCGATATTACTCTCAAAACAATAAGGCAGGGAAGCTATTAGCCGCTCGTCTCAAAACGCAACATCAAAAAACTAGAATCCCTTACTTGATAGATCATCATAATCACAAAAAAATTCTTGATCCAAGAGACATTGTGGATCAATTCCGCAAATATTACTCATCCCTCTACAACCTAAAAGATGACCCTTTCATTGCTTGCCCCAATCCCCCGGAGATACTCGACTTTCTCAGGAAGGCATCTTTGCCTAAACTGTCAGTAGAACAGCTGGACTCCATAAATGCCCCAGTCACAACGCAAGAAATTATGCAAATTATTCGTTCCCTTCCACAAGGCAAATCCCCAGGCCCAGATGGCATTTCAAACTCCTATTATAAAACCGTATCCAACATATTAGTTCCTTACTTGACAAAATTTTTTCAACATGCCATGGATATTGGTTCCTTTCCGAAAGAAAACCAGTCGGCCATTATTGTCACTCTCCCTAAACCAGGTAAAGATCCAGATGTGCCCCAAAATTTTAGACCAATTTCGCTTCTGAATTCAGACTTAAAAATATATGCCAAATTAATTGTAACGCGGCTTTCCCCCCTCTTGACCACTTTGGTGAGTGCAGATCAGGTGGGCTTTGTTAAAGGAAGGCAAGCGTCAGACAACACAAGAAAGATTTTAAATCTAATTCACCTTATTGAAACGCGAGCTACACCAGCTTTGATACTGGCCTTAGACGCCGAAAAGGCGTTCGACCGTATTAACTGGTCATACGCCTTTGCGACCCTTCAAGAGATGGGATTCAAAGACACAATATTGAGGGCCATTGGAGCTCTGTACTCGGCGCCTACAGCGAAAGTATACACTAATGGAATCTTATCCACGGAATTTAGTATATCTAATGGTACCCGACAAGGGTGTCCATTATCTCCAATAATTTTTATATTATCAATGGAACCGTTAGCTCAACACATTAAACTCTGCACGGAAATTCAGGGAATACAGTGTCGAGACAAATCACATACTATTTCGTTATATGCAGACGACATTATCCTATCCTTAACGGAGCCAGAATCTTCATTGGCTTCATCTATGGACATTATTAATGCGTTCGGAAAAATCTCTTACTGTAAATTAAATGCGAAAAAGTCACAAATACTTCCTTTCCACATAGACTCCTCTACATTACATTTCCTTAAAACTAAATACCCTTTTGACTGGCAACCGAAGGGCATTCGGTATTTGGGTATAACTTTAACTTCCTCCTTTAGGGACCTTTATGAGGCTAATTACGAACCACTTTTAAAGACTATTCAAAATGACACGGAACGGCTTCTGAAATTTGAAACATCATGGCTTGGTAGGATTGCAGCATACAAAATGCTTTTACTACCCAAACTTTTATACCTATTTAGAACCTTACCTATAGCCCTTCCTAAGAGATTCTTTCAGATGGCGCAAAAAACCCTCTCCCAATTTGTTTGGTCAAGACACCAACCAAGAATTTCCATGCACTTGCTTACTAAAGATAGAAAGATAGGCGGTCTGGGCATACCAGACATTCACAGTTACTATATTGCTACTCAAGTAGCACAAATATCTAGCTGATGGGACATGGAAGAAGTTAAACAATGGGTACAAATAGAAGCCTCCTACACCTCGCCCCTGCCACTAAAATCAACTTTATTCTTGCAATTCTGGGAACTACCATATCCCTGCCCAATATCCCCATTGACAAAAGCTACTTTGGAATGTTGGACTTACATTCAACGTAATACACCCCACCGTGTTCCTTTACTTAAAAGCTATATTCCCTTAGAATTCTTTATGCTGATAATTCCTAACCTATCTTTATTATCATGGATTGTAAAGGGTATCAAAAATGTTTCCTCATTGTTTGAGAACAATCAATTGGTGAGCTTTGAACATCTCAAGTCTGAATTTTCTCTATCCAACTCAGATTTTTTCAAGTATTTATGTTAGGGATCTGCCAGGTACTACGTCTAGGTATACTCCTGGGATTAATCAATCCACACCTGAGGCCAGACCTGTTCGACTGACACCATCTCCCACCAACCAGGATTGCAGGCTCAGGAGTGGGAGAGCCTATCGCGGCCTGGTCAGTCAGAGTTAGCTCCGCCCCCTGTCCTTTATTACCTGCTGTGTTCTCCTCCTCAGTGCTTGTAATTCTTTTGGATTCCTGGCCCCACTGCTGCTTGCTCCAGCCTGCTTCTGCTGTGCTTCTGCCTTGCTGCTGTTCTGCTTAACCTGCTTTGCTTTGCCTCCGGCTTGCTTCCTCCTCCGTGCTCACTTGGGTATACTCCACCTTATCCTGGTCCTGACTACTCATTCACCGCTCCGTTTCCTCGCGGCGTTCCGTGGGCTACTGCCCCTTCCCTTGCGTGTTCCCTGTTTGTTTTCCCGTGCACTTAGACAGCGTAGGGACCGCCGCCCAGTTGTACCCCGTCGCCTAGGGCGGGTCGTTGCAAGTAGGCAGGGACAGGGCGGTGGGTAGATTAGGTCTCACTTTCCCTTCACCTCCTTCCTGCCATTACATAATTACAAGCCCCTTACCTAGTCTACCATTTCCCCTACGCTGACGCTATCATGGACCCCCTTGAGACCCTGACCCAGCAGATGCAGGGCCTCTCCCTACAGGTCCAGGCCCTGGCCCAGAGGGTCAACCAGGGTGACGCTGCCGTAGTAGTTCCCCTCACCTCACCTCTAGAACCCGACCTCAAGTTACCTGACCGGTTCTCAGGGGACCGTAAGACGTTTCTCTCCTTCCGGGAGAGTTGCAGACTGTATTTCCGCCTTAAACCCCACTCCTCAGGTTCCGAGAACCAGCGGGTGGGTATCATCATATCCCGACTCCAGGAAGGGCCCCAAGAGTGGGCCTTCTCCTTGGCTCCTGACGCCCCTGAACTTTCCTCTGTTGATCGCTTTTTCTCTGCCCTCGGACTCATTTACGACGAGACTGACAGGACTGCTTTAGCCGAGAGTCAGCTGGTGACCTTACGTCAGGGTAGGAGACCGGTTGAGGAGTACTGTTCTGATTTTAGAAAGTGGTGCGTAGCTTCTCGGTGGAACGATCCGGCCCTAAGGTGCCAGTTTAGGTTAGGATTATCTGACGCCCTGAAGGATCTGCTGGTTAGCTACCCCTCTTCTGACTCCCTTGACCAGGTTATGGCCCTAGCAGTACGACTTGACCGACGTCTCAGGGAACGTCAGCTTGAACGCTTCAATGTGCTCCCCTCTGACTTTTCTGCAATCCCCCCCCGAGGTCCCGTCTCCTCGCCCCTCCACGGAGGACTCGGAGGTACCTATGCAACTCGGGGCCTCCATGTCCCCTCGACAACGTAGGGAGTTTCGCAGAATGAAGGGTCTCTGCTTCTACTGTGGGGACAACAAGCATCTTCTGAACACCTGTCCCAGGCGCAAGAATAAAAAGCCGGAAAACTTCCGCGCCTAAGTGATCATCGGGGAGGTCACTTGGGCGCACAGGTATTTCCCATTAATGTGAAACGAAATAAAATTTTGCTTCCCTTTCAGGTCTCGTTTGCTGGCCGGTCTGCCACTGGCAGTGCCTTCGTGGATTCTGGCTCATCTGCTAATATCATGTCTGTGGAATTTGCTATGTCTCTAAAAATGCCTTTTATTGATTTACCTTATCCTATCCCTGTAGTAGGTATCGACTCAACTCCCCTTGCTAATGGTTATTTTACTCAGCATACTCCTGTTTTTGAACTCCTGGTTGGCTCCATGCATTTGGAGCAGTGCTCTGTACTGGTGATGCAGGGATTATCGTCTGATCTGGTATTAGGTCTTCCCTGGTTGCAGTTGCATAATCCCACGTTTGATTGGAATACTGGGGATCTCACCAAATGGGGTAATGAATGTCTTATGTCATGTCTTTCTGTTAACTCTATTTCTCCCCGGGAGGAGGTAAACACGCTTCCTGAGTTTGTTCAGGACTTCGCCGATGTGTTTTCTAAGGAGGCCTCCGAGGTGTTGCCCCCCATAGAGATTACGATTGCGCCATCGATTTGGTGCCTGGTGCCAAGCTTCCTAAGGGTAGGATATTTAATCTTTCATGTCCTGAACGTGAAGCTATGAGGGTGTATGTCCAAGAATGCCTGGCCAAGGGTTTCATTCGCCCCTCGACTTCTCCTGTAGGTGCTGGCTTCTTCTTTGTGGGGAAGAAGGATGGTGGTCTTAGGCCATGCATTGATTATCGTAACCTGAATAAGGTCACCGTAAGGAACCAGTACCCACTTCCTTTGATTCCGGATCTTTTTAATCAGGTTCAGGGAGCCCAATGGTTTTCTAAGTTCGATCTACGGGGGGCATATAACCTTATCCGCATCAAAGAGGGGGATGAGTGGAAAACTGCGTTCAACACACCCGAGGGTCATTTCGAATACCTGGTCATGCCCTTTGGGTTGTGTAATGCCCCTGCCATCTTCCAGAATTTTATTAATGAAATCCTGAGGGATTACCTGGGTAATTTTCTTGTTGTGTACCTTGATGACATACTGGTGTTTTCCAAGGACTGGTCCTCCCACGTGGAGCATGTCAGGAAGGTGCTCCAGGTCCTTCGGGAGAATAATCTGTTTGCTAAGACTGAAAAATGTGTCTTTGGGGTACAGGAGATACCATTTTTAGGGCAAATCCTCACTCCTCATGAATTCCGCATGGACCCTGCCAAGGTTCAGGCTGTGGCGGAATGGGTCCAACCTGCCTCCCTTAAGGCGTTACAGTGTTTTTTAGGGTTCGCCAACTATTACAGGAGATTTATTGCCAACTTCTCGGTCGTCGCTAAGCCTCTTACGGACCTTACTCGCAAGGGTGCTGATGTCCTCCATTGGCCCCCTGAGGCCGTCCAGGCCTTTGAGACCCTCAAGAAGTGCTTTATCTCGGCCCCCGTGCTGATTCAGCCCAACCAAGAGGAGCCATTTATTGTGGAGGTTGACGCATCCGAGGTGGGAGTGGGGGCCGTCTTGTCCCAGGGTACCAGCTCCCTCACCCATCTCCGCCCCTGTGCTTACTTCTCTAGGAAGTTTTCGCCCACGGAGAGTAACTATGATATTGGCAACCGCGAACTTCTAGCCATTAAATGGGCTTTTGAAGAGTGGCGGCACTTCCTGGAGGGGGCCAGACACCAGGTAACGGTCCTTACGGATCACAAGAATCTGGTTTTCCTAGAATCGGCCCGGAGGCTTAATCCTAGACAAGCTCGGTGGGCACTATTCTTTACCAGATTTAATTTCTTGGTTACCTATAGGGCTGGGTCCAAGAATATTAAGGCTGATGCCCTGTCACGTAGTTTCATGGCCAATCCTCCTTCCGAGAAAAATCCTGCTTGTATTTTACCCCCTGGTATAATCATTTCTGCCACGGATTCTGATTTAGCTTCTGATATCGCGGCTGATCAGGGTGCAGCTCCCGGGAACGTCCCTGGGGACAAACTGTTTGTTCCCCTGCAATACCGGCTAAGGGTACTCAGGGAAAACCATGACTCCGCTCTATCTGGTCATCCTGGCATCTTGGGCACCAAACACCTCATTACCAGAAACTATTGGTGGCCTGGGTTGCCTAAAGACGTTAGGGCTTACGTCGCCGCTTGTGAGGTTTGCGCTAGGTCCAAAACCCCTAGGTCCCGACCTGCGGGCCTACTACGTTCCTTGCCCATTCCCCAGAGACCTTGGACCCATATCTCCATGGATTTCATCACCGATTTGCCCCCATCTCAGGGCAAGTCGGTGGTGTGGGTGGTAGTAGACCGCTTCAGCAAGATGTGCCACTTTGTGCCCCTTAAGAAGCTACCTAACGCCAAGACGTTAGCTTCTTTGTTTGTGAAACACATCCTGCGTCTCCATGGGGCCCCAGTCAATATCGTTTCTGACAGAGGGGTACAATTTGTTTCCTTATTTTGGAGAGCCTTTTGTAAAAAGTTGGAGATTGATCTGTCCTTCTCCTCCGCCTTCCATCCCGAAACTAATGGCCAAACGGAGAGGACTAACCAGTCCCTGGAACAATATTTAAGGTGTTTCATCTCTGACTGTCAATTCGATTGGGTCTCATTCCTTCCCCTTGCTGAATTTTCCCTGAATAACCGGGTCAGTAACTCGTCAGGGGTCTCCCCGTTTTTCTGTAATTTAGGGTTTAACCCAAGGTTCTCCTCCGTTTCCCCTGGTTGTTCCAATAATCCTGAGGTAGAGGATGTTCATCGGGAACTGTGCACTGTCTGGGCCCAGGTTCAGAAGAACCTAGAGGCGTCCCAGAGCGCACAAAAGATTCAGGCGGATAGTAGACGTTCTGCTAACCCCCGGTTTGTCGTCGGGGATTTGGTCTGGTTGTCGTCCAGGAACTTGCGCCTTAAGGTCCCGTCCAGGATGTTTGCTCCCCGATTTATTGGGCCTTATAAGATCATTGAAGTCCTCAACCCTGTATCCTTCCGTCTGGAGCTGCCCCCATCCTTTCGCATACATGACGTCTTCCATGCCTCCGTCCTTAAACGCTGCTCCCCGTCCTGGTCCCCCTTGAGGAAACCTCCTGTTCCCGTTCTCACCCCTGAGGGGGTGGAATTCGAGGTGGCCAAGATTATGGACAGTAGGATGGTCCAGGGCTCCCTCCAGTACCTGGTCCATTGGAGAGGGTACGGGCCGGAGGAGAGGACTTGAGTACCTGCCCGTGATGTTCACACTGGGGTATTGATCAGGAGGTTCCACCTTCTCTTCCCTACTAAACCGGGTCCTCTTAGTAAGGGTCCGGTGGCCCCTCATAAAAGGGGGAGTACTGTTAGGGATCTGCCAGGTACTACGTCTAGGTAGGTATACTCCTGGGATTAATCAATCCACACCTGAGGCCAGACCTGTTCGACTGACACCCTCTCCCACCAACCAGGGTGGCAGGCTCAGGAGTGGGAGAGCCTATCGCGGCCTGGTCAGTCGGAGTTAGCTCCACCCCCTGTCCTTTATTACCTGCTGTGTTCTCCTCCTCAGTGCTTGTAATTCTTTTGGATTCCTGGCCCCACTGCTTCTTGCTCCAGCCTGCTTCTGCCGTGCTTCTGCCTTGCTGCTGTTCTGCTTAACCTGCTTTGCTTTGCCTCCGGCTTGCTTCCTCCTCCGTGCTCACTTGGGTATACTCCACCTTATCCTGGTCCTGACTACTCATTCACCGCTCCGTTTCCTCGCGGCGTTCCGTGGGCTACTGCCCCTTCCCTTGCGTGTTCCCTGTTTGTTTTCCCGTGCACTTAGACAGCGTAGGGACCGCCGCCCAGTTGTACCCCGTCGCCTAGGGCGGGTCGTTGCAAGTAGGCAGGGACAGGGCGGTGGGTAGATTAGGGCTCACTTTCCCTTCACCTCCTTCCTGCCATTACAATTTACAAATAAAACACTGCATTATGAGTAACAACAATCTGGATGCTTTATGTAACTTTAAACTATTTGGCCACTTCCCCAGACGAGTTAAGGGTTTAAAGCCCATATACAATACTATTAACTCTCATTATTCATTCACTAAATTCCATCTGCTGAAGTCGTGGGAAAGAGATTTAGAGATTACATTTGATGATACAGACTGGTTGGCCTCCTTTAAACTCATACATGTAGCCCTCCCATGTATTCAACATGTAGAAACAGCAATTAAAACCACTTTGAGATGGTACTTCACTCCTGACCGATTGCATCAGATGTACCCAGAATCAACGTCTGCATGTTGGAGGGGTTGTGACAACAAAGGCACCCTTTTTCACATTCTGTGGCAATGTCCCAAAATAACAGGATTTTGGACACAGGTATTTGAGCTTTTGGTTCAAATATTTCAATGCCCAATCCCATGTGCTCCTCAATTAGCATTGTTATCTCTTGATCTAGATTCTTTCCCCTTTATCGTGAGATGCTTGATCTGTAAAATTCTGGTACTGGCTAAGCTAGTGATTACACGACATTGGAAGAAGACAGATGCTCCTTCAATAGATGAACTCATACTCTCACTCAAAACGACATATGCATATGAGAGAATAATAGCCTTGGGTAATTCTTCATTCTCCAAATTTAGCCTATTGTGGAACCCCTGGTTTAACAGTATATTCCATAAATAATAGTGAATTATACTCTGTATAAAAAATAAGCAAAGATACGCTGTTCTCGGACTGTGCCTGTGGTAAGATCTCAAATGCATATCTAGTCAATGGTATACAGATATTGTCTACAATATCAAGTATTGCTGCAATGTTTTTGTGTGTTCCCTGTTTTTCCTTGTTTACTTGTTTTTAATGCTGATATTTTCACTAAGTTCACACTGATATTGAGATCATATGCTTCAATGAGAAATATGTGAAGGAACTTTATATACCAATGCATAATATGTTTATGTTTCATGACTTATGTAAAAACTCCAATAAAAACTATTGAAACGAAAACAGAGCAAAAAAAGCCCAATAGTGCATATCTTTTATATTTATTTTGCTGCATTGGTTGACAGCCCTTAATGTAATATTTTGAAAGGTGTTTTCACCAACTTAAGAATAGTTTTAAACTTGTTTCCTCTGTAGCGACAAAAAGTGTCAGAATTCCCTTGTGCCCCACCTCCACCTTTCGTCTTTATCCAGGGGAGTAGCTAAAGGCTCATGGCCCCCGATGCAAAAGTTCTTAGTGCGCACATCGCTTGACGTCAGGACCTCCGCTGCGATCCGGAACCAGGAAGGTGAGTACAGTCTGTTACTATAGTAACAGGGGCCCGCGGCCCGAGTTACTATAGTAACTTTTTATTGATGTGGTGCGGGGGGGGCTGTGGGCCCCCCTGGCTTCGGGGCCCGGTCGCAATTGCGACCGCTGCGACCCCTATAGCTACGCCAGTGTCTTTATCCTTTCTTATGTACATGTTACTGAGTAAGTAGAGGCATTTGAATTCCAGACCAATTGAATCCATTCATAAAGTCTTTCATGTTGTATCATTACATGTATGTATAAAATCTAAGGCCGCATGCACACGACTGTAGTGGTGTGCACGGGCTGTGACTTGCGGCTCGGGCGTCTGCAGAGTGTCAGCCGCGGCCGCCCGCAAATCACGGGCCGTGCACTTTGCCATGTACATTCATTTCTATGAGCCTGGACACGGCCGTAATAAGACAGTTCGTTCTTTTTGCGATCCAGGCTCCTGGGCAATGCACGGACCGTGGAAACCACGGTCGTATGCATGGGCCCATTGAAATGAATGGGGTCACAATAATATGTTCGTGTGCATGTGGCCTAAGGGTATTTGCACACACACTAATTACGTCCGTAATTGACGGACGTATTTCGGCCGCAAGTAGTGGACCGAACACAGTGCAGGGAGCCGGGCTCCTAGCATCATACTTATGTACGATGCTAGGAGTCCCTGCCTCTCCGTGGAACTACTGTCCCGTACTGAAAACATGATTACAGTACGGGACAGTTGTCCTGCAGAGAGGCAGGGACTCCTAGCATCGTATATAACTATGATGCTAGGAGCCCGGCTCCCTGCACTGTGTTCGGTCCGGTACTTGCAGCCGAAATACGTCCGTCAATTACGGACGTAATTAGTGTGTGTGCACATACCCTAACTGTTTCATCCACCCGTGACATTATGAAGAACAAAACTGTTTAGATTCCACAAACATTACATACGTAGCACAACTTAACGTGGGTTTATACTTGAAGATTTTGGGAGCAGTTCATTTAATTCTGACCACTAGTACATTTTGCCATCTAAGGGTATGTGCACACGACCTATTTTCAGACGTAATTCAGGCGTTTTACGCCTCGAATTACGCCTGAAAAGACAGCTCCAATACGTCTGCAAACATCTGCCCATTGCCTGCAATGGGTTTTACGATGTTCTGTGAAGACGAGGTGTAATTTTACGCGTCACTGTCAAAAGACGGCGCGTAAAATTACACCCACGTCAAAGAAGTGCAGGACACTTCTTGGGACGTTTTTGGAGCCGTTTTTCATTGACTCCAATGAAAAACAGCTCCAATGACGTCTGTAAAAGACGCCACGAAAAACGCGAGTACATGCAAAAACGTCTGAAATTCGTTTTTTTTTAGTTATCATCATAGGAACCAATGGTGACCCAATAAAATACTGTGATCAATGCCATACATGGACTGTGGGCATCCAATAAAATAATTATAAACTACAATCCACTAAACTATTTAGGGTATGTGCACACAGCGTTTTTTTGTCAAGCAGAAAAAAATCTGCTTCAAAATGTTTTCTCCCCATTTTTTTTTTTTGCACATCTCTTTTACATTTAGCAAATGGTCAAAAATGTGTTTTCCCCCACCTCCTGTTGATTTTACTGGAGGTTCTGGACACTTTTTTTTTTTTGCCAGTAATTGCGACACGGTTTCCGCATCAAAATCAGCGCCAAAAAAAGGCTTTTTGAGCTGGGCCTTATAGAGCAAAGAAAAGAATCATGGAACTTGTTCACACTGAGAGGCCTCATGAAGGGAGATTGTGCTATAGAGATTCTCTTAAATAAATACGTACGTACGTACGTACGTACGTACGTACGTACGTACGTACGTACGTACGTACGTATAATCAATTATTGATTTGGTTCTAGTTGCTGCCATATGTAACTTACATTATGGTATTGTATAAGCAAATTGCTGTGCTTTTTTACTTAATAAAAGTAATGAAAAAATATATCATACCTCTATCCCTTTATCAGACTCCATTTGCTGAAAGCAGAATGAGTCTATTACTGGAGGAGAGATAACTTTCTACATATGCAACTTCACCCATGAACTAGAGTACCTTGTATAGTTTCGGGGATACCATTGGTGGCTGTCACACGTCGGATGCATTGCGACAAATTTAATTTTTTCGTTGTTCTTCTCCTATGTTGGAGCAGAACAATGGAAACCCCTGAACACAGATGTTGACAAAGCTGCACCACAATAGAAGGTGGAGAACTATGGTTATAGCTGCCACCGTGGTTACTTGTTAGGGTATGTTCACACGCTTAACAAAAAAGTCTGAAAATACGGAGCTGAAAATGAAGCTTCTTTTAATTTGGAGCTACTTTTGAGGCTTCTTTTCAGGATTCTTTTGAGGCGTTTTTCATAGTGTTCAATGGAAAAACAGCTCCAAAAAACGCCCCAAGAAGTGACATGCACTTCTTTTTACGGAGCGTGTTTTACTCTCCATTTTTTAAAACAGCGGCGTAAAAAGACGCCCCACGCCGCTGTTTTAAAAAACGGAGCGTAAAAAAACGCTCCGTAAAAAGAATGTATGAACTAAATGCTGTTTCTCCCATTGATTTCAATGGGCAGATGTTTGTAGGCGTTCAGCTTCCGTTTTTTCAGGTGTTTTTTGAGGCGTAAACTCCCCCAAAACACTGAAAACACTGCGTGTGAACATACCCTTACAGAAATAGTTCTAGGAAATGCATTGGGGTATCGCAGCTTTTCCCCAGTGAAGCCATTGTGCAAAAGTATTACAAAACTGAGGTACTAAAATAAAGAAAAATGCCTGTTTTTTTAAAAGCAAAATACTAACACAAGAAAAACCACAGCCAAACACCGAGCGTAAACCTAATGAATTTTGAGTACTAACACAATGTGATAAAATTGAGACTAAAAATAGGTTCATAAAATATTGTATACTTTTTAAAAAAAAAGTAATACTAACACATTTCACACAACTAATTGAACAAGTGTTAGACAAGTTTATGGCTAGACAGTTTTTAGTCATTCAAAATAGTACATTGTAAAATATTACACCATTCATTGTATTGGAGAAGATAGTCCAGGAGGGAATTCAACCCAAACTGTGGTGACATTTAAAAAGTAGTTAAACTAATGAATGATGTCAGTGGTTACACCCATGACATTTAAAGATTTTGTAGAGCAGAGGAGCTTAAGGGCGGGTTCACACATGGCGGAATTGCACTTAAATTCCGCTGCGGACACTCCGCAGCGTTAATCCGCAGCGGAGCCGTTTCTACATTGACTTTCACTTTAATTTAGCAGTGTTCGTTTACACGATGCGTACAATTCCGCTGCGGAGCATAGGCTGCGGAGCGGAATTTGGTGTCCGCAGCATGCTCTGTCTGTTGCGGAGCAGTGGCGGACTCATGGCGGAATTTCTCCATTGACTTCAATGGAGATTCAAAGTTCCGCAATGAAGTCCGCAGCTGTCATGCACATGTCATGTGTGCTGCGGATGCGTCTTGCTTTTTTTACTTGACATTTCTTCATTCTGGCTGGACCTATGTATTTCTAGGTCTACAGCCAGACTGAGGAAGTCAATGGGGCTCCCGTAATGACGGGAGCGTTGCTAGGAGACGTCAGTAAATAGTCACTGTCCAGGGTGCTGAAAGAGTTAAGCGATCGGCAGTAACTGTTTCTGCACCCGGGACAGTGACTACCGATCCCAATATACATGTATCTGTAAAAAAAAATGAAGTTCGTACTTACCGAGAACTCCCTGTTTCTGTCTCCAGTCCGGCCTCCCAGGATGACGTTTCAGTGTAAGTGACGGCTGCAGCCAATCACAGGCCAAGCACAGGCTGCAGCGGTCACATGGACTGGCGCGTCATCCAGGGAGGTCGGGCTGGATGCCGAAGGAGGGACGCGTCATAAAGACAACGGGCGGTAAGTATGAATTTCTTTTACTTTCACTAGGGAAAGTGCTGTCCCTTCTCTCTATCCTGCACTGATAGGGAGAAGGGAAGCACTTTTCCCGCAGTCTGCAGCAGCTAGTCCGCATCAATGTACTGCACATTTTGTGCAGATCCGCTGCAGAATCTGCAACGCAGATTCTGTGCGGCATCGATGCGGACAGTTGCGGAGGAATTCCGCCATGTGTGGTCATGCCCTTAAAAGAAAAGAGGAAACCGGAAACATCAGAGGACAATATACCTTTGTTAGACATCTGTAAAGATTTAAATTACTTTTTCTTTAGGAATACCTCATTGCAAAGCATAGCCTGTTGTAAAGAGTATATCAAATATTTATTAACATTTTCTTTAATAATAAGCTACAACTGTTGTATAAATGTTGCTATATTGAGTGAACAGTTCCCCATATACTGTAGATATGATTCAGAATAAGCCAGTACCATTTGTCCACCATATCTCATTGTTTTTGTCCACCATTTAACAGCATTTTTTATTAAAACACTTGAATTTGTAAGAGCTTTAGGCTATGTTCACACGGAGTATTTTGGGGGAGGAATATCTGCCTCAAAATTCCGTTTGGAACTTTGAGGCAGATATTCCTCTCCCTGCACGCCGATTTTCGCGGCAATTATCGCGCCGTTTTTCGCCCGCGGCCATTGAGCGCCGCGGGCATAAAACAGCGAGAAATACGCTTTCTCCTGCCTCCCATTGAAGTCAATGGGAGGTCAGAGGCGGAAGCGCCCGAAGATAGGGCATGTCGCTTCTTTTTCCCGCGAGGCAGTTTTACTGCTCGCGGGAAAAAGACGCCGACGCCTCCCATTGAAATCAATGGGAGGCGTTCTCGGGCCGTTTTTGCTGAGTTTTGCGACGCGGTTTCCGCGTCAAAAAATTCGGCAAAATACCCCGTGTGAACATAGCCTTAGTCAGACCTCCAAGGGAAATATCTCTTTTATGTCGACCAGAAAATATTTTTTTCTTGTTTCAAATAACAATCTGGTTTTATGATTGCTGAAAGGGTGACCAAAAAAATATTTTTGTTCATTATTAAAACATGTTAAAATATTGAATGTTTTATTGAAACTGCATGTCAAAATTATCATGGGACAGTACTGAGATTTTTTATTTTATTTTGATGGCCAGTGAAAAAATGTCTGAAATAGTAGATTAAAATTAAATCCCTATAAATATATATGTAGATACTACCATGTAATTACTGAATAACATATTAGCACACCATAAGTACCATACAAAAGATTTTTATTATATTTAACAAAAGTAGTAAAAACAATGGCCAACACGACCTAAAAGGACAAACAAGTTTAAAACAACATGGTGGTGGTGGGGGGACTACAATATACAGGGCAGCGTATCACACAAGTACAGTTCAAAAATAGCACAGAATATCACATGCAATAACAATAAATACTGCCTAAAGAGACAAAAATATATAAACACTCAGTACATTACTGTATATCAGTGCGGTCTCAAAAATAAAGATATATTTAAAGCATGGATACCACTAAGCAGGGGCGTAACTTATAGGACACAGGTACAATTAGAAGCAATGAATGGCTGGGTACGTTCAGCGTCTTTCTACGAGTGAATTGGCGCAATACTTTGATGACCGGGAAAGTCATTCTGCCCAGCCAATCAGCTCCTTTCATAGACGCTTCGTTCAACCCCAGGAGACCTGCGCAGAAGAGAGCAGGTCTCCATTGCTGCCGGACGGGATTAAGGTGAGTCTAAAGAGTTTGTTATTTTATTGTAATAAAAATGTGTGTGGCTTTATCTACCGGGGTGGTTTTATCTACAGGGGGGCTTTATCTACGGGGGGGGGGCTTTATCTATGGGGGGGGGGGGCTTTATCTATGGAGGGCTCTATCTACAGGGGGGGGCTATATACTGGGATGGGCTATTATCCATAAATTATCCATACCGCTACACAATATAACAAGTTAAAATTGCTATAGGAATATACCACTAGAAAAAAGACGCAAACAAAATGTTTTCATTAAGACCAAAAGGGGAACTAGTCTTCAGTTTCGTTATCCACTTACATTCTATTTGAGAGAATATTTACCTACCAGACCCCAGATAATGGCCAAAAGAAGCAAAACTTTGGGTGATCATTTGGTTAGGAGTCACTATACAGTTCCCCAATCCAATCCATATATTTATTCTTCTAAATGACCTGATTGGGGTTCATTCCCCTGTGGTCATTGCTCAATCTGTAGTTTGATGATAAAAACAAACACATTTTCAGATTCTGACTGTCACGAGGGGTTCGTGGACCCACTGGGCCATACCGCCTTGGCGGTATGGCAGCTGGCCAACAGGACGCAGGTCAGAGTCTATAGTTCGTATAGGGTACCTGTGGCAGCTCGGACAGTAGCAAGACAGGCTAGGCAGGAACTTGGCATCAGGTGGACGTCAGGTGTGGAGAAGCAGGTCAGGCGTAGAATACAGCACAGCACAGCTACAGCAAGTACGGCACTAGATCAGGATACAGGTTACAGGAACACGAAACACTGGGAGCAGGAAACACTAGGGGGCCATTTGCAAGACAGACTAGGAATACAACAAAGCTCAGGCATAGAACTAGGGGGTTGGACCTCTCTTATAGTCCAGAGTACTCACGGGTCAAAGTTCAGGAATGATGTCTGGTGCACGCGCTTCCCCTACGGGATCCGGCATTGGTGAGTAGACGCGATCGCTGGCTTCTCCTGAGGAGGAGGCTGGGGCCAGCGCTTGCCGACCCGTGGCTGCGGCTGTCAGGGGAAGAACGGAGCTGACAGCCTGCAGCCACGGACATGACACTGTCAAACAAAGGTGCTTCAAAGGGGTTCATTTCATTAATTGCAGCACCTCTGGAATTGTATTATGTGGTTTGTCTTATGTTGGGATGACCACTAGGGTAATGCGATTAAGAATACAGGAACATGTAAGGGACATAAAGAGTTCTGGAAAAATTGTCTGTGACGATCTGGATAAAATTAATAAACTAAAACCCATCCTCAGACATTTTCTGGAATTCCATAATAACAGATGGAAGGATTTAAGAGTCCATGGAATAGATAAGATCATCACTGGATCTCGGGGTGGAGACTCCTTTCGGAAATTGGAAAGGATAGAATGTAAGTCGATTGTATGATTGTAGAATGATTGTTGAATGCAAGTAGTATGTATGATTCTATATGGTATGCTTTATGCACTTTAAATAATTGTACTTTATCACGTCATCTTTTTCATGGGGTTTTTTAGGGCCATACTGGCCTTTCTCACTATTGACTTGTCAGAATGACGGGTTTTTATTAATTATATTAATAGGGATTATATCTTTCTCTACAATATTAGATTTGATTTAAATACAAGGCATTATGCTCTGTTTACAAAAGGGGGTCACCTCTATCTCTGTTACAAGTAGATACCTGCAAGAAAACACAGGATCAGTGCCACTAGATTTAAGGACAGCAGATGTTGTACCAATATTTAAGAAGGGTAAGAAGGTGGAACAGAATAACTACCATCCACTAAGTTTGACATCTGTGGTATGTAAAATATTTGAAGGTATTCTAAGAGATGAACTGCAACAATATATAGTGGAGAATAGTCTAGTAACTGATAACCAGCATGGATTCAGGAAAAACAGGTCGTGTCTAACTGACATGCTCAGTTTCTATGAGGAGATAAGTGCAAATCCGTAAGTTGGTCATGCAGCTGATGTTTTTCTGAAACTACAGACACAGGGACTGGGGGAACATGTATGCACGTGGGTAAAGTATTGGTTAACCGCTTAAGGACTGAGCCTGTTTTGGCTTTAAGGACGAAGCCATTTTTTCAAAATTGACAGGTTACCTTATGTAGTAATAACTTGGAAATGCTTTTACCTATCCAAGTGATTCTGAGTTTGTTTTCTCGTGACATATTGTAATTTGTTAGTAAAAAAATTTGGTCAATAAATTCAATAATTATGTGTAAAAAACACCAAAATTAGGAGAAAATTTGCAAAAATTATAATTTTTCTAAATTTAAATTTATCTGTTTGTAAGACAGACAGTAATACCACACAAAATAGTTACCATATGTGTACTTTATGTTTGCATAGTTTTTTGAACATTCTTTTATTTTTCCAGGACTTTACAAGGCTTAGAACTTTAGCATCAATTTCTCATATTTTCAAGGAAATGTCAAAAGTTTTTTTTTTCAGGGTTCAGTTCTGAAGTGGCTTTGAGGGCCTTATATATTGAAAAGTTCCCATTAATCACCCCATTTTGAAAACTACACCCCTCAAAGTATTCAAAACCGCATTCAGAAAGGGTTTTAACCCTTTACGCATTTCTCAGGAATTAAAGAAAATTAGAGGTGAAATTGGTAATAGTTTTTTCTGTAAGACTGGGTTCACACGACCTATTTTCAGACGTAAACGAGGCGTATAATGCCTCGTTTTACGTCTAAAAATAGGGCTACAATACGTCGGCAAACATCTGCCTATTCATTTGAATGGGTTTGCCGACGTACTGTGCAGACGACCTGTAATTTACGCTTCGAACCACGACGCGTAAATGGACTGCCTCGGCAAAGAAGTGCAGGGCACTTCTTTGCAACGTAATTTGAGCCGTTCTTCATTGAAGTCAATGAAGAGCAGCTCAACATTACAGGCGTCAAAGACGCCTCGCATAATACGGGGAGCAGCATTTACGTCTGAAACGACGCAGCTGTTTTCTCCTGAAAACAGTCTGTCTTTTCAGACGTAAAAGCCTCTCATCGTGTGCACATACCCTTACACAGAAGGTTTTACTTGAGAAACGCAACTCAATATTTATTGCAGATTGAAATAGAAACATCCCACACGTGGCCCTAGTGTCCTAGTAGCCTGAAACACAGGCCTCATAAGAAAAGGAACACCTAGTGGATTTTGAGGCCCCCTTTTTTTTAAAATATATTTTAGGCACCATGTCAAGTTTGAAGAGGTCTTGTGGTGCCAAAACAGTAAAAAACAAAACAAAACTTCCGAGTATGGCTATACACCACATGTGGTCATAAATGTTTTTTTATTAGAAATTAATTAACCCTTTCTGAACTGATCCATTTTTTTTATTTTCGGTTTTCACTCCCCGGTTTCCAAGAGCCATAACTTTTTTATTTTTCTGTCAGTAGAGTGGTGTGAGAGCTTATTTCTTGCGGGTCATATTCTCTATTGATACCATTGAAAGTACCATGTAATGTACTAGGAAACTGAAAGTAAAATTATTTGCAGGCTAAAATTAGAAAAAAAGTGATTCCTCCATTGTTTTTTGGGGTTTTGTTTTTACTGCTTTCACCGTGCAGTAAAAACGACAACTTAAAGTTTTTTCTGCGACTCAATACAATTACGGTGTATGGTACATGGCAGCCCAGAGGCCATTGTCTGGTCTCCATTTGCCATGGCAACCATCGCCAGCCCCCGTGATTTTGTGTGGGGGCTGCCGATATGCTCTAAAGTCTTAAATGTGGCGATCGCCATCGACCACCGCATCTAAGGGGTTAACTCAATGGGCCGCTGCTTGTCAACAGTTAGCACAGTTAACCGCTGCTGCGGTATAGCGCCGCGTGGCAGTTAACTGTCAAAGTACAGACGTAACTGCACGTCAAGGTGTGCAAAGTTACTGCTCACCTTGATGTGCAGTTACATCAAGGTGCGGTAAGGGGTTAAGGGACAGAAAACAAAGAGTCGTTATAAATGGTATTTACTCATAATGGGATAAAATCAGCAGTGCAATACCACAAGGATTGGTGTTAGGCCCAATTCCTTTTAATCACTCTATTAATGACCTTGTGGATGGGATTGATAGTAGGTGTTACAAAATGCATACTTTCTCACCTCTTTCCTGCTGGCAACATAGTTTTTGACCCAGGTGGGTTTAAGGGTATGTGCACACGGCTTATTGGCGGCCGTTTTTCGGGCCATAAACGGCCGGAAAATTGGAAGCAGAACGCCTCCAAACATCTGCCCATTGATTTGAATGGGAAAAAAGTTGTTTTGTTCCGACGGGCCGTTTTTTTATGTGGCCGTCTTGAGACGTTTTTGGAGCCATTTTTTATTGACTCTATAGAAAAACAGCCCTAAAAACGTCCGTAAAAAATGCAGCGAGTTGCTAAAAAAACGGCTGAAAATCAGGAGCTGTTTTCCCTTGAAAACATCTCCGTATTTTCAGACGTTTTTTAGTAAGCCTGTGAACATAGCCTAAGGCTGGGTTCACACGACCTATTTTCAGACGTAATGGAGGCCTTTCTATGCCTCGAAATATGTCTGAAAAAACGGCTCCAATACGTCGGCAAACATCTGCCCATTACTTTCAATGGGCTTTACGATGTACTGTGTCGACGACCTGTCATTTTACGCGTCGCTGTCAAAAGACGGCGCGTAACATTACAGCCTCATCAAAAGAAGTGCAGGACATTTCTTGGGACGTAATTGGAGCCGTTTTTCATTGACTCCAATGAAAAACAGCTCCAAATTACGTCCATAAAAGACGCCCCGCAAAACGCGAGTACATGCAATTAAGTCTGAAATTCAGGAGCTGTTTTCTCCTGAATACATAGTTACATAGTTTGTACGGTTGAAAAAAGACACATGTCCATCAAGTTCAACCAAGGGATGGGAAAGGGGAAGTGGGATGGGAAAGGGGAAGTAAAAAATTTCTACACATAGCAGTTAATATTTTTTTGTTCTAGGAAATTATCTAAGCCTTTTTTAAAGCCATCTACTGTCCCTGCTGCGACCAGCTCCTGCGGTAGGCTATTCCATAGATTCACAGTTCTCACAGTAAAGAAGGCTTGTCGCCTCTGCAGGTTGAACCTTTTTTTCTCCAGACGGAGGGAGTGCCCCCTTGTTTTTTGAGGGGGTTTTACATGGAACAGGATTTCACCATATTTTTTGTATGCGCCATTCATATATTTATATAAGTTAATCATGTCCCCCCTTAGTCGTCTTTTCTCAAGGCTAAATAGGTTTAGTTCTTTTAATCTTTCCTCATAACTTAGATTCTCCATGCCCCTTATTAGCTTCGTTGCTCTCCTTTGTATTTTTTCCAACTCCAGGGCATCCTTTCTATGAACTGGAGCCCAGAACTGGACTGCATATTCTAGATGAGGCCTCACTAATGCTTTGTAAAGTGGTAATATTACATCCCTGTCCCGCGAGTCCATGCCTCTTTTGATACACGACAATATTTTGCTGGCCTTTGAAGCAGCTGATTGACACTGCATGCTGAAATTTAGTTTATGATTTACAAGTACACCCAGATCCTTCTCAACAATTGACTCCCCCAGTGTAGCTCCCCCTAGGACATATGATGCTTGCAGGTTTTTCGTACCCAGATGCATAACTTTACATTTATCTACATTAAACTTCATTTGCCAAGTGGACGCCCAAACACTTAGTTTGTTTAAATCTGCCTGCAATTCACAAACATCTTCCATAGTCTGAACTATATTGCATAGCTTGGTGTCATCTGCAAAAATAGAAATAGTGCTATTAATCCCATCCTCTATATCAAAACAGCTCCGTAATTTCAGACGAAATTGCAGTTATCGTGTGTACATACCCTAAGCCCGGATTTACACGAGCGTGTGCGTTTTGCGCACGAAAAAAATGCTGCGTTTTGCGTGCGCAAAAGGCACTTAACAGCTCCGTGTGTCATGTTCATATGGTGCGCTTTTCACGCAGCCGCCATCATTAATGACACTCCGTTTGGATGTTTGTAAACAGCAAAGCACGTGGTTTACATTCATTTTTTTACTGCTGTTGCGCGAATAACGCGCGTCCCACGGAAGAGCTTCCGTGAGATGCGCGTGATTTTCACGCACCCATTGACATTAATGGGTGCGTGATGCGCGAAAAACGGCGAAATATAGAACCTGTCGTGAGTTTTACACAGCGGACTCACGCTGCGCAAAAATCACGGACAGTCTGCACCGCCCCATAGACTTGCATAGGTCCATGCGAACCGCGTGAAAATCACGCGGGTTGCACAGACGTAAATCACGTTTGTGTAAATCCGCCCTTAGTGTTCACTTCAAGCTCTGCTACATTACCTGTTTTTCCTCAGCTATACCCAGGTGCATTACACAACCACACCTTGCAGCAGCTAAACAGTCATTGAGCCCTCCTGTGCTGGACTCTAGTTCTTTGCAACTTCTTGCTGTTTCATTGGATGCTACCGATGAACTTCGCTATTTAAACCCTGTCTGTCCCATCAGCCTTGACTTGAGTATAGTGTATTGTTCCTGACTTTGAACCTGGTCGGTCTTGTGGATTCTGCCTCTCACCTCTAGTTCCTAGTCTCATGCTATTCCTGTTATCTGTGCTCCTGGTATTGTCTCCTGGCTACCGTGTTTGTTTGATCTCTTGGGGTATAGTCACACGCTAAAGTAAAAACGGCTGTAAAATACGGAGCTGTTTTCAAGGAAAAACAGCCTCTGATTTTCAGCCGTTTTTAAAGCACCAAACGTTTTTTGATGCGTTTTTTGGAGCCATTTTTGGAGCTGTTTTTCTAATGACACAATGAAAAACGGCTCCAAAAACGGCTGAAGAAGTGACATGCACTTCTTTTTTCAAACGGCCACGTAAAAAAACGCCCCGTCTGAATGAAACACCATTTTTCCCATTGAAATCAATGGACAGATATTTGGAGGAGTTCAATCTTCCGTTTTTTTCAGGCGTTTTTCGAGGCTTTTAAGCCGACAAACACTGCGTGTGAACATACCCTTGCTCTGCTGCTGGTTCTGTCCAAAGTCTGTTTCTGATTCTGTCTGAGGTCAGCTTCATCTCTGCCACTCAAGTGTTTGCCACGTCTGAGCCTGTTGGCCCTTCTGTCTGTTTATGGACTGTCAGGTTACCCCATTACCTGTTTCTGCATCCCTGCAGCCCAAGGATCCACTATCCAAGTTAATAAATCACATTGCTTTGTCCTGAAATCTGCTTATCTGTTTCTTTAGTCTGTCTGTTGTCAATAAACCAGTGTTAGGCCTTATTTACACGAGTGTGGCGCATCTCGGACGTGAAAAACTGCAGTTTTTCACGCCCGAAGTGCATCCGTACTCTGCGCTGTGGGACGCAATGTCTCACATTGCTCATAGATGAGAGTCTATGTAGGGATGCGTGACGTGTGAAAAAATAGGACATGTCCTATTTTCTCACGGACCCTTCACATGGTCCGTTGAAACAACGGCTGTGTGAACGGCCACATTGAATTACAAAGGTACGTGGGACAGGCATTGTTTCAACGGCTGTCACACGGACATTTACCACGCTTGTGTAAATAAGGCCTTACAGTAAGGCATTATTTACACGAGCGTATTTCACGTCCGTGTTACGCGCGTTACAACAACGGACGTCACACGGACCTATGCAATTCAATGGGGCCATTCAGACATCCAGTATTATTTACGCAGCGTGTGTCCGCTGCGTGAAACTCACTGCATGTCCTATAGTTGTGCGTTCTTTGAACATCACGCACCCATTGAAGTCAATGGGTGCTTGAAAATCACGGACAGCACACGGACGCACATTCGTGTGCCAATGCGTTTTTCACGCAACAGTTGCTAAAGTAATGATGAGGAAAAAATAAAACACCTTCAGTTTTCTTTGCTGACGGAAAAAACGCGTGACATAGGGATGACATACGCACACTGTACACGGATGCCACAAGGAACTGCAGTGCAGGAAAATGCTGCGTTTTTTACGCGTGCAAAACGGACACGTTCGTGTGAATAAGGCCTAAGGTGTCAGTTTTTGCTGACAATTCAAAACTTTGTAGGATACTTAAATTTCAGCTTGATTATAAAATAACAGAAAAACCTAGATTAAATAGCAGGAAGAATTTAAGTGTTGATAAATGTGAAGTAAACCACCTAGGCCACAGTAAGGGTATGTTCACACGCAGTAGCAAAATACGTCTGATATTAATACAAACAGTAATCACACTTGGATAATAAAACACAGAATACACAGAACACAGTAAATATTCACAGTATAGTATCAGTATAACCCAATACACATAAAAAGTTAATATGTATTGAGTATACTCACACTATACGTGGCACAGTATTCAGGGGCGTAGCTAAAGGCTCATGGGCCCCGGTGCAAGAATTCACCAGGGACCTGGTGCAAGAATGCCCTCAATATAGTATAATGCTCCCTCAGCAGCTACCATATGAGCCCCCCTCCCATACCCAGTATAATACCCGCATATGTAGGCACCTAATAGAAAAATAATACCATAATTACTCACCTATCCTCATTGGTGGAGGAGATCCTTCTTTTCCTTTGCACTGTGCTGTGAGTGACTTGGCGCAGACTGGCGCAATGATGTCACTACATCGCGCATGCTTGTGCCGAGCCGCTCGTGGCACAGTGAATACTGGAGCAAAGCTCCAGCATTGAACTGAACTGTATCTGCGGCCTGAGGACGCAAATACAGTTGAAAGCGCGACCAGCACGGTCAGCACTGTGCGGCAATACAGGCCCCCCCAGGCTTAGGGGCTCGGTCACAACTTCGAGTGTTGTAATCCCTATAGCTACGCCACTGACAGTATTAATAACGAGTTATCACAATACAATACTATTCTATACCACCACCCACTTATCTAAACATACATATACAATACACACACATACAATCTATGAGACCCTCCCACCTATCTCTAACTTTTCCCTATACACTAAAGGGGTTAACCTTCAGAGTTAAATACCAGGGGAAAAACAGGTAAAGGGTTTACCAGGGGAAAGGGTTTACGTGCATGGAAACTACTCGTTGTTGTGTAGGGGAGAAGAGGTAAAGGGTGAAACCAGGGAAATGCTCGTTGTGTAGGGTGGAGAGAGGTGAAGGTTTAAACCAGGGAAATGCTCGTTGTGTATGGTGTGTATGGTGGAGAAAGGTGAAGGGTTAAATGGAGAGGGTTAAATGTAGCTGCTGCTATGCGTGGAAGAGGGGGCTAGGCGATACTATACCACATTGGTGGCAGTGAGCGTCCGTTCAGGTAGCTGGGAGGGAGGCAGCTTCTGGCAGTGCAGACACACAGCGTGTTCTCGAGAGATCACGCTGTGACGTCACTCACTTCCTGCCCCAGGTCCTGCATCGTGTCGGACGAGCGAGGACACATCGGCACCAGAGGCTACATTTGATTCTGCAGCAGCATCGGCGTTTGCAGGTAAGTAGCTACATCGACTTACCTGCAAACGCTGATGCTGCTGCAGAATCAACTGTAGCCTCTGGTGCCGATGTGTCCTCGCTCGTCCGACACGATGCAGGACCTGGGGCAGGAAGTGAGTGACGTCACAGCGTGATCTCTCGAGAACACGCTGTGTGTCTGCACTGCCAGAAGCTGGGCGTTGTGAAGAGAAGTGGATGATACTTCTATACACAACGCCCAGCTAGTAAAAGAAGTAAAAACGCCCAGATGTAACGAACACAATACACGCCCAGTTGTACTTTAACTTTAAACACGCCCAGTTGTACTTTAGAAAGCCTCATTTATATAAATATAAAAATGGTCATAACTTGGCCAAAAATGCTCGTTTAAAAAAAACAAAACGTTACTCTTATCTACATTGCAGCGCCGATCTGCTGCAATAGGAGATAGGGGTTACAAAATCTGGTGACAGAGCCTCTTTAAACCCCGCCGGTACGCTCGTTCATGAGCGAGGCGCAGCCACAATTGTGGCGCTCGCGCCCGGCTCACATGTGTCGGCGCGGTGATATGACGTCACCGACCAACTCATGAGCACGCGCGGGAAGGTACTTTCAGTAGGGATGTCCCCCTCCCGCCCCGCAGAGTATAGAGACAGGAGATCAAAGGCAGTATCCCTTGTCTCCCTCTGTTAATCAAAGCAGGACAATGGCATAATTGTCCTGCTTTGCTTGTGGCAATTTCTCATGACCAGTGCTTTGTCCCTACAGCCCTGGCTCTTGAGATGTTAATAGGGATTACATATATATATATATATATATATATATATATATATATATATGGAAGCATTCTCAAGCTGCTGCTTCCATGCTCTATTTTTATATATATATATATATATATATATATATATATATATATATATACATACATACATACATACATACATACATATTTATATACATATATATATATATGTAGAGCAGACAAAAAATGGCGACAGCACACTGCGAACATCAATGCAACACAAACCACTAAATATAATTAAATAAAATAAATATGCATTACTGCTAAATCTACTTATAATAGGGAGGTTCTTAGTGCACATTTTGACCAAAAAGTGTTTGCCCACCTGCCACGACAAGGCGACCTCTGTAAGGTGGGGACCTACTCTGTACATACACCCAGAACTGGGACTAAGCCTACATATATATCTGGGGATGGTAGGAACCAGCATTAAACTAATTAAAATCACCCAGGACAGAATGGGAGGAGTGCAAGAACAAAAAATAGAGGCAGTCACTAACTACACATATATGGATCACATAAACAACACAAATTTTGAACAGCACATTCCAACAAAATTATATAAAATGTGAATGCAGGTGCAAGAACACCTGTAACTGCAAATATACAGCTGACAAAAGATGGTGACAGCACCCTGCGAACACCAATGCAACCTAAACCACTAAATATAAATAAATATGCATTACTGCTAAATCTACTTATAATAGGGAGGTTCTTAATGCACATTTTGATCAAAAAGTGTTTGCCCACCTGCCACGACAAGGCGACCTCTGTAAGGTGGGGACCTACTCTACACATAAACCCCCAGCTCACATGGGTCGGCGCGGTGATATGACGTCACCGGCCAACTCATGTGCACGCGCGGGAAGATAATTTCAGTAGGGATGTCCCGTCCCGTCCCCGCTCCGCAGAGTATGGAGACAGGAGATCAAAGGCAGTATCCCTTGTCTCCCTCTGTTAATTAAAGCAGGACAATTGCTAATTGTCCTGCTTTGCTTGAGGCAATTTCTCATGACCAGGGCTGTCTCTACAGCCCTGGCTCATGAGAAGTTAATAGGGATTTTATATATATATATATATATATATATATATATATATACTTATATACTGTGTGGGGGAAGCTATGGGGGGCATTATACTGTGTGGGGTGATTTTCAGTTGTTTTTTTTATATAATCTATCTCTCACTGGTAAAATTAACCTAGCCTAAAAATTCTAGACTGTTCATGTCTTTGACAGTGGGCAAACTTACAAAATCAGCAAGGGATCAAATACTTATTTCCTTCACTGTATATATTTGCCCATGTGCTCGTTACCAGAGGTTGAATCAGTTCCTCAACTGGAATATAAAACGATCATAGAACAGAATAACGGGTTCTCAAGAGTAGCTTGAGAAAGGTTCTGTGACGAACTGAAACGTCGCTCACTTGAGGTGAATAAATCCACCTGGTTTCATCTACTCTGAAGTCCTGGTACCGTTATTCTATGGTCGTTATATATATATATATATATATATATATATGGGACACTTCCCTTTATAGTTCTCAAACGTGGTGGCTCTAGGCAATCAACCATTTTCTGGAATCAACGAGCTAAGATAGTGTAATACCTGGGCCTGATGTAAAGATTTCTACACTGGAGGATTGTATTTATCCTTGAATTGTTGTGTGGGAAGTCAGGTAACAAAGGAAATAAGGTTTAATTGGCTGAACCCTTTTGATATCAACCATTGTAAATGTCGTCTGTTTAATCTGGGAGTAAACTCTGGGTTATTAATAAGACATGTCAGAGGAGACGATTTGGATTGAAAATTCATCTTGAACCTACTAGATCTCCAAAATAGCAGGGAATAATAGCAAATAGGGGCCATTTTCTTGACCAGATGGGGAAGGGTAACTTTATACCACATTAAAGCTTGAGGGGAGTAGGGTAATAGCGACAGACTTTCTGGTAGAACCCATGCAGGGGAATGAGAATTAGCATTAACTGCCGCAAATTGACCTAGTTGGGCAGCGTTTTAATATTTAAACAGATTAGGAATGGAAAGACCTCCGAGTCTTTCATCGCATTGAGAGATCTTTAATGAAATTCTAGGCCTATGATTAGACCAGATAATTGGTAGTTATTTTCTTCTGGAGCCATGTCAAATCCAGTCATTAAGAGGAATCAGCAGGCTCCTGAAAAGATACAGAATTCTGGGGAGGGTAACCATCTTAACAGCACTTTGCCTTGCCAAGAAAGAGTGGGTGCATCCCAAGAATCCATTTCTTCTGATAGCTTCCTAATAAGCGGGGAGTAATTCCACTTACAGGGAGTAGTAATGTCAGAAGTTAATTTTATACCTAAATAAGGCATGTAATGTGGGGGGGAAAGTAAAATGAAAGTATATCAAATTCCTAGTAGCAGAGGGGGTGAAATTGAAGAGAAACTCAAATTTATTATAGTTAATGAGAAAGGCCTACAACTTTGGCAAATAGACTCAATACAGAGGATAGATTAGGTAAGGTGAAGGTAAAAAAAGGTCATCCGTAAAATTGCTAAGTTTAAACTCCTGCTTGTCTACATTAAAGAGGCTCTGTCACCACATTATAATTGGCCTATCGTGTACATAATATGATCGGCGCTGTAATGTAGATTACAGCAGTGTTTTTTATTTAGAAAAACTATCATTTTTGACGGAGTTATGACCTATTTTAGCTTTATGCTAATGAGTTTCTTAATGGACAACTGGGCGTGTTTTACTTTTTGACCAAGTGGGCGTTGTGGAGAGAAGTGCATGACGCTGACCAATCAGTGACCAATCAGCGTCATAGACTTATCCCCATTAATTTACACAGCATATAGTGATCTTATTACATCACTATGTGCAGCCACATAAACACACTAATGTTACTTAAGTGTCCTGACAGTGAACATACATTACCTCCAGCCAGGACCTGATGTCTATTCACAATCCTGACACTTCTGTAGCGTCTGTGTGATATTTACAGTAAGGCAAGCGTAATCTCGCGAGATTACGATGTAACCTGTCATTTAAAACGAGATTACGCTTGCCTTGCTGTAAATATCACACAGACGCTACAGAAGTGGTCAGGCTTGGCTATTTTTTTAGAGACCAGTTCAGTTCTAAAGTGATTTTGAGGGCACTATATATTATAAACCCCCATAAATCACCCCATTTTAAAAACTGCACCCACCAAAGTATTAAAAACAGCTTTTAGAAAGTTTATTAAGCCTTTAGGTGCTTCACAGGAATTACAGCATGGTGGGGGTGAAATTTACAAACGTCATTGTTTTTTTGCAGAAAATCCGTTTTAATAAAACATTTCTGTAACACAGAAGGTTTTACCAGAGAAATGCAACCCAATATTTATTGCCCAGGCTCTTCAGTTTTTAGAAACATCTCACATGTGGCCCTAGAGTGGTAATGGATTGAAACACAGGCCTCAGAAGCAAAGGAGCACTTGGATTTGAGGCCCCCTTTTTATTTGAATATATTTTAAGAACCATGTCAGGTTTGAAGCGTTCTTGTGGTACCAAAACAGTGGAAACTCCCAAAAGTGACTTTTGGAAACTACACCCTCAGGGAATTTATCTAGGGGAATAGTGAGCGTATTGACCCGACAGGTTTTTTGCAGAAATTATTGGAAGTAGGCCGTGAAAATGAAAATCTAATTTTTTTTAAATAAAATGTAGGTTTCACAAATTTGTTTTCATTTCCACAAGAACTAAAGGAGAAAAAGCAACCCAAGAATTGTAGAGCAGTTTCTCCTGAGTAAAACAATACCCCATATGTGGTCATAAACAGCTGTTTGGAATCATGGCAGGGCTCAGAAGGGAAAGAGCACCATTTGACTTTTGGAACATAGTTTGCTGAGGCCATGTCGCATTTACAAGGCCCTTGAGGGAACAAAACAGTGGAAACCCCCCAAAAGTTATCCCTTTTAGGAAACTACACCCCTCAAGGAACTTATCTAAGGCTATAATTAGCACTTTGACCCCACAGGTTTTTTTGTAGAAATTATTGGAGTTAGGCCGTGAAAATGAAAATCTAGATTTTTTAATAAAATGTAGGTTTAGCTAATTATTTTTCATTTCCACAAAAACTAAACAAGAAAAAGCACCCCAACATTTGTAGAGCAGTTTCTCCTGAGTAAAACCATATCCCATATGTGGTCATAAACTGCTGTTTGGACACATGGCAGTGCTTAGAAGGAACGGAGTGCTATTTGGCATTCAGATTTTGCTGGATTGGTTTGCGGCACCATGTCGCATTTGCAAAGCTCATGAGGGACCAAAACAGTGGAAACAAAAGTGACCCCATTTAGAAAACTACACTCCTCAAGGAACTTATCGAAGGGTATAATTAGCATTTTGACCCCACTGTTTTTTTTTGTCTGAATTTATTTGAATTAGGCCGTATATACTGGTATTTCAATTTATAATGTGGGGGCATCTGTAAGTTGTGAAAAGCAAATCAGAGTATAATAAAAGGGTACATAAATAATAAAATTAATAATTCATAGATGTGTGTTAAGCCTTGAAGCAATTCTTTATGCACCGGCCTTGTTTTCTGGTGCAGGTGTCGCACTGATAAGTGGTGTCCCTTCTTATGCCCCTTTTGCTACACACACTGTACCTTTTTGGGGATTTTCCCTTCTTTGCAGTTTGGGGAACGATGCCGGCAAAGTGTTGCCCTGGTACAATACGGGCGCCCTCGCTTTCAGCTGATGTGCTTGGGCCCTCCCCTGCCTGCTTTTCAAATACAAGCACCTTGATAATCTCCTGTTGATAATTAAGGAATGACCCTGTCTGGCCTGCACATTTGAATAGCATGTAAGCGTTATACATTGCCATCTGTACCATGTACACGGACACTTTTTTGTACCACATCCTTGTTTTTCTAATGGCACTATACAGCTTCAGCACTTGATCTGAGTGATCAACCCCTCCGATGTACTTGTTATAGCCCACTATGCAATCTGGCTTGTACAGGGACAGGGGTGCTGCCTTTCCCATGTATTGTGATCAAGAGAAGGACATCCCTCTTGTCCTTATACTTGACAAACAACACGTTCTCGCTGCACAGTTCCCTGCTCTCACCCCTTCTAACATGTTCGCCAAGCAGTGTTTTAGGGAGGCCTTTCTGGTTTTTGCGCACCGTGCCACATGCTGCAGTATTTCTGGTGGAGAGACTTAAATAGCGGGATGCTGATGTAGAAGTTAGCCACGTAAAGGTGAGTATAACGGTTCTCACTGGTTTGTTTGTGGATTCTGTGGGAAATGGTGCTTGTAACCCAGGGCAACACTTGGCACAGCAGGTTTAGAGGCAGTCGGATGTATAGGCCAGAATTCAAGACAGGCAGCAGACGTCGAAACGGGTATCGATAGCAATAGGTCAAGGCAGGCGGCAGGCAAGTATCATCAAGTTCAGGCAGAGGTCAAAACAGGAAACCCAGACAAAGGCAGAAGGCAAGGAAACAGGGAACCAGGGTACAGGGAAACTTACGGGGAACTTGGTTGATCAAGCAAGGATTCAGAGGGAGGAGGATCCTTAAATAGGAAGTCTTGGAATTTTGGCACGTGCTGGCCCTTTAAGAAGGGAAGAGTCAGCGCGCGCGCCCACTAGTGGCTACAGCTGCACATCGTGGATGACGACCGCGGAGGGAGGTAAGAGATGCACTTGCCTGACGCCGCCCAGAGCCAGCAGAGCGTCCGGATTGGGTAAGTGGAGCTCTGGACGAGCATGAGGGAATGGAGGGTGCAGGAACCGGAGCAGAGATTCTGGGGGTTAAATTCTGGAGTTCCCTTCATAAACCCGAAACCTGTAGGTGTACCCTGAGCTACTCTCGCACAGTTTGTAAATTTTTATCCCATACCTTGCCCTCTTACTGGACAGGTATTGGCGGAATTTTAGCCTACCCTAAAAATGTACAAGGAAATCGTCTATTACAATATTCTTTTGGGGGCAGGGGCGTAGCTAAAGGCTCATGGGCCCCGATGCAAAAGTTCTTATTGGGCCCCCCTCCTCCGCAAACTCCTCATGGCCGACGGTCCGCAGCTTTCAGCTGCATCGCTGGGTCTCCTAAGTAACCCAACAATGCCGCACTAGCAGCCAGGGCGTCACTAAGGCTGGGTTCACACACCCTATTTACGGATGTAATTCGGGCGTTTTAGCATTGAATTACGTCCGAAAATGCGTCTCAAAAGCGCCGGCAAACATCTGCCCATTCATTTGAATGGGTCTTACGATGTTCTGTGCCGACGGTCATTTTTTTTACGCACCGCTGTCAAAAGGCGGCGCGTAAAAAAGACGCCCGCGTCAAAGAAGTGCCTGTCACTTCTTCAGACGTAAATGGAGCCGTTTTCCATGGACGCCATGGAAAAACAGCTCCAATTACGTCCGTAATGGACGCAGCGAAAGACACCTGCACATGCCATTACGTCTGAAATTACGGTGCTGTTTTCTCCTGAAAACAGCACCGTAATTTCAGCCGTAACGGACGCTGCCGTGTGAACATACCCTCAGGGCTTAAAATGTCAGGGGAAATAGCCCCAATACATATGTGTACGCCCAAAAAAAAATGTGTGTATAGGAGACAGCATAGCATATCTATAGCACTACGACCCTATAAACTATGGATAGGATTAGATACATTGGCTCAGCAGACAGTATCACACATGATAGGATTAGATACAGTGGCTGAGCAGACAGTATCACACATGATCGGATTAGATACAGTGGCTCAGCAGACAGTATCACACATGATCGGACTAGATACAGTGGCTCGGAAGGCAGTATCACACATGATAGGATTAGATACAGCGGCTCAGCAGACAGTATCACACATGATAGGATTAGATATAGGGCCCAGCAGACAGTATCACACATGATAGGATTAGATACAGTGGCTCAGCAGACAGTATCACACATGATAGGATTAGATACAGTGGCTCAGCAGACAGTATCACACATGATTGGATTAGATATAGGGCCCAGCAGACAGTATCACACATGATAGGATTAGATACAGTGGCTCAGCAGACAGTATCACACATGATAGGATTAGATACATTGGCTCAGCAGACAGTATCACACATGATAGGATTAGATACAGTGGCTGAGCAGACAGTATCACACATGATCGGATTAGATACAGTGGCTCAGCAGACAGTATCACACATGATCGGATTAGATACAGTGGCTCGGAAGGCAGTATCACACATGATAGGATTAGATACAGCTGCTCAGCAGACAGTATCACACATGATAGGATTAGATATAGGGCCCAGCAGACAGTATCACACATGATAGGATTAGATACAGTGGCTCAGCAGACAGTATCACACATGATAGGATTAGATACAGTGGCTCAGCAGACAGTATCACACATGATTGGATTAGATATAGGGCCCAGCAGACAGTATCACACATGATAGGATTAGATACAGTGGCTCAGCAGACAGTATCACACATGATAGGATTAGATACAGTGGCTCAGCAGACAGTATCACACATGATTGGATTAGATATAGGGCCCAGCAGACAGTATCGCACATGATAGGATTAGATACAGTGGCTCAGCAGACAGTATCACACATGATTGGATTAGATATAGGGCCCAGCAGACAGTATCACACATGATAGGATTAGATACAGCGGCTCAGCAGACAGTATCACACATGATAGATATAGGGCCCAGCAGACAGTATTACACATGATACGATTAGATACAGGGCCCAGCAGACAGTATCACACATGATCGGATTAGATACAGGACTCAGCTCGCTGACATTGTGGCTCCAGCAGCTCTGGACCCAGGAAAGGTAAGAATAATAATTTTGCTTCTTTATGTGTTACTGATTATTTTTGTGTGTTTGTGTTTTTTTACAGGCTCGGTCGTTGGACTTCGGATTCGAGGACTTCAATGACGGCGTTTTTTTTATTCTCGATAAAATGGTTAATGAGGGTTGTGCTTGTATCTTTTTAAACTTTATTATCACCGCCTTAGTAATGGCCGCCGGCTGATTGACAACCTCCATTACTAAGGCGGGGCTTAATGTTAGCAGATGCAGAGGCCAACACTAACCCCCATTATTACCCCGGTACCCACCGCCACCAGGGGTACTGGGAAGAGCCGGGTACGAACCAGTACCCGTCCATCTGTAGTGACGGTTAGGAACCAGAGCGGCCGCAGGCTGTTAGTATTAGGCTGGGGAAGGCCAAAAACAGTGGCCCTTCCCACCCTGGTAATGCTGCTTGCTGCTGCTGTGTTGTATCTGGCTGGTTATGAAAATTGGGGGGGGACCCGACATCGTTCTTTCCAATTATTTTTTATTTTAAATGACGTGGGGCCCCCCCCCCATTTTTCATAACCGGCCAGATACAATAAAGCAGCAGCAGCCTAGCATTACCAGGTTGGGAAGGGCCACTGTATCTGGCCTTTCCCCTCCTGATAATACCAGCCTGCGGCCGCCCCAGTGTCCGACCATCACTACAGATGGTCAGGTACTGGATGGTACCCGGCTCTTCCCAGCACCCCTGGTGGCGGTGGGTACCGGGGTAATAAAGGGGGTTAGTGTTAGCCTCTGCACCGGCTAACACTAAGCCCCGCCTTAGCAATGGATGCTGTCAATCAGCCGGCGGCCATTACTAAGGCGGTAGTAATATAGTTAAAAAAAAAAAACAAAGACATAGAAAAAATATTTTATTGAAATAAAAGAAAACCCCACACAACCCTCATTAACCATTTTATTGATAATAAAAAAAAGCCGTCATCTAAGTAGTCCTGGAATCCGCCATAGTCCAACGACCGAAAGTGTAAGAAAACACAAAAAAAAAAACGATTAGTAACACGTGTTAGGCTTAGATACAGGGCCCATGTGTGATACTGTCTGTGGGACCCTGTATCTTAGCCTACCACAATGTAGGCTTAGATACAGGGTCCAGCAGACAGTAATCTTATACAGTATAAGATTACTGTCTGCTGGACCCTGTATCTAAACCTACAGTGTGGTAGGCTTATATACAGGGCCCAGCAGACAGGATCACGCATGGGCCATGTATCTAAGCCTACCATGTGATTGGCTTAGATACAGGGCCCAGCAGACAGGATCACACATGGGCCATGTATCTAAGCCTACCATGTGATTGGCTTAGATACAGGGCCCAGCAGACCGGATCACACATGGGCCATGTATCTAAGCCTACCATGTGATTGGCTTAGATACAGGGCCCTGCAGACAGGATCACACAATCTGTGATCCTGTCTCATGGGCCCCCTAAGCCTGCTACATCGTAGGCTTAGGGGTTGTGCAGTCCCTAAACATTGATGGCCTATCCTCAGGATAGGCCATCAATAGCTGATGTGTCGGGTCCGTCTCCCGGGACCCGCAAATCAGCTGTTTTGAAGGGGCCGCAGCACTCGTACGAGAGCTGCTTCCCTTCATTTTACTACTCGCTCACACTGTGAATCGCCGACACCGATTCACAGTGTGACCGGAATGAAGTGACCGGAATGAAGGGAAGCAGCTCTCGTACGAGTACTGCGGCCCCTTCAAAACAGCTGATTGGCGGGTCCCGGGAGACGGACCCCGCCAGTCAGGGCTTATCTTACCTTCCTCTTCAGCCGCGGCGGTAGTTCTGTCGTCTCAATGCTGTGCGCGGCGCACAGCGCTGTGACGTCATGCGCTGCGCACAGCGCTTGACGTCAGGACCTCCGCTGCGATCCGGAACCAGGAAGGTAAGTACAGTCTGTTACTATAGTAACAGGGGCCCACGGCCCGAGTTACTATAGTAACTTTTTATTGATGTGGTGCGGGGGGCTGTGGGCCCCCCTGGCTTCAGGGCCCGGTCGCAATTGCGACCGCTGCGACCCCTATAGCTACGCCAGTGTTTGGGGGTATACGCTTCTTGAAATTTGGTGCAGAAATGATTAATGACTGATTTTGAATAGGTGGTCATATGTGGGGTCATCACGAGGCGGGCACTGTGCATTATCATTATGATGCAAAAATTTAAGAATAGCTTCGCGGCATTGCCATGTGCTAAATTGGGGTGTTGTACAAAACATCTGAACTCCAGTATTGCCTGATATGTGACTTCTTTACTAGCCCCATATGCAGCACAAGGCCCCAAAATTGTAGCATCTCTGCTGCATCTACAGGGGTCCACTTGAAGGGTATAGCATATGATGACGTGGGGTTCTGGGCAATAGATTGCTGGGCATATCAATTGGTCTGGGCCACCATTAAATTCACTAAATCCTCACTAAAAAAGCTTAAAAAATCTATTCAGTATCCTTCAGTATCAAAATTAATTCCTGAGCTGCCTATGAATTCAGGGATCTGAGGCTCATAATTCTCGGGGCTGGGTTCCACACGGGAACACTTATCTGTGGGCTTGCCTCAGCTGATGTCCTGGGCCGCCTTTGCGGGGGTTCCTCATCACCGGATGATGAGAAGGACAAGATGTATGGGGCGAATTGCTCTTCTCACTCGCTGGCGGAATCCGTGTCAGAGGCCAGGATGGCGTATGCTTCCTCTGCTGAATAGACTCTTTGGGATGATTGGGACATTTTTATTAGTGCTTGAACACGTGTAAGGCCTCATTTACACGAGCGTGTGCGTTTTGCGCGCGCAAAAAACGCTGCGTTTTGCGCACGCAAAAGGCACTTGGCAGCTCCGTGTGTCATCCGTGTATGATGCGCGGCTGCGTGATTTTCGCGCAGCCGCCATCATAGAGATGAGGCTAGTCGACGCCCGTCACTGTCCAAGGTGCTGAAAGAGCTAACTGATCGGTAGTAACTCTTTCAGCACCCTCGACAGTGAATGCCGAACACAATATACACCAACCTGTGAATAAAAAAAGACTTTCATACTTACCAAGAACTTCCTGCTTCCCCCAGTCCGGGCTCCCGGCCGTTGCCTTGGTGACGCGTCCCACTCTTGTCATCCGGCCCCACCTCCCAGGATGACGCCGCAGTCCATGAGACCGCTGCAGCCTATGATTGGCTGCAGCCTGTGCTTGGCCTGTGATTGGCTGCAGCTGTCACTTGGACTTAACTGTCATCCCGGGAGGTCAGACCGGAGTTATCGGTAAGTCAGAACTTTTTTTTTTTTTTACAGGTTCATGGATTTTCGGAGCGGAAGTCACTGTCCATGGTGCTGAACCAGTTTAACGCTTTCAGCACCGTGGACAGTGACTGTCTCCTGACGTCGCGTACCCGAACATTTTTTACCGGTTTCGGTCAAAACGAGTTTGGCCGAACCCGGTGAAGTTCGGTGCGCTCATCTCGAATTTGACACTCCGTTTGGATGTTTGTAACCAGAAAAGCACGTGGTGCTTTTCTGTTTACATTCAGGAGTTTGACAGCTCTTGCGTGATTTTCGCGCATGCAACGCAGGACCGTCAGTGTGGCATGCGTTGTTTTCACGCACCCATTGAAGTCAATGGGTGCGTGTTGCGTGAAAAACGCAAGAATATAGAACATGTCGTGAGTTTTACGCAACGCACTCACGCAGCGCAAAATTCACGCATCGTCTAAACAGCCCCATAGACTATTATAGGTGCGTACGACACGCGTGAAAAGCACGCGCGTCGCACGCGCGTATAATACGCTCGTGTAAATGAGGCCTAACACTGACTTTATTTTTACACAGTGGGTTGTGTGTGTATTTCAAAATTGCTGAACAAAAAAAAAAAAAGAAGAGAGAAGAAAGAAAATAAAAGTTTAGAAAAAAAATGAAGTATAAAAAATTTACTGAACAAACTTCAGTAAGAACAATTTTGGCAATATAAAACTGTAAAGAATTTCCTGACTACATGACACTAACTAAAATTTAGGGACACTGAATCTGCTAAAAAAAACTGTAGTATAAAAACTACTACTCATAAAGTTAGGTTAAAACTATAAAGCTACGGTATTTAAAATTTAGTGAAGGAACTTCAGTAACAAAAATGAATTTCCATCACTAACTAACACTAAATCTGTAACGCTATAAATTAGTGCTAAAAAAACTGTAGTATAAGAATTATAGGCCACAAAGTTTAGACTAAAACTATAAGGCTATATTCACACTGAGTTTTTTGCAGGCGGAATTTCTGCCTCAAAATTCAGTTTGGAAGTTTGAGGCAGATTTTCCTCTCCCTGCACGCCGATTTTCGCTGCGTTTTTCGCCCACGGCCATTGAGCGCCGCGGGCATAAAACGCGTAAAAAAACTTGTAAAAAAACTCAGTGTGAACATAGCCTAAGGCCTCGTGCACACTTCCGCCACAGTTTTCACGGCCGTTTGTGTCGGATCCGTGTGCCCGTTTTAGCGGCCGTGTGAACTCCGTGTTTCCGTGCGCCGAGCATGGTACTGTCCAGGGTGCTGAAAGAGTTAATGGGCTGCACTGATCGGCGGTAACTCTTTCAGCACCCTGGACAGTACCATGCTCGGCGCACGGAAAATACAATTTTAATGTAATAAAAAAATAATAATAATACATTTCATACTTACTTTCCTCCTGTCCGGCCTCCAGCGATGACGTTTCATCCATGTCGCCGCTGCAGCCAATCACAGGCTGTAGTAGCGGTCACGCACGTCAGGATGACTTCAGAAGTCCGGCCTCCAGGGATGACGCTTCATCCCACGTGACCGCCTCTGCAGCCAATCACAGGCTGCCGCGTCAGAAAGGAAGGCCGGACTGGAGGAAGAAGAGGGACTCGTCACCAAGACAACGACCGGGTACGTATGAACTCATTTTTATTTTATTTTTAATCAGCAGCCTCTTTTCTCTATCAGTGATTGATAGAGACAAGTGGCTGCCGATTAGTGTAATATTTCTGTTATGTTTTTCTGCCCGCCTGGCCATTGCTAGGCAACGGCTCCGTCACACACGGACGGCACACGGATGCCTTCCGTGTGCCTTCAGTTTTTTTGACGGCCCCATTGACTTGCATGGGCCTCACGGTCACTGAATCCCGGACCAAAGTAGGACATGCTCTACTTTGGATCGGAACGGAGAAACGGGACCGTCCAAAAAACTGAAGTGTGCATGGCCCCATTGAAATGAATGGGTCAGTGTGCTAGCCGTCAGAAAAACGACTAGCACCCTGAAGGAAAAAACTGAAGTGGGCATGGGGCCTAAAGCTACGCCATGTAAAATTTAGTGAAGAACTTCAGTAAAAAAAACTAAATATCCGTCACTAACTGCCGCTAAATCTGTAACACTATATATTAGTGCTAACAAAACTGTGGTATAAAAATTATACGCCAGTAAATTTAGACTAAAACTATAAAGCTACAGTAACCACTGACAATAAACGTAAAACTATATTTTAGAAAAAGTTGTAGTATGAGAAATACACTACAGTAAAATGACACTAACTTTAGAAAAATTGTATAGCTAAAACTACCCAAAATGCTATGTAATTTTTTCTATTATAAAACGGACGCTAACCTATACGTCCGCTACCCTAACGCCCCACCTATGCAGGTACTAGCTACCCCTAAACTGCCGCTACCCTAAAGTCCTACCTATGCAGGTACTAACTACACCTAACTTTATTTTAGTTAACTATTTTTTTTTAAACTTTTTTACAGTTTTAGGCCTCATTTACACGAGCGTATTATACGCGCGTGCGACGCGCGTGCTTTTCACGCGTGTCGTACGCACCTATAATAGTCTATGGGGCTGTTTAGACGATGCGTGAATTTTGCGCTGCGTGAGTGCGTTGCGTAAAACTCACGACATGTTCTATATTCTTGCGTTTTTCACGCAACACGCACCCATTGACTTCAATGGGTGCGTGAAAACAACGCATGCCACACTGACGGTCCTGCGTTGCATGCGCGAAAATCACGCAAGAGCTGTCAAAAGGATGAATGTAAACAGAAAAGCACCACGTGCTTTTCTGGTTACAAACATCCAAACGGAGTGTCAAATTAGAGATGAGCGCACCGCACTTCACCGGGTTCGGCCGAACTCGTTTTAACCGAACCCGGCAAAAAATGTTCGGGTACGCGACGTCAGGAGACAGTCACTGCCCACGGTGCTCAAAGACTTAAACTGTTTCAGCACCATGGACAGTGACTTTCGATCACAATATACATATACGTGTAAAAAAAAACAGAAGTTCTGACTTACCGATAAGTCCCGGCTCCTTCCTCCAGTCCGACCTCCCGGGATGACAATTCAGGCCAAGTGACAGCTGCAGCCAATCACAGGCCAAGCACAGGCTGCAGCCAATCACAGGCTGCAGCGGTCTCATGGCCTGCCGCGTCATCCTGGGAGGTGGGGCCGGATGACAAGAGAGGGACGCGTCACCAAGGCAACGGCCGGGAGACCGGACTGGAGGAAGCAGGCAGTTCATGGTAAGTGTGAACGTCTTTTTTTATTCACAGGTTGGTGTATATTGTGATCGGCATTCACTGTCGAGGGTGCTGAAAGAGTTACTGCCGATCAGTTAGCTCTTTCAGCACCTTGGACAGTGACGGGCGTCGACTACCTCATCTCTATGATGGCGGCTGCGCGAAAATCACGCAGCCGCGCATCATACACGGATGACACACGTAGCTGTCAATTGCCTTTTGCGCACGCAAAACGCAGCGTTTTTTTGCGCGCGCAAAACGCACACGCTCGTGTAAATGAGGCCTTACAGTGAAGGAAATAAGTATTTGATCCCTTGCTGATTTTGTAAGTTTGCCCACTGTCAAAGACATGAACAGTCTATAGACAGTCATTTTGTATGTCTTCCATGTTCTTACTATTGCACCAACAGTTGTCTCCTTCTCACCCAGCGTCTTACTTATGGTTTTGTAGCCCATTCCAGCCTTGTGCAGATCTATGATCTTGTCCCTGACATCCTTAGAAAGCTCTTTGGTCTTGCCCATGTTGTAGAAGTTAGAGTCAGACTGATTAATTGAGTCTGTGGACAGGAGTCTTTTATACAGGTGACCATGTAAGACAGCTGTCTTTAATGCAGGCACCAAGTTGATTTGGAGCGTGTAACTGGTCTGGAGGAGGCTGAACTCTTAATGGTTGGCAGGGGATCAAATACTTATTTCTCTGTGCACAATGCAAATACATATATATAATTTTGACAATGTGATTTTCTGTTTTTTTTTTAAATATAATCTATCTCTCATTGGTAAAATTAACCTAGCCTAAAAATTCTAGACTGTTCATGTCTTTGACAGTGGGCAAATGTACAAAATCAGCAAGGGATAAAATACTTATTTCCTTCACTGTATATACAAAAAAGGCCCAAAAAAAAACCCTGCGTCAACAAATTACCACTGATTATAGACTCAGCACTCAGTGGCCACAGGGCACACACAAAAAGATGGTGCAGTAAAAATAGGCAACAAAATAAACCTCCTCCAAAAAATTAGCACATATGCCGATCAGTGATGGTGGTCACTGATCAGCGCTTAAGGGCTGCAGGGCACACAGACGGTGCTGGCAGAAAAATGGAAAAGAAAAAAGGCCCAAAAAAACCCTGCGTCAATAAATGACCACTGAGGCTGATTATGGACTCAGCACTCAGTGGCAGCAGGGCGCACACAAGAAAATGGTGCAGTAAAAACAGGCCCCAAATCAAAAACCTGCACTACTAAATTAGCACAAATGCCGATCAGTGATGGCGGTCACTGATCAGCACTCAGAGGCTGCAAGGCAAACACACGAAGATAGTGCTAGCAGAAAAATAAAAAGCAATATCTGTAAAATCTGTATAAAAAGAAATGACTACAGATGCTGAACAGTGATGTCAGTCACTGATCAGCACTCAGTGGCCACAGTGCGCACACACGGAGATGGTGCAAAACTGACAAAGAAAAAGTCCTGTGCAAAAAATTGCTGATCAGTGAAGGCGGTCACTGATCAGCGGCTGCAGGACGTACACAGAGGAGGGGGAGAGAGGTTGGTGGGGGATTAGGACAGGGACTGGGAAAGGGACATTTAGGAATCACTAGTGCTGCTGCTAAAAAATAAAAATAAAATCAGCAGCAGCACAGTTGATGATGATGATCACAGTGAGTGATCACACAGCAGGATGCAGAAGGGGATGATCGCAGCACAGAAGGCCTCAGCAAGGGTAAGTATTCGGTTCACAGACTATGACACCTTCTGCTCACTGTTCCTAACCGGAATAAGGTAGGCAGAGCAGGTGCCTGGTGTTTGAAATGTCCGCCATGGCTACGATTGGTCGGTCTATGCAGACCGACCAATGGTAGCGATCAGGGGGGTGGCATCATCACCACTGCCTTACAAGTACATGGCAGGGATTGGTGCCGTCCTAGACAGCGCCAATCCCCACGTATCACTGTGCGCTGCGGCACAGTGATAGGCTATAACCGCAAAAAGCCACGATTGGCCGGTCTGAACTTTACACGTGATCACCCCCCTTGGCCAAGTGTAAATATGGCCTGCTGTCAGGGACAGCAGCCATCTTTACTCTGTCACCGTGTCTTTAGACACGGTGAGGACTTAACGCTCCAACGTACCAATACATTGGATTGCGTTAAATAGGCTCTATCATCACATTAAAAGTGGCCTATCTTCTACATAATGTGATTAGCGCTGTAATGTAGATTACAGCAGTGTTTTTTATTTGGAAAAACGATCAATTTTGACAGAATTATGACCTATTTTAGATTTATGCTAATGAGTTTCTTAATGCCCAACTGGGCGTTTTTTAACTTTTTGACCAAGGGGGCATTGTGGAGAGAAGTGTATGATGCTGACCAATCAGCGCCATACACTTCTCTACATTCATTTAGTCAGCACATAGTGATCTTCCAGCCAGGACGCGATGTCTATTCACAATCCCGTCACTTCGGTAACGTTTGTGTGGGACTTACAGCACAGCAGGCGTAATCTTGCGAGATCACGCTGTAAATGACAGCCTACAGCGTGATCTCGCGAGATTACGCTTGCTGTGCTGTAAGTCCCACACAAGCGTTACCGAAGTGTCGGGATTGTGAATCGACATTGCGTCCTGGCTGGAAGCGATGTTTATTAACTCTCAAGGCACTACAGTAACTTTAATGTCTGAGTATGTGACTGCACATCATGATCTAGAAAGATCACTATGTGCTGAGTAAATGAATAGAGAGAAGTGTATGACACTGATTGGTCAGCGTCATACACTTCTCTCCACAACACCCACTTGGTCATAAAGTAAAAACACGCCCAGATGGGCAAATCAGAAAGTAATTTGCATAAATCTAAAATAGGTCATAACTTGGTCAAAATTGATTGTTTTTCTAAATGAAAAACACTGCTGTACACATTATGTAGAAGATAGGCCACTTATAATGTGGTGACAGAGCCTCTTTAAGTACCTAACGACAACAACATACCCATACGTTGGATGTCATTAAGGGGTTAATATAATCATTAATATTGACATTTTATTTTTATTAGTATTAAATGTGAATCGCCAGTTATAGAAAGTGTATGATCTTTTCAGAATGTATACCTTCAATTTCTATTAAGTACGTTTTCTGGTAAACATACAAAATAACAGCCCTGTTACTAGTGCTTCTTCTTGCAATGAAAAATACAATTAATAATGTAGATAAAATCAAAATTGATATCATTAAAACGATGGTCACTTGAGTGACCCAATGATGAAAAAGGTATCTTGAATAGATCATTGATGCAATAGACTATCAGCATGACATAAAAATTGGTATTAACACATAAAGGCATTATTGACCAAAGGCAATAGGAAAATAAATAGCCGTCGACCAAACGCTTGTTTAGCAGGGCAGTTATTTTTCCTTTGCCTCCCTTATTAATCACTGGTTAATATAATAATTCACTTTTATTAGACATACTTTAAAAATATTTTTCTTCTATTGCTCAGCGTTTAGTTTCACTCAAAAATATCTATGTGAAGCAAGTCTGCACACAACACTACCAGTCACGATCAGTACCAGCCCATAGAGAGGTTGTCCGGAAACGGGACAGTTGTTTATGCAGATTAACTATCCCCAGGATAGCAAAAGAAGTATTCAGCAAACAAATTCGTGATTTTTGCGAATCTTTAAATTTTTATTTTATCATTTGTTGATGCCAGAAGTTTAGTGCGACATTTCGGTCGAAATTTAGACCTTCATCAGGCATTTATTCCTCCTGGTGTCTGGAGTATCCAGTCATTGGCGCTGCTTGTGTTAGTAGCGGCTAACCACTGTATTTGCCGCGCCAATACAAGTTAGTTCAAGTTGAGCAAACTCCCTTGAAGGCTTGCTCTATAGAAATTTATAAAGCTGTCTCAAAAGGGAAACCACTTAGAATAGTAACAAGGTGTTACTTTTGAATAATTCTTAAGCATACAAAAACCACTTACGCATCCCATATGCATTAAGTTGATTTTTATCAGCTAAGGCCTCATGCACACGACCGTAAAAACTCCCGTTATTACGGGTCGTAATTACGACCCCTAATAACGGGCTCATAATAATAATAATAATAATAATAATAATAATCTTTATTTATATAGCGCCAACATATTACGCAGCACTTTACAATTTAGAGGGAACATGAAACAAACAATATCAGACATTACATAGTGACAAAGTTCATTTACAATTCAAACCTGGGGAGCGACGGGTGCCTTCCCGTTTTCTCACGGGAAGGTGCCAGTGCCGTTGAAAAAGATAGAACATGTCCTATTTCAGGCCGTAATAACGGCACGGACAGTCCATAGAAGTCTATGGAGCTCTCGTAATGACGGGTGGCTACATGTGTGCACCCGTCATTACGGCAGCGTTGCTAAGCAACGTCAGTAAATAGTCACTGTCCAGGGAGCTGAAAGAGTTAACTGATCGGCAGTAACTCTTTCAGCACCCTGGACAGTGACTACCGATCAGTATAAACCTGTAAAAAATAAAAATAAAAGACGTTCATACTTACCGACAACTTCCTGCTTCCTCCAGTCCGGTCTCCCGCCCGTTGCCTTGGTGACGCGTCTCTCTCGACATCCGGCCCGACGTCCTGGATGACGTTTCAAGCCATGTGACCGCTGCAGCCAATCACAGGTCAATCACAGGCTGCAGCGGTCACATGGACTGCCGCGTCATCCAGGGATGTCGGGCTGGATGTGAAGAGAGGGACGCGTCACCAAGACAACGGCCGGGTAAGTATGAATTTCTTTAACTTTTATTACAGAAAAGGCTGTCCCTTCTCTCTATCCTGCACTGATAGAGAGAAGGGGCTGCCGATTAGTGCAGTGCTATTTTGCCGCCAAAAACGTGCTCGTAAATACGGGTGGAATACGTGTGACACCGGACCCATATTTACGAGCACGGGTTCGTAAATACTGGTGCAAAACGGGTGGAATACGTGTGACACCGGACCCGTATTTACGCCAGTATTTACGGGTGGGAAAAAATACGGTCGTGTGCATGAGGCCTAACTGGGTTATCTCAGTATTTTTATTATGCATTCTTAGATAACATAGATAACAAACACATACAGTACAGGTATGGACTGTATTTAGCTTTTTTGTGTTTCTAGCAAGGCAAACCCAGTGTGACAGAAAATTCACATTTTAACTATATTGGCCTCTACATTTTAACTACCGTATTTTTCGTACTATAAGACGCAGTTTTCAGTGCCAGGCCCCCTGACCGCTCCTTACGTAACCCCTTCCCGACCCGTGATGTGCCGGCATACAACTTAATAGTAGTTACGGAAACAGCGTAGCATTCTACGCTGCTTCTGTAACTGCCATTCACTACTATGGAAGTTACAGAAACAGCGTAGCTCAGCAAGTTACGCTGTTTCCGTAACTCATCCGTGTATTGTACCAGCGATCCAATGATCGCTGGTTCAAGTCCCCTAGGGGAACAAATAAAATGTGTAAAAAAAAAGTTAGATAAATTTTCAGGAGTATAAAAATGTTTTCAAAGTTAAAAAAAAAAACCTTTTCTCAAACACAATGTAAAAATAAAAAAATTGGTATCGCTGCATCCGTAAAACTCTGAAACTATTACAATATAGCATTATTTGACTCACACAGTGAACGGCATAAAAAAATATAATTTAAAACCCCAGAATCGTTGTCTTTAGGTCACCATAGCGCTAAAAAGAATAAAATAAAAAGTGATTAAAAAATCGTATGTACCAAATAAATGGTGCTAATAAAACTACAGTTCGTCCCGCAAAAAAATAAACCCTCACACCACTCAAACGATGGAAAAATATAAGTTATGGCTCTCAGAATGTGGTGAAACTGAACAAATTATTTTTTTTAACCAATAGTTTTTTCTTTGTAAAAGAAGTAAAATATGATTTTTATTTTCCTATTTTGTGTTTTCTAAAACCTGGGTGCGTCTTATAGTCTGAAAAATACGATATATTGGCCTCCCCTTTAAAGCAGCTGCTAGTAGTAGACAATGTTCTCGGAGACAGGTCAGAATAAGTTGTATCCATTTAATTGCAGGCCACTAAGTATTTGTCTTCTTGGAACAAATGTGCTTATTTTGTAGGCATCTCTAATGAACTTTCTATTTTCATAATTTTTAGTGACACAACAGTATTGCAATCTTGCAAGTTTTTGGCGAAGCAAATCTATGAAGTACATTTAAAGTAGATTCATTCTCTATGTTGTTGTTTTTCATATTTTTTATATTAGAGTTTGTATACTAGAGTGAGGTTTTTTGCTGCTGACCTGGCAGAAAACATGGAAATGTAAATAAGCGAAGTTATATTAACCTGTTAACGCCGAAGGACGGATATATCCGTCCTCTGTAACTGCTAGTTTGCGCAGGACGGATATATCCGTCCTGTGATGACGCTGGTACTGCCACTGTACCCACGCAATCAGCGGCAGGAGCACGGCTGTTATACACAGCCTGGCTCCTGCTGCAACTGCCGGAATCGAAGCGCACTCCGATTCCAACAGTTTAACCCATTAATTGCCGCTGTCAATAGCGACAGCGACATCTAATGTGTTTGACAGAGGGAGGGAGCTCCCACTGTCACCCCATCGGCGCCCCCGCAAAGAAATCGAGGGTCGCCGTCGGGTTTCCATGGCAGCCGGGGGCCTAACAAAGACCCCCAGGTCTGTCTTCAGCAAATGCCTATTAGGCCATGCCGGAGGCATGACCTAATAGATTGCCTGTCAGTTTTACACTGACAGGCAATAATGCTTTCGTATACTAAGTGTACCAAAGCATTATATATGCGATCAGCAGATCGCATAGTGAAGTCCCCTAGTGGGACTAAAAAAAAAAAATTTCAAGCAGTTAAATAAAGTTTGTGAAAAAAAAATAACAAATTTACAGTCAAAATCAAATAAAACTATTTTTTTTGCCCAAAAAGTGGTTTTATTTAGTAAAAGTGTCAAAACAAATAACACATAAACATATATGGTATCCCCGCGATCGTAACAACTTGAATAATAAAATGAACACATTAATTGAACCGCCGGATGAACGGCGTCCAAAAAAACCTCAAAAAACAATGGCAAAATTCTCCCTCTTCTCCCATTCCCCCCATAAAAATTAAATAAAAGTTAATCTATAAGTCCTATGTACCCCAAAATAGTACTAATGAAAAGTACACATTGGCCCGCAAAAATCAAGCCCACATACGGCCACATTGACGGAAAAATAAAAAAATTACGTCTCTTGGAATGCAGCGATGCAAAAACAGATAATATTTTTCTAAAAGGATTTTTATTGTGCAAACGTAGGAAAACATATAAAACCTATACATATTTGATATCCCCATAATTGTGCCGACCCATAGAATAAAGTTAACATGTTATTTATGCTGCATAGTAAACGGCGTAAATTTATAATGTGAAAATCAATGCTGGAATAGCTGCTTATTTTCAATTCTCTCCTAAAATAAAGTTAATAAAAGTTAATCAATATATTATAAGTATCTTAAAATGGTACAATTACAAAATACAACTCGTCCTGCAAAAAACAAGCCCTTATACGGCTATGTCGACGGAATAAAAAAAAAGTTACGACTCTTGGAATGCGACCGTGAAAAAGCAAAAAATAATCCTTGGTCATTAACGCGCAAAATGGCCCGGTCATTAGGGGGTTAAAGCATTGTAAAAAAAATAATTGATATCGCCACGTCCGTCTGAGCTAATACAATATAACATTATTTTAACATGCACAGTGAATTTTGTAAAAGAAAAAAAAAGGTAAAGCCATATAAAAAGTGATCAAAAACTTACATGTACCCCAAAATGGTACCATTAACCCTTTCATGACCAAGGGTCATTGATGCGCCTGTGTCCAGGACAAATTTTCTATTTCTGATGTGCACTTCTTTAAACGATAATATCTTGGCAACCGCTTTGAATAAATCAACTATTTTTATTTTTTACAAGACTTATTGGGCTTTCATTTTCTAGATTAGTTTAATTAATTCCGTGTTTTTCATTTTTATTATGCACAGACAAATCACAAAAAAGGACGATAACATTAAATTAATCAGAAATACACTCTATACATTGTTAATGTGCTAAATTACTATTCTAGCTGCAAACGTCTGTTTTTTAATGCAATATCTACATAGGTGTATAGAGGCCCATTTCCAGCAACCATCACTCCAGTGTTTTAATGGTACATTGTATTTGCTAACTGTGTTAGAAGGCTAATTGATGATTAGAAAAAACTTGAAAACCCTTGTGCAATTATGTTAGCACCGCTGTAAACAGTTTTGTAAAAGGGATTTTGAATAAAGAAGGCTATCACTCTATTTTGCAACGCCATGCCGTACCCTGTGGACAGCGCTTGATTGGAGCCAATTTCATCCTACAACAGGACAATGACCCAAAGCACACCTCCAAATTATGCAAGAACTATTTAGGGAAGAAGCAGGCAGCTGGTATTCTATCTGTAATGGAGTGGCCAGCGCAGTCACCAGATCTCAACCCCATAGAGCTGTTGTGGGAGCAGCTTGACCGTATGGTACGCAAGAAGTGCCCATCAAGCCAATCCAACTTGTGGGAGGGCCTTCTGGAAGCATGGGGTGAAATTTCTCCCGATTACCTCAGCAAATTAACAGCTAGAATGCCAAAGGTCTGCAATGCTGTAATTGCTGCAAATGGAGCATTCTATGACGAAACCATAGTTTGAAGGAGAAAATGATTATTTCAAATAAAAATCATTATTTATAACCTTGTCAATGTCTTGACTATATTTTCTAGTCATTTTTCAACTCATTTGATAAATATAAGTGTGAGTTTTCATGGAAAACACAAAATTGTCTGGGTGTCCCCAAACTTTTGAACGGTAGTGTATATATATGTATATATATATATATATATATATATATATATATATATATATATCTATATCTATCTATCTATCTATCTATCTATCTATCTATCTATCTATCTATCTATCTATCTATCTATCGATCGATCGATCGATCGATAGATATATATATATATATATATATATACACACTGTACAGCTCTGTAACAATTAGTCTTCCTCTCTCTCTGTCACCCTGGATCACTGTGAGGGGAGAGTGAAGAGGGCTATAAGGCTATATTCACGCGACAGTGAAAAAAGACAGTTAACAATGGATCAACTGTCAGTCTTTCATGACTGTTTTGCATCAATGTGTTTTAAAATGTAAATAGATTGTGTCCCCTGTGGGTAGTGCCCATATAATTCCACAGTGCCCATGTAGATAGTGCCACACCCCTTGTATATAGCACCCCTTGTAGATAGCACCACACCCCCTGTAGGTAGTGCCACCTCCTGCAAATATTGCCACCCCCTGTAGATAGCAACATCCCCCCAGTAGATAGCAGCATCCCCCCTGCAGCTAGCACTACCTCCCTGCAGATAGCGCCACCTCCCCTGCAGATTGTACATCCCCCTGTATATAGAAACATCCACCCCTAAATGGAACCCCCTTCCTGTAGATGGCACCACTGTAGCTGCCTTTATGAGTGGAATCCCTCTGACTGGGCATTCCGCTACTATAGGGAGCCCCTGATGTCTCTGTCTATATATGGAGAGTGACTTCAGGGGTTAACGGTAAAAGCGGAATCCCCTGCTAGAGCGGGGATTCAGCTCCAGAAGTGGCCCCTGACGTCACTGTCCATGTATGGATAGTTACGCCAGGGGCTACTCCAGTAGCGGAATCCCCGGCCAGAGTGTTGGCTGGGGATTCCGCTCTTATAGGGAGCCCCTAATGTCTCTGTCCATGTATGGACAGTGACGTCAGGGGTTAACTCTAAAAGCGGAATCCCCTGCCAGAGTGGGGATTTCGCTCCAGGTGTAGCCCCTGACATCACTGTCCATATATGGATAGTGACGCCAGGTGCTTCCCCAGTAGTGGAATGCTCGGCCAGAGTGTCGGCCGGAGATTCGACTCCTAGAGAGAGCCCCTAATGTCATTGTTGCAATGAAAAACTCAAGCACTCCTTTGTTTTTTTTTAACTCATCCAAATTTGTGGTTGTCCAATCTCTGGCATGGATGAAGGCTTCTGCGTAATGTATTGTGTGGCATACAAATTGGTTTTGTGGACAATTTCATTTAGGAGGTCTTCAAATCTGACATTCTGACCACAGCATGGCGTATGCCTCCTCAGCACTATGCAACCGTCTGACCATAGTGTGTATAGATAAATAAAAGTAAGAAACGTAACTGAAGAAACCTAACTTTTTATCTATATAGTATATATCTTTTTTAAAACTTGTGATCTAACCTACTAAGTCATAAATTACAACTAAAACACATATGTATTTAAATTATTATATATACTACCAGTCAAAAGTTTTAGAACACCTATATTTTTCCAGTTATTTTTCACATTAACACAGTTCTAGTACAGCAAATAACGTAAAATGGTAAGTAAGTTAAAAACGTAAAAATAATATAATAATAAATATTATTAACCTCAAACCCAACAATAGTTGAAATTTCTTATTTTAAGGCCTCATGCACACGACTGTATTTTTTCCCACCCGTAAATACTGGCGTAAATACGGGTTCGGTGTCACACGTATTCGACCCGTTTTGCACCAGTATTTACGGACCCGTGCCCGTAAATATGGGTCCGGTGTCACCCGTATTCCACCCGTATTTACGGGCACGTTTTTGGCGGCAAAATAGCACTGCACTAATCGGCAGCCCCTTCTCTCTATCAGTGCAGGATAGAGAGAAGGGACAGCCCTTTCTGTAATAAAAGTTAAAGAAATTCATACTTACCCGGCCGCTGTCTTGGTGACGCGTCCCTCTCTTCACATCCAGCCCGACATCCCAGTCCATGTGACCGCTGCAGCCTGTGATTGACCTGTGATTGGCTGCAGCGGTCACATGGGCTGAAACGTCATCCAGGGACGGCCAGGACGTCGGGCCGGATGTCCAGAGGGACGCGTCACCAAGGCAACGGCCGGGAGACTGGACTGGAGGAAGCAGGAAGTTCTCGGTAAGTATGAACGTCTTTTATTTTTATTTTTTACAGGTTGCTCTTTATTCTGATCGGTAGTCACTGTCCAGGGTGCTGAAAGAGTTACTGCCGATCAGTTAACTCTTTCAGCTCCCTGGACAGTGACTATTTACTGACGTCGCTTAGCAACGCTGCCGTAATGACGGGTGCACACATGTAGCCACCCGTCATTACGGGAGCTCCATAGACTTCTATGGACTGTCCGTGCCGTTATTACGGCCTGAAATAGGACATGTTCTATCTTTTTCAACGGCACGGGCACCTTCCCATAAGAAAACGGGAAGGTACCCGTGGCCAATAGAAGTCTATGAGCCCGTTATTACGGGTCGTAACTACGACCCGTAATAACGGGAGTTTTTACGGTCGTGTGCATGAGGCCTAACCAAAGAGCTTTTTTCAAGGACAGCTGTTCTGCAGGACAGAAAGCAAATTATGGTTTTAAATTGAATGCAAACTATTACAGGTGTCTCAACTTTTGGAGATTACTTTCAAACCCTTTGATTCTATATAACCAGTGTTGGAACAAACTGTATTACAACACCCTGTAGGGCAAGATTTGGACAGTTTTGCTCTTCATGACAGAGCACATTGCTATCATAATAGCAAGAAAAAGACAATTAACCCCTTCCCACACCTTGAGGTAACTGCACGTCAATGTGTGCAGTAAGTTCGCGCACCTTGACGTGCAGTTACGTCTGTGCTTTGACAGTTAACCGCCGCGCGGCGCTACACCGTCTGCCCTGCATTCCCCGTTGCCGATCAGCGGCCTATCACCGCTGATTTCGGCAGTTAACCCCTTAATTGCGGCGTTCGATTTGAACGCCACAATTAAGGTGTTTAGCGCCGATCGGCAGCCCCCATGTGAAATCACGGGGGATGGCGATCGTACGCATGGCAACCGGACGCCAGACAATGGCTTCCGGGTTGCCATGTACAGAAGCCTATGAGGACCACCCGGAGGGTGGTCGTCGTAGGCTTCCTATCAGTGTGACTGTGACGTCACACTGACAGTTGGAATGCATTACACTACGTGTTTAGTGTAATGTATTCCAGCAGTGATCAGAGCTGCAAGTCTAAATGTCCCCTAGTGGGACATGTGAAAAAAGTAAAAAAAAGAATAAAAATGTTTTCAAAAAAGTGTAAAAATAAAAGTTATAAGTGACATAAACATGAACTGCTTTTTTTCCTATAATAAGTCTTTTATTATAGGAAAAAAAATGAACACGTAAAAAAAAAGTACACATATTTGGTATCACCGCGTTCGTAACGACCCCAACTATAAAACTATAATATTATTTTTCCCACACGGTGAACACCGCAAAAAAAAAGTGATCAAAAATTCGCATGTATGCCAAAATTGTACCGATACAAACTACAACCCGTTCCGCAAAAAACAAGCCCTTACACAGCTTTTTTGACTGAAAAATATAAAAGTTACGGCTCTCAGAATATGGTGACACAGAAAATAAATTATTTTCTAAATAAGTGATTTTATTGCGCAAACGCTGCAAAACATAAAAAAACCTATATACATATGGTATCGCCGTAATCGTACCGACCCGCAGAATAAAATATAACGGTCATTTATAGCCCAGGGTGAACGCTGTAAAAAATAAATAATAATCATTGTCAGAATTGATGGTTTTTGGTCACCTTGCTTGCCGAAAAATGGAATAAAAAGTGATCAACAAAATCGCATGTACCCCAAAATGGTACCAATGAAAATTACAGATTGTCCCGCAACAAATAAGCCCTCACACAGCTCCGGTGGTGAAAAAATAAAAAAAGTTCCGGCTCCCAGAATATGGCGATGCAAAATGTGCAGAGCGTTCCAAAAGATAAGATCGGGCGCCATTTATAATATAAGTGCAACAATGGCCACATATCTGCGGATTATTATTTATTTACCCCATTATTATACCCTCTTATTATGCCCCTGATGTACTCTGCCCAACCTACATTTGCCCCCACATTATAAACTGAAATACCAGCAAAACGCCAGAGCTTCCAAAAGCAAAATCTGCGCTCCAAAAGCCAAATAGCGTCCCTCCCTTCTGAGCCCTACAGTCTGCCCAAACAGCCGTTTACGTCCACCGATATGGCATCGCCATACCCGGGAGAACCCTGTTAATATTTTATTTGTTGCACAAACTGGGCACAACATATAGTGCGCTAAAATGGCACATCAATGGAAAATTGTAATTTTCACTTTCCACCTTCGGCTGCGCATTAAACCCTTCGCGCACCATGACTTAATAGCATGTCGTGGTGTGGGGGGTGATATATGGAGCGTCTCACGCGCTGAGCCCTCGCCATACGCAGCGGGTGTCAGCTGTGTATTACAGCTGATACCCGGGACTAACGGACAGAAACAGCGATCGCGCTGTTACAGGAGCCTGTAAAAATGACAATATACTGCAATACATTAGTATTTCAGTGTATTCTACCAGTGATCTAACGATTGCTGGTTCAAGTCTCCCAGGGGGACTAATAAAATATGTAAAAACAAAAGTAAATAGTTATTATTAGTGGAAAAAATTAAATAAATATTTAAAGTCCAAAAATAAACCCTTTTCATATTTTTTCTCTAAAGTAATGTAAAAAAATAAAAAAAATACACAAAATTGGTATCGCTGCGTCCGTAAAAGTCCAAGCTATTACAATATACCATTATTGAACTCGCACGGTGAACGCCGTGAAAAAGAAAGAATTTTAAAGTCACCTTCGCTCTACCAAAAAATTTAATAAAAAGTGCTGAAAAAGTCTTATGTACCAAAAAATGGTACCAATAAAAACTACAGCTCGTCCCGCAAAAAATAAGCCCCCACACCGCTCTATTGACGGAAAAATAAAGACGTTGTGGCTCTCGGAAAGCGGGGAGGAAAAACGAAAAAGAAAAGCAAAACATGGATCAGTCCGGAAAGGGTTAATTTATTTTCTAATGAAAAAACATTTATGACCACATGTGGGGTATTGCCGTACTCGGGAGAAATTGCTTTACAAATGTTGGGTTGCATTTTCTCCTTTATCCTTTGTGAAATTGAAAAAATTCAACATTTTAGTGGAAATAATGTTGATATTAATTTTGACGGCCTAATTCTAATAAATTCTGCAAAAGACGTGTGGGGCCTAAATGCTCACTATACCCCTAGATAGATTCCTTAAAGAGACTCTGTCACCACATTATAAGTGCCCTATCTCCTATATAAGGAGATCAGCGCTATAATGTAGGTGACAGTAATGCTTTTTATTTAAAAAAACGATCTTTTTTCACAACGTTAGGAGCGATTTTAGTTTATGCTAATGAGCTTTCTTAATGCCCAAGTGGGCGTACTTTTACTTTCGACCAAGTGGGCGTTGTACAGAGGAGTGCTTGACGCTGACCAATCGGCATCATGCACTCCTCTCCATTCATTTACACTGCACTAGCGATATAGTTATATCACTATGTGCAGCTACATACACAAGCCCTAACATTACTGCAGTGTCCTGATAATGAATACACATGAAATCCAGCCTGGACGTCATGTGTACTCAGAATCCTGACACTTCTGACTCTTTTTTTGTGAGATTCCGGCAAGTGAAACCAAATCTCGTTTAGCTCCATGATCTCACGAGTGAAGTTGATTTTTACCTTTACAGACTAATTCCAATGACTTCAGCAAAACAACTGTGGGGTCAAAATGCTAACTTTACCCCTAGAAAAATTCCTTGAGGGGTGTAGTTTCCAAAATGGGGTCACTATTGCGGAGTTTCCACGGTTTTCATCCCTCCAGTGCATTGCAAACGTGACACGGCACTGAAAACTATTCCAGCAAAATCAGAAATCCAAAATCCAAATGGTGCTCCTTCCCTTCTGAGGCCTGCTGTGGGTCCAAACAGCAGTTTATTACCACATATGGGGTATTGCTATAATCGTAAGAAATTGCTTTACATATGTTGGGGTGTTTTTTCTACTTTATTCCTTGTAAATATTTAACATTTTTACGTTTTTTCACAAAAAAAGTAGATTTTCATCTTCACATACTAATTCAAATAAATTTAGCAAAAAAACTGTGGGTTCAAAATGCTAACTATACCCATAGCTAAATTCCTTGAGGGGTATAGTTTCCAAAATGGGGTCACTTTTGGGGGGTCTTTACTGTTTTGGTACCACAAGACCTATTCAAACCTGACATGGTACCTAAAATAGATTCTAAAAAAAGGAGGCCCCAAAATCCACTAGTTGCTCCTTTGCTTCTGAGGCCGGTGTTTCAGTCCATTACCGCACTAAGACCACATGTGGGATATTTCTAAAAACTGCAGAATCTGGGCAATAAATATTGAGTTGCATTTCTCTGGTAAAACCGTCTGTGGTACAGAAAAAACGTATTACAAATTAATAAAAAATAAAAAAAATGAAATTTGTAAATTTCACCTCTACTTTGCTTTAATTCCTGTGAAACGCCTAAAGGGTTAAAACACTTTCTGAATGCTGTTTTGAATACTTTGAGGGGTGCAGTTTTCAAAATGGGGTGATTTATGGGGACTTTCTAATATATAAGGCCCTCAAAGCCACTTCAGAACTGAACTGGTCCCTGAAAAAATAGGCTTTTGAAATTTTCTTGAAAATATGAGAAATTGCTGCTAAAGTTCTAAGCCTTGTAACGTCCTAGAAAAATAAAAGAATGTTCAAAAAACGATGCAAACATAAAGTAGACATATGGGAAATATAAAATAGTAAGTATTTTGTGTGGTATTACTATCTGTTTTACAAGTAGATGCATTTAAATTTAGAAAAATGCAAATTTTTGCTAATTTTCTCTAAATCTTGGTGTTTTTTACAAATAAATATTGAATTTATCGAACAAATTTTTTCCCTAACATAAAGTACAATATGTCACGAGAAAACAATCTCAGAATCACTTGGATAGGCAAAAGCATTCCGGAGTTATTACCACATAAAGTGACACATGTCCAATTAGAAAAATCGGCTTCGTCCTGAAGGCCAAAACAGGCTCAGTCCTGAAGGGGTTAACAAACAAAGACAGACAGACAATTATAACACTTAGGGTATGTTCACACGGCCTATTTACGGACGTAAATCGGGCGTTTTTGCCCCGAATTACGCCCGAAAATAGCGCCTCAATAGCGCTGACAAACATCTGCCCATTAAAAGCAATGGGCAGACGTTTGTCTGTTCACACGAGGCGTATATTTACGCGCCGCTGTCAAATGACGGCGCGTAAATTGACGCCCCACGTAGAAGAAGTGACCTGTCACTTCTTTGGCCGTAATTGGAGCCGCTATTCATTGACTCCAATGAATAGCAGCGCTAATTACGGCCGTAATTGACGCGGCGTTCAAGCGCCTGCACATGCCGGTATGGCTGAAATTACGGGGATGTTTTCAGGCTGAAACATCCACGTAATTTCAGCCGTTACGGACCCCCGCCGTGTGAACATTCCCCTAGGCTGGGTTCACACGACCTATTTTCAGACGTAAACGAGGCGTATTATGACTCGTTTTACGTCTGAAAATAGGGCTACAATACGTCGGCAAACATCTGCCCATTCATTTGAATGGGTTTGCCGACGTACTGTGCAGACGACCTGTAAGGGTATGTTCACACGTAGTCAACAAAAACGTCTGAAAATCCAGAGCTGTTTTCAAGGGAAAACAGACCCTGCTTTTCAGACGTTTTTTTACCAACTCGCATTTTTCGCGGCGTTTTTCGCGCCGTTTTCGCGGCGTTTTTTACATCCGTTTTTGGAGCTGGTAAATAACGCGTAAATAACAGGTCGTCTGCACAGTACGTCGGCAAACCCATTCAAATGAATGGGCAGATGTTTGCCGACGTATTGGAGCCGTATTTTCAGACGTAAAACGAGGCATAATACGCCTCGTATATGTCTGAAATTTGGCCGTGTGAACATACCCTTATTTACGCGTCGTCGTTTGACAGCTGTCAAACGACGACGCGTAAAAATACAGCCTCGTAAAAAGAAGTGCAGGACACTTCTTTGGACGTTTTTGGAGCTGTTTTCTCATAGACTCCAATGAAAACAGCTCCAAAAACGGATGTAAAAAACGCTGCGAAAACGCAGCGAAAAACGCAGCGAAAAATGCGAGTTGGTCAAAAAACGTCTGAAAAGCAGGGTCTGTTTTCCCTTGAAAACAGCTCTGGATTTTCAGACGTTTTTGGTCACTACGTGTGCACATACCCTTAGGCTGGGTTCACACGACCTATTTTCAGACGTAAACGAGGCGTATTATGCCTCGTTTTACGTCTAAAAATAGGGCTACAATACGTCGGCAAACATCTGCCCATTCATTTAAATGGGTTTGCCGACGTACTGTGCAGATGACCTGTCATTTACACGTCGTCGTTGACAGCTGTCAAACGACGACACGTAAAAATACAGCCTCGTCAAAAGAAGTGCAGGACACTTCTTTCAGATGTAATTTGTGCCGTACTTCATTGAACTCAATGAAGCACAGCTCAAAATTTACGGCTGTCAGAGAAGCCTTGCAAAATGCGAGGAGGAGGAATTACGGCTGAAACGAGGCAGCTGTTTTCTCCTGAAAACAGTCTGTCATTTCAGCCGTAAAAGCCTCTCATCGTGTGCACATACCCTTAGGCTGGGTTCACACGACCTATTTTCAGACGTAAACGAGGCGTATTATGCCTCGATTTACGCCTGAAAATACGGCTCCAATACGTCGGCAAACATCTGCCCATTCATTTGAATGGGTTTGCCGACGTACTGTGCCGACGACCTGTAATTTACGCGTCGTCGTTTGACAGCTGTCAAAAGACGACGCGTAAAATTACAGCCTCGTCAAAAGAAGTGCAGGACACTTCTTGGGACGTTTTTGGAGCCGTTTTCTCATAGACTCTATTAAAAACAGCTCCAAAAACGGCCGAAAAAACGGCGCGAAAACGGCGCGAAAAACGAGAGATGCTCAAAAAAACGTCTGAAAATCAGGTGCTGTTTTCCCTTGAAAACAGCTCCGTATTTTCAGACGTTTTTGGCTCAGCGTGTGAACATACCCTTAGAAGTGTAGGTCTGTCCTCCAGAGAAATTGCCTAGAAAGCCAAGGTGGCAGTCAGTACAGTATCCTTAACCATCAAAAGGCAGTTGGAAACCGGAGGAAACTCTGACAGGAAGAGGTCTGGCAGACCAAAGGCCACCACAAAATCAGATGACAAGTTTTTGGGAGTCAACAGTTTGCGTCATCAGCACCTCACAGCACAAAATCTTCAAGCCCAGCTTAAAGCTGCAAAAAATAAACAAGTTTCCATTTAAACTGTGAAGAGAAGCTTTCTATCTGCACGTTTGGTCGAGTATCAGTAAGGGGGGATTCACACGAGCGTGTATTCGGTCCGTGCGGGCCGCGTGGTTTTCACGCGGCACGCATGGACCAATACAAGTCTATGGGGCAGTACAGACAGTCCGTGCTTTTTGCGCAGCGTTTGTCTGCTGCGCAAAAAGCGCGACAGGTTCAATAACTCTGCGTACTTCGCGCATCACGCACCCATTGAAGTCAATGGGTGCGTGAAAACCACGCAGGTTGCACGGAAGCACTTCCGTGCGAACCGACTGAAACAGCGCACCAGCTGTCAAAAGGATGAATGTAAACAGAAAAGCACCACGTGCTTTTCTGTTTCCGAACATCCAAACGGAGTGTCTTTGCGATGAGCGAAGCCGGACAAGCGAACCGAACTTCAACGGGTTCGGCCGAACTCGTTTTGGCTGAACCCGGCAAAAAAATTATCGGTACGCGACGTCAGGAGATAGTCACTGTCCATGGTGCTGAAAGAGTTAAACTGTTTCAGCACCATGGACAGTGACTTCCGATCCCAATATACATGAACCTGTAGAAAAAAAAACGAAGTTCTGACTTACCGATAACTCCCAGCGTCTTCCTCCAGTCTGACCTCCCGGGATGACAATTCAGTCCAAGTGACAGCTCCAGCCAATCACAGGCCAAGCACAGGCTGCAGCGGTCACATGGACTGGCGCGTCATCCAGGGAGGTGGGGCCCGATGTCGAGAGGCGCGTCACCAAGGACGCGTCACCAAGGCAACGGCCGGGAAGTTCTCGGTAAGTACGAACTTTTTTTTTTTTTTCAACAGGTTTTTCGATATTGTGTTCGGCATTCACTGTCGAGGGTGCTGAAAGAGTTAGCTCTTTCAGCACCTTGGACAGTGACGGGCGTCGACTAGCCTCATCTCTATGATGGCGGCTGCGCGAAAATCACGCAGCAGCGCATCAGACACGGATGACACACGCAGCTGTCAAATGTTTTTTGCGCACGCAAAACGCAGCGTTGTTTGAGCGCGCAAAAACGCAACGTCAGTCTGTATCTCCCCTAAGAAAGACACTGCTAAAATTGCAAAATAAAAAAAAACAAGACTTGCCTGGGCCAAACAGCACCTCCAGTGGACTACTGTATAGTGGAAAAAGATCTTACGGATTGATGAATTAAAATTTGACATCTTTGGTACATCACGCAGGGTTTTTGTATGTTGTCGAGTACGTTAAAGGATGCTTCCTCAGCGTGTGACACCAACTGTCAAACATGGAGGAGGAAGCGTGATGGTCTGGGGCTCTTTTGCTGGATCTAGAGTTGGCAATTTGCACAGGGTTACTGGCACACTGGACAAAAAGGGCTACCACAGCATATTTATGCGTCATGCAATACCCTCTGGTATATGTCTACTTGGTCAGGGGTTCATATTACAGCCAGACAACGATCCAAAACATACTTCTAGGTTATGTCAGAACTACCTAAGACAGCAAGAAGCTGGAAGCATGAAGCCGGTAGGCTTCAAAGAATGGAATGGCATGCACAGTCTTCAGACTTAAACCTCTTTGAGCTTTTTTGGGATGAACTGGACAGAAGGTTGAAAACAAAGTAACCTACAAGTGCAGCACATCTGTGGGAACTTTTGCAACAATGTTGGGAAGAAGTTTCTGAACAAATCTGAATGCAATTGTGTATGTGTGTGTATATATATATATTGTGAGACAGTGACAGGTAAAGTCATTGAGGGAAGGTACATTTCCCCTAGAATCCTGTCATATGTATCCTAGGCTCCAGGGAATGAGTAGTTCTTGCAGTAGAAAGCTCTAGCTTTCCAATCTCGGCTTAAGGAAAAGCCGGAAAAAGGGCCTGGAGTTGGATTGGAGAAGAGTAGGGCGGGTTCCCCAATCCCTAGTCCATCTCTGTTTGTAGGACAAGGCTGCTGCTCAATTAGCTGCACCTGTAGCGTGTGTATAAAAAGGTGCAGACACAGTGTGTGTGAGTCTCACCCCTGACTGGAGACTACTAAGGCTGGAGTAGCCTGTATTCTATGTGAGTAAAGACCTGTGTTACTTTGTGTCCAGTGCCTTGTAGGAAGGCACTCGGTATAGTTAGATAATATCTTGTTTAGTTAGTGCTCAGACGAGCAGGATTTATTTTGTATTTTGCCTTGTTGTACAAGAGGCTGTTTCTTTGACAAGAACAAAAACAAAGGCAAAGCCCTGTTATGACTTTTAATGCACGGTGTCCCTGTCTCTGGCTACAAAGAAACCGCTGTACCAACCTCTCCTGATGCTAAACCCTCACAATATGTATATATATATATATATATATATATATATATATATATATTCATTTTTATTATTTCTTAAATAAAATATATGACCTGACTGACTGACAGACAATCAGGTCACACACAGGGGAAGCTGGGCACACGCTATTGTACTTAATTGTATCCGCATCCTTAGGACGCAGATACAATTGAAAGTGCTGGCGAGACAAGGATGTGATGCGACGCAGGCGGCGCTTTAACATCATCATGCCGCCTGTGTCGTTCTGCTGGAGCAAGACTAGTCATAAGAGTCCAGTCCGCCATCACTAGATTAGAGGATGGCGCAGGAACGCCAACAACAAGGTGAATGATCGCTAGTAACCTGGTTACTAGCGATCATTTACCTACTTTATAAAGTAGGTGAATGACCGCTAATACCTCCTAGCTCCTTTGACTCCTAGACTCCTTTGTATCTGAAGTAGTCCCCGCACTAGGTTCATTTAGTGGCGCACGCACCCAAGATGTGCCAAAATTCTGGCACGTCTCAGGTTGTCCTGCACCTCTTACAAGCCTCAGTAAAGTAAACCGTGACATCTCTAAACTGTCATTAGCACACTGCCCGTGACTCCGGCTCTGGGGTTGCCCCTGGCATCACTAGCCATATATGGACAGTGATGTCAGAAGCACAGCTGTAGTCCCAGGCAGACTGCTAATAGTGCAGTGATGTTAGAGGCTTCCACAGAGCCGGACTACCGGAGCAGAGCTCATGTGAGTACTCTGCCCAGGACTTCAGCTCTGCTCTGGATATTTCTATCCATATATCCAGTGATGTCAGGAGCAGTGCTGTGAGGGGCATAGATCGAGGAGGTTCGGGAGCACGCACGTCAATGTAGTCTCGGATACAATGAGAATCGGAGATTGGTCTGCAGATCACTTGGGCAACGCCATTAAGAGGCCTTCACAAGGGAATGTCACACCGGTCTTACTCCCGGAATTATAGTGTGAGGTGGTATAATGTATGGTAGCTGGACCCCTCTAGTCTTCATGTCAGGTACGCTAATAGCTCGGCGTTCCATTGATTTGGTCTTAAAGCCAGTGGTACGGCTATTTCTCCAAAGTGTCCCAGAAGCAATTTTTTAACAGGAGAACGCCAGCCCGCATGTTATTTGTGCTACTCTGAGCAAACTTTGTGGCCTAAATGATTTAGCATGGCCTGCAGCGTCTCCGAACTTGTCTCTCATCGTGCACATCTGGGATGTCATTGGTCAGCAATGGCAAAGGAAGTTGCCAGCAGCCAATCTTGATGATTTGTGTGCCCAAGTGCATTCAATGTGGCATAACATTCCTCAGACAACCATTAATAACCTCATTGATAGCATGCCAAGGCATGTAAGTGCATGTATTTCTTCATGTGTCGCTCATCCTTGATACTGAATAAATTAAGATGTTTGGAATATTTTGCTTCCATTTCTCTATCATTTCCATACCATTAACACGTCTAGTGATCCTGTGATTTCCAGAATTCCCAAACTTTTCCTTTTTGGTTGCAGTTTCAATGTTGAGAAGTGTGTGTGTGTGTGTATATCTATCTGGGGTGGGGAACCATCACCTGATGATATGGTAGATACTTTTTGACATTTATTGTTCCCTTATGGATATGAGGGTTACAGTCCGTGTTTAGGGACAGAATGTACTTTTGATCTGTACCTACACAAGCTATCTACATAAAAGTTTTTCGCTATATTGGCGAATTGAACGTTAATATCCCTAGGTGGGATCAGGGACTAAGCAATAAAAACTGAGCGTTTTTTTGCTTTTAAACTTGATTGTAATCTCGAATCCCGTTTACCTTATTGCCTTCCCTTCTTAAAGATGGTTTCTTCACACCCGAATGGGCAGTGACGTATATACGCAGTCATGTCCATTACGATGGATGACTCATGCTGTGTCGTCTGATGTTGTTTCCTTGTTTCCTTGACGACTATTGATCACATGTGCATTTTGACCCAATTGGTGGGTTAGTTAGAGGCATGCTCAGTCTAAGACTCTACATGCTGTTAATGGAGGATGTAGAATACATATGGGTATGTTCACACGATGAGAGGCATTTACGTGTGAAAAGACAGACTGTTAACAGCTGCCTCGTTTCACACGTAAATGCTCCTCCTCACATTTTGCGAGCCGTCTGAAACGCTCGTAAATCTTGAGCTATGCTTCATTGAGTTCAATGAAGAACAGCTCAAATTACGTGGCAAAGAAGTGTCCTGCACTTCTTTGCCGAGGCAGTCCATTTACGCGTCGTCGTTTGACAGCTGTCAAACGACGATGCGTAAATTACAGGTCGTCTGCACAATACGTCGGCAAACCCATTCAAATGAATGGGCAGATGTTTGCCGACGTATTGTAGCCCTATTTTCAGGCGTAAAACGAGGCATAATATGCCTCGTTTACGCCTGAAAATAGGTCGTGTGAACCCAGCCTATGAGTCCGGCTACAATGATTCCTCTCTTTCTAGATTGGTGAGTACCAGCTGTTGATTTTTTTAAAATTACATTGCTTATACTTAATTAACTTTTTAACACTTTTTGTAACACGAGGATATTACACTCTATGAAAAGCAATATGTTATATCATGTTTTATCTTTTGCACCATTGATACTTATGTCACTAGTCACTTTATATCATTGTATGATGACAAAAAATTATTTTATTGTATATTGATTGATTGCACTGATAGTTTTGGGTTGTACCCCTTATATATACGTATGTATTCCTAACACACACTACTTGAAAATGCCTTCATAGAGGAGGTGAAACGTTGTGGTTCCATGTTGGATGAATAAATTCACTTTATTTGAGTGCTGCTTCACGTTCTCTTTTTTGGATATATATATATATATATATATATATATATATATATACATATCTACACACACACACACACACACACACACACACACACACACTGTGTGTGTGTGTATGTATATATAAATATATATATATACTGTATATATATATATATATATATATATATATATATATACACTATATAATCTAGCAACAAGTAGTTTTTTTTTATAGCAGCATAACTTATAACCCTAATAAACTGTTGCTAAATATACATACATACAGACTTAGTAGGCTCTTTGCGGGAAACTCACGACTGCAGTAAAATGGCAGAAAACTTCACTTTATGCCCCCATATAGACATTAGGCCCTGTTTATGCTCCCATATAGAAGTTAGGCCCCCAGTTTGTACCCCCATAAATTTAGTGCCCTCTGTAGATCGTGCCACACAGCCCTCCTCCCAGGTAGTGCCACATAGCCCCCTCCAGCTAGTGCCACACAAATTTATATAAATTTTGTATGTTTTACTACTTTTACACAGTGAAAACATTTTGTTTTCAAAATTATTTGTTTTTGTGTCTCCATATTTGAAGAGCCACAACTTTTTTATTTTTTCGCTGATGCAGTTATATGAGGGCTTTTTTTTTGCGGGACAACTTTTTTGTAGTACATGCAACTTTTTGATCACTTTTTATCAAATTTTTTTTAAGGCTGGATTTAACGAAAACAGCTATTTTTTCATTGTTTTTTATTTTATTTTTTATGGGGCGGTCACTAACGGGTTAAATTGTATTTATGCACTCACCAATGTTATTGTTGAAAGCAAATTGACTAAATATAACACAAATAATGCTATTACTCATCTGGAAAGTCACTCGTAATGCAATAATACAAATGAAAAAGCTCTTGTGTCACTGAGTTTTGGGTTTGATAGAATAACAATGTGTCATAACCACAGATTGTAGGAAACTAAACAAGTCACAATTTATTCCAGTGGAAATATTCACAGGAAAACCTTTAACAGAAGAATGGGTTTTATTAATTTAGTATGTTTTCAAATACTTATACTTTTGCAATTTAACTGTAACTATACCAATCTCAATATTCATCTCATATTTCATAACAAAAGACTTCTCAGGTTAAGGCTTTGTGCACTTGGCCGTATTACGGCTTCGTTCTGTAAGGAGTCGTAATAGGGCACTAATAAAAAGTACATTGTACCCCTAAAAGCATCAAATTAACATTATATAGAGGCATATGGAGGCTTATTTTCTGTCAGATTTTGTATGAATCTGACAGAAAAAAACACTTGCCATCGTGTTGCTTCTAGGGAAATACAGAGTCCTTGGGAACCCATAGTATAAAGCTTTAGTTTTTTTTTTTTATCTGTAACTTAAAACACAATGCCTTGAATTTACAGATTTTCTAACACTACACCTCTTTCCCTTTGTTATTATTAAATTACTACAGAATATAACCAATAATATTTCGGTGTAAAACTCCCAAATCTATAAATAATATACATGTAACAGGTTTTTTTGCTGTAACGTGTTCAAAATTGGGCTGAATTTTGCTATACAATAACCATAACAATTATAGACTATGTGTCACGATCTGTGGGTATGTGGACCCACTGGGTCATACCGCCGTAGCGGGATAGCAGCTGGGCAACCGAGTACCAAGTCAATATATAAATAGTCCAAGCACAAGAGTACCTGTAGTGGTTCAGACAGTAGCAATGGCTAGGCACAGATGGAACCTTCATAGCAGACACCAGACGTGGTGTAATACAGCAGGTGAAACCGGTGGCACAACACGACTCCAACAGCTTTAAGGCACAGGAACAAATAGCACGGGACACAGGGAACAGGTAGCAGGGTACGGGAACAACAATGAGCAAAGGGGCAGGGCCCTTCTTATAGTTCAGGGTGATCATGGGCTAATTAATGATAATTCCCATGTGCGCGCTGGCCCTTTAAGCGCGTGCACCCTATGCGACACAGTGGACCGGAGCGGAAGTGAGCGCTGGCGTCTCCTGGGGAGGAAATGCGGGCCAGTACTCACAGATCCATGGCTGCGGCCGCCGGGGGGTGAGTAATCCCGACTGGATGCTACAGTATCCCCCTTCTTACGCCCCCTCTTCTTGGGGCCAGAGCGGGAGAGGAACTTCTTAATGAGGGCAGGGGCATTGAGGTTCTCTTCTGGCTCCCAAGGCGTCTCCTCTGGACCAAACACCTTCCAATCCACCAAATAAAAAGTTCTTCCTCCTACTTTTTTGAAGTCCAGGATCTCCTTAACCTCAAATACATCGGAAGAACCGCTGGGAACAAGTGCAGAGTTTTTGTGTAGTGGTTGAGGACCACAGGCTTCAGGAGGGACACATGAAAGGAGTTGGGGACCTGAGGGTGGAAGACAGCCGAAGCTTGTAGGAGACAGGGTTGATTTGCTGTAGGATCTCAAAGGGTCCGAGGAACCTGGGAGCAAATTTGTACAAAGGTAACTTTAGACGGGTATACCTCGAGGACAGCCAGACTTTGATACCCGGAAGATACTGAGGCGGCTCTCTTCTTCTAGTATCCGCTGCTTGCTTCATGAAGTCGACCGCCAGCAGAATAGAGGACCGGGTTTGCTGCCAGATCTGTAGAAAATCCCTGAATGCAGAGTCAGCTGCGGATACCTGGAACATAGCTGAAACAGGAAGAGGAATTCGTGGATGTTGACCGTAGACGATGGGGAACGGTGTAGAAGCAGTGGACTCACTTATGTGGTTGTTGTATGATAACTCGGCCCAAGGAAGAAGCTGCACCCAGTCATCATGCTGCATGGAAGTGTCGTAGATAATTCTCCATGATTTGGTTAATCCTCTTGACTTGACCATTGGACTGGGGATGGTAGGCTGAGGAAAAGTCCAACTTCACATCTAGGAGTTTACAGAGGGCTCTCCAGAATATAGAGGTAAACTGAACCCCCGATCAGACACGATATGAAGAGGAAAGCTATATAAGCGGAAGATGTGTTTGGATGAAGAGGTTAGCCAGTCGAGAAGCAGAAGGTAGGCCGGTAAGCGGAACAAAGTGAGCCATTTTCGAGAACTGGTCCACCACCACCCAGATCGTATTGCATCCAGCAGAGGAAGGAAGGTCTGTGACAAAGTCCATTGTTATATGCTGCCAGGGTGCATTGAGCACAGGCAGAGGTTGGAGCAGACCAGCAGGCTTGGAGTGAGCAACCGTGTTGGCAGCACACAAGTTGCAGGACGAGACAAAGTCCACAATATGTTTGCGCAGCGTGGGCCACCACAAATGACCGGCAATCAGATCTTGGGTTTTACAAGCACCAGCGTTCCCTGCCATTTTGGAGCTGTGCCCCCAGCGAAGGATTCTCCTCCTGTCTGCCAGGCGCACAAAAGTCCTCCCTGTAGGGATGTCTCTAACTTGCAGAAGATTAACAGAAATAATACAGGCCGGATCAATGATATTTTGCGGAGGCTCCACGGTGTCCTCAGTTTCGAACGACCTGGACAAGTAATCGGCCCTCACATTATTGTCAGCAGGACAGTAGTGTAGCACAAACTGGAACCAGGCCAAGAACAGCGACCACCTGGCTTGACAGGGGTTCACCCGTTGGGCCTACTGGAGATAAAGATATAAGGATGGGTTGAGCTGCGCCCTCTAGTAGATGTCTACACTCCTACAGAGCTAACTTGATGTCAGTAACTCCCTATCCCCAATAGAGTAATTACGCTCTGCAGGAGAAAAAAGTTTAGAATATTAGCCACATACCACTGCCATCCCTTTGGAACCTCTCTGGAACAGAAGTGAACCTGCACCAACAGAGGAGGCGCCTACCTCCAACGAAAACTGTTGAGATACATCAGGAAGATGGAGGGTTGAGGCTGATTTGAAGGCACTCTTAGGGCTATTAAATGCAGATTCTGCCTCTGGAGTCCACACCTTGGCGTTCATACCTTTTTTGGTGAGGGTAGAGATGGGAGCTGTCAGTGAAGAGAAGTTTGGGATAAACTGCCGGTATAAGTTGGCGAATCCCAAAAAACTCTGTATTGACCTCAAGCCTTGAGGACGTGGCCATTCCAGGACGGACTTTACCTTCTCAGGATCCAACTTGAGACCTTGATCCGAGATGATGTAGCCCAGGAAGGGTAGAGAATTCTTCTCAAACACACACTTCTCCAGCTTGGCATACAGGCGATTCTCCCTTGCAGTAGAACTTGACGGACATGTCTCAGATGAGTCGTCGGATCTGGAGAAAAAAAATTGAAATGTCATTGAGATAGACCACAACACAAACATAGAGGAGATCTCGGAAGATGTCATTGACGAACTCTTGGAAGACTGCGGGAGCATTACACAGACCAAAGGGCATTACCAGGTTTCATAGTGCCCGTCGGGTGTTGAATGCCGTCTTCCATTCGTCACCCTGGCGGATACGGATCAAGTTGTAAGCCCCACGCCGGACTAGTTTAGAGAAAATTTTGGCTCCTCGTATGCGGTCAAATAGTTTGGAAATTTGAGGCAACGGATATTTGTTCTTGACTGTGATTTGATTGAGGCCCCGGTAATCGATGCAAGATGCTTCTTTCTTCTTGACAAAGAAGAACCAGGCCCCGGTTGGGGAGGGTGATTTCTGGATGAAACCCCTCTCCAGATTCTCCTTGATATAGGCTAATATAGACTGAGTCTCTGGCGAGGAGAGAGGGTATACCCGTCCACGAGGAGGGGACGCATTAGGAACCAGTTCAATAGGAACTGTAAACTGAGAGTAATGTGGAGGTAATCCTGCCAACGACTGAGGCAGAGGAGGCTGGGCCAGATCGATCTGCAATAGACAGCGATTATAACTTGACTGGGGCATGTAGTCGATGCCAAGGCAGGCCCAGCGGCACAGGGTTGACGGCTTTTGGCAGGACAAGCAATGAAATTAGCTCTGAATGAAGGGCTCCAACTTGGAGCTTCAGCGGTTTGGTCTCAGATACAATTTGATCTGGCAGAGGCAGTCTATTCACTGAAGCAACAGCCAAAGACGTCTCCAGAGGGACTTTGGGCAACTGGGGAAGATCCACTAGGTCTTTTTGGATGAAGTTCGCTGCGGATCCAGAGTCCAGAAAGGCAGAGACCCGGTACGTCTTTTCGCCGGACACTATGATCACGGGGATGGATAGTTTTGAAACAAGTTTTTTTTATTCAGCGCTGTATCACCTAGGGTTGTCTCTCCAACCAATCCTAGGCATTTTTTGGCTTCTGAGGGCACAAATGCACAACATGGCCTCCGAGGCCGCAATACAGACAAAGTCCCGAAGTGCGTCTGCGTTGTTTCTCCTGGATGGATAAGCCAGTCCACCTGCATAGGCTCCTCTGGTGGAACAACTGGTGAGGCAACAGGGATTGCTAGAAAGTAGGAGCCAGCCTGGGATGTCTTCTCTCCCGACAAAAACCTCTTGGGCTCGCTCCCGGATCCTCATGTCAAGCCAGGCGATGAGAAGAATGAGGTTATCCAGGGTCGGTGGCAGATCACGAGCAGCAAGCTCATCTTTGATCAAGGAAGACAGTTCCTGCCAGAATGTAGCCACCAAGGCCTCGTTGTTCCAGGACAGCTCTGCTGCCAAGGTGCGAAACTGAATGGCATACTCTCCCACCGAGGTGTCTCCCTGGCGAATGGTCAGCAGAGATGCATCAGCAGATGAGACTCGCTCAGGTTCCTCAAATACCGAGCTAAAAAAAGTCAGTAGGAAACACTGGAAGTCACGGGCTCCTGGTCTCTGACGTTCCCAGATAGGATTCACCCATGCTAGGGCCTTGCCAGTGAGGAGCAAGATGATGAAAGTGATCCTTGCGCCATCAGATGGAAATGCTTCAGCATGAAGGCTGAAGGGGATCTGGCACTGGTTCAGGAAACCCCTGCAGGTACTCGCGTCTCTGTTGAAGTGAGAAGGTAGTGGCAGCGAAAATCGGGAGTTGATACTGGTTCTGCCAGAAGGTGTAATAGGAGGAACAGTAACAGGTGCCTTAATGGCGGCCGCTTGCGTATCCATTCTCTGTCCAATGGAGTTCACTGCCAGGAGAAGTTGGTCTTGTCTTGACCGAAGGTCTCGCAGGTCTGCCTGCATGGCTTGTGACGTCGTCATGGTCTTGGGTTGACCAGCGGGGTCCATGGCCTGTGTGTACTGTCACAATCTGTGGGTATGTGGACCCACTGGGCTGTACTGCCGTAGCGGGATAGCAGCTGGCCAACAGAGTACCAAGTCAATATATAAATAGTCCAAGCACAAGGGTACCTGTAGTGGTTCAGACAGTAGCAACGGCTAGGCACAGATGGAACCTTCACAGCAGACACCAGACGTGGTGTAACACAGCAGGCGAAACCGGTGGCACAACACGACTCCAACAGGTTTAAGGCACAGGAACAAATAGCACGAGACACAGGGAACAGGTAGCAGGACACGGGAACAACGGGAACAGGATAACACTAAGGGGCCATTTGCAAATACTAACATGGGTAATACAACAAAACTCAGGCAATGCAGGAAGTGGCAGGGCCCTTCTTATAGTCCAGGGTGATCATAGGCTAATTATGGATAATTCCCATGTGCGCGGGCTGGCCCTTTAAGGCCGGGCACGAGCGTGCGCGCGCACCCTACGGGACACTGTGGACCGGAGCGGAAGTGAGCGCTGGCGTCTCCTGGGGAGGAGATGCGGGCCAGCACTCACAAATCCATGGCTGCGGCCTATATAATAGGCCATATATATTATAGTCTGCACATTTTGGTGCAGTTCAGAGCCACACCACAACTGAGTAAACTTCAAGTTAGTACTATTTTTATTCAAGAAGCCGTAGCAGTAAGATTCATAGTTATGAGGGCAGTAGAATTATAACTTCTGATTCAGAGTTTGCAAGGCTGTTGTTTATTAAAGCCTATGCAATGTTTTTTTCTGAGCTCAACTAGTTCATTATATGTGAAAAACGGCAGAGGTATTGGAAATATGACATCTCATAGTCATGCACTCTACTTCATATTATTTATGAATAGAGTTTAAAGTGTACCTTCAACTATAAAACTGCTTTCCATGAATAATTAGAACAACCGAAGATAAAAAACTTTGTAATATATCGTATTACAGTAAAATCCCTTATTCTCCACTTATCATACCCCCCCCGCCTCCTTATATGTTCTCTCATACAGAATTCACTCTTAGAATCCGTTGAACAAAGAGAAACGGATTATCAGCTCCACTAAGAGATCAGGTTGCAGTTGGCCATAGAAGTCTATGGGAAGGGGAGCAGGAGGATAGCTTCGGAGCGCAAGAGAGACACAAAGAGATGCTGCTGCTGGGTCTACTAGGTGTTTTACTGTCTTACCTTAGTGTTGGATTCACAGTTACACTGCTCCTTACTGCTGTACAAATGTCCTCAATGCTACTGCTGCTACGTTTTATGTGTCTGAGAGAGATAAGGGAGCAAGAGCTCCTCTGTATGCTGTGCATGGGAGACATCATAGCATCTAGTCTCATATTTATGCTTCATCAACCCCCTACTCCATAGAATTTAATCTGTAGTAATCTAATCTGGGTGCCTGTAACCTGATCTCTCAGTGAAGCTAAATATCTGTCTCTTTGTCATTTGTCATTCATTTTACTGATGGGTATCATATATCCTAGTCTAGTGTTGCCAGATTTTTGAAACTATAAACTTTAGTTATCATAGGGTTGAAAGAGTGAGAAAAAGGAAAAGTATAGGGCCAGGACATCTCTTCTATCTAAGGTTATATATTTGGCTGTGCTATTCATACTTTCGATTATGGACCCATCAAATAATTATTGTGCCAGGACTTTTCTGTATTTCTCATTAATTTTATGTTACATGTAAGATTAGTAATTGTCATTATAATCCATCTCACAATATCCTGTACATGTTAGTCATTAACGGAAGGCATTTCCTGCATTCAAACAAACATATACGTAATTGAGAGCCACATTCTTGCGCTAATAGCTGGGATTGCAGAAATACAGTAGTAATCCATCAAAAGGAAGGCACTTCCTTTGTCTTTTTATTGTAAGCCCCGGTATGGCAGTCTTGGACAAGATTTATATATTAAAAGTCTGGGGCCTAAATAAAGGCACTCAGGGATATCCTGTAGGTATGCCATAACATTGTATTATTTTCTTTCTGATAACTGTAACAACTCAAATAATAATGTTATTGTGTTTGTATGCTTATGCACACAGCCCTATTACGGCTCTGTTTTTTACACATCCGTTAAAAGACTGCCATTCGGATCTATTAATACTCTGCTATTCTGCCATATGCCTCGGATGTGGACGTTTTTTTCTGCTAGATTTGTACAGAATAAAATGAAGGTGGGCCTCTTTGGCTTTGTGGGGGAGTTGTTTAGAGATGGCATGGCACAACTGGCTATTGCTAAAATACTCTATTAGCTTGTAGAACTATAGTCAAATATGTAATACAGATGGATTCCCTGGTATTAAGGAGTTAATTAACGCTTTAAATTAGAGAATTTTACTGATCCTCTCTTTTACAAGCTGTACTTAAAGAGGGTAGCAGATTAAAATTATCATATATATGCCTATATTTTATGTACATTGCTTGGCTATGGACTTCAAGAGTGACTTGTGATATGGCCTTCAATGGATATGGTTGTACATAAGGGAAGGGGGTTGTTATTGTTAATATGTTTGTATTAATTTTCATTCCTGTGTCTTGAAATTTGTTTGTATATCACAATGTTGAAATATCCTGCTGTCTGGAATCTATTCTGTTAATAAAAAATGCTTGATGTAAAAAAAGATTTGTACAGAATCGTGGCAATACTGTGTCATTGCTTCTAGAGGAGAATATCTTAGTACACACAGAGTCCGACACATAATGTTTGACAGTTCAGAAAAGCTGTACGGCTCTTTACTGTGCACAAGCTCTATGGGTAATAGTGCGGGAGCTTTTTTTTTAAATACATTCTACCATTTGTAAAGATTCATGTAAATTGCAAAACTAACACATATAAACTTCAAATGGTGCCATTGCTGCATCTTGTCTCGCAAGAAAACAAAGCATCATATAGCTATGTCATTGTGAAAAACAAAAGTTGCTCAACTAAGGACTCTAGACGTTAATTGCTCTTCATCATTGGAACTTTTGCAATAAGTCATCTATTCAGGAATTGTATGGCTCGATTTATCCCTTAGGTGAAGGTTTGTGTTGCTTTATATTGCAACATATGTATTATTTTCGATATTAAGAATTAAAATGATATTCAAAGGACAAAATTTAGCTTCAGGCCAAAATTTACTTCATCCTAAGTAGTTAAGAGTGTCTAGAAAGTTTTAGTTAGATGGGGTAGTGAATGAATCTGTATTCTTCTTCTATTTCTACTTTTATAGTGAGTGCTGTCCGATGATGTTACTATTAAAAAATCAAATGAAAGGAAATTATATTATACTAAAATGTATGGCTTTAATATATAACAGGGGGGGGGGCGACGACAATAAATTTTGTTTATTTGAAAGTTCACATTTAAAGATATTATTTCTGTACTTCTTATATAAAACAACATGGATTATATTTTCAAGCAGACTTATTTAATGAATGAATCATGCATAAGCAACCAGGTTTATAAATATCACAATTGAAGACAAATAAATGAGGAAAGCACAGTAGCCACTTGACATTTGGAGAAATGTGTCTGTGGAAGAAACCTATAAAAGAGAAATATATCAGAAGATGCGAATCATATCTTAATTAGTTTTCCCATGTTAGGTCCTCCTTCTTCATAGAAAATAAAGTTAATTATAAGATTTAATTACAGCTTATAAAAGGTTCCTTTTATGATCAGAGATAACTTGTAAGACCGGCCAGAAAGTATACCTGAACTTTTAATTTCAACTTCTGCTTTATTCTTAAAGCGACCCTCCTTTCTCAGGACAATATGATAAATGTGATGGTGTCTATGGAGTAATAATACCCAGGTGCCCCCAGTTGTGCCCTTCTTCCGTGTATCTGCCGTTTTAGGGTCCCCACTGTGTTGTTTTAAAATGACTGCAGCACTTCTCAGACTGAGTCTAACATACTTCCACTGTTTACGGATTGGACAGAACTGCTCACTTGAGCAGTTCTGGCCAATCCGAGAGCAGTGGGAGTGTCTCATACTTAAAGTCTAAGGCCCCATGCACACGACCGTAAAAAAACCTCCGCAATTGCGGTCCGCAAAAATTGAGCCATTTACTTTCATTGAACGCGGACACCTTTCCGTAGCGCTACAGATGTATGTCCGTGCCGTAGAAGTGTTCCGAAAATTATGGAACATGTCCGTTCTTTTGCATTTACGGGCCGTGCTCCCATACTTTGTATGGGAGCACGGCCCAAAAATGCGGGTGGCAGTCGGCGGCCGGCCGTGCCCGCAATAGCGGGCCGTGATTATAGACACGGTCGTGTGCATGGGGCCTAAGGCCTAATGCACATGACCGTATCCGCAAATACTGACCGTAAATACGGTTCCATTTTGCTTTATAGTCATCAGCAAATCATCAGCAACGTACCCATTTCTACCGAATGGTATGGGCAAATACGGTCCGTAGTGCATCCGTATTGTATCCGTATATACGGATCCGCAAAAAAAAGAGGCCTGGTTGATGGGAAATCCCCTTTGTGTCGCTTAGCAACACTTCTGTATTTGCGGATATCTATCCGTATTTGCGGACACACCTCCGTAGCCATCCGCAATTTTGGCTTCCCCCATAGACTTCTATGGAGGAGTCTGTGCCGCAATTGCGGACCAAGAATGGACATGCTCCATAGTTCCCGGCACAGTTCTGCAGAACTGACACTTAAGCCCCATGCACACGACGGTGCTCGCAATCATGGCCCGCGATTGCGGGCACGGCCAACCGCCGACTGCCACCCGCATTTTCGGGCCGTGCTCCCATACAAAGTATGGAAGCACGGCCCGCAAAATGCAAAAGAACAGATATGTTCCATAATTTTCGGAACATTTCTACGGCACGGACACCAATCCGTAGTTCAATTAAAGTGAATGGGTCAGTTTTTGCGGACAGCAATTGTGGTCCGCAAAAACTGAGGTTTTTTACGGTCGTGTGCATGGGGCCTTAGAAAAAATGTGAAAGATCCTGGCCAGTTGGTGGGCGCAATATACAATACTATCTCGTTGCCGTTAGGCAAAAAAGCCCTGTTTTCCAACTACCATAAAGATAGATAATAAATAAAGTAAATTCTTTAATGTGCTATATATAGCAATAGGACAGACCACATAACGATTAAAATTATCACTGCTTGATTGCCGGGTAAACGTATGCGAGACAGCTGCACATGCACTGGTATGACACACCTAAGAACCAACGTGGACCGACCGCTATCCTAGCCGTCAGTGGTTAAAGTGTGTGCTTAAGCTTAGCCGGCAGAAGCAGGAATTAAAAATTATGGGGGGGCTCCTCAATTTTTAATTCCTGCTTCTGCCGGCTAAGCTTAAGCACACACTTTAACCACTGACGGCTAGGATAGCGGTCGGTCCACGTTGGTTCTTAGGTGTGTCATACCAGTGCATGTGCAGCTGTCTCGCATACGTTTACCCGGCAATCAAGCAGTGATAATTTTAATCGTTATGTGGTCTGTCCTATTGCTATATATAGCACATTAAAGAATTTACTTTATTTATTATCTATCTTTATGGTAGTTGGAAAACAGGGCTTTTTTGCCTAACGGCAACGAGTTAGCATGGGGCCTTAGAAGTGCTACAGCCATTTTGGAACAACACAGAGGGGACCCTAAAATGGCACGGGCACAACTGGAGGGCAGCAGGTAATATTACTCCATATACATTGTCATATTTAAGGGGAATATTGGGTCACTTAAAGAAAATTTTTCCCGATTTGTTAGTACTCAGTGCGCTTTGGTTGATTTCAGACAACTACTTTCATAGTTATATTCCACATTCATACTCAGACATGCATAGACATTGCAGTTATTAGAGGTTTCTCACTTAAGACATTAATGGATATCGCTAGGAAACACAATCAATGTCCATTTGGTGTTGGGGCTGATTAATGAGACAACTGCCAATTGGTCTAATAAAGTGGGTGTGGCACTAGCAAAGTACTGAACCCTTTTAGGCTCCTGTCGGCTTTGGTCACTTTTTTTGGGAGGTCTCATGGTTTAGTATAGAGAGCCGGCAATGCGGCCCCCAGAAAAAGCTGTGCTGAGCTAAGGAGCCAAAGTGGCATAGCCCTAGGGAAGCTGTGTTCTAACGATCAACAGGAGTCCCAGTGGTTAGACACCACTGATTGGACATTGATGGCATGTAAACACCTGGGCATTATTCTGGAGTAAGTAATTACTATTTAAAGGGAACCTGTCACCAGCATTTCACCTATTAAACCAGCAATACCTGGTGGTAGAGGGTGAAAAATCATTTCTATATAACCTAGAATTGTCTGCTTTGTCGGCTCTGTAGCTTTAGTATTCAGCTTTTTAGTCTTCCTACACTGTATGCTAATGAGCATAAAAGAGTCAAATCTTCCTTTGAAAAGAGTCATAACTTCATTCCTCAAGTCTTTCCGAGTTTACCCCGCCTCCTTACTTTTGATTGACAGCTCCTCGCCTTCCCCCAGCACACAAAATCCCGCGCTTGTGCATTGATGTCCTTTTCTGGTGTGAGGGCACAAAGTGACACCGGATTATTACGATAAAAGGCGCAAAATGTTTGCAGACCGTTATTTACAGTCGGAGGAGGAGTTTAGGGGAGGGGATAACGGCAATGAACTTTTCATAGCAGTGGCCAGTGAGGGATAAGTAAAGTTCAATAGGTGAAATGCTGGTGACAGGTTCCCTTTAAACATTTCTGTTCTGCAAATATTGAATCTGATTAGACTATTTATTCTTCTACCTGGGTAAAAAAAAACTTTCCTGAAATCAGATATTTGTTATAGATAAACTAATATCTGTAATTTTTATTTGTCTAAATATTATATGGTAACCAAAAGAGAAATGAGAAACAGGAAGATATGTATTTCTTTAGAATATAGGGGCAGATTTATCATAACTATCTGAGCGTAAAACTGTCCTAGTTGCCCAGAGGAACCTATTACAGTGCAGCATTCTTAATTTTCCCAAAGCAGAATAAGAAATTAAAGCTAAGCCTTGATTGGTTGCTATTGGCAACAAGGACATTTTTACTGTTAGACAGTTATTATATATCTGCCCCATAATGTTTTTATTTTTTTTTCTAAATATTTAATTACTTTTACAAGATGACATTTTGATGTCTCTGTAATTTTGTTTTGTGCCACAAAGTTAAAATTATCCACATAAAATGGGTTACTTTGATAAATGTGTATGTCAGCTTTTGCTGTTGAAACTTTAATATATGAGCAGTGCAGACTAAAGGTCAGGTTTGTTTTGTTCAATATAATTATTTAAGAGTCGCATACAAGCAGTTCAAAGTTAACAGTCAGAGAATAAAAAAAAGACATTTGTCTATACTCATATCTATGTCTGAAACGTCATTATGTTAAGCGTCAAAGGGAAATTAATAATAATACCACCAACAAGGATGAATTCATTAGTAATCAGTTGACCTTTACTATTGGCAGGATGGGGCATGAAGAATTACATGGTAGCTCTACTGAGCACATCATCTCCGTTGTTAACTTTCATCAAGTTCTCATTTCTCACCAAACGTCATCACCAGAACATAGGAATGTTTTTATATGAACTGCTCTGTAGATGATCTTTCTAATTTACATTCTGTTAATGGATAAATCAATTTATCATTGTTTTAACTAGTTTATATTCCTTAGATAGGATGCTTCCTTTACATTGTAAAGTCAACAAAAACATACAAAATAACAACATGCACAACATAACTGATTTAAACATATTTCCATTTCACATTTTAGGAACTTGCTGTAAAAAGCAATTGCTATAGAAAATGAATAGCACTTGTTTATTTAAAGAGGCTCTGTCACCAGATTTTGCAACCCCTATCTGCTATTGCAGCAGATAGGCGCTGCAATGTAGATTACAGTAACGTTTTTATTTTTAAAAAACGAGCATTTTTGGCCAAGTTATGACCATTTTTGTAGTTATGCAAATGAGGCTTGCAAAAGTCCAAGTGGGTGTGTTTAAAAATAAAAGTCCAAGTGGGCGTGTATTATGTGTGTACATCGGGGCGTGTTTACTACTTTTACTAGCTGGGCGCTCTGATGAGAAGTATCATCCACTTCTCTTCAGAACGCCCAGCTTCTGGCAGTGCAGATCTGTGACGTCACTCACAGGTCCTGCATCGTGTCGGACACATCGGCACCAGAGGCTACAGTTGATTCTGCAGCAGCATCAGCGTTTGCAGGTAAGTAGCTACATCGACTTACCTGCTAACGCCGATGCTGCTGCAGAATCAACTGAAGCCTCTGGTGCCGATGTGTCCTCGCTCGTCTGACACGATGCAGGACCTGTGAAGCTGGGCGTTCTGATGATACTGGATGATACTTCTCGTCAGAGCGCCCAGCTAGTAAAAGTATTAAAAACGCCCCGATGTACGCACATAATACATGCCCACTTGGACTTTTACTTTTAAACACACCCACTTGGACTTTTGCAAGCCTCATTTGCATAACTACAAAAATGGTCATAACTTGGCCAAAAATGCTCGTTTTAAAAAAATAAAAACGTTACTGTAATCTACATTGCAGTGCCTATCTGCTGCAATAGCAGATAGGGGTTGCAAAATCTGGTGACAGAGCCTCTTTAAAGGGTCATTCCCATCTTACAATGTGAAAAACTTGGAAGGGGGTGCAGCGCTAAATTAGTCCTGCAGCCCCTTCATTATCAGAATCGGTTGGGATCCCAGAGGTCGGACCCCCATTGATCATATCTTGGCATAATCTAGCAAAATGTCATAACTTTACAAGATGGGAATAACCCTTTAATCCGTGTATAAGACTTTCTCTGAAATCGTTTATAATTTAATAGTGGATTTTTGTAAATTAGCTCTGAGATATAGTGCACTGACTTAAGGCACAGAGCCACATTACAGCATCTTGCAACCTCCAAGTTAATACGGAGTGGTAATACAGGCCTAATATAAATAAATGGACCCTTACTGCACCTCTGTATGATTCTGAATTCTTCCAGAGGCATAATGAGTTTATTTTTCTGTTCCAACAGAAAAACTAATTGTGGAAAGCTTCATCAGATTCCGTATGTACGCATATATTCATTCTTCCCTTGAAAAATTGCTTCTATCGGAGAATATCTTCTATATTCTACTTACGACAACCAGCAGAACCTGTGCAGCAGTTAATAGGATAACACAATATTAAAGCAGATATAGAGAAATTAAGTAAAAAGGCTAGATTAAATAGCTTGCCACTTATAATAAATCATTGAAGATGAGCAGTTCTGATTGGTGTGTGTGTGTGTGTGTGTATATGATATATATATTTATTTATATACACACTACCGTTCAAAAGTTTGGGGTCACCCAGACAATTTTGTGTTTTCCATGAAAACTCACACTTATATTTATCAAATGAGTTGAAAAATGACTAGAAAATATAGTCAAGACATTGACAAGGTTAGAAATAATGATTTTTATTTGAAATAATAATTTTCTCCTTCAAACTTTGCTTTCATCAAAGAATGCTCCATTTGCAGTAATTACAGCATTGCAGACCTTTGGCATTCTAGCTGTTAATTTGCTGAGGTTATCGGGAGAAATTTCACCCCATGCTTCCAGAAGGCCCTCCCACAAGTTGGATTGGCTTGATGGGCACTTCTTGCGTACCATACGGTCAAGCTGCTCCCACAACAGCTCTATGGGCTTGAGATATGGTGACTGCGCTGGCCACTCCATTACAGATAGAATACCAGCTGCCTGCTTCTTCCCTAAATAGTTCTTGCATAATTTGGATGTGTGCTTTGGGTCATTGTCCTGTTGTAGGATGAAATTGGCTCCAATTAAGCACTGTCCACAGGGTATGGCATGGCGTTGCAAAATGGAGTGATAGCCTCCCTTTTACCTTGTACAAATCTCCCACTTTACCAGCACCAAAGCAACCCCAGACCATCACATTACCTCCACCATGCTTGACAGATAGCGTCAGGCACTCTTCCAGCATCTTTTCAGTTGTTCTGCGTCTCACAAATGTTCTTCTGTGTGATCCAAACACCTCAAACTTCGATTCGTCTGTCCATAACACTTTTTTCCAATCTTCCTCTGTCCAATGTCTGTGTGCTTTTGCCCATATTAATCTTTTCCTTTTATTAGCCAGTCTCAGATATGGCTTTTTCTTTGCCACTCTGCCCTGAAGGCCAGCATCCCAGAGTCGCCTCTTCACTGTAGACGTTGACACTGGCGTTTTGCGGGTACTATTTAATGAAGCTGCCAGTTGAGGACCTGTGAGGCGTCTATTTCTCAAACTAGAGACTCTAATGTACTTGTCTTGTTGCTCAGTTGTGCAGCGGGGCCTCCCACTTCTCTTTCTACTCTGGTTAGAGCCTGTGTGTGCTGTCCTCTGAAGGGAGTAGTACACACCGTTGTAGGAAATCTTCAGTTTCTTGGCAATTTCTCGCATGGAATAGCCTTCATTTCTAAGAACAAGAATAGACTGTCGAGTTTCACATGAAAGCTCTCTTTTTCTAGCCATTTTGAGAGCTTAATCGAACCCACAAATGTAATGCTCCAGATTCTCAACTAGCTCAAAGGAAGGTAAGTTTTTTAGCTCCTCTAAACAGCAAAACTGTATACAGCGGTGCTAACATAATTGCACAAGGGTTTTCAAGTGTTTTCTAATCATCCATTAGCCTTCTAACACAGTTAGCAAACACAATGTACCATTAAAACACTGGAGTGATGGTTGCTGGAAATGGGCCTCTATACACCTATGTAGATATTGCATTAAAAACCAGACGTTTGCAGCTAGAATAGTCATTTAACACATTAACAATGTATAGAGTGTATTTCTGATTAATTTAATATTATCTTCATTGAAAAAAACTGTGCTTTTCTTTCAAAAATAAGGAAATTTCTAAGTGACCCTAAACTTTTGAACGGTAGTATATATATAAAACAACAACAATAGTAATAATGTGTATGTGTCCTCACAAGCCTTTAACCCCTACCCGTCCATTTTAGCAGTACATTCTAGCAAAAGGATCAACAGTTACGTCCAGTAGATGGCACGGGAGCTGTGCCCAAGCCATCCGCAGCGTGTGTTGGCTGTTGTAGACCGTCAACATTCCGATGCAACGTCCAGTATTGGAGCTAGCTTAGTTCAGGGCCCTTTAACCTCTTTGATGCAACGGTCACTAGCGACTGTAGCTTCTTGGTAGTTTGGCAGAGGGATGTAATGACGGGGTAAGGACAGGTGAGCCATAATCTACCCGCCACTCAGTCCCTACCTACTTGCACAACCCGTCCTAGGTGACTGCGTACAACTGGGCGACGGTCCCTACGCTCAATACGTGCACGAGAGACAAACAGACAAGGGTACACAGAAGCTAAGGGAAATGGGGCAGTTGCCCACGGCAACACCGTGAGCAACAGGAGTAATGAACGAGCCGAGTCAAACCAGGAGTGTACGAGGTACCAAACGCAGAGCAGGAGCGTAGTCAGTAAAGCCAGTGTCAAAATTAAGCTGAGGTCAATAGTAATAGCTGGAACAGCAGAGCCAGGAAACAAGAGAGAATCACAGGCAAAGACAAGAAGCAAATGAAGGTATACATAGACCGAGGGCGGGAGCTAGAACCGTCTGGCCAGGCTGTGATTGGTTTTCCCACTCCTCAGCCTACCAGCCTGAGTGGTAGCAGATCGAGTCACTCTAACAGACCTAGTAGCAGATGCAGACTGATTAACCACGGGCGTCGACACAGAAGCTGTGTCTGGCAGATCCTTTACAGGGATAGGGCTCTGTCCCCATTGGCACTCCACGACGATATTGTGGGGCGCTGATGGATTGCCATGCCTAACAAAGACTCCCAAGCATGTCATTAAGGGGTTAAACAAATTGTACACAACAAATCACTATATATTTGCTAATATTTACTAATATTTACTTTATTTGCATACAAAAAAATAGTTAATGCAGGATAAATAAAAGTGGGCAGATCCCACCGATTGTGATCAGATTAATTGAAAATTATTCGTGTATGGAGGCATCCCGATTGCAGATATTGGGGGAAATAAGGACAGCGCATATTAGTTTTAAAAGTGTCTGGCAGCCGCCATTGAACTATGCATGTTTACCCAACAGCTGCCTAATGTGTATGGCTAAATTTTTAATTCCTAATGATATTTAAATCTTTACTGTAATTATAATTTCCTTTTTTTCTCTGTGTTTTCTCTGTGTTTTACACTTTCAATTTTAATTACCTGTGTTTTTGCAGATTTTACACCACAAAGAAATATACAAATTAGATCTCCTGACATTTTTTGTTGTTGGAGAAATGCAAAGTATTTCATTGTAGAAGTTCTTGAGATATGATAGATCCTTTACCAAGCCAAAAATCCAGGCAGTTCAGGGCATACAGTTGCAAGAGAAAGTAAGTAAACGTTCTGCCTGAGAGCTCCGTTCCTGCTCTTCCCTAACCCAATCATAAGCTCCTCTATAAGCAGAATTATACCTACCTGATGGTCAGGAAGACCAAGGCTACCACGGGGACTCCTTACCTTACGAGGCAGATGTCTTCAGCCGGCTCCATTCAGCGTTATCTCTCGGACGCTGCTGCTGGAGCACTTCCCAAGATGGCGCCGCTGGAGACGAGACGAGATGGCGCCGGGACTCCGCTTGCAGGGGGGATGTCATCTGCGACTGCTGCTGTATCAGGTACCGAATGTACCCTCTCCTCAGCCCCTGGTCCTTCGGGGCAGTCTACTTCCCCGCTGGTTAGGGAAGAGCGGTATCCTTCTGAGGTGATGCCGGCGCCTCCTGCTCTGGACCGTTTACCACGTGGTGTCTGTCATGGCGTCCTGGTCTCCCCTTCTTCATCCCCCCCATGTGCTGGAACCTGCATCGCCGCCTGCCATCTCTCCCAGGGATCAGAATACCCATTTCTCTCCGCCTGTAACTGGATCTGCTGTCCTGGGGGATGATTTACAGGCCTTGAGACTACAGCTCTCTACATTACCCACTAAACAGGACATGGAGCGCTATGTCAATCGTCTGGAGACGACTTATAAGTCAGAGATACAATCTCTCACGACTAATGTCTCTCAATTGTCCAATCAAGTGCAATCGGAATCACCGTAATAATATTCGGCTTTGGGGCATTCCGGAGGACATTTCTCCTGGGCAACTCCTACCCGCTTTACAGTCTCTGTTTAACTCCTTACTGGAGCGTCCTGCTGGTGATCCTCTGGAGCTGGATAGAGCTCACAGGACTCTTGGCCCTCGTAATCCAGATCCTGATAGGCCTAGAGATGTTCATTTTTTCTCTATCAAAGAGCAGATTATTAGGAAGGCCCGTGATAAAGGCGAAGTTCTATTGAATGGTGTCAAGATCCAGCTGCTGTCTGACCTGTCCAGGATGACTCTGGATAAACGTTGTGTGCTGCGTCCTCTACTGGATGTCCTAAGAGAGCATGAGATTTCTTACTCGTGGGGTCACCCCTTCCAGCTGCAGGTCCGCAAGGATTGAGGGCTGCTGATCGTTAGAGACCCGGTTGATGTTCCTGCTTTTTGCGCTGCTCTCCATTTGCCCAGAGTTTCTCTTCCTGATTGGCCTTATGTTCCACCTCCACTTCCACGATCGCGCAGGCGGGGTCGATCTCCTGCATCTCCTATGGGGCATCGTGGTGGTCGTCCTGCTGATCCGGTGTTATACCTTCCCGATGTCTCCGCCGCAGTTTGCTGTTGGATTTTAATTTTTTGTGTCCATTAATATGAGGCTGTTGCCTGCTGTGTTTCACTGAGGAGACTGCCGCCTGTTTCTTTTCTTTTGTTCTAGGTGGTTACTTCTGGATCACAGGCAGGCCACTTGCTGGTGGTCGCTTGTTGCTGATGAGCTATAAGATTTACTTAAATGTGAATGTTAATATTTTTCTTATTTCTTTTTTATTATTTTTTGCCTGTATGTGCATTTATGCTGACAAGGAATGTATTCAGGGGAGTTCTTTGCTGGGGTTTCTTTATGCTCCTGATAATGCTGTATGCCCTTGGATAGTTATCTTGCTGTGTAATTCCAAATGGCTTGGTTTTTCTTTTCCTTCTTATTTTATATTCTTCTTTAGCTATGTTTATTTTGTCGGTGGGTTGGGGGGCGCGGGACGCTGGCTAGTCCTTGTCCTGACACTTCTCCTCTTAGGGACTCGCTGGTTGTATCCGGTGTCTACTTGCTTGTTTTGTCCTTGATTATATCAAGGAGTGGGTGATTATATCAAGGAGTGGGTGATTGTTTTGCCCGTTTGTCCGTCTTTGTTATCGTGGTTTCCCTTCCCTGTCTGTCTTGTCTTTTTCTTCGCTGCTTTAACTCGTATTTTTGGCTTGGTCATTTTAAGTGCAGTGGAGATGGCACAGTTGAAAGTCTGTACTTTTAATGCTAGAGGACTTAACGTCCCTGAAAAACGCTCGCAGATCCTGTATAACATGCACAAAGAGCGGGTGCATATATTATTCTTACAAGAGACTCATTTTCAGGTGGGCCATACACCACAGTTTACTAATCGATACTATCTTACTTGGTTTCACAGTGCCAACCCGGAGTCCAAGTCCAAGGGTGCTAGTATATGTCTTCATAAATCGCTCTCTCACAGGACCATAGATGTCCTTTTCGACCCGGGTGGTCGTTATGGTTTTCTTAAACTGTCCATCCAGAATAAGATCTTCACGTTGGCTAATTGTTATCTCCCTAATCAGGATCAGGCTCAGGTGTGTCGATTGTTTTTGAGGAAATTAGAGGAGTTTTCGGAGGGTGTTTTAATTGTGGGAGGTGATTTTAATCTGACGTTTGATTATAGGCTTGATACCTTCTCGGGCAGGTCTGCTGTTCCTAAATCACATATGGTGGCATTGAAGAACACAATGTACTCCATGCAGTTGATTGACGTGTGGAGGATTCTCCATCCTCAGGCAAGAGAGTATACTTATTTCTAACCATTGCACAATATGTATAGTCGTCTAGACGCCTTTCTGGTTAGCCACCACTTGCTTACCTGGCATCCTACTTCTGCGGTGGGTTCTATGGTGTGGTCGGATCATGCCCCTGTATTTTTGTCGCTTACATTTCCTAATTCGGTGCCCAACTTTCAGTCATGGAAAATTAATGACAATCTATTGCGCGACGCCGTATGTGTATCGGCTCTTAAGGACATGCTTAATGTCTTTTTTGAGGTACACGGGCGTGACTCTACACCTCTGCCACTCCAGTGGGAAGCACTGAAATGTGTAGTTCGAGGTGTCCTGATACAGCAGGGGGCACGCTTAAAGAGAGAACAGGGGGTAGCTATTGCGCGGCACCTTGATCAGATACGGGACTTGGAATCTTGTCATAAACGCGATCCCTCCTCACAGATTTTTTCGGACCTTACCATAGCGAGAGAATCATTGCGTTCTCCACTAGACCAGTCACACGCTAGGTTTAGGGATCGGATGCGGAAGCATTCTTATGAATTTGCAGACAAATATGGTAGGTCTCTGGCGAAGATTTTACATCCCCGTACACAGGCGTCATACATTCCTAAAATTATGTCTCCCACTGGCGGTGAAGTTCATGATCCGGTTGGCATTACTGAATGTTTCCGACACTATTACTCTGCCTTGTATAATCTCAAAGGACATTTTCATGATATGCCGGCAGACTCGTTGCGGGACAAAATTAACCAGTATGTACATGACACTGCTCTACCGTCCTTGGGGGACGGGGTGGCTTTGGGACTTGAGGAGGATTTCTTGGAATCCGAAGTGGAGTGTGCAATTGGAGACTCTCCTTTGGGCAAAAGTCCAGGCCCGGATGGGTTTTATAAAAAATTTTATAAGACATTTAAAGATCAACTTCCTCCCTTTTTGACGAAAGTCTTTAATCCGGTGTCTTCCTCTTGTCCCTTTGCACCTCAGTCCCTCAAGGCTATTACCCTTCTCCCAAAACCGGGTAAGGATCCTACGATATGCACAAACTTTAGGCCCATCTCACCGATTAATGTCGATGTAAAGCTCTTTGCGAAACTGCTTGCCTCTCGCCTCTCTCCGTTATTGCCTGGCCTGATCATGGATGATCAGGTGGGATTTGTACGTGGTAGAGAATCTCGGGATAATACCAACAAGACCCTTCTTTTAACGTCATATTGCCAAACACGCAAAATACTGATGTGTCTCCTCTCAGTTGATGCCGAAAAGGCTTTTGACAGGGTGCACTGGATGTTTCTCCGTAATGTCTTGATACAGGTTGGCCTTGGCACCACTATGGTGGACAGGATTATGGCATTGTACCGTGGGCCTACAGCTCGAGTTCGAGTTAACATTCTCTTATCTGACTCTTTGTCTATTACTAATGGCACGAGACAGGGGTGCCCACTCTCGCCTCTACTATATGTTTTGGTCATGGAACACCTGGCCATGGCACTGCGGAAGAACCATAACATTAACGGCATATGTGTTTGCGCACAGCATCACAAACTCGCACTCTATGCTGATAATCTTGTGTACATCACAACTCCTATGATTTCTTTGCCATCTTTGACTGGGGAGTTTGAGCGGTTTGGGCATTTGAGCAATTTTAAAGTTAATTACTCTAAATCGGAGGCACTGAATATATCTCTGGATGCTCCTCTTGCTGCTCATCTCGCTCGGGTTTTCCCATTTAAGTGGCAATCTAAGTCCTTAAAATACCTAGGGATACATATCCTTACACATTTGTCTGCCTTGTTTACCTTGAACTACACACCTATCTTACAACGTACCTTGAGGGAATTGGCGGCGTATGGCGGGAGCCGCATGTCGTGGTTTGGGCGTATTAAAGCTGTCAAAATGGATATCTTGCCCAAATTCCTATACATCTTTCAGACCGTCCCTATTGTAGTGCCAGCGTGTTTCTTCCAATCCTTACATAGGGCCATAGCCAAATTTGTATGGGGGTCCTCTAAGCCGCGCATTTGATTTTCTGTCCTTAACCGACCGAAACTGGAGGGGGGCGCGGGTTTGCCAGATTTTAAGCGTTATCATCAAGCTGCGATCCTCATGCGGTTGGTGGACTGGTTCCGCTCAGATGCCGGTAAGCAATGGGTGCGCATCGAGAAGGGAATGTCTTCCCTCGCCTTGTCCTCCTTGCCGTGGTTGACTGCCTCCCAGCGACCAACGTCTTCTTTGCCTTTCCTCACACGTCAATTTCTTGTAGTTTGGGAGCGGATCATTGGTACTCTGGACCTTGTTCACCGTCCGGGTCCTATGACTCCCCTTTTTGATAACCCTTCCTTCCCTCCGGCAGTGGGTGTGGATACATTCCTCTGTTGGGAGAGACGGGGCAGTGGATGTCTGGCTCAGACCCTTACACCTGATGGTTCAATTTTGTCACTGACTGCTGTCTCTCAGGCCTGCCCGGGGAGACAATCAATATGGTGGTCTTATTTTCAGCTGCGTTCCTATCTCTCTTCCATGGGTAATTGTTTAGTGTTGCTACAGGATAAGACTCCTCTGGAACATTACCTGTCCATGACCGCTGCTCCTTCTCACGCACTGTCTCATGTACATGGTGTCCTCCAACCTAGATATTCTTGCACTCAGTTGACATTCACTGCAGCTTGGGATGAGGAAATGGGAGCTCGGCACTCTGAGGAGGAATGGGGAACTTCCTTCTTGCTGGCTCATAAATTACCGACTTCATGTTTTGTTCAGGAGAAGAACTATAAGATACTTAACAGATGGTACCGCTGTCCTTCCTTTTTACATAGGATCTTTCCTAATGTGTCTGCCGATTGTTGGAGGTGTGGGGAGGCTCCTGGAATTATGTTGCATATTTGGTGGGATTGCCCCAAGCTCCGGCCCTTTTGGGAAAAATTTTTTGATCTCGGCAATAAACTTTTTGCCGCTGAAGTGCCTACCTCGGCTTCTGTTGGGTTGCTTTCCTTGGTTCCTGGATCACTCCCACACCTCAAAAAGGGTGTCTTTAGGCATTTTATGACTGCAGCTAGAACTGTCATCCCACGTCATTGGAAGTCTAGTACTGTGCCTTCTTTGAGGGAATGGGTAACGGAGCTGAATGGGATTATGAGGATGGAGGAGCTAATGTCTGCTGATCGGGGTACATCAGAGATCTTTGTTCGTACCTGGTCTATCTGGTCTGGATTCCGGGGTGGTGCTGATCTGCCTCTCTGGCTGGATGGCCTTTTCTGTTGACTGATCATATAGCCAAAACTGTGTGCTTTTGTCCGTTTGTGTTTCCCTTTGTTGTCTCGTGTTTATGTAACTTTGGGTTGAAATTTGCACTTAACCGTGTCATTATTGCTCGTTTGTTCTTTTTTTGTTCTCGGGACTGGTTTCCCTACATTTTGCATTACCTTTGATGTAAATTGGGTATTGATAATTGCCATTAGCTGTTATTATCTTCTTCCCATGGCTTCAGTGGCTGGGAGGCTACCTCCTACCACTGTTCATATGTCTTTGTAACATTTTATACAGTCTGAATTTATTATGCTGCACTGCGTGCAAACTTTATCAATTTTGTGAGATGGTTTATATGCTCTGTTATGTTTTCTACTCTAATAAAATTGTTTTGATAAAGAAAGAAAAAAAAAGAAAGTAAGTAAACCCTTTGGAATTACCTGGATTTCTGCATTGATTACTAATAAAATGTGGTCTGAAGTCACAATTATAGATAAACACAATATAACTAGACTTAGAACATGCAGTTCTACTGGTCATGTCTTTTATTGAGCATATTGATTAAACATCCACAGTGCAGGAAGAAAAAGTAAGTGAACACTTGAATTTAATAACCTGTAAATCCCCTTTAGCACCAATACTATGGCGACATAATATAGAAGCATGGTCTGAGTAAGTGTCTACATTGAGAACTGTGCTACAAATCTTCTTCTTATTGTTTGCATTCAGGGTGATATAAACTGTGCATCTGTTACCCACCTATTTGCATTGATCTCTTGCATTATATCTCCGAATGAATTTGCTTTTTGCATGATCCCTTTTTTTTTCCTCTTAACAACACAAATGGCGGGAAACGCAGTGGGACGCTTTGTTAGGGAATTCTGAGGGAGGACTAGGGTTAGTGGATGGGGCTACCCCTTCCTGGGTGAGTGCTACTGTTTAGTAATAATTTGCTTAGCTTACATATAATTTGTGTTCAATTATTGATCCAATATTTACTCAGTGATAGCTAAGTAACCATTGTATATTTGAGGGAAAAGGGGAAAATTGTTATGTGATCTATTAATATTTAACTTTTATTAGTATACATTAAAATAAACAATTGATCTAAAAATCCAATGGTGCAATCAAATATGTGTGAGTGACCCACAAACTCACATACCCTTTGGCCATATAGCAATGTAATGTTAGATAATGATTTGATTTTACATAAAATAGTGTGCTGTCAAATGTAGTCACAGTAGGAAGCATGTATGCTTCTGTGCTGCCTGTACTAACAGGCAGCGCAGTACAAGTAAATTTGGATTATCATATCGGCAAGAGCCGTGTGGGAACTCTTAGGAGAGTCAAGAGACAGTAAAGTGTGATATCAAGCTGTGACAGCAGCAATTTAATAATTGATAGTACTTGTGAATTCACATAGGATAGTGTGCTGCCAGCTTCGGTCACAGTAAGGAGCACGTAGACTTCTGTGCTGCCTAGGTTAAGAAGCAGCACAGTATAGATAAATTTGGATTATCATCTCAGCAAAGGCCCTCCAAGGATGGTCCAGGGACAATGAGATGTCAAGTTGTGACAGCACAGTAGGTCAGGACAAGTGTTGCCAAATGTATTGTCATGCGGTTGTGTTGCAGCACAGTATGAATGTGTACCTGCCGTCTGCGCTCTCACGCTGGTGTCCCTGACTGCCGGAGCAGCAGCGTGGAGAGCACCTATGGCTGCACAGTGCAACAGCGCTCAGCTGTCAGCCGGGACAGCGGTGTCAGTGAGCCGTCCTGAAGTCGGGCTCTGCTCTCAACAGTGTAAGACCCAGCATGTACGCTGTGTCTGAGAGCAGGGCGACAGGAACCCTAGCGCTGTGATATCAAAATAACCCTGCAGGACAAACAGTCCTGCAGGGCAGGGACCGCGCTCTACTTCCGTGAGTTGAACGGGGTAGCAACGCGGAAGAGACCGCACGGAAAATTCACAGGCGGTCAAAAGTAAATGTGGCAGCTAAATGGGAAATCACACCCAGCTGCTGGTATGAGACACAGCGGGGGGTGTGTTGCTAGCTATATTGTTCTGCTAGCTAGACAACTGACGGCTGTGAGCCGTTCAGTCAGAAATTGTAGTTAGACTAGTGACCGATTGATATGAGCTGTGCAGCTAAGGCCATATGTTGCACCATGGACATGTAAAAGTGCTAAGCACCCGACGCGCGTTTCGCCAGCATTCTGGCTTCTTCTAGGGGTGGGGGACCGCCATTAAACTGCCCTATAAATAGGGCAGTAAATGATTGACAGCCAGGCCAGCCAATCCTAAACCTGGAAAAAAATTGCAATAGTCAAAATAACAAATGACCAGATTAAATAAAGAAACTTGAATTGTACAGGGTGGGCCATTTATATGGATACACCTAAATAAAATGGGAATGGTTGGTGATATTAACTTCCTGTTTGTGGCACATTAGTATATGGGAGGGGGGAAACTTTTCAAGCTGGGTGTTGACCACGGCGGCCATTTTGAAGTCGGCCATTTTGTATCCAACTTTAGTTTTTTCAATGGGAAGAGGGTCATGTGACACATCAAACTTATCGAGAATTTCACAAGAAAAACAATGATGTGCTTGGTTTTAACGTTACTTTATTCTTTCATGAGTTATTTACAAGCTTCTCTTTGTTTACAGCCATTGACATGTCGCAGAGGTTAACACGTGAGGAGCGGATAGAAATTGTGTTGATGTCTGGTGAACGCAGTACCCGGGTCATTGCAGCAGATTTCAATGCAAGACACCCTACGAGACCACCCATCTCCCATGCTACAGTTTGCAAACTGCTTGCCAAGTTTCGTGAAACTGGTTCAGTGTTGGATTTGCCCAAATATGGACGCATGAAAACTGTCACTAATGAAGAAACATCAGTGGCTGTCCTAGCTTCATTCAGCAAGAGCCCACAGCGTAGCACTCGCCGCATGTCACTGGAGAGTGGCATCAGTCCAACATCCCTTCGGCGGATATTAGCTACTCACAAATGGCACCCTTACAAACTCCAGCTGCTGCAGCATCTCAACGGAAAGACCCAGATCAAGGCACTGAATTTGCAGAATGGGCAAAACCAAAATTGGAACATAACCCTCAGTTTACACAGAACATTTTGTTCAGTGATGAGGCAAAATTTCATGTGAATGGTGAAGTTAACAAACAAAACCACCGCTATTGGTCTGACACTAACCCACATTGGATAGATCCCTCCAAGACTGTTGGAACACAAAAATTGATGGTATGGTGTGGTATATGGGGTACAAAGATAGTGGGGCCATTCTTCATCAATGGAAACCTCAAGGCCACGGGATATCTGAAATTGCTACATGATGATGTGTTTCCCTCTTTATGCACTGAAGCTGGCACGTTCCCTGAGTTTTTCCAGCAAGGTGGTGCACCACCACATTATGGGTGTCAGGTCCGAGCATTCCTAGATTAACAGTTTCCTGGAAAGTGGATTGGTGGTCGTGGGCCAGTTGAATGGCCCCCTAGGTCTCCCGATCTGACCCCCTTAGACTTTTATCTTTGGGGTCATCTAAAGGCAATTGTCTATGCTGTGAAGATACGAGATGTGCAGCAACTGAAACTACGGATACTGGAAGCCTGTGCTAGCATTTCTTCTGCGGTGTTGCTATCAGTGTGTGAAGAGTGGGAGAAGAGGGTTGCATTGACAATCCAACACAATGGGCAGCACTTTGAACACATTTTATAAGTGGTCAGAAACTTGTAAATAACTCATGAAAGAATAAAGTAACGTTAAAACCAAGCACACCATTGCTTTTCTTGTGAAATTCTCGATAAGTTTGATGTGTCACATGACCCTCTTCCTATTGAAAAAACTAAAGTTGGATATAAAATGGCTGACTTCAAAATGGCCGCCATGGTCAACACCCAGCTTGAAAAGTTTCCCCCCTCCCATATACTAATGTGCCACAAACAGGAAGTTAATATCACCAACCATTCCCATTTTATTTAGGTGTATCCATATAAATGGCCCACCCTGTAGATATCCATGGCTGGCTAAATAATTGATAATGGCATGTAGATGCCTAGATGAATGTTGTCTGAAATTAACAAAGCCAGAAGAATTACACATGAGGAAAATAATCAAAAAATTATAAATCATAAAATTATGATATGAAGAAAATAAAAATTATTCTGAATTTTTGTTAATATGAATTATCTATGAAGAGGTTTCAGGTGGGACCTGCATTTTCACCAAAAAGTCTGATATTAAAGAAAACCACCGAACCCAAAATTCTCATTCAGGCCAAATGGATTGACTGTATTGAAGTTGAAAATCCACTCATTTTCCTTTTTGAGGAGTGCCAAGTCTAAATCTCCCCTTCTGATGCCAAGGCGTATTTGACATATAGCCCAGCCTTTAAGAGTAGTCCAATTTAGTTTATGCTTGATTTTAAAGTGTCTGGCTATTGGGGTCGGGCAGAATGGTTTATTTTTAGACTGGCATTCACTTAGAATTTTGTCATAATTGACGGACATGTTCTCTGATACGGATACGTAGTTGTCTCACTGTTTTACCAATAAATTTGAGGCCACACGGACATTCAAGACAGTAAACCACGCCATGTGTATTACACCTGATGTGGTCTCTGATGCAATGCTTAGTGCCATATGCATCTATAAAATATATTTTTTCTACCAAAACTCTGCAAACCCTGCACATTTTGCAGGGATAGAATCCAGGATTCAGAGTAGTCTTACTTCTGCTCTCTCTTGAGAAATGGCTCCGTACTAATATGTTCGAAATGGTATTTCCCTTTCTATATCCCAAGGATACTCTATTTCCCAAAAAGTTCCTCAGTATTGGGTCACTAAGCAGAATGTTCCAGTGACGATTGAGGACGTTGTTCATTTCGTCCCAATTTTCATGGAAATCCGTAATAAAACGCGGTTGTTCTCGTCCCCTATCTACTTTCACCTTTGGGATTAACCGCGTCTGGCGTTCAGTTCTCAGCGCCCAGTTATATGCCTTCTTAATGCTTTTTTTAGAATAATTCCTCACTGATAATCTGTTCTTTAATTCTGCTGCCCTTATTTTAAAAAGCTGGAAGGTGGAACAATTTCGTCTGAGACGCAAGAATTCCCCCTTTGGGATCCCTTTAATGGTGTTTACTGAGTGAGCACTAGTGGCGTCTAAAAGGCTATTTGTAGCCGTATCCTTACGAAACAAATCAATCTCAATTATTCCGTGTTCATTTATGAAGAACTTCACATCTAGAAAAGGAATTGAGTGTTGATCGTATGCCAAGGTCAATTTTAGGTTGAAGTAATTGGTGTTCAAAATTTTTATAAAATTTTCCAAATCGTTGGCGGAACCATTCCAAATGAACATAATGTCATCAATATAACGCTACCAAATATTGATATTAGCTGTAGAATTATCCATTGAGGGACAGAAGACAAATTTTTCTTCCCACCAACCGAGATAGAGATTCGCAAAGGTTGGTGCTACTGCCGCTCCCATCGCCGTTCCGCGTATTTGTAAGTAGAACCGTCCATCAAAAACAAAATAATTGTGTTTGAGAATGAATCTAAGTGCACGTAGGACAAAGGTCCTACGGGTGGGAATGTAGTTTTCTTTTCTAAGTAGAAAGAATTCAACTGCAGTACAACCCGTGTCGTGGTCAATGCTGGTGTATAGGGACTCCAGATCACAGGTAGTTAGCCATTCATTCGCCTCCAGGGAGCTACCATCCAGGTCCTTTAGGATTTGCATAGTGTCCCTGGTGTGGGAAGGTAACTGGTAGACAAATTCTCGCAATTCTTGATCCAACCAGTGATTACAATTTTCTGTCAGGTTTCCCACACCAGAGACAATAGGCCTCCCTGGGGGGTTAGTCGGGTTCTTATGGATCTTGGGTAAAAGGTAAAAGGTTGCAATTCTAGGATCTTGCACTTTGAGAAAATCTCTCTCGGTAGCGTTAATTGCCCCTCTTTCAAAACCTTCTAGAATCATGTCATTGTATTCAGTGACAAACTGTGCTGTGGGGTCACCCCATAGTGGGCGATAACATGCTTTATCCATTAAGTGTCTCTTCGCCTCATGCAGGTACTGATCTTTAGACCATATGACCACATTTCCCCCTTTGTCAGAGTTTTTAAAAACCATATCCTCCCACTTGTTCATTTCTTGCAAAGCCCTTTCTTCATCTGGACTAAGATTATTAAATGGGCATTTAGCGGGCAGTGATAGTAGATCATGTGCTACTAAATCTATAAAGACTCTGATCGCCGGACAGCTATCAAGTGAGGGCATAACACGGTTTTTAGATTGAATTTTCTTTTTGTTTTTATTGGAAATTGAAAAACCCATCTCATTCCCCTCCATTGTGGTGTAATTCTCAAGAAGTAATTCTTCCAAGTCCCTAAGTGTATTCTGTTCTACATCTGAAAGAGAGTCTATGTTCCCTGTGTTGGTTGAATCGTTATAAGGGTATGTTCACACGGCCAAATTTCAGACGTATACGAGGCGTATTATGCCTCGTTTTACGTCTGAAAATAGGGCTCCAATACGTCGGCAAACATCTGCCCATTCATTTGAATGGGTTTGCCGACGTACTGTGCAGACGACCTGTCATTTACGCATCGTCGTTTGACAGCTGTCAAACGACGACTCGTAAAAATACAGCCTCGTCAAAAGAAGTGCAGGACACTTCTTTCAGACGTTTTTGGAGCTGTTTTCTCATAGACTCCAATGAAAACAGCTCCAAAAACGAGTTGGTAAAAAAATGAGTTGGTAAAAATGCGAGTTGGTAAAAAACGTCTGAAAAGCAGGGTCTGTTTTCCCTTGAAAACAGCTCTGGATTTTCAGACGTTTTGGTTGACTACGTGTGAACATACCCTTAGGATAAATGGTTGACTTATTGAATAGCTTCCGATAATAGAGTTTGCGTCCAAATAAATGGAGATCTTTGATGACTGTAAATTTATTTAGTCTTGTGGTTAGACAGTAATTGAAACCTTTTTTAAGGACTGAAATTTGTGAATTGGTCAATGCATGTTTGGAAAGATTAATGACTCTGAGACAATTCTCACGCGTGTCACTTATGTTGGTGTTAATTTCTTGTGGGTTCTCTGGTGACCTCCTCTCCCTTGTTGGGAGCCCCTGAAGCCCCATCTCCCTCTGTCCCGTAAAAAAGGGACCTCGGTGTGATTGTCAGACTTCATGGACAGAATATTTTGTCTTCCAGGGTATCTAGCCTGGGACTGTTGCGGGTCTACATCAGAGTCTGAGGGATCTGTACCATCAGTCCCGGTATCGGAGAAGTCATGTGAGTCACTGGGTTCAGTATTATTTTGCACCCTATTATGCTGACTTTTATTTAGCCTTAAGGATTTTGTTTTACCCCAGTGATAGATCTCACCTTTGGAGTAGTCTGCCTTGTCACAAGAATATTTCTTTCTCTTTCTATTCTTAATCTTGGTTTCTACCTGATCAATATGATCCAATGTTCTTTTGAACGCTTCCGTAAATTGTGCTGAGCTCTCATGGCTTTCCAAATTAGGTGTGAGGGCTTCAAGGTCCTTCTCCACAATGTTAAGTATATGGGTCTCATCCTCAATTAGAATGCCCATGAGTGTTCTAGAGCATTCTGACAATGCTGTTTCCAATCTCACCCTTAGCCCAGGTTTAGACAATTCGTATGAGGGAAAAAGTGGGATGTGAAGACCCCTAGAAATTAGACCTTGCTCCAGATACAGTTCGAGCGTTGATTTTGTCCATATTGATTGGACCTGCCTGATTTGTAAGTTTTTTAATTTTTTGAGGAGATCATCTATATGTAGTTCAGCCGGTATTGTCCCCTGGTTACTATCCTGGCTACCTGAAAAAACACTCGTGACATCTTCTTTCTGACATAACATTCTATGTTTCAATTGATCTGTAATTTTAGCCATAGCCATAATATCTATAAAATTAATTATGTGGACTTGATGGCCAGAGTGTGTCCAAACAGGACACGAAAATGTACAGGTAATGTGTGGAGGACCACCTATCACACAATAATATAGACAATAGATCACATTGGTGTACACCACCTGAGTAAGTTGTATATTTGAGGGAAGAAGGAAAAGGGGAAAATTGTTATGTGATCTATTAATATTTAACCTTTATTAGTATTGTTAAGGATCTGCCAGGCACAGCTTCTGTATCCACGCCCATAGGTAATCAGTCTGCACCTGCTCCTATGTCTGTGAGACTGACTCCATCTTCCACCACTCAGGATGGCAGGCTTAGGAGTGGGAGAGCCTATCACAGCCTGGCCAGACAGAGCTAGCTCCCGCCCTCTGTCTATTTATACCTGCCTTTCCTGTTCCTCCTTGCTTGTGATTCTTCTCTGTTGGTTTCCTGGCCCTGCTGCAGCTTCTTGAACTACTTGTCCCTGCTTCGTATTGACCCTGGCTTACTGACTACTCTTCTGCTCTGCGTTTGGTACCTCGTACACTCCTGGTTTGACTCGGCTTGTTCACTACTCTCCTGCTCTGCGTTTGGCACCTCGTACTCTCCTGGTTTGACTCGGCTCGTTTACTACTCTTGTTGCTCACGGTGTTGCCGTGGGCAACTGCCCTGTTTCCCTTTGTTCTGTGTTTCCTTGTCTGGTTGTCTGTCGTGCACTTACTGAGTGAAGGGACCGTCGCCCAGTTGTACCCCGTCGCCTAGGGCGGGTCGTTGCAAGTAGGCAGGGACTGAGTGGCGGGTAGATTAGGGCTCACTTGTCTGTTTCCCTATCCCTGTCATTACATAATCACAAGCCCATATACCTACTCTACCCTGGTCCCTCACACCACTATGGACCCCCTTGAGACCCTGGTTCAGCGAATGCAGGGTCTCTCCCTACAGGTCCAGGCCCTGGCTCAGAGGGTCAACCAGCCTGATGCTACCATGGTAGTGCCCCTCACCTCACCTCTTGAACCCCACCTCAAGTTGCCTGACCGATTCTCAGGGGACCGGAAGACTTTTCTCTCCTTTCGGAAGAGTTGTAGGTTCTATTTTCGTTTAAAGCCCCACTCCTCAGGTTCTGAGAGCCAGCGGGTGGGTATAATTATGTCCCGGCTCCAGGAAGGGCCCCAAGAATGGGCCTTCTCCTGATGCCCCTGAACTTTCCTCCGTTGATCTTTTCTTTTCTGCTCTCAGACTCATTTATGACGAGACTGACAGGACTGCCTTTGCCGAGAGTCAGCTGGTGACCTTACGTCAGGGTAAGAGACCTGTTGAGGAGTATTGCTCTGACTTTAGGAAGTGGTGCGTAGCTTCTCGGTGGAATGACCCTGCCTTAAGGTGCCAGTTTAGGTTGGGTCTGTCGAACGCCCTGAAAGACCTGCTAGTTAGCTATCCCTCTTCTGACTCCCTAGACCAGGTTATGGCTTTAGCGGTACGACTTGACCGACGTCTCAGGGAACGACAACGTGAACGTTTATGTGTTTTCTCCTCTGACTCCCCCATGATGCCTCCCGAGGTTCCGTTGCTTCGTTCTTCCATGGAAGACTCGGAGGTACCTATGCAACTCGGGGCCTCCGTGTCCCCCCATCAACGTAGAGAGTTCCGCAGGAAGAATGGTCTCTGCTTCTATTGTGGGGATGACAAGCATCAAGTGAACACCTGTCATAGGCGTAAGAATAAGCAGCCGGAAAACTTCCGCGCCTAAGTGATCATCGGGGAGGTCACTTGGGCGCACAGGTATTTCCCGTAAATATGAAACGTAATAAAATCTTGCTTCCCTTTCAGGTCTCTTTTGGTGGTAGGTCTGCTACCGGCAGTGCCTTCGTGGATTCAGGGTCGTCTGCTAATATCATGTCTGTGGAATTTGCTATGTCTCTAGCTATGCCTTTGATTGATTTGCCTAAACCTGTCCCGGTAGTGGGTATCGACTCCACTCCTCTTGCTACCGGTTATTTTACACAGCATACCCCTGTTTTTGAATTCCTTGTTGGCTCCATGCATTTGGAGCAGTGCTCTGTACTGTTGATGCAGGGATTATCGTCCGATTTGGTTTTAGGCCTTCCCTGGTTGCAGTTGAATAATCCCACGTTTGACTGGAATACTGGGGATCTTACCAAATGGGGTAATGAATGCTTAACGTCATGTTTTTCAGTTAATTCTATTTCTCCCCCTGAGGAGGTGAACACGCTACCTGAGTTTGTTCAGGACTTCGCTGATGTTTTCTCTAAGGAGGCCTCCGAAGTGTTACCTCCTCATAGAGAATACGATTGCGCTATTGAATTGGTACCAGGAGCTAAGCTCCCTAAGGGTAGGATATTTAATCTTTCTTGTCCCGAACGTGAAGCCATGAGAGAGTATATCCAGGAATGCCTGGCCAAGGGTTACATTCGCCCCTCTACTTCTCCGGTAGGTGCTGGCTTCTTCTTCGTAGGGAAGAAGGATGGTGGTCTTAGGCCATGCATTGACTACCGTAACTTGAATAAGGTCACTGTAAGGAACCAGTATCCCCTTCCTTTGATTCCTGATCTCTTTAATCAGGTTCAGGGGGCCCAATGGTTTTCTAAGTTTGATCTACGGGGGGCGTATAACCTTATCCGCATCAAAGAGGGGGATGAGTGGAAGACTGCGTTTAACACGCCCGAAGGTCATTTCGAATACCTCGTCATGCCCTTTGGGTTGTGTAATGCTCCTGCGGTCTTCCAGAATTTCATAAATGAGATTTTAAGAGATTACCTGGGGGTATTTCTTGTAGTGTACCTTGATGACATACTGGTGTTTTCCAAGGACTGGTCCTCCCACATTGAGCATGTCAAGAAGGTGCTCCAGGTCCTTCGGGAAAACAAACTGTTTGTGAAAACCGAAAAATGTGTGTTTGGGGTACAGGAGATACAATTTTTGGGTCAAATCCTCACTCCTCATGAATTCCGCATGGACCCCGCCAAGGTCCAGGCTGTGGCGGAATGGGTCCAACCTGCCTCCCTGAAGGCGTTACAGTGTTTCTTGGTGTTCGCTAATTATTACAGGAGATTTATTGCTAACTTCTCGGTCATCGCTAAGCCTCTTACGGACCTCACTCGCAAAGGTGCTGATCTCCTCCACTGGCCTCCTGAGGCTGTCCAGGCTTTTGAGGTCCTTAAGAAGTGCTTTATCTCGGCCCCGGTGCTGGTTCAGCCCAATCAAATGGAGCCATTTATCGTGGAAGTTGACGCATCCGAGGTGGGAGTGGGGGCTGTCTTGTCCCAGGGTACCAGGTCCCTCACCCATCTCCGTCCCTGTGCCTACTTCTCCAGGAAGTTTTCGCCCACTGAGAGTAACTATGATATTGGCAACCGCGAACGCTTAGCCATTAAATGGGCATTTGAAGAGTGGCGCCACTTCCTGGAGGGGGCTAGGCACCAGGTAACGGTCCTTACCGACCACAAGAATCTGGTTTTCCTAGAATCTGCCCGGAGGCTAAACCCGAGACAAGCTCGATGGGCGCTATTTTTTACCAGATTCAACTTTTTGGTTACCTATAGGGCTGGGTCTAAAAATATTAAGGCCGATGCACTGTCGCGTAGCTTCATGGCCAGCCCTCCTTTGGAGGAAGATCCTGCTTGTATTTTGCCTCCTGGTATAATCATTTCTTCTATTGATTCTGATTTAGTCTCTGAAATTGCGGCTGATCAAGGTTCAGCTCCCGGGAACCTTCCTGAGGACAAGCTGTTTGTTCCCCTGCAATTCCGGCTAAGGGTACTTAGGGAAAATCATGACTCTGCACTATCTGGTCATCCAGGCGTCCTGGGTACCAAACACCTCATTGCCAGAAACTATTGGTGGCCGGGGTTGCGTAAAGACGTTAAGGCCTACATCGCCGCTTGTGAGGTTTGTGCTAGGTCCAAGACTCCCAGGTCCCGACCAGCGGGCTTACTACGTTCTTTGCCCATTCCCCAGAGACCTTGGACCCATATCTCCATGGATTTTATCACCTATTTGCCTTCATCTCAATGCAAGTCGGTGGTGTGGGTTGTAGTAGACCGCTTCAGTAAGATGTGCCACTTTGTGCCCCTCAAGAAACTACCCAATGCCAAGACGTTAGCTATCATGTTTGTCAAACACATCCTGCGTCTCCATGGGGTCCCTGTCAATATTGTTTCGGACAGAGGGTACAATTTGTTTCATTGTTTTGGAGTTCCTTCTGTAAAAAGTTGGAGATTGATCTGTCCTTCTCCTCTGCCTTCCATCCTGAAACTAATGGCCAAACCGAGAGGACTAATCAATCTCTAGAACAATATTTAAGGTGTTTTATCTCTGACTGTCAATATGATTGGGTCTCATTCATTCCCCTCGCCGAATTTTCCCTTAATAACCGGGTCAGTAACTCGTCAGGGGTCTCCCCTTTTTCTGTAATTTTGGGTTTAATCCACGGTTCTCCTCCGTTTCACCTGGTAGTTCCAACAATCCCGAGGTAGAGGTCGTTCATCGGGAACTGTGCACAGTCTGGGCCCAGGTTCAGAAGAACCTAGAGGCGTCCCAGAGCGTACAAAAAACTCAGGCTGATAGAAGACGTTCTGCTAACCCCTTGTTTATGGTCGGGGATCTGGTGTGGTTATCGTCTAGGAACTTGCGCCTTAAGGTCCCGTCCAAGAAGTTTGCTCCCCACTTTATTGGGCCGTATAAGGTCATTGAAGTCCTCAATCCTGTCTCCTTCCGACTGGAGTTGCCCCCATCTTTTCGAATACACGACGTGTTTCATGCCTCCCTCCTTAAACGCTGCTCCCCGTCCTTGGCTCCCTCGAGGAAACCTCCTGTTCCCGTTCTCACCCCTGAGGGGGTGGAATTCGAGGTGGCCAAGATTGTGGACAGCAAGATGGTCCAAGGCTCCCTCCAGTACCTGGTTCATTGGAGAGGATACGGGCCTGAGGAGAGGACTTGGGTACCCGCCCGGGATGTTCACGCTGGGGTATTGGTCAGGAAGTTCCACCTTCGTTTCCCCAATAAACCAGGTCCACTTAGAAAGGGTCCGGTGGCCCCTTATAAAAGGGGGGGTACTGTAAAGGATCTGCCAGGCACAACTTTTGTGGATACGCCCATAGGTAATCAGTCTGCACCTGAATCTATGTCTCGGAGACTGACTCCATCTTCCACCACTCAGGATGGCAGGCTTAGGAGTGGGAGAGCCTATCGCAGCCTGGCCAGACTCAGCTAGCTCCCGCCCTCTGTCTATTTATACCTGCCTTTCCTGTTCCTCCTTTGCTTGTGATTCCTCTCGTGTGGTTTCCTGGCCCAGCTACAGCTTCTAACACTTTGATCCTGCTCCATACTGACCCTGGCTTACTGACTACTCTCCTGCTCTGCGTTTGGTACCTCGTACACTCCTGGTTTGACTCGGCTCGTTTACCTCTCTTGTTGCTCACGGTGTTGCCACGGGCAACTGCCCCAATTCCCTTAGCTTTGTGTACCCTTGTCTGTTTGTCTCGTGCACTTACTGAGCGTAGGGACCGCCGCCCAGTTGTACCCCGTCGCCTAGGGCGGGTCGTTGCAAGTAGGCAGGGACAGAGTGGCGGGTAGATTAGGGCTCACTTGTCCGTTTCCCTACCCCCATCATTACAGTAACACTGTCTGGGTGGTGGTGGACCGGTTCTCTAAGATGGCTCATTTTATCCCGCTGACCGGCCTACCTTCTGCTCCTCATCTGGTGAGTCTCTTCATTCTACACATCTTTCGCTTGCATGGCTTGCCTCTTCACATCGTGTCAGATCGGGGTGTTCAGTTTACCTCTAAGTTCTGGACAGCCCTCTGTAAACTCCTGGGTGTGAGTTTGGACTTTTTCTCTGCCTATCACCCCCAGTCCAATGGGCAAGTTGAGAGGATCAACCAGATTATGGAAAATTATCTCTGCCACTTCATCTCTTCACAGCACGATAACTGGGTACAGCTTCTCCCATGGGCCGAGTTTTCATACAACAACCACACAAGTGAGTCCACCACTTCCACTCCGTTTCACATTGTGTACAGTCAACATCCCAGAGTCCCTCTTCCTGTATCAACTTCATCTCAGGTACCCGCTGCTGACTCTGCATATGGGGACTTCCTGCAAATCTGGCAACAGACCCGGTCCTCTATTTTGCTGGCGGTAGATCGCATGAAGCGAAAGGCAGATACTAAGAGAAGAGAGCCGCCTCAGTATCTTCCTGGGACTAAAGTCTGGCTGTCCTCTCGGAACATTCGCTTGAGGGTGCCTTCATACAAGTTTGCTCCCAGGTTCCTTGGTCCTTTCGAGATCCTGCAACAAATCAACCCTGTCTCCTATAAGCTGCCTCCTATAAGCTGCCTCCTACCCTCAGAATCCCTAACTCCTTCCTTGTGTCCCTCCTGAAACCAGTGGTCCTGAACCGCTACAGCAAGACTTCTAGTTCCACAGTTGCTTCCTGCGGTCCTCCTAATGTATTCGAGGTAAAGGAGATCCTGGACTGCAAAAGGGTAGGAGGAAGGACTTTCTATTTGGTGGACTGGAGAGGGTTTGGTCCTGAGGAGAGGTCCTGGGAGCCAGAAGAGAACCTCAGCGCTCCTGCTCTTATTAAAAAGTTCCTCTCTCACTCTGGCCCCAAGAATAGGGGGCGTAAGAGGGGGGGTACTGTAGCGTCCGTGGCCGCGGGCCGTCGGGTTTACTCACCTCCCGACGCCCGCAGCCATGGATCTGTGAGCGCTGGTCTCCGTCTCCCTCCTAGGAGACGCCAGCGCTCACTTACGCTCCGTTTGGCTGTGTCCCGTAGGGTGTGCGCGCACGCTCGCGCCCGGCCTTAAAGGGCCAGCGCGCGCAAATAGGAAATCGTCATCATCATCAACTGCCACGATTTACTGGTCTATAAGAAGGCTCCTGGCCTTCTAATCCTTGCCTGAGCGTTGTTAGATTTCCTAGTCTGTCTTGCAAATGGTCCCTTAGTGTTTCCCGTTCCTGTTGTTACCCGTGCCTTGTTCCCCGTTCCTGTTTCCCGTGCTTTGCCTTAGTATCAAGTCGTGCCATGTCCTGTGTCATCTGCCACGTCCAGAGGAATCTGCCACGTCCTGTGTCATCTGCCACGTCCAGAGGAATCTGCCACGTCCTGTGTCATCTGCCACGTCCGGAGGAATCCGCCACGTCCTGTGTCATCTGCCACGTCTGGAGGAATCCGCCACGTCCTGTGTCATCTGCCACGTCCGGAGGAATCCGCCACGTCTGGCGCAACTTGCGGCTCCTGTGTCATCCACCACGTTTGGCGCCATCTGCTGCACCGATCTCATCTGTGCCAGAGCTGCGGCCACCGTCTGGACTATCCAGGTACCCTTGTGCGGGACATTGTATTTCTGGGGTTTCCTGTGGTTTGACCAGCTGCCTTTTTGCTACGGCGGTACGGCCTAGTGGGTCCACTAACCCGCTTCGTGACAGCGCTGGGTTTAAAAGGAAGTAATATTCCAATGTTATTCTATATGTATTAAAATGTCAGTATCCAAAGGGGTGGATGCATCAGATAGCAGGCCTACGCGTTTCGGACAAGTCACTTGTCCTTACTCTTGGCGTGTTAGAGATCACTGCATGACCTTTAGTGGCATAGAAATTCCATATAAAAGGTTTATTTTTTTTATTAGCTTTTTCTAGTCCTGTGTTCCTTTCTGTCCTTTTATATAAAAAAAAAAAAGTTTATTCGAAAAGTTAATACAAGGAATGGATCTGAAAACGACAGCGCTGTAACTTTTTCTACTCTTATGTTCATCTTTTCCCTTTTTGTTTTTGTTTTTAGAAAAAAACAATGGAATTTCTGAACTAACCCTTGTTTTTCATGCTCAATATTAACCCCTTCCATCTTTGGCCACTTTTGACCTTCCTGACAGAGTCTCATTTTTCAAATCTGACATGTTTCAATTTATGTGGTAATAACTTCGGAATGCTTTTACCTATCCAAGCAATTCTGAGATTGTTTTCTCGTGAGACATTGGACTTTGTTACTGGCAAAATTTGCTCGATTCGTTCAGTATTTAATTGTGAAAAACACCAAAATTTTGCAAATAATTACGAAAATTTGCATTTTTCTAAATTAAAATGTATCTGCTCGTAAAACAGCCAGTTATACCACACAAAATTGTTGCTAATACATCCCCCATATGTCTACTTTAGATTGGCATAGTTTTTTTTAACATCCTTTTATTTTTCTAGGACATTACAAGTCTTAGAACTTTAGCAGCAATTTCTCACATTTTCAAGAAAATTTCAAAAGGCTATTTTTACAGGGGCCAGTTCAGTTGTGAAGTGGCTGTGAGGGCCTTATATGTTAGAAACCCCCAATAAGTCACCCCATTTTAAAAACTTCACCCCTCAAAGTATTCAAAACAGCATTTAGAAAGTTTCTTAACCCTTTAGACGTTTGACAGGAATTTGATGCAAAGTAGAGGTGAAATTTACAACTTTCCTTTTTTTTTTTTTTGCAGAAATTAATTTAATCCATTTTTTTGTAACACAGAAAGTTTTACCAGAGAAATGCAACTCAATATTTATTTCTTAGGCTCTGCAGATTTAGGAAATGTCCCACATGTGGCCCTAGTGTGGTAGTGTACTGAAGCACAGGACTCAAAAGCAAAGGAGCACCTAGAGGATTTTTGGGCGTTCTTTTTATTAGAATATATTTTAGGCACAATGTGTAAATCCCCCAAAAGTGAACCCATTTGGGAAACTACACACCTCAAGGAAATTATCTAGGGGTATAGTCAGCATTTTGCCCGCACAATTTTTTTGCAGAAATTATTGGAATTCGGCAGTGAAAATTAAAATCTATATTTTTTTCAAAGAAGATGTAGGTTTAGCTTTTTATTTTTTCATTTCCACAAGGACTAAAGGGGAAAAGGCACCACAAAATTTGTAAAGCAATTTCTCCCGACTAAAATAATACCCCATATGTGGTCATAAATGGCTGTTTGGACACACGGCAGGGCTTAGAAGGGAAAGAGCACCATTTGGCTGTTGATCACATTTAGCTGGAATGGTTTGCGGAGGCCATGTCACATTTGCAAGGCCCCTGAGGATGACAAAACATTGAAAACACCCAAAAAGTGACTCCATTTAGGAAACTACACCCCTTGAAGAATTCATCTACGGGTGTAGTGAGCATTTCGACCCCACAGGTGTTTCATAAAATTTATTAGAATTGGGCAGTGAAATAAAAACAATCCCTTTTCTTCAATAAATTTTCTCAACAAATAAAAGAAAAAAAGAACCCAACATTTGTAAACCAACTTCTCCCTAGTACGGCAATACCCCATATGTGGTCAAAAACTGCGGTTTGTGCACACGGCAAGGATCAGAAAAGAAGGAGCACATTTGGCTTTTGGAGTACAGATTTTGCTGGATTGGTTTCTGGTCGCTATGTCGCATTTTCAAAGCCCCTGTGGGAACAAAACAGTGGAAACCTGCAGAAGTGACCAAATTTTGGAAACTACACCCCTCAAGTCATTCATCTAGGGGTGTAGTTGGCATGTTAACCCCGCAGGTGTTTTGCAGAAATTAGTGTGCACTCGAAGTTGCAGAGTGAAAATGGGATTTTTACCATAGATATGCCAACATGTGGTGCCCAGCATGTGCCACCATAACAAGACAGCTCTCTAATTATTATGCTGTGTTTCCCGGTTTTAGAAACACCCTACATGCGGCCCTAATCTTTTGCCTGGACATTTGACAGGGCTCAGGAGTGAAAGAGTACCATGTAAAATTGACGCCTAATTTGGCGATTTACAAAGTATTGGTTCACAATTGCAGAGGCTCTGATGTGAAATAATAAAAAGAAACCCCTGAGAAGTGACCCCATTTTGGAAACTACACCCCTCAAGGCATTTATTAATGGGTGCAGTGAGCATTTTCACCCTACAGGACTTTTCCATAAATGATTGCAGTGCGGATGGTGTAAAAAGTAAAAATTTCAATTTTACCCTATATATGCTATTCAGTGGCAAATATGTCGTGCCCAGCTTGTGCCACTAGAGACACACATCCCAAAAGTTGTTAAAAGGGTTCTCCCGGGTATGGCAATGCCATATATGTGGAAGTAAACAGCTGTTTGGGCACGCTGTAGGGTTCAGAGGGGATGGAGCACCATTTGGCTTTTGGAGCGTGGATTTGCTTGGTAGTACTTTTGTTTGAGTATTGCTGGTGTTTCCGTTTATATTGTGGGGGCGCATGTAAGCTGGGCAGAATACATGAGGGGCATAGTCAGGTGGTATAATAATTGGGTAAACAAAAAACAGTAAAATAATCCATAAATGTGTGTTACGCTGTGAAGCAATCCTTTCTGCACAGGCCAGTGTCATACTGATAAATGTCCTTCCTTATCCGCCATTTAGTCCTTTGCAGTTTGGGGAATTTTGCTGGGAAGGGTTGTCCTGGTATAATACGGGCGCCCTCGGCTTCCAGCAGATATATTTGAGACCTCCCTTTCCTGGTTCCCTAATTTTAGGGCCTTGATAATTTGCCTCTTGAAACAGAAGAAATCTTCCCCTCGGGCCTGCACAACTGCATATTTTTTATTTCCTGACTTATGGAAGCCTTAACCAATTTTATTTTTTCATATACGTAGTGGTATGAGAGCTGTTTTTTTCGGGACATGCTATAGTTTTTATTGGTACCATTTTGGGGTACATACGACTTTTTGATCACTTTTTATCCTATTTTTTGGGAGGCAATATGACCAAAAAACTGCAATTCTGGCATCGTTTTTTTTGTACAGCATTCACCATGCGTTATAAACTACATGTTAACTTTATTCTGCGGGTCAGTATGATTCCGGCGATACCTAATTTATAGCACTTTTTTAAGTTTTCATTTTTTTCGTCGACAGAGCTGTATGAGGGCTTGTTTTTTGCAAGACAAGCTATATATAGTTTATATAGATTCCATTTTTGGATACATGCGACTTTTTGATCACTTTTTATTTCAATATTTGTAGGGCAAAGTGACCAAAAACCAGAAATTCTATTACAGTATTTTACGTTTGTTTTTTTACACCGTTCACCGCGTTAATAAATAACATAATATTTTTATAGTTCAGGCCGTTACGGTATAACAAATATGTATGATTTATTGTTTTTTTCAATAATAAAGAACTTGATAAGGGAACAGGGCGATTGTGTTTTATTTTATTACTTGAAACTTTTATTATGTTTTAAAACTTTTTTTTTTATATACTTTTTTTTTTACACTTTTTTTCAAGTCCCACTAGGGGGACCTGAAGGTCCAACTGTCAGATTTATTTTTTCTATTACATTGCACTACCTATGCAGTGCAATGTATTAGATCTGTCAGTCATTCACTGACAGCAAGCCGATTAGGCTTCGCCTCCCGGCGGGGCCTGGTCAGCTTCCGTAATCACAGAGCAGGAGGCCATTGTTAGGTGTCCTGTTTCCATAGCAGTAGTCGCCAGCCCTGATTGCATGTCTCCGGTTCCTGCCATTACAGGTGGATGTCAGCTGTAACATACAGCTAACATCCACCGCCGATGACGCCGGCTCATCTTCTTAGCCGGCGCCATCTTGCCGTCGGCTACGGAAGCATTTCAGGCTCCGCCGCCGGGCGGGTCCTGGAAGGCATCCGTGCTAGGCATACCGGGAGGCCAGTATTAGGCCCCCGGTGGCTGCAATGGCAACACATTTCATTGCTGGGGTTCCGATGAGCTGCAAACAACTTAAATGCAGCGATCGCTTTTGACCGCTGCATTTAAAGGGTTAATGGCGGGGATCAAAGCTAATTTCGGTCCCCGCCATTACAGCCGGATGTCAGCTGTAATACACCGCTGACATCCGTCGATGATGGCACCAGCTCAGCTTCCACAAACTGGCCCATAAAATTTTCCTGCAACAGGTTGAGGAAATGTCTCCCCTTTGCAGTTAAAGCCGAACCATGACACCAATTAACCCCTTAAGGACGCAGCCTAGTTTGGGCCTTAAGGCTCAGAGCCCATTTTTCAAATCTGACATATTTCACTTTATGTGGTAATAACGTCGGAATGCTTAAACCTATCCAAGCGATTCTGAGATTGTTTTCTCGTGACACTTTGGGCTTCATGTTCGTGGTAAAATTTGGTCGATATATTCAGTGTTTATTGGTGAAAAATTGCAAAATTTAGAGAAAATTTTGAAAAAATTGCATTTTTCAGAATTTAAATGCATCTGCTTGTAAAACAGACGGTTATACCACCCAAAATAGTTACTAGTTCACATTTCCCATATGTCTACTTTAGATTGGCATCGTTTTTTTAACATTCTTTTATTTTTCTTGGACGTTACAAGGCTTAGAACATAAACAGCAATTTCTCATATTTTTAAGAAAATTTCAAAAGCCTTTTTTTTAAGGTACCTCTTGAGTTCTGAAGTGGCTTTGAGGGGCCTATGTATTAGAAACCCCCATAAAACACCCCATTTTAAAAACTAGACCCCTCAAAGTATTCAAAACAGCATTTAGAAAGTTTTTTAACCCTTCAGGCATTTCACAGGAATTAAAGCAATGTGGAGGTGAAATTTGCAAATTTCATTTTTCTTGCTGAATTTCAATATTATTCCATTTTTTTCTGTAACACAGAAGATTTTACCAGAGAAATACTACTAAATATGTATTGTCCAGATTCTGCAGTTTTTAGAAATGTCCCACATGTGGCTCTAGTGCGCTCGTGGAATAAAACACAAGCCTCAGAAACAAAGGAGCACCTAGTGCATTTTGAGGCCTCTTTTTTATTAGAATATATTTTAGGCAGCATGCCAGGTTTGAAGAGGTGTTGAGGTATGAAAGCAATGGAAACCCACCAGAAGTGACCCCATTTTGGAAACTAGACCCCTCAAGGAATTCATTTATGGTTGTTGTTATCATTTTGACCACACCGTTTTTTCACAGCACCTATTTGAATTGGGCTGTGAATTAAAAAAATGATATTTTTTTCCATTAAGATGTAATTTTTGTTCAAAATTTCTTATTTTCACAAGGAATAAAACACCCCATTTTGTTGCCCAATTTGTCCTGAGTGCGGCAATACCCCATTTGTGGTGATAAACTGATGTTTGGGCCCATGGCAGGACTCAGAAGGAAAGGACCACCATTTGGCCTACTGGAGCTTTTCTTGTGCTAAGTCATGTATGCAGAAGCCCCTGAGGTACCAGTACAGTTGAAACCCCCGAGAAGTGACCCCATTTTAAAAACTACACCCCTTAAGACATTCATCTAGTGGTGTAGTGAGCATTTTGACCCCACAGTTATTGTGTAAAAGGTAATGCGCAGCAGATGGTGCAAAGTGAGATTTGCAATTTCCTATGCATATATGCCATTTCAGTGTCTGATATATTGTGCCCAGCATGTGCCACTGGAGACATACACCCCATAAATTGTAATGTGGGTTCTCCCGGGTACGGCAATACCCTACATGTGGCTGTTATTAGCTGCCTGGGCACACGACAGGGCTCAGAAGGGAAGGACCACCATTTAGCCTACTGGAGCTTTTCTGGTGCTAAGTCATGTAGGCAGAACCCCTGAGGTACCAGTACAGTTGAAACCCCCGAGAAGTGACCCCATTTTAAAAACTACACCCCTTAAGACATTCATCTAGTGGTGTAGTGAGCATTTTGACCCCACAGTTATTGTGTAAAAGGTAATGCGCAGCAGATGGTGCAAAGTGAGATTTGCAATTTCCTATGCATATATGCCATTTCAGTGTCTGATATATTGTGCCCAGCATGTGCCACTGGAGACATACACCCCATAAATTGTAATGTGGGTTCTCCCGGGTACGGCAATACCCTACATGTGGCTGTTATTAGCTGCCTGGGCACACGACAGGGCTCAGAAGGGAAGGACCACCATTTAGCCTACTGGAGCTTTTCTGGTGCTAAGTCATGTAGGCAGAACCCCTGAGGTACCAGTACAGTTGAAACCCCCGAGAAGTGACCCCATTTTAAAAACTACACCCCTTAAGACATTCATCTAGTGGTGTAGTGAGCATTTTGACCCCACAGTTATTGTGTAAAAGGTAATGCGCAGCAGATGGTGCAAAGTGAGATTTGCAATTTCCTATGCATATATGCCATTTCAGTGTCTGATATATTGTGCCCAGCATGTGCCACTGGAGACATACACCCCATAAATTGTAATGTGGGTTCTCCCGGGTACGGCAATACCCTACATGTGGCTGTTATTAGCTGCCTGGGCACACGACAGGGCTCAGAAGGGAAGGACCACCATTTAGCCTACTGGAGCTTTTCTGGTGCTAAGTCATGTAGGCAGAACCCCTGAGGTACCAGTACAGTTGAAACCCCCGAGAAGTGACCCCATTTTAAAAACTACACCCCTTAAGACATTCATCTAGTGGTGTAGTGAGCATTTTGACCCCACAGTTATTGTGTAAAAGGTAATGCGCAGCAGATGGTGCAAAGTGAGATTTGCAATTTCCTATGCATATATGCCATTTCAGTGTCTGATATATTGTGCCCAGCATGTGCCACTGGAGACATACACCCCATAAATTGTAATGTGGGTTCTCCCGGGTACGGCAATACCCTACATGTGGCTGTTATTAGCTGCCTGGGCACACGACAGGGCTCAGAAGGGAAGGACCACCATTTAGCCTACTGGAGCTTTTCTGGTGCTAAGTCATGTAGGCAGAACCCCTGAGGTACCAGTACAGTTGAAACCCCCGAGAAGTGACCCCATTTTAAAAACTACACCCCTTAAGACATTCATCTAGTGGTGTAGTGAGCATTTTGACCCCACAGTTATTGTGTAAAAGGTAATGCGCAGCAGATGGTGCAAAGTGAGATTTGCAATTTCCTATGCATATATGCCATTTCAGTGTCTGATATATTGTGCCCAGCATGTGCCACTGGAGACATACACCCCATAAATTGTAATGTGGGTTCTCCCGGGTACGGCAATACCCTACATGTGGCTGTTATTAGCTGCCTGGGCACACGACAGGGCTCAGAAGGGAAGGACCACCATTTAGCCTACTGGAGCTTTTCTGGTGCTAAGTCATGTAGGCAGAACCCCTGAGGTACCAGTACAGTTGAAACCCCCGAGAAGTGACCCCATTTTAAAAACTACACCCCTTAAGACATTCATCTAGTGGTGTAGTGAGCATTTTGACCCCACAGTTATTGTGTAAAAGGTAATGCGCAGCAGATGGTGCAAAGTGAGATTTGCAATTTCGTATGCATATATGCCATTTCAGTGTCTGATATATTGTGCCCAGCATGTGCCACTGGAGACATACACCCCATAAATTGTAATGTGGGTTCTCCCGGGTACGGCAATACCCTACATGTGGCTGTTATTAGCTGCCTGGGCACACGACAGGGCTCAGAAGGGAAGGACCACCATTTAGCCTACTGGAGCTTTTCTGGTGCTAAGTCATGTAGGCAGAACCCCTGAGGTACCAGTACAGTTGAAACCCCCGAGAAGTGACCCCATTTTAAAAACTACACCCCTTAAGACATTCATCTAGTGGTGTAGTGAGCATTTTGACCCCACAGTTATTGTGTAAAAGGTAATGCGCAGCAGATGGTGCAAAGTGAGATTTGCAATTTCCTATGCATATATGCCATTTCAGTGTCTGATATATTGTGCCCAGCATGTGCCACTGGAGACATACACCCCATAAATTGTAATGTGGGTTCTCCCGGGTACGGCAATACCCTACATGTGGCTGTTATTAGCTGCCTGGGCACACGACAGGGCTCAGAAGGGAAGGACCACCATTTAGCCTACTGGAGCTTTTCTGGTGCTAAGTCATGTAGGCAGAACCCCTGAGGTACCAGTACAGTTGAAACCCCCGAGAAGTGACCCCATTTTAAAAACTACACCCCTTAAGACATTCATCTAGTGGTGTAGTGAGCATTTTGACCCCACAGTTATTGTGTAAAAGGTAATGCGCAGCAGATGGTGCAAAGTGAGATTTGCAATTTCCTATGCATATATGCCATTTCAGTGTCTGATATATTGTGCCCAGCATGTGCCACTGGAGACATACACCCCATAAATTGTAATGTGGGTTCTCCCGGGTACGGCAATACCCTACATGTGGCTGTTATTAGCTGCCTGGGCACACGACAGGGCTCAGAAGGGAAGGACCACCATTTAGCCTACTGGAGCTTTTCTGGTGCTAAGTCATGTAGGCAGAACCCCTGAGGTACCAGTACAGTTGAAACCCCCGAGAAGTGACCCCATTTTAAAAACTACACCCCTTAAGACATTCATCTAGAGTGTAGTGAGCATTTTGACCCAACAGTTATTGTGTAAAAGGTAATGCGCAGTAGATGGTGCAAAGTGAGATTTGCAATTTCCTATACATATATGCCATTTCAGTGTCCGATATATTGTGCCCAGCATGTGCCACCGGAGACATACACCCCATAAATTGTAATGTGGGTTCTCCCGGGTACGGCAATACCCTACATGTGGCTGTTATTTGCTGCTTGGGCACATGGCAGGGCTCAAAAGGGAAAGATGAGGGGGATAAGCTGTGCGGAGTGCATCAGGGTAAATTAAAAATCAATGGATGTATGGTAAATTTTAAAACAATCTTTCATACAGAGCCCTGGTTTTTCGGGACACGTGTCGCATTGGTATGTTGTGTCCTTCCTTATCCCCCTCTTATAGCACACTTTGCACCTCTTTTGACTTTTTCCCTTCTTGCCAGTTTGGGGAACTTCTCCTGGAAAGTGTTGCCCTGGTACGATGCGTGTGGCCTCGCTTCCAGAAGTACTGGGTGCCCCTCCTTCCTGGTCGCCAAAAATTAGGTTCTTTATAACCACCTCTTGAAATTCCAGGAAAGTTCCCCTCTGGCCTGCACATCGACGTAGCACGTACGCATTGTACAATGCCATCTGTATGATGTGCACGGCCAGCTTCTTATACCACACCCTCGATTTCCGCGTAGCGCTGTAGGGCTTCAGGACTTGATCTGACAAGTCCACCCCTCCCATGTACCTATTGTAGTCCAGGATGCAATCTGGTTTGGGGGTCTCTGTACTGGTACCTCGTACAGGTACATGGGTACTGGTGTGGCCATGTATTGTTGTCAATACAAGGACATCTCTCTTGTCCTTGTACTTGACACACAATATGTTGCTACTAGAATGTGCCCTGCTCTCACCCCTTCTGAGTGTTTGCCCAAGCAGTGTTTTAGGGAGGCCTCTAAGATTTTTTCTAGCAGTGCCGCATGCCGCAGTCCTTCTGGAAGCGAGGCACTTGAAGAGCGGGACGCTGGTATAAAAATTATCCAGGTAGAGGTGGTAACCCTGGTCCAGCAGTGGGTGCACCAAATCCCACACAATTTTTGCGTTAATTCCCAGTAAGGGGGGGCATTCTGGGGGCTGAATACTGCTGTCCTTCCCTTCATATATCCTGAATTTATATGTATACCCTGATGCACTCTCGCACAGCTTATACAACTTCACGCCATACCTTGCCCTCTTACTTGGCAGGTATTGGCGGAATTGAAGCCTCCCTTTAAAATGTACCAGGGACTCATCAATGGAAATACACTTCTCGGGGGTGTATGCTTGGGCAAACCGGGCACTGAAATGGTCTAATAGGGGTCTCAGTTTATATAAACGGTCAAAACTGGGGTCATCTCGGGGTGGGCACTGCTCATTATCGGCATAATGTAGGAAGCGAAGTATTGCCTCATAACGCATCCTGGACATGGCCATACGGTACATCGGGGTGTGGTATAGGATGTCCGTGCTCCAGTAGGTCCTAATGGATGGCTTTTTTAGAAGCCCCATGTTCAAGAGCAGTCCCCAGAACTTGCCCAACTCTGCTGCGTTTACAGGAGTCCACCTCTGGGATTGGGCATAAAATGAGTTGGGGTTCTTGGTGATATACTGTTGGGCATATAAATTAGTCTGGGTGACCATTAGCTCTATAAAGTTATCAGTGAAGAAGAACTTGAAAAAGTCCATCTCACTGAACCCTGCCGTGTTAAATTTGATGCCTGGGCTGCCCGTGTACTCAGGGATTTGGGGTTCATAATGGTCTGGTGTGGGTGTCCAAATGGGGTCACTTCGCTCAGGGGTATCACTTGTTGTGGGGTCACTTCTCTCAGGGATTTCTACTATGGTGGTGGTCCTGGGGCGTCTCCTAGGGGGTCCCTCCTCTTCATCGCTGGATGAGGAGGTAGACAAATAAAATACTGTATCGCCATCCGACGAGTCTGTGTCGGAGGCCAGAAATGCATACGCCTCTTCAGCAGTAAATGTCCGTTGGGACATGCTTGTTGTGCGAAGACAAAATTTATATACTGCAAAAAAATAAATCCCTAACTGGGAGCAATAGGATAGCACAACTAGCACAAATGTGTGTTTTGTTTTTAGAGAGCAAGTGGACTTCCCTGACACTAAAGCTAACTAGGGCGAGGGTTCCTAACACTAAACCTAACTAAATTTTATGTGGACTTCCCTAACGCTAAACCTAACTACGGCGACGATTCCCTGACACTAAACCTATCTAGATTATGTCAAGCTTCCCTGACACTAAACCTAACTACGGTGACGGGTGCCTGACACTAAACCTATCTAATTATTCCGAGCTTCCCTGACGCTAAACCTAACTACGGTGATGGATCCCTAACGCTAAGCCTATCTACGGTGACCGATTCCTGACGCTAAATTCCCTGACACTATACCTAACTACGCTTTTTGACGGTTCCCTGACACTAACTAACCCTAATACTAAACTAACCAGTTAAATTTTCAAAATTGGCTAAACTAACTATTTTTTTTTGTTTCTTTTTTTTCTTTTTATATTTTTTTTTTTGTTTTATGTTTTATATAGAAAAAAATGAAAAAAAAATCCCCAGGGACCAAGAAATGTGGTCCTGAAGACTGAAAAGTGGTCAGTGATAGGAGATCACTGACCAAAAAACGTGGGTAGAACTCAAAGAGGAAGGGAACAGGAGTGGGTAGTGGATGGGGTGGTGGGAAGCAAAAAAAACGTTGTTTTAGAAACTTTTTTTCACTTTTTTTCACTTCTTTTCTCTCTGACTCTCTGCTCACAACCGATCTCAACGCCTCGCTAACTCCAACAGGGCGTTCAGGGCGGTTGCAGCAGGATGTGAGGTCAGAGAGAGGAAGTGACGAGAATGATCGCTGCTATTGGCTAGTTACTCACTGACTAGCCAATAGCGGCGATCGGCGAGGCGGGACCATAGTAAATGGTCCCGGCCCATTATGCTGTGATAGCATGCTGTCAGAAACAGCAGCTATCACAGCTCAGGAACGCCGGGCTCGAGCACTGCTGTGCTGAATGAGACCGATCGCTGCTATTGGCTAGTTACTCACTGACTAGCCAATAGCGGCGATCGGCGAGGCGGGACCATAGTAAATGGTCCCGGCCCATTATGCTGTGATAGCATGCTGTCAGAAACAGCAGCTATCACAGCTCAGGAACGCCGGGCTCGAGCACTGCTGTGCTGAATGAGACCGATCGCTGCTATTGGCTAGTTACTCACTGACTAGCCAATAGCGGCGATCGGCGAGGCGGGACCATAGTAAATGGTCCCGTCCCATTATGCCGTGATAGCCTGCTGTCAGAAACAGCAGCTATCACAGCGCATGAACGCGCCGGGCGCGCGCACCGCTGTTCTAACTGCAAGACGTACTATTACGGCATGGAGCGCGAACGATAGAGCTGCCATGACGTAATAGTACGTCAAGGAGCGGGAAGGGGCTAATACTAAACTAACCAGTTAAATTTTCAAAATTGGCTAAACTAACTATTTTTTTTTGTTTCTTTTTTTTCTTTTTATATTTTTTTTTTTGTTTTATGTTTTATATAGAAAAAAATGAAAAAAAAATCCCCAGGGACCAAGAAATGTGGTCCTGAAGACTGAAAAGTGGTCAGTGATAGGAGATCACTGACCAAAAAACGTGGGTAGAACTCAAAGAGGAAGGGAACAGGAGTGGGTAGTGGATGGGGTGGTGGGAAGCAAAAAAAACGTTGTTTTAGAAACTTTTTTTCACTTTTTTTCACTTCTTTTCTCTCTGACTCTCTGCTCACAACCGATCTCAACGCCTCGCTAACTCCAACAGGGCGTTCAGGGCGGTTGCAGCAGGATGTGAGGTCAGAGAGAGGAAGTGACGAGAATGATCGCTGCTATTGGCTAGTTACTCACTGACTAGCCAATAGCGGCGATCGGCGAGGCGGGACCATAGTAAATGGTCCCGGCCCATTATGCTGTGATAGCATGCTGTCAGAAACAGCAGCTATCACAGCTCAGGAACGCCGGGCTCGAGCACTGCTGTGCTGAATGAGACCGATCGCTGCTATTGGCTAGTTACTCACTGACTAGCCAATAGCGGCGATCGGCGAGGCGGGACCATAGTAAATGGTCCCGTCCCATTATGCCGTGATAGCCTGCTGTCAGAAACAGCAGCTATCACAGCGCATGAACGCGCCGGGCGCGCGCACCGCTGTTCTAACTGCAAGACGTACTATTACGGCATGGAGCGCGAACGATAGAGCTGCCATGACGTAATAGTACGTCAAGGAGCGGGAAGGGGCTAATACTAAACTAACCAGTTAAATTTTCAAAATTGGCTAAACTAACTATTTTTTTTTGTTTCTTTTTTTTCTTTTTATATTTTTTTTTTTGTTTTATGTTTTATATAGAAAAAAATGAAAAAAAAATCCCCAGGGACCAAGAAATGTGGTCCTGAAGACTGAAAAGTGGTCAGTGATAGGAGATCACTGACCAAAAAACGTGGGTAGAACTCAAAGAGGAAGGGAACAGGAGTGGGTAGTGGATGGGGTGGTGGGAAGCAAAAAAAACGTTGTTTTAGAAACTTTTTTTCACTTTTTTTCACTTCTTTTCTCTCTGACTCTCTGCTCACAACCGATCTCAACGCCTCGCTAACTCCAACAGGGCGTTCAGGGCGGTTGCAGCAGGATGTGAGGTCAGAGAGAGGAAGTGACGAGAATGATCGCTGCTATTGGCTAGTTACTCACTGACTAGCCAATAGCGGCGATCGGCGAGGCGGGACCATAGTAAATGGTCCCGGCCCATTATGCTGTGATAGCATGCTGTCAGAAACAGCAGCTATCACAGCTCAGGAACGCCGGGCTCGAGCACTGCTGTGCTGAATGAGACCGATCGCTGCTATTGGCTAGTTACTCACTGACTAGCCAATAGCGGCGATCGGCGAGGCGGGACCATAGTAAATGGTCCCGTCCCATTATGCCGTGATAGCCTGCTGTCAGAAACAGCAGCTATCACAGCGCATGAACGCGCCGGGCGCGCGCACCGCTGTTCTAACTGCAAGACGTACTATTACGGCATGGAGCGCGAACGATAGAGCTGCCATGACGTAATAGTACGTCAAGGAGCGGGAAGGGGCTAATATCCCGGAAATTAAAATCTCCCATTATCACTACAGTACCTGCCTGTGCAGCCCGCTCCATCTGTTTATATAGCTGACCTTCCATCTCCTCAGTTATATTGGGGGGTCTATAGATTACACCAAAAGTAATTTTTTCAGTGTTTACCTCCCTTTCTAGTTCCACCCACAAGGTTTCAACCTCCTCACAGTATTCACCCACTATTGTCTCTTTCACACTCACCTTCATATCATTTCTCACATACAGACATACACCACCACCTTTCCTATTTGTCCTGTCTTTCCGAAAAAGTGTAAAACCCTGTAGATTTACAGCCCAGTCATGTGAAGAGTCCAGCCATGTTTCAGCAACACCAACTATATCTATATTTTCTTCCAGTATCAAGGCCTCCAGCTCCCCCATTTTGCTTGCTAGACTTCTGGCATTTGTGAACATACACTTTAACTTGCCTGTCAGTTTTTCACTTTTATTATCAGAAATGTGATTTGACATTAATCGGGCCTTTTTATTTACACTGATGTTTTGTAACGAAAGGATCTCCTTATCTTGTTGTCTAGTCCTCTCCCCACATTCTGTTTCTCCCCCCACCAATATAGTCTGACCCCTCTCTAACCTGGCTACCCCTTTTTTTTCTACATTGACCTCCCTCCTCAGCCCTAGTTTAAATACTCCGCCACCCCAGCTAGAATTCTCTCCCCCAGCACAGCGGACCCCCTTCCATTTAGGTGCAAATCATCTGCAGAATACAGTTTGTACCCCAATGAAAAGTCAGCCCAGTGCTCTAGGAACCTAAATCCTTCTCCTCTACACCAAGACTTCAGCCATGCATTTAACTCCCTGAGCTCCCGCTGTCTTTCCTGTGATGCGCATGGCACAGGCAGTATTCCTGAGAATACTACTTTGGAGGTCCTTCCCTTCAGCTTGCTATTTTTTTTGCATTTTTTTTATGGTGTTCACCTTGCGGTTTAAATTACATGTTAACTTTATTGTTTGGGTCATTACAGTCGCGGCGATACCATATATGTGTACTTTTATTTATTTTATACACTTTTATAACCGTAATTTTTATCAATCATTTTTATTTCACATTACTTACATATTTTTTTTAGTCCCACTAGGGGACTTTACTATGCGATCTTTAGATCGCTGCTATAATACTTTGGTATACTTAGTATACCAAAGCATTATTGCCTGTCAGTGTAAAACTGACAAGCAATCTATTAGGACGTGCCTCAGGCACCTCCTAATAGGCATATGCCGAGGCTAGGCCTGGGGGCTTTTATTAGGCCCCCGGCTGCCATGACACCCCATCGGAGGCCCACAATTGCATTTGCAGGCCACCGGTGAGTGACAGAGGGAGCTCCCTCCCTCTGTAAACAAGTTAAATGCTGCGGTCGCTATTGACAGCGGCATTTAACGTGTTAAACATCCGCAATCTTAGTAAACTAAGGGTCACTGAGGGTTAAATTAAAGTACATTAGTCAGTGACTACTTTTCACAGAAAAATATTAATGCAATTAAATTTTTGGTCCCCAGAAAACAGAGTATTAATACTCAGCTGAGAATTTTAGTTTAGATTTTATGCTTCTGTTTTTATATTCATAGGTAAAGTTTTCTAAAATTATTATTGTCCTAATTATAGGTTTTGCTAATTAGGTGTTTTATTATTATACAATTTAAAAAAACTGACATGGAGCCACTTTCACACCACTGAGGTGACACAGGATGGCACTTTATACTACTTCATGCTGTTTTAAATGCAGTATTCTAGAAGCGAATTTATGTCTATGGAACAGCCCACAATCCAACTATTCTGGAAACATTTATGACTACACACCTGCTTACCTGATTCCCCTTCGATCCTGTATGAGCAGTATCCAGGGCATGTTCAGGCGTTTTACGCCTCGTATTACGCCTGAAAAGACGGCTCCAATACGTCGGCAAACATCTGCCCATTGCTTGCAATGGGTCTTACGATGTTCTGTGCAGACGAGTTGTCATTTTACGCGTCGCTGTCAAAAGACTTCGCGTAAAATTACGGCCGCGTCAAAGAAGTGCAGGACACTTTTTGGGACGTAATTGGAGCCGTAATTCATTGACTCCAATGAAAACAAGCTCCAATTACGTCCGTAAAAGACGACGTGAAAAACGCGTGCACTTCAGACGTATTTTGCGTTGCCGTGTGAACATACCCTTATATTTGTTTTTTTGCCTGTGGTATAAATAATATAATAACTTTATTCTGCGGGTTTTAACGATTATGTCGATATCTGTAAAGGATCTGCCAGGCACAGCTTCTGTGTCTACACCCATAGGTAATCAGTCTGCACCTGCTTCTATGTCTGTGAGACTGACTCCATCTTCCACCACTCAGGATGGCAGGCTTAGGAGTGGGAGAGCCTATCACAGCCTGGCCAGACGGAGCTAGCTCCCGCCCTCTGTCTATTTATACCTGCCTTTCCTGTTCCTCCTTGCTTGTGATTCTTCTCGTTTGGTTTCCTGGCCCTGCTGCAGCTTCTTGAACTATTTGACCCTGCTTCATATTGACCCTGGCTTACTGACTACTCTCCTGATCTGCGTTTGGTACTTCGTACACTCCTGGTTTGACTCGGCTTGTTCACTACTCTACTGCTCTGCGTTTGGTACCTCGTACACTCCTGGTTTGACTCGGCTCGTTCACCACTCTTGTTGCTCACGGTGTTGCCATGGGCAACAGCCCCATTTCCCTCAGCTTCTGTGTACTCTTGTCTGTTTGTCTGTCGTGCACTTATTGAGCGTAGGGACCGTCGCCCAGTTGTACCCCGTCGCCTAGGGCGGGTCGTTGCAAGTAGGCAGGGGCTGAGTGGCGGGTAGATTAGGGCTCACTTGTCTGTTTCCCTACCCCCGTCATTACAATATCAATTTTATTTAGCTTTTCTATATTTTACTACTTTTGCACAATAAAAACACCTTTTTTTATAAGTATTTATTTTTGTTTCGCCATAGGTTAAGAGCCCTAGATTTTATTATTTTCCGCCGATGTAGCTGTAGAAGTTTTGGGATACATAAGATTTTTGGTATCACTGCCTATATGAACGATTAAAATTCGATTTTTATTATAGAAAACCTTACTAAAATTAGGCTAAATAGCCAAAAGTACTAAGAAGGCATAAGCACGGTACACCAGACAGATGGAGGAGCGATTTTAGATACTGTTGTTAGCACCAATTGCTGCCAAGCAACACTTCCCCCTGTCTGTATTATGATATAACACCTGGTCAGTACCGTGCCACTAACACGTGTCCCTACGCGTTTCCGCACAGCTAGTATTCACGGTGCTTCATCAGGGGTCACACTGATGCGATTACAACACATCTATATTTGATTATGTTATGTGGCCGGGAGACACCTATTGCGTGTCTCAAATCATTCACCCGGCTCGTGTACGACACTAGTCAGCTGGTCGAACACGAGCCGAGTGAAATGCCGGACATATGTGGTACTAGCCCCTCCCTCCCTGGAGCGACGCGGCGGCCGGGCAGCCAATCCATGCGAGGCCGCGCGGCCTGGACAGGGCCGGCCCCCGGGCGCTCGCTGTCACTGCAGGGGGGAGGAACGAGAGCGTCCCTAGTAACCAGGGATCACCAGGCGGCCGTAACCCACTGGCCTGGGATATGCAGCTAGGATGAGTATCCAGACAAGAACACAGCGATCCTAAGCCCACACAGTGGCATATTCGATCGCTGTGTGTGTCGTCCTGCAATGGGAGAATCAGCAATCCCGGAATGCAGTTGATAATGTGCACTCGATCGCCGTATTTATTTACAGAAGGAAAGGGGTTGTGTTAGCCATTCACTACACATTAAAGGGACCGCTCAAAACCTCCTTAAAAATACAAGTCACCACATAGGGATTCGTGCGTTGAACTGAGGAGGGGCTATCCCCGTGATGTCCTTGGATCGGCCTATCGCAATGCATTTCATTGCAATAGGAGTGAACTCCTAAACCCCAAAATACGTACGACCGATGACCAAATGCGTATTATAGGCACGTACGATTCATCAAATCAGGAAGTTATCAGGATCCTTCAGACCTACTGGGGGATCCTCAGGACAGATCCAGATGTAGGTGACCTTGTAGGCAACAGACCATCAGTCACCTATAGGAGGGGTAGGAATATTAGGGATCGTGTAGTCCATAGTCATATGTTGTCCATTCGTCCTACAACATGGCTTACACACAACATCAAGGGTACATTTAGATGTGGGTCCTGCAGAGCTTGCGAATCGATATCTTGTAGCAAGAATTTCAATAGCCACACGACTGGTCGGACATTTGAAAACAGATCCTTCATTAATTGCAAAACTAAGGGCATCGTGTACCTGATCTCCTGTGTATGCGGACTGCAATATGTCGGCAAGACAATCAGAGAATTTAGGAGACGAATAAGGGATCATATAGGCGACATTCGCCGCAATATGGACACTTCGGTGGCCCGACACGTATGGGATAAACATGGCGGTGATACCCACGTCATCAAATTCCAGGGGATTGAACATATTAGGCCATCTGTCAGGGGGGGCAATTGGGACAAAAGGATTCTGCAAAAAGAGGCCCAATGGATTTTCCGCATGCATACCATGAAACCGGCGGGTCTCAATGAACAGATATCGTTCAACTGTTTCCTCTGATTTGGTCATATGTCACCTGGGGCCTTGAGTGAATCATATTGTCACACCTTGCCAATATTCAATCGCTCTATTGTCAGTTCAACGCACGAATCCCTATGTGGTGACTTGTATTTTTAAGGAGGTTTTGAGCGGTCCCTTTAATGTGTAGTGAATGGCTAACACAACCCCTTTCCTTCTGTAAATAAATACGGCGATCGAGTGCACATTATCAACTGCATTCCGGGATTGCTGATTCTCCCATTGCAGGACGACACACACAGCGATCGAATATGCCACTGTGTGGGCTTAGGATCGCTGTGTTCTTGTCTGGATACTCATCCTAGCTGCATATCCCAGGCCAGTGGGTTACGGCCACCTGGTGATCCCTGGTTACTAGGGACGCTCTCGTTCCTCCCCCCTGCAGTGACAGCGAGCGCCCGGGGGCCGGCCCTGTCCAGGCCGCGCGGCCTCGCATGGATTGGCTGCCCGGCCGCCGCGTCGCTCCAGGGAGGGAGGGGCTAGTACTACATATGTCCGGCATTTCACTCGGCTCGTGTTCGACCAGCTGACTAGTGTCGTACACGAGCCGGGTGAATGATTTGAGACACGCAATAGGTGTCTCCCGGCCACATAACATAATCAAATATAGATGTGTTGTAATCGCATCAGTGTGACCCCTGATGAAGCACCGTGAATACTAGCGGTGCGGAAACGCGTAGGGACACGTGTTAGTGGCACGGTACTGACCAGGTGTTATATCATAATACAGACAGGGGGAAGTGTTGCTTGGCAGCAATTGGTGCTAACAACAGTATCTAAAATCGCTCCTCCATCTGTCTGGTGTACCGTGCTTATGCCTTCTTAGTACTTTTGGCTATTTAGCCTAATTTTAGTAAGGTTTTCTATAATAAAAATCGAATTTTAATCGTTCATATAGGCAGTGATACTATTAATCAATTAAGTGAACGGACATTTGTCATATATCAATGCAATAATTGTTGCTTAGTGTCAAACATAAGATTTTTGGATCGCTGTTTATTGCATTATTTGGAAGGCAAGATGAACAGAAAACAGCACATCTGCCATTGTTTTTTTTATTTTATTTTTTACGCCGTTCACCGTGCAGGTTAAAAAACATAATAGTTCTATTCTTTAAGTTGTTTCCTATATTCATATTTTCTAATCTAACTGCCCTATTTTTAGGTTGGAAACTTGCCCTGAAATTGTAAACTAGAAAGTAAAAAAAAAAATCTGCTTTATTGGTGGTTTGATTTATCTGTTCATCTTAAAAAAGTCATTTTTTATATCCTTAATGATTGTATAAGTTAATTTGTTTAAAGGCTTACTAAAGTAACACTTACCTATCTCGGACAGTTTTGTTGAAGTAGTAACTACTGGTTATTTTGAATAAATTCAGTGAATTATTTCGTATATTATGCCAAAAACTGCTTTTGAAAGGCATGTGCATTTTCTGGTATGGTAGTGTTTTTTGAATTAGCACTCCTAACAAAACACTGATGTAGTAAACATGATGATGTATAGACTTGTATGTGAAGAAAGACAGCGACAAGATAATTAACCAACCATCGGAAGGACTTTTGGGAAATTTTGCTGTTGATTGATGTTATATGTCATCCAACAAAAGAGTTTACTTGTCTTTATGCCTAGTCACCTATTTATTTTTATGAATTTTTTTCTATTTCTACTCTCTCTTTTGGATGTGTTATTAAGTAATAGCTAATATATTATTGTTGGAAAGAATATTTGATTTTCAGATTCCATTTGTTATTATATATTTAATATGCTTTTCACTAAGCCACTTCTAACAATGAAAAATTTTCAGGAAAGGTTACTTTATCACTTGATACATGTCAGCAAAAAGTTTCTTCCAAATAGAGAACTTGGAGACACTGTTTATATATCCTTTATTTTTCCACGAAGAAAGCAGCAGAAAATATCTAAATGAGAATCTGCAAATCAGCTACCTATACATTTATTACAGGCGCTTCTGAAGACTAAAAATTTTACTGCCCCTTGTACAAATAATACTTAAAAGAAGTGTTTCCGAAATATTTCATGTCTTCATTTTTAAATGCATGAAACGTTGAGTTAACCTGTATTGACTTTTGTTATAGATCAACTTCAATCTGGGTTACAAAAAAATATAATGAAAAGAAAAGGAAAAAACGTTTGAGACCCTCTTGTAACAGGTTGTACTTGTAAGCTATATGGCAGGCTTAAAAGCGTTGTATCAGATAAAAAAAAGGATATGTTCAAAGGTCGCAATAATGCCTCTACAGACATCAGAGTGGAACACTGAAATTTTCTTTGGTTCCAGAGAAGAAGCTTGGGACCATAATAGATTGCCTGTAAAACTGTCAATCTATTAAGCCATGCCTCTGGCCATGTCAGACCTGGTATCCTTTGGTTAACAAAGGGAGGGGGCTCCCTCTATCCCCATGGTGGATGACAGATGGAGCCCCTGCCCTCTGTAAACTACTTATGTGCTGCAGTCGCTATTGACCTCAGCATCTAAGGGGTTAAATGGCAGAGTTTGAAGATTCTTCCGATGCCGGCCATCAGTGCAGCAGTTTGGCTGCCTTCAGCTTAATCCAAGATTCTGTAAAAAGGTGTATTGATTGTAATAAGGCTTCTTAGCGACTGGCGTAAAAAGGCATATTGGTGGTCACTAAGGTGAGAAGTGGATGAGTAACCTGCGTATAAATACTGTTATTTTCCTTGCAGCCCATAGACTGTCAGGATTTATAGTGTAGCTTGTCAGAAAATCGGTCAAGCACTGCTCCTGTTGGAACTACAGTTCCCAGGATACAAATTTTGGAATGGTATTTCCCGGATTGTGTTTGTTTGTGAGGGGAGGTGAATAAGCCTTGTTCTCAGTTATAGCAATGATTCCTTGCATAAACAAGTAGTTTTGGACATCACATAAGCCTATATCTGGTACTTTCAAATTCAAATACCACAAAAGATATACTCCTACTTATCTAAAATTGCTCCTAAAAAATGCTAAGAGGAGTATTTTTACTAAAATTTCTGCAGCAATTCCGTTGAAAGAAGCAGACATTCCATTGCGGAAAAAATGCACCATTTCCCGTGTTTTTTACTGCAGAAAATGGTGCGTTTTTTGCCATGTTTTTCTCAACACTGGGAGATGGTGACATCTCCTCTGAAAAACGCAGCAATTCAGTCCACTTTCCGCTGCAGGAATTGACATGCTGCGGAACGAAAAATACGCACCGCAGGTCAATTTCTGGTCCGAATTTTTTGCAGCGTGTGGATGAGATTTGTTAAATCTCACCCACTTTGTTGTTACGGTATTGTGCTGCGTATTTTCGGTCTGCAAATCCGGTTGGAAAATACGCAGCAAGTTTGATACGTGTGGACAAGCCCTGAGCGTGACCTCTGCATTTGTTTCCTGAAACAGCCCACCCTTGTACATGTGCTGTGCATGGTATCCACGGGAATGGAGGAAAGTTACAACACTAGACATGACCCATAGACAAGAATTACACTGTTTCAGGGGAAAAAAGATCATCATGCAATTCATTTGTATACAGGTCTGCTTTTTGGAAGAAAGTTGACTCTAATACTAGAGTAGGACACTTTCACTATGAGAAATATTACTTCTATAAGCAGGACAAATCAAGTGCCCTGTGTTTTGCCTTATTGACCATCATCCTTTGAATCAATGACTACAGGTATAAAACCATCCATGACCTTCTGATGGGCTTTAGGAATTGCCTTCCTGGGCTTCCTGTTCCAGCTTCTGATTGCTCTGGCTAGAGACTGTTAGGGTATGTTCACACAGGGTGACTATGCTGCGTAAAATCACACAGCGTATTCGCCCTGGTAACCGCAGGGAATTCTGGGTGAAAAGCTGAATGTATGCTGCGACAAACAGCACAAAAAAAAAGTATACTTACCTGTAGCCATGGCGACGCGTTCCTCTGAAGTCCTGCAGTCCAGCCTACTTGGGTTACGTTTCATCCCATGTGACTGCTTCAGCCTGTGGTTTTTATGAAATCACTGGTTGCGCAATTCCCAAAAAGCTGCTGGAGACTGTCGGGAGTAAGCGTGCAAATTAAGAGGTCCTTAATTTTTTTAAGGAGTGATTTGTGAAAAACATCATGAATCTTAAAAGACAGAGGAAGAGCCAGACGAAAAGGTGCAGGATTATTAATTTCAACAATTTTATATGGACTAATAAACCTAGGAACAAACTTGCGAGACGGTACTTTCAGTCAGAGATTTTTAGCAGAGAGCCACACCATTTGCCCCACACCTAAACACAGGACCCACGCTAGGTTTTTTGTCAGCATTTTTCTTTTGAGTAACTTGGGAGTTCTTCAGTTTCAATTGAACCTGAGCCCAAATTGTGCACAGTTTATTTGATTCAACTTCCACCTCAGGGTACTCACTAGAAGAGGTGGAGAACCAAAAGAGGATGAAAACCATAATTACAGAAAAACGGCGAGTTATCAAGAGAAACATGTTGGCCAGTGGCGTAACTACAGCTGTAGCAGCCGTAGCGGCTGCTACGGGGCCCGCGGCATGAGGGGGCCCGTGTTGCCCACCGGCACGGGCCCCCACCATGGCCGGAGGCTCCGCTAGCAGCCGCTATGGCTGCTACAGCGGGACGCCACTGAACACTACGGCAGAGCAGGGAGGTATCTCCCCGCTCTGCCATTAAACAAAAGACATGTATCACCTATCCACAGGATAGGGGATACATGTGTGATCGCTGGCATTGATAGGGTGAACGGGGGACTGAAAGTCCCCTGAAGTTCTCCATCACAAACCTCGGACTTCCGGGGTCTGTGTCGGCAGCTCCGTAGACATGAATGGAGCGCCGGTAGCGCTTGTGCGCATGCGTGACCAGCGCTCCTTTCATTTTTATTGAGCTGCGCAGATGCCGGAAGTCAGAGGTTAGTCATGGAGAACTTCAGGGGACTTTCAGTCCCCCGTTCTCCTTATCGGTGCCAACGATCACACATGTATCCCCTATCCTGTGGATAGGGGATACATGTCTTTTGTAGGACACACTGTAGGTCACATATTTTTGGGAGGGAGGACGCTGTATGGCGTTCCCTACAGGGGGGGGGCTGTACGGCGTTCCCTTCAAGCGGGGGAGCTGTATGGCGTTCCCTACAGGGGGGGCTGTATGGTGTTCTCTACAGGGGGGGGCTGTATGGTGTTCTCTACAGGGGGGGCTGTATGGCGCCACACAGCCCCCCCTGTAGAGAACGCTATACAGCCCCCCTGTAGATAACGCCATAAAGTCCCCTCTGTAGAGAACGCCATACAGCCCCCCCCTGTAGAGAACGCCATACAGCCCCCCCCTGGTAGGGAACGTCATACAGCCCCCCCTGTAGATAACGCCATACAGCCCCCCCTGTAGATAACGCCATACAGCCCCCCCTGTAGATAACGCCATACATCCCCCTGTAGATAACGCCATACAGCCCCCTTTGTAGATAACGCCATACAGCCCCCTCTGTAGATATCTACAAAGGGGGCTGTATGGTGCTATCTACAGGGGGGGCTGTATGGCGTTATCTACAAAGGGGGCTGTATGGCGTTATCTACAGGGGGGCTGTATGGCGTTATCTACAAGGGGGGGGGTTGTGTGACACCCAGGGGAGGGGGGCCCCAGTCAAAAGTTTGCTATGGGGCCCAGTCTTTCCTAGTTTTGCCCCTGATGGTGGCGATTATTTATGGCAAATTCCGTTAATCGAAGATATGAGACCCAATCAACCTGGTTATCAGCAATATAACACCTAAGATACTTTTCCAAGGTTTGATTAAAGTGCTCAGTTTGTACATTAGTCTCAGGGTTAAATGCAGAAAAGAAAGATAACTCTACACAAAGCTTCTTACAGAAAGCTCTCCAGAAGTTAGCCACAAATTGTACACCTCTATCAGATACAATATTTTCCAGAATACCCTGCAGACGAACTCCGAACAATAATCTTCGACAGGCTGCCATCCCTGCTGGAGAGACAACAGATTGGTGATATCTGGTTGTCCATATATTAAACTCTCCAGAAGTTAGCCACAAATTGTACACCTCTATCAGATACAATATTTTCCAGAATACCCTGCAGACGAACCACTTAATCAACAAATAATTTAGACAAATTCTTGGAATCAGGGAGTTGAGGCAAAGGAATGAAATGACACAGTTTACTGAAATGGTCCACCACATCCCAAATGACAGTTTTCCCTTCTTTGGGAGGCAAATCAGTGATAACATCCATGGACAGATGAGACCAAGGTTTCTGTAGAACAGACAATGGCAGCAGTTCACCCATAGGACGAGTTCGAGGAGTCTTAGCGGGAGCGCAGATATCACAAGCAGAGACATAGGAACTCACATTACAAGGCAAAGACGGCCACCTATAGACTAATCTTTTAGTCCCAGTTATCCCTATATGGCCACACAAAACAGAATCATGTAACTCATTGAGCAACCGAAATCTGAACTGAGGAGGTACAAACAAACTTCCCGCAGGAATGGTGACAGCGAGTTGTTGACATTCTTTCATCTCAGTTGCAATGTCAGGTGATATTACAGAAATCACTATCACTTTAGATAGAATACGTTCAGGATGAATGTCGGGGACCTGTGAGGAACAGAAACTTCAAGATAATGCGTCAGCCCTGATATTTTTAGACCCAACTCTGTAGGTTACAATAAAGTCAAATCTGGCAAAGAACAAGGCCCACCTAGCCTTTCTGGGATTGAGTCTATTGGCTGATTCTAAAAAAGACAGGTTTTATGGTCAGTCAGTACAGTAACTAAGGTTTGACATCAGAGTGCAGCATCATTCCATTGTGAAGAGATGGACCATCGTCTAAACTCCGAACAATAATCTTCGACAGGCCGCCATCCCTGCTGGAGAGACAACAGATTGGTGATATCTGGTTGTCCATATATTAAACCCAAGGCCCCGAAGAAATCCTCCACAGAAGAAAGTTCAGGGGCATCAGGTCTCAACGAAAAGGCCCAGGTTTCAGGATCGCCCTGCAAGAGTGAAATGACAACACCCACTTGCTGTTGCTCCGTTCCAGAGGAGATAGTTTTTAGTCAAAAATATAAGTTACAACTCTCCCGAAAATTGTCATAAGACTTACAATCACCAGAGAAATTATCAGGTAAATTCACACTAAGTTCAACCGGAGTTGCGACTGGGATGACTGCTTGGGCCTGCGCTGTTTCTTGCCGCTGTATCCGTACAGCCAGACGTTATACCAGCTCAGTCATATTATGCATTTGATGTGCCAAGATTTGCATAGGTTCCATAGTGAAAAAATAATATAAATGGGCTTGTAAATATGTTTGTTACGATACTGGCGAACACTGCTGGAATCCTATGGTCAGAAGTAGCGAGCGGAGCACAGTGCAGAACCCGGTGAGACGTCCCCAGGAACAGTGCTTGGAGGGTGGAACACGAGTAGAAGTAGATAGCAAGGAAGTAGGAACAGTCTGGCAAAGACAGTTCTCAGGAGCAGGAGACTGGAACAAGTCACAATACTCAAGCACTGTTTGGTATTCCATGTGGTCTGAAGTAGGCCCAAACAGGAAACAAGGTGGTTCCACACGATGCAACATTTGCCATCTTGGTTAAGGGCAAGTTTAAGGGCAAAACAGCAGCCTCCAGTGGTAAGGAGTAAAAGTGCAGCACAATTCTTCAAAGTGTAAAACAGCGGCCACTAGTGGTAATTTTGCAGTATAACAACAGAATCCTGACATTACTCCCTCCTTTCGACAGCGGCCTCAGGACGATGTTTGACTTGGTTTATCTGGATATCTTTGGTGAAATTCCCTAACCAGTCGAGGAGCATTGAGATTGCCTACGGGTTCCCACGAATTATCCTCAGGGCCATATCCTTGCCATTTTATTAGATATTGCAACCGATTTCTGAATATCCTGGAGTCCAGGATGTTTTCAACAGTATAATGTTCTTGTCCATCAACTTCGATAGGATCAGGGGAAGGCAGGTGTCGTCCTGGAAATGGATTTGAAACAACAGGTTTCAGTAGGGATACATGGAACACTGGATGTATTCTCATTGGTCTGGGAAGTTTGAGACGAAAAGCCACTGAGTTTACTTGTCCAATAATCTTAAAAGGACCAATAAATTTTTGGCCCAATTTTGCTGAATGTAAGTGAAGTTTCAGATTCTTGGTGGAAAGCCATACTTCATCTCCCACTTTGAAGGTTGGAGAAGGTCTACGAGATTTATCTGCTGTTTCTTTATATTTCTCCTGGGCAATTGATAATGTAATTTTTAGCATTTCCAGATTCTGTTGAAGTGATTGTATTCTGTCAGTCACTGCAGGAATAAAAGTTTCTCTGGGGAGATTGGGAAGAATACTGGGATGGTAACCCAAATTTGCAAAAAACGGTGTTTGTTTAGTGGAGGCATTCTGAGAATTATTGTAGGAGAACTCCGCCATTGGAAGCAAATCGACCCAGTCATCCTGTAAATGGCAGATGTAGCATCGGAGATACTGTTCTAACGTTTGATTTGTGCGCTCAGTCTGACCATTAGACTGGGGATGAAAAGCAGAAGACAAACTGACATTTATGTCGAGTGCTGTGCAAAAACTCCACCAGAATCTTGATGTGAATTGTACTCCGCGATCCGAAACCACTTCATCTGGTATTCCATGAAGACGAAACACATTCTGAATTATAAGATCAGCAGTCTCTTTAGCAGAAGGTAGTCCAGGGCAAGGAATAAAATGGGCTGCTTTAGTGAGCCGATCAACCACTACTAAGATGGAATTCTTCCCTTTGGAGACTGGTAAGTCGACAATAAAGTCCATAGAGATAGATCCCCAAGGACGAGATGGAATTGACAGAGGCTGCAATAATCCCATGGGTGAGATACGAGGAGTTTTGTACATGGCACAGGTGTTGCAAGAAGAAACATATTTCTTCACATCTTTTTGATAATTGGGCCACCAAAAGAAGCGGGAAAGAAATTCTTGTGTTTTCTGAATCCCCTTGTGACCTGCTAGTTTAGAGTCATGCATTAATTTTAGCACGTTTAATCTTACAGTTTCCAGAACGTAAATGCAGTGCTTGTTAGTCCATACTTGATTTTTGAAAGTTAGGGACACTTCATCTGGTGGGTGCAAAAGAATTGGGTCAGTCTCATAGGCTTCCTTTATCTCATCAAGCAAGTCCTTGCTATGGATCACCCCCAGGAAATTGGACTCGGAAAGAATAGTTGTTGGTGGTACTGTCGAGGAGGAGTCATTGGAGAACAACCTAGATAAGGCATCGGCCTTACCATTTCGGGAACCAGGCCTGTAAGAGATCACAAAGTTGAAACGATTTAGAAACAGACTCCACCGGACTTGGCAGGGAGACAAACATTTGGCAGATCTAACAAATTCAAGGTTACGATGATCAGTTAGAACCACTATTTGTTGAGCTGTGCCTTCTAAATGATGTCTCCATTCTTTGAAAGCAGCAATGATGGCTAGGAGTTCCTTGTTCCCCACGTCATAATTCTTTTCAGCAGAAGTCAAACTTCGAGAAAAGTAAGCACAAGGGTGCAGCAAATCTTTCTCTCCAGTTCTCTGTGATAGAATAGCCCCTATTGCACAGTCTGAAGCATCCACTTCAACAATAAACGCTTTTTCAGAGTTAGGATGAACCAGTATAGGGGCTGTTGTGAATTTTGTTTTCAAATTGAAAAAAGCATCTTGTGTCTGAAGAGACCACACAAAAGGTATCCCTTTCTTTGTTAATTGGGTAATTGGTGTAATAATGCCCGAAAAATTCTTGATAAAACGTCTGTAGAAATTAGCAAATCCTACAAATCGTTGGACCTCTTTCACATTTTTTGGAGTTGGCCAGTCTCTAATTGCTTGAATCTTGCTAGAATCCATGTGTAACCCTAGGGGAGAAATGATATAACCCAAGAACTGTATTTCCGTTTGATGGAATTCACATTTCTCCAACTTGATATAGAGTTGATATGCTTTCAGACGCTCCAACACCATTCTCACATGATTCTGATGTTCTTCTGCAGAATTAGAAAAGATTAATATGTCATCCAGATAGATGACTACGAACTGATCTAACAAGTCCTTGAAGATATCGTTAATAAAATGCTGAAAGGTTGCAGGAGCATTGCAAAGTCCAAAAGACATGACTAAATATTCATAATGTCCATAACGTGATCTAAACGCTGTTTTCCATTCATCACCTGGTCTAATGCGAACCAAATTATATGCACCTCGGAGATCCAATTTGGTGAATATTTTAGCTTGACGAACTCTATCCAGCAACTCCGGAATCAATGGCAGAGGGTAACGGTTTTTAATTGTGACTTTGTTTAATTCTCTATAGTCAACGCAAGGTCTCAAAGAGCCGTCTTTCTTTTTAACAAAAAATATAGGTGCACCTGCTGGCGATGAAGATGGACGAATAAAACCTTTAGCTAAATTTTCATCTATGTATTCTTTAAGAGCCTTCAGTTCCGGCTCTGCTAATGGGTAGATGCATCCAAAAGGTATAGCTGCTCCAGGCAACAGTTCAATCGGACAATCGTAAGGTCGATGTGGAGGAAGTTTATTAGCATTCTCTTTGTCACATATATCAGTAAATTCGTCATATAGAGGAGGTAATTTAGGAGATACTTCAAGCTCCCCTTCAATCTTTTCGTGAGATTGTTCTGGTAAAGACTCTGAGGAGGGGACCTCCGATGGAAAAGACACTTCTTTGGTTTCCCAGTCAATTGTAGGGTTCTGAGCCTGCAGGCATGGTAGTCCAAAAATAATTGGAAAATGTGGGGATGAAATTAATAGGAAAGATAGAACCTCATGGTGATTAGGTCTCATAATTATCTCCAATGGTTCAGTCTCTTGATCAACTGGACCTGAGTTCAGAGGGGATTCATCTACAGTTTCCATAAGAATGGGTGACAGTCTCTCTTGAAATTTTACACCATGTTTATTAGCAAAAGAAATGTCCATAAAGTTCCCATTTGCTCCAGAGTCCACCATGGCAGAGGCGGATATCCATTGAGAATCAATTCTAAACTTGATGGGAATAAAGCAATGAGTGTCTTTGTGTTCTTTTTTAATATTGGGTGCTGTGCAGGAGACTGAATGAATGAGTGCATGCACTGGTGGCACTTGTTCAGAAGAAACAGATTCTACATCAGAGAAGTCATGATCTGCTACTACCGCCACCATCTTGCGTTGACGACATGGACAATTGATAAGGAAGTGATCAGTTTTACCACAATAGAAGCATTGATTTTCTCGAAACCTTCGTTCTCTTCTGTCGGCACTTTCACGCTTTTGTATACTGTCAATTTGCATAGGTTCAGCTTGGTGTTCTTGGTAATTCTTTGTTTCAGAGTCTCTAGGAGTGAGGGCTGGAGCAGACGAGTAATAGTTATTATTACGGGACCATGTAGAACCCCATTTTTCTTGTCGACGCTCTGACAGCCGAGTGTCTATTCGAATACAATGGTGTACAAAATCATCAAACTCTGTGGGAGCTTCAGCCCGTGCTAACTCGTCCTTAAGTGCACTAGATAGTCTTTTTTTAAAGAATGTTAATTTTGCAGCATTATTCCACTCAGTATCCATCACCCACTGTCTGAAATCTGTGGCATATTCGGCAACAGAGCGTCTGCCCTGACGTAGAGCCATCAACGCTGCTTCTGCTGTAGTACACCGGTTAGGATCATCAAATACTTGGCTCATGGCTGCTAGGAAGGCGTCCAAGTCATCAAGCCGAGCATCGTTGGTTTCAATAAAATAAGAGGGCTTGCCCAGGCTACAGCCTTATGTGTCAGAAGCATAATAATACACAGCACCTTTGAATTATCAGTAGGGAAGTGAGCAGGATGTGCACCAAAATATAACTTGCATTGGTTTATAAATCCACGGTATTTGTCACGATCCCCACCAAACCTGAATGGTGGAAGCGGCAGGGTAGATGAAGAAGCTGGGGTCACAACTCGATTCTGAAGTTCCCGGATCAGCTCTGCTTGCTGAGCCACCATGCCTTGTAAACCCTGTGTAGCTTGTCCATAAACTTGAACATCATGGGTTGTTTGATTTTCAAACGCCAAGTATTTAGTCTTTAAAGTTTGAATGTCAGCAAAGATGTTAGTAAGCAAACAGTTCATATTGTTCACACGAACCTCCAAACTTGCTTCTCTGGCGGATTCCATGGAAATGGCTTGAGTATCCTGTTATGATACTGGCGAACACTGCTGGAATCCTATGGTCAGAGGTAGCGAGCGGAGCACAGTGCAGAACCCGGTGAGACGTCCCCAGGAATAGTGCTTGGAGGATGGAACACGAGTAGAAGTAGATAGCAAGGAAGTAGGAACAGTCTGGCAAAGACAGTTCTCAGGAGCAGGAGACTGGAACAAGTCACAATACTCAAGCACTGTTTGGTATTCCATGTGGTCTGAAGTAGGCCCAAACAGGAAACAAGGTGGTTCCACACGATGCAACATTTGCCATCTTGGTTAAGGGCAAGTTTAAGGGCAAAACAGCAGCCTCCAGTGGTAAGGAGTAAAAGTGCAGCACAATTCTTCAAAGTGTAAAACAGCGGCCACTAGTGGTAATTTTGCAGTATAACAACAGAATCCTGACAATGTTATGGAAACGCAGTGTCACAAACAAATACACGGTAAACTGTGAGCTCCCTGTTCTTCCCAAACCTCTGTCCCTACCTACTTGTAGGACCCGACCTAAATGACGGCGCACAACTGGGCAGCGTTCCCTATACTAGTTCAAGTGAAACTGACAAACGGATAAGACAGAGACAGTACAAAATAACAAAGGGTCATCTGGGAAGTACACGGAGGGAGAGGCAGGGCAATTGCGCCACGGACAAGTCCGGGTGCAAAAGGCAGAGTCAGGCAGGCAGGGTCAAACCGGGAGAGTGCGGAAAAACAAAAAATCCGAAGGCAAAGAAAAGTCAGGAGTCCAGCCGGGGTCAGGGGTTACAAAGGAGTCAAAATGCAAGTCGCTCAGGGGAGTCTGAAACAAGGGAAAGCACCAGGCTAGGTAACTTTAATTACAGGCAAAGGCCTACTACCCCAGGCTGAACTAAATAAGGAGAGAGCGGGTGCTCAGGAACATCAGCCAGGCTTTGATTGGCCTGACGTTCCTGAGCTCCTATTGGCTGCAGACTGCCTCAGTCTGCCAGGCCGGGCGACGCCCGAGCGAGTGACTCTCGACATCCTGGAGACCGAGGGAGCAGCAGGAAGGGAGTACGTGACACACTGGTTGCGCAATTTCCAAAAGGCTGCTGGAGACTGTCGGGAGTAAGCATTCAAATAAAACTGCAACCCAAAATCTGTCACAAATCTGATCGACGGAATCTAAGGCTACTCTGAGGTATTCGCCAGAGCCCACTGCAAGGAGGCATGGTTTTTGCTGCACAGAACTCAGGTTGTTCTAACAGAGTTCAGTGTTGGATAAGGGTATGTTCACTCAGCCTATTTTCTGACGTTTTTCGGGCCATAAACGCTCGAAAAACAGCCAAAAAATCGGAAGCAGAACGCCTCCAAACATCTGCCCATTGATTTCAAAGGGAAAAACAGCGTTCTGTTACGACGGGTCATTTTTTTACACGGGCGTTTTAAAAAACGGCCGCAAAAAAGTAGTTCAGGCCACTTCTTGGGACATTTTTGGAGCCGTTTTTCATAGTCTATTGAAAGCAGCTCCACAAACGTCCGTAAAAAAACGCAGCGAAAATCGCGAGTGGCTTAAAAAATTTCTGAAAATCAGGAGCTGTTTTCCCTTGAAAACAGCTCCGTATTTTCAGACGTTTTTGATTCTGTGTGTGCACATACCCTAAGGGGTGCAATGCAGGTAACTAGACAGCCAGAGTTTAAACAGAAAGCCCAAAACAGAGCTAGTGGAAATCAGATACAGCAAAGGTCAAGACCAGCCAGGAGCACATAATCAAAATCGGTAAACAAGGGGTTAACGAGAGACAAGCCAAGGTCAGTTTCCAAGAAGTTCAGAAGTCTAGAGCACAGAGTGAGGCCGGATTTACACGAGCGTGTGCGTTTTGCGCGCGCAAAAAACGCTGCGTTTTGCGCGCGCAAAAGGCATTTGACAGCTCCGTGTGTCATCCGTGTATGATGCGCGGCTGCGTGATTTTCACGCAGCCGCCATCATAGAGATGAGGTAGTCAACGCCCGTCACTGTCCAAGGTGCTGAAAGAGCTAACTGATCGGCAGTAACTCTTTCAGCACCCTCATCAGTGAATGCCGATCACAATATACACCAACCTGTGAATAAAAAAAGACGTTCAAACTTACCATGAACTGCCTGCTTCCTCCAGTCCGGTCTCCCGGCCGTTGCCTTGGTGACGCGTCCCTCTCTTGTCATCCGGCCCCACCTCCCAGGATGACGCGGCAGGCCATGAGACCGCTGCAGCCTGTGATTGGCTGCAGCCTGTGCTTGGCCTGTGATTGGCTGCAGCTGTCACTTGGCCTGAATTGTCATCCCGGGAGGTCGGACTGGAGGAAGGAGCCGGGACTTATCGGTAAGTCCGAACTTCTGTTTTTTTTTACACTATATGTATATTGTGATCGAAAGTCACTGTCCATGGTGCTGAAACAGTTTAAGTCTTTGAGCACCGTGGGCAGTGACTGTCTCCTGACGTCGCGTACCCGAACATTTTTTGCCGGGTTCGGTCAAAACGAGTTCGGCCGAACCCGGTGAAGTTCGGTGCGCTCATCTCTAATTTGACACTCCGTTTGGATGTTTGTAACCAGAAAAGCACGTGGTGCTTTTCTGTTTACATTCATCCTTTTGACAGCTCTTGCGTGATTTTCGCGCATGCAACGAAGGACCGTCCGTGTGGCATGCGTTGTTTTCACGCACCCATTGAAGTCAATGGGTGCGTGTTGCGTGAAAACGCAAGAATATAGAACATGTCGTGAGTTTTACGAAACGCACTCACGCAGTGCAAAATTCACGCATCGTCTAAACAGCCCCATAGACTATTATTGGTGCGTACGACACGCGTGAAAAGCACGCGCGTCGCACGCGCGTATAATACGCTTGTGTAAATGAGGCCTGAGGGCTTTTTCACACAAACGTATAATACGTCCGTGCTAGACCCGTGGAAATCACGCGCGTCGCACAGACCTATGTTACTGAATGGGGCCGTTCAGACTGTCAGTGAATTTCACGTAGCGTATGTCCGCTGCGTGAAATGCACGACATGTCCTGTATTTGGCCGTGTTTCGCGCTGCATGCACCCATTGAAGTCAATGGGTGCGTGCAAATCGCGCTCGGCACTCGGAAGCACTTCTGGATGCCGCGCATGATTCGTGCAACAGCAGTAAAAACAATAAATGAAAACAGAAAAGCACCACGTGCTTTTCTGTTTGTAAACATAAAACCAGAGTGTCATCATGATGCCGGCTGCGCGAAAATCACGCAGCCGCGCTCCACATGCTGATGACACACGAACCTTTTGCACGCGCAAAATACAGCTTTTTTTGCGCGCGCAAAACGGACACGTCCGTGTGAATAAGGCCTAAGTGAGAGCTTGATCACCACACCTAAGAAAGGAGAAAAATTCACAAGCAAATAAAGGAGGAGTAGTCCAGGCATAAATACCCCACCCTACACCTGACCGGAAGAAGACAGAGAAGTGGGATAGGCTGAGGAAGTAAACAGAACTGCCCAGAAGCTAGATCTGTAGTCATGGCGATCTTAAAGACATAGCTGCTTCGTAACAGTGGTTGGCTGCAACAGTTACATGGGATGAAATGTCATCCCTGGAGGGCAGGCTGGACACAGAAACAGAGTTCTGGGTAGGTCTAACTTTTTTTTTTTGCGGCGGCGGCGGAATCACATCTTTTCCGCTGAAAAAATGCAACATCTGCTATTTGTTTACAGGTTTTACATCCCTATAGACCCAACACCAGAAAACCAGCGATTCTGCAGAATAAATTGGCATGCAGCGGATTGGAAAATTGCACTGCAGGTCAATTTCTGACAATTTTTTGCCGTTTTTTTTTTTGCACTTTGCAGCTACTTTAATACGCTGCGGATTTTCTACAATGAAAGCCTAACACTAGGCTCCCACGTAGCGTAAACACTGCGGAATTTATGCAACGGAAATCTGTGCGGAAATTCCACAGCATTTACAGTAGCAGCAAAGTGGATGACATTTAGATAATCTCATGCCTACACTGCGAAAAAAAAACTGCAGTGTAAATGTTAATAAAATTACCTGCGGTGGGGAATTTAAGGCTGCATCAAGTCAATTTATGCTGCGTTTTCGTTGATTTTCTGTTGCGCGTTTTCCCCATTGAATTCAATAAGGATGCAAAACCCGCAACATAAAGCCAAGTGGCGGAATCACAGCAAAAATCACAACTCAGAAAAAAAAAAATCATACTTACCCAGATGTCTCGCCTTCCTGCAGTCCGGCTTCCTGGGATGATGTTTTATCCCATGTGACTGCTGCAGCCAATCACAGGCTGCTTCGTCACATGGTCTGCAACATCATCCTAGGAGGCCGGACTAAGCGCAGAAAAGATGGAGGGGGTATGTATGAAGGCATTCCGCAGCTGAAATCCAGTTTGAAAACTGCAGTTTTTCAGACGAATTGTGCTGCGGGTTCCAGGTTGGATACCCTGGGCGTTTTTTACGCAACGTATCCGACCTGTGGGAACTCGGCCTTATAAATTTCTGCAACTGATAATCAATTCCATTCATTAAATGGAACATGAAGAAATCCATGCACCTGCTGCAGAAACAACCCCTTTTAGATGAAAGAAATTAAACTCAGTAGCAGGAATTTCTGCAACCATGACTACCAGGAGTTTGCAGATAATGGAGTTTTCTGTTTTATGAGTCGAAGTTCTACTAAACCAGAGGCACACTTTAACCCCTTAATGACCAGCCTATTTTGGACCTTAATGACCAAGCAATTTTTAACGTTTTTCAATCGTCGCATTCCAAGAGCTATAACCTTCTTATTTTTGCGTCGACATAGCTGTATAAGGTCTTGTTTTTTGCGGGACAAGTTGTATTTTTTAATAGCACCATTTTTAGGTACATATTATTTATTGATTAACTTTTATTAACGTTTTTTTGGGGGGGAATAGAAAAAAATCTGAAATTTCGCCACTCTTTTTTGCGTCCTAAATCTACGCCGTTTACCGTGTGGTATAAATAACAGAATAACTTTATTCAGCGGGTTGTTACGATTGCAACGATACCAAATTTGTATAGTTTTTGTATGTTTTACTACTTTTACACAGTAAAAACGCTTTTTTTTCAAAATTATTTGTTTTTGTGTCTCCATATTTGAAGAGCCGTAACGTTTTTATTTTTTCGCCGATGCGGTTGTATGAGGGCTTTTTTTTTGCGGGAAGACTTGTAGTTTTTATTGGTACCATTTTGGAGTAGATGCGACTTTTTGATCACTTTTTATTACATTTTTTTAAAGTCAGTATTCACAGAAAGCAATTTTTCCATAGTTTTTTTTTTTTTTTTTATGGCTTTCACCTTGCGGGTTAAATAATGTAATAGATTTATAGTTGGGGTCGTTACGGATGCGGCGATACCAAATATGTGTAACTTTTTAACTTTATTTTGTTTTTTTTAATAGTAAAGCAGTTTGTAAGGGGAAAAGCTGGGTTTTTCATTTTTTTTCACATTTTTTTTTAAATTAACTTTATTAAACTTTTTTTTCACTTTTTTACTAGTCCCATTAGGGGACTTTAATATGCGATTCTGAGATCGCATTTATAATACACTGCAATACTTTTGTATTGCAGTGTATTACTGCCTGTCCGTTTAACACGGACAGGCATCTGCTAGGTCATGCCTGCGGCATGATCTAGCAGGCATTCACTCCAGGCAGCCTGGGGGCCTTTATTAGACCCCCGGCTGCCATTAGAGACACAGACACTCGGCGATCGTATCGCCGGGTGTCGGTGGGAGAGAGAGGGAGCTCCCTCCCTCTCTCCAAAACCACTCAGATGCGGTGCTCGCTATTGAGCACCGCATCTGAGGGGTTAAACGTGTGAGATCGATACTAATATCGATCTCACACGGCAGAGCAGGGACGCCCCCAGCCCTCAGCTGCCTCTAGCAGCTGAGAGCAGGGAGATTTGACAGCTCCCTGCTCTGTTTACTTATTCCGATGCCGCAACGTAAAAAGTCTATGGCATCGGAATAAGGCCCGTTAGTGACCGACGTAGAAACACGATGGGTCGGTCACTAACGGGTTAAGTTAATAAAATCGCTGACATTTTTTTTTCTGTTGCATTAGAATCTGTGGAGCACTAAAGTTTACCGCTTTACCATACTACGACATTGTTGTACTAGAATATAGAACTAGAAAAGGAATGTTAGTATGAGGCCTGACTGCAAGAGAATTGTGCCTAGGTTTTTTTGTAGCTTTGGTAAAGTGAGCTTCGTAGACATGTCACCAGGAAGTCCCTTGAGAGCTGACAGTTTTGAATGATTATTCTCAGTAAGGACATTGATGGTACTGATGGCGCTAGGATATGCCATTAATGTCCAATCAGTGGGGGGGGGGGGGGGGGCGGGGGTCTAACCTCTGTGACCCCTGCTGATCTATATAATGAAGTGGCAGCGATACTCGCGAATTGCATAACACTCCACTCCGCTTTTTCTGAATGCTGTATGGTCGGCCATTGACTATATTGCACTGACCATGTGGCCCCTGGGAAAAGAGCAACTGAAAACAATGAGATGGAGTTCTCCTAGCGACACTGACACTTTGTTCTAGTGATCGGCAGGGATCACAGCAGTCAGACCCCACTATTTGGACTAAAACATATCCTATCGATATGACATTAATGTGTATACTTAGATAACCAATTTTAATGCTACAAAGTTTGTGTAGTATGCACTGTGTTATTTAGAATAAGTATTGATTTTATCTGAAGCTGGGAAATATGGTTTATAAGTATCCAAATTAACTCTATAAATTCTAAATATAAATGATATGCAATGTTAAATACCTTTGTGTCAAAAAAGGCAAAAGTATAGAAGGTATGATACCTTTATTGGCTAACCATAAAAGTTCTATATGCGGCTTTAAGAGCACACAGGCTCCTTCTTCAGGTATTTACAAATGAATGACTTAGAAAAAAGCACAACATTTAGATGTTACACAAAGACAATTAGTACATGAGGTGATACATCATTAAGATAAGCCAGGGCAATAAAACTGAGGTTATAGGGGTGATGACTTAGGAGATAAGGCATCTGGAGTCAGTCTGATGGGGGATGTGACGTGTGTCCATGTAGTGGCTCATAAATCCAGGTGTTAGATTGAGGCCTTGTGTCAATGACTGGAATTTTATCATCAGCTTGAATTCCCAAATTTTTCTCTCTCTGTTGTTTTTAAAATACCCTTTAGTATTAGGACCTTTAAATCTGCCAAACTGTGATCAGGTCCAGAGAAGTGTTTTCCCACGGGTGTATCCACCTCCTGTTTTATTGTATGTCTGTGAAGATTCATCCTGGTTTGTAGTTTTTGTATGGTTTCTCCAATGTAGATTCCTTTATCTATGCACCTTGTACACAGGATCATGTACACTACATTGGAGGATGTACAGGAGAACGTGCCAGTGATTTTATAGTCCTGCTGCGTGTTTGGTATCTGGATGGTGTTTGATGATAAGATGTTGGTACAGGTCTTGCATTTTCTACACTTCACCTACACTTCACCTACAATCACCTGATTGGCCTGAGGAAGACGTCAGTTCGACGTCGAAACGCGTAGCCTATCAACAATAAATACTCTATACACTTAACCCATCACGCTGGTTGTGTATTTATATCGACCAAAGATCCAAGCAGCGCCGGTGGTCCCGTTTTTCCTACCTCTAAACTACTGCAAACCGACAGCAAACCTCGTTTGGCTGTGTTGCGGACCTGGCTGCAGCTTCCTAAGTTTTGTCGACACCCCTTTGGTGTCCATCACCCGAGGTGAGCGGAATTGTCTCATTGACCTAATTTTATTACCATTTATCAGAATCTGATTTGCGGCGCCGTGTCTTCTTCTTTTTTCTACCTCTCTTAGAAAACGTAGGTGCCAGGGGAAAGTCATATTTGTCCTGCCCAAAAATCAGTCTGCCCGCTGTTATATTCTTAGGCTCTTCAGAAACCAGCATAAAATATGCACCAGCAGCCTTATTTTTTTTCTTTAATGTATCACACAGAAAGCACAGCCAACATAACTGACTGCATTTTTACTTTGCATTATACATTGCTATACAAGGTGATGTTTTGTCACAGTCTGTGGGTATGTGGACCCACTAGGCTGCACCGCCGTAGCGGGGAGGCAGCTGGCCAAACCACAGAGCACCCCAGAAATACCAAGTCCCACACAAGGGTACCTGAATAGTCCAGACAGTGGCCGAGGCTTTGGCACGGATGGAGGTGGGTGCAGCAGGTTACGCCAGATGTGGCAGATCTCAGCAGGTGCAGCATGTTGCGCCAGACGTGGCGGATCACACTGGACGAGGAAGATGGCACTGGACATGGCAGATGACAGCAGGTGCAGCATGTTGCGCCAGACGTGGCAGATCACATTGGACGTGGAAGATGGCACTGGACGTGGCAGATGACACAGGATGTGGCAGGCGACAGTAGGTGCAGTAGACACGACTCAAACACTAGTAGGCACAGGAACAAGAAAGCCGCACAGGATACAGGAACAGGTAACAGGGCACGGGTAACAACTGGAACGGGAAAACTCTAAGGAACCATTTGCAATACAGACTTGGGATACACTAACAACGCTTAGGCAAGGATCAGAAGGGCAGGACCCTTCCTATAGGCCATGAGGGCAGTGACGCTGCTAGCAGCCACTGTGGCTGCTACAGCGGTAGCGTCGGCACTATAGTAGAGCAGGGAGGTATCCCCGTGTGGCCGGGGATTCCGCTCCTGGAGCGCTCCTTGATGTCTCTGTCCATATATGGATAGTGACATCCGGGGAAACTACTGCAGCTGCAGCGGAATCCCCGTCCACAGTGTTGCCGACGTGGGACCGGGGATTCCACTCCAGGAGAAGCCAATGGATTCCGCTGCAGCTGCAGGAGTTTCCCCTGATGTCACTGTCCATATATGGACAGAGAAATCAGGGAGCGCTCCAGGAGCGGAATCCCCGGCCACACAGGGATTCCGCTCCTTCAGGGAGCTACAGTGGTGCTATCTACAGGAAGGGGGGAGGGTTTGCTATTTACAAGGGGGCTGTGGGCTGTGTGGCACTACCTACCAGGGGGCTGTGTGGCACTACCTACCAGGGGGCTGTGGACTGTGTGGCACTACCTACCAGGGGGCTATGGGCTGTGTGTCACTACCAATCAGGGGTCTGTGGTCTGTGTGGCACTACCAACCAGGGGGCTGTGTGGCACTACCAACCAGGGGGCTGTGTGGCACTGCCAACCAGGGGGCTGTATGGCGCTACCAATCAGTGGGCTGTGTGGCCTCCCAACCAGGGGGCTGTGTGGCGCTCCCTACCAGGGGGCTGTGTGGAGCTACTTTCAAGGGGGCTGTGTGGCGCTACCTCCAAGGTGACTGTGTGGTGCTACCTACAAGGGGCTGTGTGGCACTACCTACAAGGGGCTGTGTGGCGCTACCTACAATGGGCTGTGTAGCGCTACCTACAAGGGGTTGTGTGGCGCTACCTACAGGGGGAATCTGTGAGTGGTGGCCTGATGGTCATTTTACTGTGAGTGGCGGGCTGATGGTAATTTTACTGTGAGTGGCGGGCTGATGGTCACTTTATTGTGAGTGGGGGGGCTTATCGTCTTCAAGTGGTTTCCACCTCTGACCTCCAATTGAAATTAATAGGAGGCAGAAAATACCTGCGGCGCTCGTTTGGAGGTTTTTTGCCTGCATCTTTTGCATTAGCTTCAACGGCTTAAGTGTAAACATACGCTATAAGTGTAGTGCTTTTTTTTTTAGCTGTTTTCTGTCTTTCTCGAAACAATTTTTGTAGGGGTGCCGTGAGGAAATTGTATTTTTCCAGAGCTGCCTCGAGTCCGAAAAGGTTGGGAAACTCTGTACCAGGCTACAAGTTCCCGTCATGGAGCAGCTCAGTTAGTCATGGAAACGGGGCCTAGGTGAGTAAATTTTTTTTGTTTGTTTGCGGGCGCTGTCTACAAGGGGGAGGTGGGGGACTGTATGGCACTGTCTACAAGGGGGAGGTGGGGGGGGTCTGTATGGCACGATCTACAAGGAGGAGGAGGGGGATTATGAGGAGGGGGATTATGGCACTGTCTACAGGGAGGATGTATGGCCAAATCTACAGGGGGCGATATACTGTGTGGGGGCTACTAAGCGGACATTATACTGTATAGGGGTACTACAGGTGGCATAATACTGTGGGCACAATGAGAGGACAAAATAATGTGTCCTTGAAGGGGTTGTAATATATTATATTATTAAATATTATTATTATATTGTATGGGGGCACTAAAGTGGCATTATAATTTTTTTATGGGCATTTTTTTTAATGATGTGGTGGGGCGCCGAAAGATCATTTCGCACAGAGTGCCATCTATCCTAAGGCCGGCCCTGCTGTTATCTTACATCTCCCTGTGCTGCTTTAGAAGCTCCCCCTCCAGCCACCCTTCCCTGCTCTACACACCTCTTCTCCTCCTGCTGCTGCTGTTACCAGTCGAGACGTGAGGGAGGGGGAGGGGAGACTGTCTGCTGCACTGTGTCTGACCATCAAACTGCTGAACGCCCTTCACAAATTTCCTACATAAAAGGTAAGTGCATGTGTGTTTACAATGTGTACTTATGTGTATAATGTGCATATTCATGTGTGTCTGTGATGTCTACATGTGTGTATGTATGTATATATAGTGTGTGTGTATGTATATATATATATATATATATATATACTGTATATAGTGTGTGTATGTTTATATATATATATATATATATATATATATATATATATATAGTGTATGTGTGTGTATGTAGGTATATAAAGTGTGTGTGTATGTATATATAGTGTGTGTGTGTATTTATGTATATATAGTGTGTGTATGTGTATGTATATATATATATATATATATATATAGTATGTATGTATGTATAGTGTGTGTGTGTGTATGTGTATATATATATATATATATATATATATATAGATATACGATGGAAAAGCAGCAGCATTCACAATGCAATTCCAAGATGGCCCCAGGTGCAAGCAGGTAATCCCGATCCTGGGAATATATAGCAATATAAAAGAAAATCCCACAGCACTCCGTGTTAGGGAAAAAAATGGTGGTTTATTAAGCCAGCACAAGCTGCAACGTTTCCGTCCTGCTATAGGACCTTTATCAAGCTTAGTGATACAAGCACTGTGCGAACCATATATAGTGAGTGTCTCATTAGCATAATGAGTAAACATTAAGACAGTATATATAACAAAACCATACTGATATACATTCAAATCCGACACTTTTAAAAAGATTTCTAGTGATCAGTTGCCAGTGTTGACAACAGTGAATACAAAATTACAAAAACATTATTAACCCCTTCAGGACGTAGCCACTTTTGAACCAAATGACAGAGCCTCATTTTTTAAATCTGACGTGTGTTACTTTATGTGGTAATAACTCGGGAATGTTTTACCTATCCAAGCGATTCTGAGATTGTTTTCTCGTGACATATTGTACTTTATGTTAGTGAAAAAATTTTGTCGATATATTCAATATTTTTGTGTGAAAAACACCAAAATTTAGAGAAAATTTGCAAAAAATTATCATTTTCTCAATTCAAATGTATCTGCTTGTAAGACAGATAGTTATACCACACAAAATAGTTACTAGCTAAGGGTATGTTCACACGCTAGCTGTCATTTACGGCTGAAATGACAGCCTGTTTTCAGAAGAAAACAGCTGCGTTGTTTCAGCCGTAAATGCTCCTCCTCGTAATATACGAGGCGTCTGTGACGCTCATATATCTTGAGCTGCTCTTCATTGAGTTCAATGAAGAACGGCTCAAATTACGTGGCAAAGAAGTGCCCTGCACTTCTTTGCCGAGGCAGTCAATTTACGCGTCGTCGTTTGACAGCTGTCAAACGACGACGCGTAAATTACAGGTCGTCTGCACAATACGTCGGCAAACCCATTCAAATGAATGGGCAGATGTTTGCCGACGTATTGTAGCCCTATTTTCAGGCGCAAAACGAGACATAATACGCCTCGTTTACGCCTGAAAATAGGTCGTGTGAACCCAGCCTTACTTTTCCAATATGTCTACTTTAGATTGGCATAATTTTTTAAACATGCTTTTATTTTTCTAGGACGTTACAAGGCTTATAAGTTTAGCAGTAATTTCTCAAATTTTCAAGAAAATTTCAAAAGCCTATTTTTTTAGGGACCAGTTCAAAAGTGGCTTTGAGGGCCTTATATATTAGGAAACCCCACAAATCACCCCACTTGAAAAACTGCACCCCTCGAAGTATTCAAACAGCATTCAGAAAGTTTTTTAACCCTTTAGGCGTTTCACAGGAATTAAAGCAAAGTAGCGGGGAAATGTACAAATTTCATTTTTTTTGCAGAAATTCAATTTTAATCAATTTTTCCTGTAATACTGAAGGTTTTTACCGGAGAAGCACAACTGAATATTTATTGCCCTGATTCTGCAGTTTTTAGAAATATCCCACATGTGGCCCTAGTGCGCTACTGGACTGAAATACTGGCCTCAGAAGCAAAGGAGCATCTAGAGGATTTTAGGGCCTTCCTTTTCTTAGATTATATTTCAGGCACCATGTCAGGTTAGAAGAGGTCTTGTGGTGCCGAAACAAAGGAAACACCCCAAAAAATACCCCATTTTGGAAACTACACCCCTTGAGGAATTAATCTAGGGGTATAGTGAGCATTTTGACCCCACAGGTGTTTCATAGATTTAATTAGAATTGGGTAGTGAAAATGAAAAATTACATTATTTTCCAATAAGATGTAGCTTTACCTCAAAATTTTTAATTTTTTCAACAAATAAATGAGGAAAAGCACCCCAACATTTGTAAAGCAACTTCTCCAGAGTACGGAAATACCAAACATGTGGTCATATATTGCTGTTTGGGCAAGCGGCAGGACTCAGAAGGGAAGGCACGCCATTTAGCTTTTGGAGCGCTGATTTTGCTGGATTCATTTCTCTGCACCATGTCGCATATGTAAAGCTCCTAAGGTACCAGTACAGTGGAAACCTCCCAAAAGTGACTCCATTTTGGAAACTACACCCCTTAAGGAATATATCTAGGAGTGTAGTGAGCATTTTGACCCCACAGGTGTTTCATAGATTTCATTAGAATTGGGCAGTGAAAATGAAAAATTACATTATTTTCCAATAACATGTAGCGTTACCTCAAAATGTTTCATTTTTTCAACAAATAAATGAGGAAAAGCACCCCAACATTTGTAAAGCAACTTCTCCAGAGTATGGAAATACCAAGCATGTGGTGATAAACTGCTGTTTGGGCAAGCGGCAGGACTCGGAAGGGAAGGCACGCCATTTAGCTTTTGGAGTGCTGGATTGATTTCTCTGCACAATGTCGCATTTGTAAAGGTACCAGTGCAGTGGAAACCCACCAAAACTGACTCCATTTCGGAAACTACACCCCTCAAGGAATTTTTCAAGTGGTATAGTGAGCATTTTGACCCCACAGGTGTTTCATACACTGGGCAGTAAAAAAATAAAATGTTGATTTTTTTTCAAAGAAAATGTTGCTTTAGTCCCAAATTCATCATTTTCACAAAGGGTTAAAAGAGGAAAAGCACCCACAGTTTGTTACGCAATTTCTCCTGAATACGGCAATACTCCATTTGTGGAGATAAACTGCTGTTTGAGCACGTGGCGGGCCTCAGAAGGTAAAGAGCATCATGCAACATCTGAGGCCTACTACGATGGCATTTACTGCCCTGTGTCATGAAAACAGAGGCTCTGGGGTGTCAAAACATTAGAAACCCAGAAAAGTGACCCCATTTAGGAAACTAAACCCCTCAAAGAATTCATCTAGTGGTGTAGTGAGAAGATTTAGATTGTAATGTAACACCTTTCAAGGTATTCATCTAGGGGTATAGTGAGAATTTTTAATTTGTGAAGTGACAACCCTCTAGGTATTCATCTAGGGGTATAATAAGAAATACTTTAATTTTAGTAACTAAGAAGGGCAACCTGGAAAACCCGCAATGGAGAGAGAGGAATGGCAGGTCCCACTACCAACCTACCCACCATTCCACAAAATCAAGCCCAAAAAATAAATCAAAGGCCTCAGCAAAAAAAGATTTGCTGACACAAACAATCTCATCTGGATTTATTCCTCTCACCCAGATTTGCAACCTGGATGAGACAGACACTCCCTCGGGTCCTTGGTATAGTGAGAATTTTTAGTTTTGTTTTAGGTGTTTTCTGACAAATTTTAAATGATCAAATTTTAAATGGGGCTGGTCAGTAAAAAAATGAATAATTGGTCATGGCCAGTATGGGAGACAAAAAAGGTGAATGAAGAATAAATAAATTAAAAAATCTAAGGAGGTGTGGTATATTTTGAAACATTGTTTCATACACAGGCCGGGATTTGTGGGACACATCTCACATTGGGAATTATCCTGCTGACGGAAGAGCCGGATGAACTGCCCTCCCCTTCCTGGTCACCAAATATCAGGGACTTTATGACCTTTTCCTGAAATTGCAGGAACGTATCCCCACTGCCAGCATATCTGCAGAGGACAAAGGCGTTGTATAAAGCCATCTGTGTAAGATGCACAGACAGCTTTTTATACCATACCTTGGTCTTGCGCATGGCGCTGTATGGTTTTATGACCTGGTCAGACATGTCAACGCCACCCATATGTCTGTTGTACTCCTGTACACAATATGGTTTTGGGACTTGGGTGGTGGATCCGCGTACAGGTACAAGGCTGCCCCTGCTGTCGTGTATGCTGGTCAGCATAAGGACGTCCCTTTTATCCTTATACTTCAGGAGGAGCAGATCGTCACTGCAGACAGCTCTGCTCTCTCCTAATTTTAGGATCTGACCCAGCAAGGTTTTGGGGAGGCCCTTCTGATTTCTGCGGATTGTTCCGCACGCCTAGGTGGATCTGGATGACAGAACTTTTAACCATGGGACACTGTTGTATAAGTTGTCCAGAAATAAATGATATCCTTTGCCGAGCAAAGGATGGACAAGATCCCATACAATCTTTCCACTAATTCCTAGGAAGGGGGGCATTCTGGGGGATTTATTTTCCCTCATAGACCCTAAAAGAGTACGTGTAACCGGTGGCACTTTCGCAGCGTTTGTACAGTTTTATGCCGTACCGGGCTCTTTTATTGGGTAGATACTGCCTGAAGTGCAGTCTACCGTTGAAGCTGACTAGGGATTTGTCTACCGAAATATTTTGTTGGGGGGTATAAACTTGGGAAAATCTTTGGGAGTAGTGGGCAATCAATGGTCTTATTTTATACAGCCTATCAAAATTTGGGTCCTGTGGGGGTGGGCACTGACTATTGTAATTGTAATGAAGGAATTTTGCGAGGGCTTCGAATCGCATCCTGGTCATTACTGTGCGGTAAAGGGGGGTGTTATATAAAATATCAGGGGACCAATAGCCTCTAATACTGGGCTTTTTTATGAGCCCAAAACTTAAAATGTTGGTCTGCTGGACCATTAACTCTAAAAGGGTGTCTGAAAAAAAAATGTTAAAATAATCAATGGGGCTAAAATCTGTAGTGTCAATTTGAATGCCTGAGGCACCTGGGGGGTATAATTGTCCGCAGCTACCCATGCCATATCAGGTAGAGCAGGACCTACGGCTCTTCTGCGCCGACTGGGGGGTGCAGACTCAGAGTCACTGGATGCAGAGGAAGATGGAAGCACGAACTGCTCTTCACCTTCACTGGCGCTGTCCGTATCAGAACACATCATTTGATATCCTTCCTCGGCTGTGAAGACTCTTTTGGCCATAATTTTGTTCAGCTACTAACTAACTAACTTTTTTTGTAACTTTTTATTTTAATTTTTTTTTTCCACGTTTTTTTTAATTTTTTGAAACTTTTTTTTAAAAACATTTTTTAACAAAAAATAAACAGCGCTACTCTCAACAGCGCAATGAGAACAGCAACCCTGCTGTATTCAAACAGGAAGCATACCCTACCTACCAGGGGGAAAACTAAATGAGAAGTGGCATTGCTACCTAACAGGGAACTCGGGCAGTGGGCAATCTAGCGACACAGCAGGGTGATGGCGACCAGGTACTGTGACAGGTGATCGCTGGGCACAGATCACACGGCAGAAGGACACTGTGGGTGACTGAAATTATATAATTATAGAATTATATATCTTACAACCAGTGGGCACCAAAGGTGGTGATCACTGGTTAGTGGGCACAAAAGGGCAGAAAAGGGGCAGATCGCTGGGTTTTTTTGTTCTATTTTTCACTCTTTCACTGTATTTCTTCTTGTCTCCGACTCTGACAAGCTCTCTGACAGGAATGAGCTTGTCAGAGACGGAGATGCCGGCAAACCACTGCTCCTGCGCTGTGATTGGCCTGCCAGTACTGACTGGCCAATCACAGCTCATGCCGGCACGGGACCACTCTGATTGGTCCTGTGCCCGCGAGTCCTGCTCGGCAACTGTCTACGACAGTTGCGATCGGGACGCTGTCACCATGTCTGTTGACATGGTGACAGTTTGAAGCTTGGGCGTAACTGTACGCCCTATTGCGGGAAATCCCTTTGATTTCAGACGTATAGTCACGCCCAATCGCGGGAAGGGGTTAAAACATGCAAAATCTTTATGATTGTCATGAAATTGAAAATGCGACCATATGTGTGTGGGTGGAGAACATCCGACCACTCACCAATCCAGGCTGCTGTATGTAAATTTGTGAAAGGAGAGGCAGGTCTGTTCCGCCTGTTGAATCCACAAGCTCATTAGTGTCCTCACACCTTCTACTGTGCATGCTCTCATAAAGAAGAATGAAGACTGGAGTTGCATAGCAACAATTGACACTCAAGCCAGTTATTGAGTTCCACACAGCAAGCAATGCAGGAAGTAGAAATGAGGTGTGTCAACTCGCATCTGAATCTGCCACTATATATATAGTGTATATATATATATATATATATATATATATATATGTGTGTGTGTATGTATGTATACATAGTGTATGTGTATATATAGTGTATGTATGTGTATATATAGTGTATGTATGTGTATATATATATATATATATATATATATATATATATATATATATATATATATATATAGTGTGTGTGTGTGTGGGTGTGTATATATATAAAATATATAAAATATATATTTCTGCAGCAATTCCGCAGAAACTAGCAGAAAATCCGCTGCAGAAAATGGCGCATATTTTGCTGTATTTTTCTTACTTCTGGGAGATGGTGGCATTGCCTCTGAAAAACGCAGCAATTCTGTCCACTATCCGCAGCAGGAATTTACATGCTGCGGCACGAAAAATATGCACTGCAGGACCAAATTTCTGGTCAGAAATTTTACACAGCGTCTGGATGAGATTTGTTAAATATCACTCACTTTGCTGCTACTGTATTCTGTGTATTTTCCGGGCGGAAAATACGCAGCAATTCTGTTAAGTGTGGACACACCCTAATAGAGTAGCACGGTAGATTAGATGTGAACAATTCTCATCCACACTCTGCGTAAATGATAAGTGGGGAAAAAACACTCAGAGATTGACCTGCAGTGCATTTTTTTTTTAATATGCAGCATGTCAATTTGCGTAAACGCTGCTTATTTGTTTCGAGTTTTCCCCATTTATCACAATGGGGAGGTAAAACCTGCAATAGATAGCAGATGTTATGTAAAAACGCAATTTAGAAAAAATAAAAATCTTATACTTGCCCAGAATTCTGTTTTTTCGTCCGGGCCAGCCTCCTGGGATGACGTTTCACCCCATGTGACCACTGCAGCCAATCTCAGACTGCAGCAGTTATATGGGATAAAATGTCATCCCAGGGCTGCAGTGTAGCGACGCTGTGTAGCACTATATACAAGAAGGGAGCGCTGTGTGGCACTATATACAAGGGGGAGTGCTGTGTTGCTCTATTTATAGGGGGCTGTGTGATGCTATCCATAGTGGGCTGTGTGATGCTATCTACAGGGGGGGGTGTGGCGCTATCTACAGGGGGTGTGTGTGTGTGGCACTATCTACAGCGGGTTGTGTGTGTGGTGCTATCTACAGGTGTGTGTGTGTGGCACTATCTGCAGGGGGGGTGTGGCGCTATCTACATGGGGGTTGACGCTATCTACAGGGGCCTTTGTGCATGTGGTACTTTACATTACAGTGTGTGACACAATTATATTCAGGGTCGCAGTGCATGGTGATATTATGTTAAGGGGCTCCAGAAATGGGTCATGGCCGGGAGAAGTCGTCATGAGCTCTGGACCGGATGGAGAAGAAAAGAGGAAAAAAAACGACTAGCATCTGAGACGTCGTCACCTGTGAGTCACTGGATTTGTAGAGAATCTGTCACCTCTCCTGACATGTTTATTACAGGAAATTCTTGTATTCCACATAAAGTCTTTGTGCAGTCCAAGAATCATAGAAAAATTGGTGTTACCAATCCCCTTGTCAGGTGGATGTGTCCCTACACAGTGTGACACTGTCAGTATGTAGGGACACAGCCCTGTGAAAGGGGAATCGTATCACCCATTTGTTAATGCTTGTGCAAAAAGGTAGTGTTAGCAACAGTTACGGCGCGGCAGGGTGGCGGTGGAGAAGGGGGGCCCAAGTTTGGGTAACAGCCGAGGGCCTATGGTCTACTTAATCCGCCCCTGCTTTGGAGACCCAGCAATGCAGCTTAAAGAGGCTCTGTCACCAGATTATAAGTGCCCTATCTCCTACATAATCTGATCGGCGCTGTAGATAACAACAGTGGTTTTTATTTAGAAAAACTATCAATTTTGTGCAAGTTCTGAACAATTTTAGATTTATGCCAATTAGTTTCTTAATAGACAACTTGGCGTTTAATTTTTTACAAACTGGGCGTTGTAAAGATGATTCTGACCAATCAGTGTCATACACTTCTCATCATTCCAGCCCAGCTTCTTTCAATGCACACACAGCGTGATCTCGCGAGATCACGCTGTTCTGTCATTCACAGCGAGAGCACGCTGGGCTGTGTGAGTAAGTCCCTTAGAACTTTACCGAAGTGTCGGGAGTGTGAATAGACATCACATCCAGGCTGGAGGCAATGTCTATTCACTCTCGAGACACTTTAGTAAAGTTAATGTCTGAGTAAGTGACAGCACAGCATGATCTCGCGAGATCATGCTGTGCTGTGAGTACAGCTAATCATAAATGAAGAGAAGTGTATGACGCTGTTAGGTCAGCGTCATACACTTCTCTTTACAACACCACCTTGGTAAAAAGTAAAAAAACGCCCAGTTGTCTATTAAGAAACACATTAGCATAAATCTAAAATTGTTCATAACTTGCTCAAAAATGATAATTTTTCAAAATAAAAGCCACTGTTATCTACATTACAGAGCAGATCAGATTATGTAGGAGATAGGGCGCGTATAATCTGGTTACAGAGCCTCTTTAATGCAGCGGACCGTCGGCCATGAGAAGAATGTGGGGGGGGGGGCCAAGAAGGACTTTTGCACTGGGGCCCATGAGCCATTAGCTACGCCCCTGCACCCAGGCCCACCCAGGCTTCAGCCACTCCCTCCATCTCCATGGTGATCTAGCAATGTAATGTGATGCTAACGTTGCGTCACTATGCAATACAAGTTTATAAAAAAACTTGGTGGGAGTCTGCAGGGTCTGCTTTACTTGCATGGAAGAAGAGAAAGCCGGCAAGGGGAGCCAATTCATTCTGCTCTCAATAGCAAGATATTATGGACTGGTCGAGTGGTAAGTGATGACCAGCACTAATATACGTGTGTATGTGTGTGTGTGTGTGTGTGTGTGTGTGTGTGTGCGTGTATATATCTATAATATATGTGTGTATATATATATATTTATTCACATTCACACACTGTATATGTGAAGGGGTAGGTGAGAGTTGGTTGATGTTGCTCTTTATGATTAGAGGGAATCTGTCACCAGATTTATGTTGCCCTATCTCAGGGCAGAATAAAGTATTCACAGACGACCTGATTTCAGGGGTCTCTCACTTGTCAATATGGTGTCGTTTTCATAAAATTACTGTTAACCAGTTGCAGCACATGCTGAGTCCAGCGGGCTCCCCCTGCTGCTGATTGACAACTTTGTCCCTATTACTGTGCATAGAGAAGAAAGCTGTCAATCAGCGGCGGTGGGTGGGATTATCCCGCATATAATGAATATGGAGGACTAGCGCGTGCACATCATTAGGAGGACTCCTGGCTCGGCTCGCACTGCACCTGATAAACTGATTTTATGAAAACGACACCATATTGACAAGTGACACATCAATGAAATCAGGGCTTCGCGCACTACTTTATTCTGCCCTAGGATTGAGCAGCATAAACCCGGTGACAGATTCCATTTAAATTATGTTCAATACGGCTAGAACTTTAAAAATAAAGGTAATTGTATTTGTGTTTACTGTAAATACTGTGCCCTTTTCACACCTCCAGTAACCTTACATAGTACGGCAGTGAGGGCTGCCCATAGTATGGCGTTGACTGTCTGAACACATCACATCATTGTGTAAGCAAGGTAAACAGAGATGACTGGGGAAAGGCGGTTTTTGCAGTGCAGGAATGGCACAGAATTACTAAGATAAGTGTAACGTCCATGGCCGCGGACCGTCGTTCCTACTCACCGCCGACGGCCATGGACTTGTTAGTGCTGGCCGGCATCTCACTTCCGCTCAGCTCTGCTGTGTCCTGTAAGGTGCGCGCACACTCGTGCCGGCTTTAAATATAATACATAAAATATTACCAATTAGCCCATGATCACCCTGGACTATAAAGGGCTCTGACGTTTCACTCCTTGCCTGATCGTTGTGTTGTGTATTCCCATGTTGGTCTTAGCAAATGGTTCCTTAGTGTTATCCTGTTCCCGCTTTTACCATGCCCTGCTACCTGTATCCTGTATCCCATGCTGTATTTGTTCCTGAGCCTTAGATTGTTGGAGTCGTGTTGTGCCACCTGTCACGCCTGCTGTCGTACACCACGTCTGTTGTCATCTGCCATGCCTGATATAATCCGCCACATGTGGCGTCATCTACCTTCAAGTTTCATCTGTTTCTAAGCCTCTGCTACTGTCTGGACTATAACAGGTACAAGAGTACTAGGACTTTGTATAGACTGTTGTTTCGCCAGCTGCTACTCCACTACGGCAATGCCATGGTCCGCATATCCACATACCTACGGATCGTGACAATAAGTACATTACAATTTAAAGTCCTATTAAACTAATTTTAATATCCCAGAAAACCCCTTTCACAAATCTTCCCCATTGGTTGTTGCTTACTATGCTTCCCGTTGACAATTCCGCTCACTTCCCTCCCTTTATAGCATGGGAGGGGAACCTTTTTTCTGCCAAGGGCCATTTGGATATTTATAACCTCATTCGCGAGCCTTACACAATTATCAACTTAAAAATTAGCCTGCTATATTTGGTCAAGCATTTGATTAACTCACCGCTAATGTGATGGCGGCAGCTGTTTGTCTTTGCGGCGGCAGTCTGAGTTGGACATGACTCGTGGCAAATGCATTTAGGTCTTAACTCTACATGAGACCTCAGCTTAATTTTAGAAGCAGGAGGAGGGCGGACGCACATATATGTTAGTGTCATTCACTAGTAGTGAATGATGCGGCGGCGGAGTGAGGTTGGTGCGTGCCGACCCGGGATTGGACCAGTCCAGTCACCTGACCTGAGTCACCTGACCTCAAGTCAGTGACGTGAGGTCAGGTGACTAAACTAGCCCACTCCCAGGCCGGCACACACCTACCGCACTCAGACCGTCCCCGCCTCATCCACTAGTAGTGAATGACAATACTTGGCTCCGTCCACCCTCCTCCTGCTCCTTAATGTCAGTCACATCACACTCATTTAGGATCAGGAGGAGGGCAGACGGAGCCAAGTAGTGAATGCCGCGGTGGCGGTCTGAGTGAGGTTGGTGCGTGCCGGCAGGGCCAGATCAAATGGTTTTGCGGGCCTTATACGGCCCACGGGCTGGATGTTCCCCACCCCTGCTTTATTTAGTTCTTTAATATGTGCAAAATTGATCAATTCCTTCTGAATGAATAGACACATAAAGCTTGATGGAAAGTAAAGCACAATTTGTGACAGTCAAGACTTTTACTGGCCCACCAGAGGACCAGGTTGGGGGGTGTATGCTGGTTAGAAAACAATTAGATGGTCAACAGCAGAGTCCTTCAGGTCCAGCACAAGCCAACTCTACTTTATGATCACTCTTTCACAAATTACTTGCTAGCTTTTATTAATGACTTGTGTGCACAATGAAAACTGTACAATTTACAATCTAATTACAAATGCACATTCACTTGTGGACCCATAGAACAATATGCTTTTCTGGGTTAAACATATCTTAGTTTGACATTGTCCACAAATAAATTGTTATTAATGTAGAGCTTTTTTGACAATTCTACTTTAGTAAATAACAATTCTGAACAAATAATTCTTATAACTCTGATTTATGCCATTCTTTTGTTATTTCTCCTAAGGCCGATGCACACGACCATAAAAAAAACTCTGTAATTGCGGACCGCAATGCAGTCTACATTTATGGACCCGTACGGTTCTATTGGCCGCGGACACCTTTCCGTATCGCTACGGAAGGGTGCCCGTGCCGTAGAACCGCGCCAGGAATTATGGAGCATGTCCTACTTTTCAGTTTTCTACGGTCCGTGCTCCCATACGGTGTTGCTATCAGTGTGTGAAGAGTGGGGGAAGAGGGTTGCGCATTGACAATCCAACACAATGGGCAGCACTTTGAACACATTTTATAAGTGGTCAGAAACTTGTAAATAACTCATGAAAGAATAAAGTAACGTTAAAACCAAGCACACCATTGTTTTTCTTGTGAAATTCTCGATAAGTTTGATGTGTCACATGACCCTCTTCCCATTGAAAAAACTAAAGTTGGATACAAAATGGCCGACTTTAAAATGGCCGCCATGGTCAACACCCAGCTTGAAAAGTTTCCCCCCTCCCATATACTAATGTGCCACAAACAGGAAGTTAATATCACCAACCATTCCCATTTTGTTTAGGTGTATCCATATAAATGGCCCACCCTGTACTGCAGTACTAATGTATTGCAGTATATAGTCATTTTTACAGACAGTGAAGGCAGCCCTGTGGGCCTTCATTAGGCCCCTGGGCTGCCATAACAACCATCATCACCCTCTGATCTCATTGCAGGCGGGTGGATGAGCTGCCGTAGGGGGCCACCCCCCTCGTTTCAACGCCTCAGATGCTGCGGTCGCGATTGACCGCAGCATTTGAAGGGTTAAACAGCCAGGAACAGTGCGATTGCTGCTCCTGGCTGTTAGTCCTGGGTGTCGGCTGTAAAACACAGCCAACAGCCGCAGCATATGGAGCACGCTCAATACTTCTCCCCCTGCACCAGGACGTACCGGTGCGTCCTGGTGTGGTAAGGGGTTAAACTTTTTTTAACTTTTTTACTTGTCGCACCTGGGGACTTCCCTATGCGATTCTCCGATCGCATTTATAATACACTGCAATACTTTTGTATTGCAGTATATTAGTGCCTGTCCGTGTAAAACAGACAGGCATCTGCTAGGCCATGCGTCTGGCATGGCCTAGCAGGAATAACTATCTGCAGACTTAGGGGGCTTTATTAGGCCCCCCGACTGCCATAGAAACCACTGAGAGCTCCCTCCCTCTCTCCACAACCACTCTGATGCGGCGCTCGCTATTGAACGCTGCATCTGAGGGTTTAAACTGGCGAGATCGATACTGATATCGATCTGGCCCGTTTGAGCAGAGCTGCTCCCAGAGCAGGGAGATTTAAGGGCTCCCTTCTCTATTTTTTTGTTCCAATGCAGCGCCTTGAAAAGGCGTATGCATCGGAATAAAGCCCATTAGTGGCCGCCGTGAAAAGGCGTATTGGCGGTCACTAACAGGTTAATGTTTGAAATTAAAGCATAGCTCCACTTTTCTAAGATTAAAACACTTTCTAGTTCATCTTGTTAATAGACTAAAACTATTGTACTACTTTTTTGGTTTAGTACATGCTGACAGCGTTTATAATAAATTATTAATGTTGTGTGGTAAATATCAGCAAAACTAAGCTCTAAAGAACAAGCAACTGTCAGTCTTCACAACAGATTGTAGGGCTAAGAAGTGACAACTACTATAAGATCCAGTGGGTAGTGCTAGAGTCCTAAATGTTGCTGTTGGGATTTCTTAAAACTGCCAGGAGGACATGTGAAGGGAATAACCAGCCTCTCATATGGTCTCTTAGGAAGTCTCATGGCTCAGGATAAAACATTTTTACCAGAAAAGCCAAAAAATAATATCAGTGCTCAGGGGCGTAGCTAAAGGCTCATGGGCCCCGATGCAAAAGTTCTTATTGGGCCCCCCCCGCAAACTCCTCATGGCCGACGGTCCGCAGCTTTCAGCTGCATCGCTGGGTCTCCTAAGTGACCCAACAATGCAGCACTAGCAGCCGGGGCGTCACTAAGGCTGGGTTCACACACACTATTTACGGACGTAATACGGACGTTTTAGCATTGAATTACGTCCGAAAATGCGGCTCAAAAACATTGGCAAACATCTGCCCATTCATTTGAATGGGTCTTACGATGTTCTGGGCCGACGGCCGTTTTTTTTACGCGCCGCTGTCAAAAGGCGTCGCGTAAAAAAGACGCCCGCGTCAAGGACGTGCCTGTCACTTCTTCAGACGTAAATTGAGCCGTTTTCCATGGACTCCATGGAAAAACAGCTCCAATTACGTCCATAATGGACGCAGCGAAAGACGCCTGCACATGCCTTTACGGCTGAAATTACGATGCTGTTTTCTCCTGAAAACAGCACCGTAATTTCAGCCGTAATGGAGGCTGCCGTGTGGACATACCCTCAGGGCTTAAAATGTCAGGGGAAATAGCCCCAATACATATGTGTCCGCCCAAAAAAAATGTGTGTATAGGAGACAGCATATCTATAGCACTACGACCCTATAAACTATGGATAGGATTAGATACATTGGCTCAGCAGACAGTATCACACATAATAGGATTAGATACAGTGGCTGAGCAGACAGTATCACACATGATAGGATTAGATGCAGTGGCCCAGCAGACAGTATCACACATGATAGGATTAGATACAGTGGCTCAGCAGACAGTACCACAAATGATAGGATTAGATAAAGTGGCTCAGAAGGCAGTATCACACATGATAGGATTAGATACAGTGGCTCAGCAGACAGTATCACACATGATAGGATTAGATACAGTGGCTCAGCAGACAGTATCACACATGATAGGTTAGAGATAGGGCCCAGCAGACAGTATCACACATGATATGATTAGATACAGGGCCCAGCAGACAGTATCACACATGATTGGATTAGATACAGGACTCAGCTCACTGACATTGCGGCTCCAGCGCTGGACCCAGGAAAGGTAAGAACAATAATTTTGCTTTTTTATGTGTTACTGATTATTTTTGTGTGTTTGTGTTTTTTTTACAGGTTCGGTTGTTGGACTTCGGATTCGAGGACTTCAATGACGGCGTTTTTTTTATTCTCAATAAAATGGTTAATGAGGGTTGTGTTTTTTTATTTCAATAAAATATTTTTTCTATGTGCTTGTATCTTTTTAAACTTTATTATCACCGCCTTAGTAATGGCCGCTGGCTGATTGACAACCTCCATTACTAAGGTGGGGCTTAATGTTAGCAGGTGCAGAGGCCAACACTAACCCCCATTATTACCCCGGTACCCACCGCCACCAGGGATGCTGGGAAGAACCGGGTACGAACCAGTACCCGTCCATCTGTAGTGACGGGCAGGCACCGGGGTGGCCGCAGGCTGTTAGTATCAGGCTGGGGAAGGCCAAAAACAGTGGTGTGCTGTGTTGCATCTGGCTGGTTATGAAAATTGGGTGGGACCCCACATCGTTCTTTCCAATTATTTTTTTTATTTTTTTTAAATGACGTGGGGTCCCCCCCATTTTTCATAACCAGCCAGATACAATAAAGCAGCAGCAGCCTAGCATCACCAGGGTGGGAAGGGCCACTGTTTTTGGCCTTTCCCCTCCTGATAATGCCAGCCTACGGCCGCCCCAGTGGCCGACCATAACTACAGATGGTCGAGTACTGGATGGTACACGGCTCTTCCCAGCACCCCTGGTGGCGGTGGGTACCGGGGTAATAAAGGGGGTTAGTGTTAGCCTCTGCACCGGCTAACACTAAGCCCCGCCTTAGCAATGGATGCTGTCAATCAGCCGGCGGCCATTACTAAGGCGGTAGTAATATAGTTTAAAAAAAAACACAAAGACATAGAAAAAATATTTTATTGAAATAAAAAAAAACCCACACAACCCTCATTAAGCATTTTATTGATAATAAAAAAAAGCCGTCATTGAAGTAGTCCTGGAATCCGACGTAGTCCAACGACCGAACCTGTAAGAAAACATACAAGAAAAACGATTAGTAACACATGTGTTAGGCTTAGATACAGGGCCCATGTGTGATACTGTCTGTGGGACCCTGTAGCTAAGCCTACCACAACGTAGGCTTAGATACAGGGTCCAGCAGACAGTAATCTTATACAGTATAAGATTACTGTGTGCTGGGGCCCTGTATCTAAACCTACAGTGTGGTAGGCTTATATACAGGGCCCAGCAGACAGGATCACGCATGGGCCATGTATCTAAGCCTACCATGTGATTGGCTTAGATACAGAGCCCAGCAGACAGCATCACACAATCTGTGATCCTGTCTCATGGGCCCCCTAAGGCTGCTACATCGTAGGCTTAGGGGTTGTGCAGTCCCTAAACATTGATGGCCTATCCACAGGATAGGCCATCAATAGCTGATGTGTCTCCCGGGACCCGCAAATCCGCTGTTTTGAAGGGGCCGCAGCACTCGTACGAGAGCTGCTTCCCCTTCATTTCACTACTCGCTCACACTGTGAATCGCCGACACCTATTCACAGTGTGACCGGAATGAAGGGGAGCAGCTCTCGTACGAGTGCTGCGGCCCCTTCAAAACAGCTGATTGGCGGGTCCCGGGAGTTGGACCCCGCCAGTCAGGGCTACTAATCTTACCTTCCTCTTCAGCCGCGGCGGTAGTTCTGTCGTCTCGATGCTGTGCGCGGCGCATAGCGCTGTGACGTCATGCGCTGCACACAGCGCTTGACGTCAGGACCTCCGCTGCGATCCGGAACCAGGAAGGTAAGTACAATCTGTTACTATAGTAACAGGGGCCCGCGGCCCGAGTTACTATAGCAACTTTTTATTGATGTGGTGCGGGGGCTGTGGGCCCCCCTGGCTTCGGGGCTCAGTCGCAATTGCGACCGCTGCGACCCCTATAGCTACGCCAGTGTCAGTGCTACAGCAAGATGTGTCTGGACTCGGCAACTTAAGCCAGTTCCTTATTCACTTATTGTCCCTTACTTAAAAAATAACAGACATATGCCGTTTACTTCTACAGGCCTGAAGAATATAGCACAGAGCTGTGTACATGGGTGCCAATGAATCACTTGTGGTCTGCAACAAATGTCTTTGTTTCTTAGATACTCTGTAGCTCCTCTGGTAGATTGTGGCATCTTGTAAGGGTATGTTCACACGTAGTCAACAAAAACGTCTGAAAATCCAGAGCTGTTTTCAAGGGAAAACAGACCCTGCTTTTCAGACGTTTTTTTACCAACTTGCATTTTTCGCGGCGTTTTTTGCGCCGTTTTCGCTGCGTTTTTTACGTCCGTTTTTGGAGCTGTTTTCATTGGAGTCTATGAGAAAACAGCTCCAAAAACGTCCAAAGAAGTGTCCTGCACTTCTTTTGACGAGGCTGTATTTTTACGCGTCTTCGTTTGACAGCTGTCAAACAACGACGCGTAAATAACAGGTCGTCTACACAGTATGTCGGCAAACCCATTCAAATGAATGGGCAGATGTTTGCCGACGTATTGGAGCCGTATTTTCAGACGTAAAACGAGGCATAATACGCCTCGTATACGTCTGAAATTTGGCCGTGTGAACATACCCTAAGAGGTGAAAGTGTAAAGAAATGTATTTATTGCATACCTTACTAAAATAATGAAGTGTATTCTTTCAGCTAGCTTACAAACTGAATTTATTAAACAAATCAGATAAAAGAACAGAAACGACCCTTTAGTGAGTCTTTGTTTTTGAAGATTACCACAAATTAAGATAAGATGCAATAGTTACGTTTATCAAAACAAAATCTCCATAAATTGTGTGTGGGCTGAACATAGATGGCCTTTTGTGCAGCTTGAAAGTACATTGTAGTAACATGTGTTTTGTGTGAGCGCCTTCAAATAGCATATGAAATCATAGCCTCGGCTTTTAGGTTTAAATGATAAATGTGTTGCTAATGATGTTTGAGATGTTTCTGCTTTATCAGCGGTCCTGAAGCACTGTTTTTAAAATAAAACCTTAAAATAGCCATCAAAGACCTTTGTGCAGAGCTGGTAAGCAGAAACCTCTGCATTTATCACGAGGCAGCTTTGTTTGGCAAATATGACATAATCCTTTTTGGTCTTTTAAATTTACAACACCATTAGGAATGACCTGTTTTCCCACACATAACAGAAACCACAAAAAATACTGAATTACTACTGCATATGAATGGTAAGACCTATTTCTGTACTTAGGCTCTGAACAAAAGTTTTGCCAAGGCAAGCAAAGTGATAGCTTGGACTGTTTTATTTTCTTAGATCTAAAGGAAATCTACTGGCTCTTGAAAAATTATTCTTTTCCATGTGTACGGTTCACATGCTCGACTATAGTAACATGTATGTGTCCTCATGTACACTAGCGTATTAAGTATGTTGAAAATACGATGACTATATTTTAAAAAAATGACATATAGTAGTCTATGAAAAAGATGTTATGATAGAAAAAGAGTCAAATAGCCAGTCCAAGCGCAAAACAGATATTTAATTTGGCCTAATATTTCTACACTCCTCAACAGTGAAATTTCAACAAGTTCTTGACCTGCCTAGGTAGAGTCGTGTGTTAACCTTAGACCATACTATCCCACCACCCCCACTTTAGTAAAGACACATGACACCGAGGTTGGATGTGAAATGGCCACAGCAGCCGTTTATTAATTTCACAGTTTTATAAAAACAATTTAAATCCGAAACATTCGGATAACTAGTTAGGAATCCACCAGAGAATTCCTCCTAATAATTCACATGACCCAACATGGGTCAGAATCGTAAATAACAATTTAACGTTAACATTAACCCGAGCAGAGGAAGTCCTTGAAGCCCCTTCAGATATTCCTTTTTAAAGAACACACCGAATTAGCCATCTGCAAACCACCAATTACCTCCAGCCGTAAACCAGCTTGGAAGCACCGTTCACCTCTGCAGATGGCTCCCACCACTAGAAGTCCACTTCAAGTGGATAACACCCGATGAAGCCCTCAAGTGATATACCGACCACTAGAAGTCCACTTCAAAGGGATAACACCCGATGAAGCCTTCAAGTGATATACCTTCTACCAGAGACCACTTCAAAGGGATAACACCCGATGAAGTCTTCAACCATGTACCTTTTTTGGGGGACGCATACCCCCGATGCGACCCCCCCACCATTTTGTACTGACTGGCCTCAAGGACTCCCCCCGCCAGCTGCCATGACAACAGAACCTACTCCGGAAAAAAGAAAAACATGTTAAATAAGCACACAAATAAAAACGCAACGCTCATAGACGGACGTACATAAGACCTAAGGAGTAACAAACCAAGGGCGGGAGGGTGGGAGCTTACTGTTTTTGTGTTACTCCTCCCGCTGCTTCCGGCTCAATGCCGAGAAACAGCGGGAAGCTCAGTAACGGCCCCCCGTCCCCCTTAACTCCTCCCCGTCCCCCCTCCAACTCCCTCCAACTCTCCCTCACCTCATTAACCCTTTCCCTACCAGGACGGTCATGTCGGCTTCCCTTAATCCCTGCAGGCTGCGTCCAGCCTCTTCTTGACCTGCCTAGGTAGAGTCGTGTGTTAACCTTAGACCATACTATCCCACCACCCCCACTTTAGTAAAGACACATGACACCGAGGTTGGATGTGAAATGGCCACAGCAGCCGTTTATTAATTTCACAGTTTTATAAAAACAATTTAAATCCGAAACATTCGGATAACTAGTTAGGAATCCACCAGAGAATTCCTCCTAATAATTCACATGACCCAACATGGGTCAGAATCGTAAATAACAATTTAACGTTAACATTAACCCGAGCAGAGGAAGTCCTTGAAGCCCCTTCAGATATTCCTTTTTAAAGAACACACCGAATTAGCCATCTGCAAACCACCAATTACCTCCAGCCGTAAACCAGCTTGGAAGCACCGTTCACCTCTGCAGATGGCTCCCACCACTAGAAGTCCACTTCAAGGGGATAACACCCGATGAAGCCCTCAAGTGATATACCGACCACTAGAAGTCCACTTCAAAGGGATAACACCCGATGAAGCCTTCAAGTGATATACCTTCTACCAGAAGACCACTTCAAAGGGATAACACCCGATGAAGTCTTCAACCATGTACCTTTTTTGGGGGACGCATACCCCCGATGCGACCCCCCCACCATTTTGTACTGACTGGCCTCAAGGACTCCCCCCGCACAGCGAAACAGGCCTTGACCACCTTAAGCCTGTGAGTTCCTCCACACCACCACAGCCCTTTCTATGCCTTCTGCTATCGCCAAGCTCCAAAGATCAATGCCAACCTCGGTCAGATGAACCCCGTCACTCCTCCAGAAATTCCCCACTCCTGACTCCTAATCCCTATGCCTCACGCAAATGCCCCCGTTTCTTGCCACAAAACGGGACACCGCCCGGTTAACTTTAATGCGAGCCTTATTGACTCTCTCCACAGATCTAGCTAACCGCCAATGCTTTCTTGGGACTATGTCCGACCACACTATCACCAACTTGGGATAAGATACCCACAAACACAACATATCATGTTTGATATCCCGCACCAACTCACGAAAGGGGCGGACTCCTAAGTCATTCCCACCCACGTGCAACACTAAGACCTCCGGAACCCTATCAAGCCGCGCATATGTCTGGAATTCCGCCAACACCCTGCTCCATGACATACCTCTAAAACCCAGCCAATGCACAACCGCGTCCTGTCGCGGAATGCGCAACTGGCGACCATCCGGGCGGACGTCCGCCCTCAAAGCCCCCCAGTGCACGTACGAATGACCCATCAACCACACCAAACACGGAGGCGAATCTGAAACGGAAAACACAGTTAGGCACCACCATATAACATTTGTAAAGCGTAAACAACAAAATTATAACATATGGGGGCGGACATAGGACTTAAACCTTTTAGACTCCCAACGACCAATACGCCTCACCCCCTTATCATCCAACCCCCAGCGCCCCGCTTCCGTTGCTGCGCCAATCCTGAAGGAATGAGATGAATATGAGCCTGCCGCAACACCAACCGCCGTCAAACATTTTTTAAATACAGCTCCAAACTGAAACCTGGACAAAAACGACCCGTCCACATGACGTAACAAAGGCAAATCTGGAGACCCCCTGTTTTTCGTAAAACCCCGCATGCACTCTACTGGGCACATGACCGACCCCGGGAGAGCGAACAAAACTATCAGTTTACCCTTCCCTACTTGGTTAGTTTTAGATCGACGCAACCATACCTCCAGCCGATCTGCAAAAAGGCTCACCTCCCCAGATCTCAGCCCCCCTGCCTGTTTAGTACTTGGCGACACCAACTCACCTATTCTAAATGCTCCAAAGAACGCTAACGAAAAAGCCAACCGAAACAAATCCATTTCATCTGAAGAACGACACACCGATGCTAATGAACCGCCCAACGAGCTAAGCAAAGCAAATGACACCGGCCTTCTACTATCCGCCTCCACCCTACCTCGGCGCAACCCCTTCAAAGCCTGCGATACCAGAAATTCCTTCGATACATCCCGAAAGCCCCGCAACTTAAACCCAAACGCCACCGCAGATATGAACCGGTTCACCTTCGCTACTGAAAACCCCGCCTCCCAGGCGTCCCCTAACCAGTACAAAAGTGCCACCAACCTGTCTCTATCCGTATTGACGTCACCCAACTCTCTTACCCACTCCTCCCACTGCCTCCAACAAGCAGAATAAGCACTCCACGTCGTGCGCGCCAAAGACCTTTGTAACAGCTGCTCTACGGGACCGATACCAGATCCCAAAGATGCTCCGGACAAGCCAAACCGAGACGTTCCGCTCCCGGTGCCAATTGCCGAAACCGATCCCACTGCGAGCGAGAAAGAGCATCAGCGATACAATTCCGTACACCCGGGACATGCACCGCCACCACCCACGCGTTCAACGACAAACACACCAACACTAAATGTCGCAACAATTGAACTACCGGAGGAGAGGACGCCGTGATGTTATTAATGGCAAGCACCACCCCCATGTTGTCGCAGTAAAAACGGACCTTCTTATCCCTGAGCCTGTCCCCCCAAATGGTAGCCGCCACCACGATGGGAAACAGCTCGAGCAGGGCCAGATTCCGCGTGAGTCCACTGGACACCCAGCTAGCCGGCCATTGACCCGCGCACCACGGACCTCCCCCGTAAGCTCCAAAACCACCCACCCCAGCCGCATCCGTAAAAATATTCAAATCACTCGTATCCTGCGCTGGGGCCATCCATAGCGAGCGACCATTGTACTGGCCCAAGAAGTCATCCCAAACCTGAAGATCAGCTCGGTGCTCCTCCTTGACCCGCACAAAATGATGTGGCGCACGCACTCCCGCCGTTGCCGCCGCCAACCTCCTACCGAACACCCTCCCCATCGGCATAATCCGGCAGGCGAAATTCAACTTCCCCAGCAGCGACTGAAGCTCCCTCAGCGTCATTTTCTTCATTCTACAAGCCCGTCGAACCTCCAGCCTCAAAGCACCCAACTTATCCGCCGGGAGACGACACTCCATTGCCACCGAGTCTATTTAGATTCCCAAGAAACAAATCGTCGCAACCGGGCCCTCCGTTTTTTCCGGCGCCAAAGGAATCCCAAAATCCCTCGCCACCTTCTGTAGTGCATGAAGCAAATTACCGCAAACCGGCGAACCCCCCGGGCCAACGCACAAAAAATCATCTAAGTAATGGATCAACGAGTCGACCCCGGATACTCCCCTCGTTACCCACTCCACAAAGCTACTAAACGCCTCGAAGTATGCACAAGAAAGGGAACACCCCATCGGAAGGCACCGATCCACGTAAAAAGCCCCATCCCAAAAACAACCCAACAGCCGTTGACTTTCTGGATGGACCGGCAACAACCTGAACGCAGCCTCGATGTCGGTTTTTGCTAGCAGCGCCCCCGGACCCGCAGCCCGCACTAACCCCACCGCCTTATCGAATGAGGTATAAACTACGGAGCACAACTCGTGATCAATCCCGTCATTTACCGACGAACCCTTGGGATACGATAAATGTTGAATCAAACGAAATTTTCCGGGCTCGCGTTTAGGGACAATACCCAACGGGGAAACAACTAAATCTTTTACCGGCGACTCAACAAACGGCCCCGACATGCGGCCCAACGAAACTTCTTTTAACAACTTTTCCGACACGACTTTCGCATGCAAGTAAGCCGATTTTAAATTCCTCCGCGTAACCGGAACCTCATAAGGAGGCGGAGGAATAACAAAACCAACACGAAACCCTTCATAAAGCAACTTAGCCGCCGCCCTATCCGGATACTCATTTAGATAAGGGGCCATCCTTTCCACCCTCACCGGCGACTCCCCTTTGACCAGCCGCGTGCTGGTTCCCTGACCTCTTTTTTCGCAGACATTTTGCCGCCCCGTGTGATGCACCATTACACTCGGAACACACATGCTTGAACTTGCACGTGGCCCCGAACTTGCACTGACCTTCATTAAATTGCCAGCAAAACCCCGCCTTTCCCCCGCCGCTTTGTCCAACCTGACTAGACTGGCCTCCCTGGCCGGCGCTCCCGGGAAAGGACTGCCTAACCGGAGCCGTAACCCGTAACCAGAGAGCAATATCCTTCTGGTCCCACCGAATCGCCGGCCGAACCGCCTTCCGCTGACGGAATTGCTCATCGTATCGCAGCCACGCCTGACCCCCATACGCCCTATGAGCCTCCCCAATGGCATCAAAATAACAAAACAACGCCGAACAATTTTCCGGCGCCTTTTCCCCTATCACACTGGCCAATATGGCGAACGCCTGCGACCAATTAACGAACGTCTGCGGGATAAGCCTATACCGCCGCCGTTCCTCCTCGTCCTTTTTACTCTCATCCCGCTTGCTCTTATCCAAATTAAATTTAGCCAGCGGCAAGAGAGAAAAAATTTCAACATATTCGTCCTTCCCGATCCGATCACGCACCTCCTGCTTTAAATGCGCCCCCAACGGACCCTCAAAACAAACGTACACCTCCCCCCGAGCACGATCATCCATACGCACTCGATCGCCATCCTTTTGTGGTTCGGTCTGTACCGACACCGCGACCGCCTCTCTAACCGCCATCACGGGACGCGCCTGTAACGATCCCACGTCCCTGGGGCCTTCCCAAACTACCGCAGGGGACACTTCCGTTACTACCGGCGCCGCGGCCCTGTCTAGGCGCCCCACCAGCTCCCGTAAGCAACCCACTAAGTCTGCCAAACCCGCTCCGTCGCGTCCGCCCGCGCCACTACCGGCCCCCGATGCAATGCTAGCAGCCCCCCCGCCGACACCCGACATAAAAATCGCTGGATAAGACAATGATGGAGTTATACACTCACCGGGCTGCACAGGCGCTGTGTTCCCGTCAGCCGGACCATCCTGACCTCGACGATACACGTCCAGTTCACCTTCCTCCAGTTCTTCTCTTGCCGACGACTGTCCATCCCAACGACATCTGTGGAACGGGGATGAGGACGCGCTGACCGATGGGCTGGCAACCTGCCGCCCGACCGCCGGGACCCAGACTTCCGACCGGACCTGTTGCCTCGACGTCGCTGCAGATCTAGGCGTCCGTCTAGACGATCCTGACGAAGCCTGCCCCCTGGCCGGAACATCACCAGGCGGGGCGGCCGTACCTTGTCCTCCAAATCTTCCATCTGATGGGGGAGGGGTGACAGGGAGCCCAGCCTGCGACTCCCTGCTTACCGCCGGACCCCGTCGCGGCCTGGGATTCCTGCCAGGACGCAGGGCCTGAGAAGGGGCGGTCCTCCCAGCTGCCTGGCCTGCAGCGTCCGGGATCGGGCTCCCTCTGCGACGCCGTGTCCGCGGGACTGCCTCCGGACTGAGGCGCTCTGGAGGTCGGGACCGCCGAGAGGGACGGGTCGACCCGGCCTGCGTCGCCGTCACCCCCGGCAACGCTCTCTGCCTGCTCTGCGCAGGAGCGGTTGTTGCCGACTCCCCCCCGCCGCCATAGCCATGCTTGTAAGGGGGCCGGGGGAGGGGAGTCTGTCCTGTGCAACAGACCCCGAACGCCGGGCCCGACGTGGCGAAACGGCGTCCGGGATCTTAGTTATTGCAGCCACGGTCTCCTCCAGCCATCCGGGACCGTGGTGCACAGCAGCGGCACGCAGCCGCTCTAACATTAAAGACTCTGCCATCCTGAGAAGCACGGGCAACGGGGAGCTTACTGTTTTTGTGTTACTCCTCCCGCTGCTTCCGGCTCAATGCCGAGAAACAGCGGGAAGCTCAGTAACGGCCCCCCGTCCCCCTTAACTCCTCCCCGTCCCCCCTCCAACTCCCTCCAACTCTCCCTCACCTCATTAACCCTTTCCCTACCAGGACGGTCATGTCGGCTTCCCTTAATCCCTGCAGGCTGCGTCCAGCCTCTTCTGGAATTGTGGTAATCACAGGATTGATAGACATGTTAATGATATGTAAATGGTAAAAAAATGGAAACAAAATATTCCTAGTTTTATTTTATTTCCTTGATTTATTCAGTATCAAGTATGAGCGCTACGCACAGAAATACCCGCACTTGCAGGCCTTAGCATGCTATCAATGAGGTTATTAATGGTTGTCTGAGGAATGTTATGCCATGCAGAATGCACTTGAGCATGCAAATCATCAAGATTGGCTGCTGGCATTTCCCTTTGCAATTACCATCCAATGACGTCCCAGATGTGCTCTATGGGTGACAAGTCCGGAGACGCTGCAGCCCACGGTAGCACGTTTAGGCCACGCAGGCTGCTCACAGCACAAGCAATATGCAGCCTGGAATTGTCCTGTTGAAAAACGGCTTCTGGGGCACTTTAGAGAAATGGCCGTACCACTGGTTCTACGAAAAAATCTATGTAACACCGAGCTGTGTCACAGCCGTAGTCGCACAGACTGTGACCACAGACCGTTGGCATCTCGCCAGCGTGTCCCTCCTAGGAGACACCAGCACTCGCGGCCGTCCCGCCCTGCCCTGTCTGTTAAGGTGCGTGCATGCACTTGGCCCTGGCCTTAAAGGGCCAGCGCGCATATGTTGAAGTTCCCTAATTAACCCCTGTTCATCCTGGACTATAAGAAGGGCTCTGCCCTTCCACTTCCTGCCTGAGCATTGTTGTCGTTTTCCCATGTTCGTATTGAAAATGGTCCCTTACTGTTTTCCTGCTTCCCGTGTTCCTGTGCCCTGCCTCCTATCTCCTGTATCCTGTGCTGTGTCTTGTTCCCGAGCCTGTTTAGTATCTGATCTGTGCCTTGCCACGTCTGCTGGAATACACCACGTCTGGTGTCATCTGCCATCCCGGATACTATCCGCCACATCTGGTGTAACCCGCCACATCTGGCCCCATCTGTGCCAGAGCCCTTACAGCTGTCTGGACTATCCCAGGTACCTTTGTGCTACACTCCTTCCATGGACTTTTGCATAGACTGTGAGTTGGTCAGCTGCCTCTCCGCTATGGCGGAGTGGCCTACTGGGTCCACATACCCCTAGATCGTGACCAGCTGTTAGTATACCTGAAATTAAAACTAGAGGGGTCAGGCAACCGTACATTATCCCACAGCATAATCCCGGGAGTCGAACCGTGTGGTGTTCCCTTGTGGAGGTCTCTTCATGGCATTGCCCACTTGGCTGTCCAGACCAATCTCCGGCTATGATTGCGTCGTAGACAAAAGCAGGACTCATCGCTAGAGAGGATAGACCTCCATTCCAGCCTCCATATTGACCTTGCTGTGCACAACGATAGCCTGTGAGAGCGGTGGTGTGTGGTCAGTGCAAATGATTTCTGATGGTTTGTGCCGACACTGGTTGCCGCCCTAGGCTTAGGATGTGACGTCCAATTTCACTTGCTGTACAGAATGGATCACTTGGCCCCATTCTTCCAATCAGATGATCCGTCCGTGCAGAATTTCACCTCCGCACACTTGCTGTCTTGCTGTCATTCCCGTTTGTTTTTACTCTCCCAACCTCCGGGACACGAAACGTTAAACAGTGCTGACATCTCCCCCTAGGTGTGTAGTGATCTGCCATAGTAAATAAACCAAGGTCTCTCAGTTCAAGGATTCTGTCCCTCTTAGTTTGCGACAAGTGGTGATAACCGGCATGGCATGTCATCAAACAGGAGGCAACGCACAATCATCCCACACCACTTGATCCGATTTTTGAGGTTTCATGTGGCTAAAAAACGTTGCTTTTAATCTGGCTTTTATGCCCCTGCCATATGCCACAGATTGGAGCTAGGTGCTTGAAATTTTTATAATTTCAATATCTTAGCGACGCCTGCTACTTCCTCGATTTGTATAACTTTACGGCTCGTCCTTCTTGGTGTTAGAATTGCATAGTTGAGGAGTGTAATTTGACAGTTGTCAGAGTAGGTGGATACAGTGCATTGATTATACACATTTGACTTGTCTGTAATTTTTGTAGGTAATTTATATCTGTGACATCAAAACTACAGTAAGTCAGCATGTTTTCGGTTTTTTTAAATATATTTATAATTGAGGTATATGTCTTTTTTTATTTTAGTATTATTATTTTTTTCCTGTCAGACATATTGTATGCCATGAGGCTGCAAATGGCCGCTCAATAAGTTTCATTATACAATCAATTTATACTTATACTGGTCACACTTTTCAATACAGGAAAAAAAACAACATCCCAACAAAAAACCTTAGCACCTTTGACTTATGTTTTCCCCATGGAAATCCATGGGTACATTACAGTATACGGGGTGCGTCCCAAAAGAAAAGAGAATGATTTCCCCAAAAATTATTTTTATTAAAAAAACATACAATTAGGCTCGATCACCTTCAAAGTAAGTCCCCTGGGACTGAACACAACGGTTCCAGCCACACTGCCATTCTTCGTAGCAGTGCTGAAAGTCTTCATGTGAGACACAGCTTGCTTCCATGGATCTGTATGGGTTTTTTGCTCATATAAATCTATGGGTTCATGACACCATTTTTATAAAAAACATTGTGTACATTTTTAGAAACAAAAAGTGATTTCTGCTCATTAAAGAGAAAAAGGTTGAAATAAATTATAAAACAAGAAAATCTTACTTTCGTTACTTACGTTTTGTTTTTTTGTAATCAGATTTTTATTGAAAGTTTATCAAAACATACAATATGGGTATCAAATAAAAAGTTATGCATACCGTGTTAGCATAGCATTGCCAGGATATCAGAACAGAGGGTAGGGGAACAGAAAAAGGAAGCAAAAGAAAAAGGACAAAAAATGACAAGAGTATACCTGAGTATAAAGTTACGGTAAATATATAAGTAGCAAGTAACAAAAGTCAGTTATTTATTTGGCATATACTATCAGGAAAGATAAAAGAGGAACAACCCTCTACAGCATTCTAACAAGTTATGAGCCCACGTAGGCGAGCAATAAAATAACATTCACTTGGAAGCAATAGTTTGAAAGAGAATCCATGGGAGCCCCACGGATGTGTATTTGCTGAGTTCTTGGGATATTTAGAGGAATACAACTGTTCCATCTTGCAGGAGTGAGAACTCAATTAATTACCTCTCGGAGAGAGGGGGAACAGAAGATTTCCAATGTTGAGCAAGAGCCAGTCTAGAATGTTATGACTTATAACTACTGCATGGCCAGGAGAGAGACGGTTTGCCTCCAAAAAACATAGCTCCAACGCTGGATTAGATGAAGCAAAGTAAGTATTCACTGTGTATATGAAGGTGTATATCAAAGACCAGAAGGATTTGACTACCAGGCATGACTACCACATATGGATATAAGTCTTATAGACTTATAGACACTTTCTCTCCAGATGGTCTCTGGGTAGGTATTATCCATTTTTGCAAATTTAGCTGGGTTAAGGTACCAGCGGAGAAACAGTTTCTGGACAGAGTCCCAGATTCTTTTATTCCAAGAGGGGGCATGCTTCCACTCATCTAGAGAGAATTGCCTGTTAAAGTCCTGTTCCCAAGTGAGCATGTACAGTGATTTACTTTGCGAGGCTCTCCACCTATTTTTAATGTTTGGATAGATCCTTCATCAACAACGTCTTTAGGGGAGATTTTACATCAACTTTATGGGTCAGGACAAATTACTATTCAGAATAACTAGGAAAAGAGGCAAATATGTATCAACCTCCCATTTGGAATTGTCACACATTTTTATTGATTATTGATAAAATAGTATAATCTATCGAAAATATTGAGTGAGACTGGTTGAGCATGTATTTTTGGTGGGTTTACTTTTTGTTGTTGTTTACGTTTATGTTTCAGAAGTCCTTCACGTGGTTTTGGTGAGCACATATTTTTTTAAAGATGTGCTATAATCTAAACAATTTTTTTTAGAAGTATACTAGTATATGTAAGGCCTGTTTCTCTAAGTTTATGTCATTATTTCACATTGATTTACGTTGTCATACTTCCCTTTCAATGTTTTTCTACTAACTACAGTATAAAAAAATTATTTATTTTTGTAAACGTTGCAGGAATAAAAACTTATTTTACTGAATGCGCTGCATTTTGTATCTTCAAACCACATATAAAGTTCCATACTGTTAGTTTTAACCCATAAAAAAACAACAACTGGATTTTGTCCAGTCTTAGAGGCTCATCTTAAAGCACAACCTTATCTGAACCCTGGATCATCATTGCTGAGTAATGTTTTTAGTAAGCCCAACATCTTTAAATACATCACCATATGGAGTCTTTCTGTGTGATAATTAAAATATAAGTTGCAAAGTAAACATGTTTTTTTTAGCACGAAATGTTTTGAATGTACTTTCTATGCTGACCTTATATTTTTTTTTCAGTCATTTAAAGCAAAGGATGGTTACCTTGTAATTGGGGCAGGCAACGATCAACAGTTCTCTACTGTTTGCAGGGTAAGTGTTATGGTGATGTAATGCATGTGTTCCCTGCAACACATAGCCTGCATGCTTCTCTTTTAATTCACTTTCTTAAACATTCTAAGTTGTAAAAACATGAGTGATAGGGGTAAATGTTTGATAATGGGCTAATTATTATTATTCTTGGCAAAACTGAGCATTGCTGAGTTACTGGGTCCTTTACATGACCCACCTGACACATACCAGAATACTTAATGGTAATTAATCCATACATTTTGATGGAAATACAGAATTTATTCCTGAATTGCTGTCGAAAATTATTTTCACTTGTTTAAATGTTTTACATGTCTCTGATTTCCACTTGCTATAAAACAAGAAAAATTGGGTAAATCCCAAATAAGCCCTAGAAAACTTGATTTGGTTGGTATAGACATATATAACCATTATATTTGACATGCAAAAGATGCTTAGGTTTGTATAAATAACAGGCAAATATATTATCTGGACTGCCCTGTATCACAAGCTGTCTTTTCTTTGTATGCAATACCCTCCACTTGGAGTGCAAAGCCTTTAAAGAATGTCCCAGAGACACATTCTTTTGTTATCTCTCCCTGGTCTTAAAGGGAACCTGTCACCAGCATTTCACCAATTGAGCTTTACATATCCCTCACTGGCCGCTGCTATAAAAAGTTCATTGCCGTTATCCCCTCTCCTAAACTCCTCCTCCGAATGTAAATAACGGTCTGCAAACATTTTGCGCCTTTTATCGTAATAATCCGGTGTCCCTTTGTGTGCACAAGCGCGGGATATTGTGTGCACAAGCGCGGGATATTGTGTGCTGGGGGAAGGTGAGGAGTTGTCAATCAAAAGTAAGGAGGCGGGGTAAACTCGGAAAGACTTGAGAAATGAAGATATGACTCTTTTCAAATGAAGATTTGACTATTTTATGCTCATTTGCATACATTGTGGGAACACTAAAAAACTGAATACTAAAGCTACAGAGCCGACTAAGAAGACAATTATGGGTTATATAGAAATGATTTTTCACCCACTACCACCAGGTAATGCTGGTTTAGTAGGTGAAATGCTGGTGACCAGTTCCCTTTAAGGTGCTAGTTTTTGACACTCGTCAGTCAGGAATTGAACTTACCAGGACTTGAACTCTGGACTCAACGTCATACTTTGAAGCCTGAACAACACTGCTAGGAAGAGACTTGCTTGTTCAACCTCGTCCAACTATGTGTTTTCTGCAAATAGGAATTAGATAATGGACTGCACTTACTTTGTGGCCATTCACAGTATTTCCAGCCCTCCATTAACCCACAGCTTTGTGCTTCTTGTGCCTGAATACTTTGGCTTGCAGGGAATGTAGCTTTTTTTGTGCTCACTACCAATTTTCTCCTTTTGTACCAAACCCTGCATTATATCTGACCATGGCTCATCTCTCTCCTTGTGTACAGAACTCTTCATTACATCTAAGCATGGTTAAAGAGGCTCTGTCACCACATTATAAGTGTCCTATGTCCTATATAAGGAGATTGGCGCTATAATGTAGGTGACAGTAATGCTTTTTATTTAAAAAAATGATCTTTTTTCACAAAGTTAGGAGTGATTTAAGTTTATGCTAATGAGCTTTCTTAATGCCCAAGTGGGCGTACTTTTACTTTCGACCAAGTGGGCGTTGTACAGAGGAGTGCATGACGCTGACCAATCGGCATCATGCACTTCTCTACACTGCACTAGCGATATAGATATATCGCTATGTGCAGCCTCATACACAAGCCCTAACATTACTAGTGTCCTGATAATGAATACACATGAAATCCAGCCTGGACGTCATGTGTACTCAGAATCCTGACACTTCTGACTCTTTTTTGTGAGATTCCAGCAACGGATACGAAATCTCGCGAGATCACGGAGCTAAACGAGATTTGGTTTCACTTGCCGGAATCTCACAAAAAAAGAGTCAGAAGTGTCAGGATTCTGAGTACACATGACGTCCAGGCTGGATTTCGTGTGTATTCATTATCAGGACACTGTAGTAATGTTAGGGTGTGTGTATGAGGCTGCACATAGCAATATATCTATATCGCTATTGCAGTGTAAATGAATGGAGAGGAGTGCATGATGCCGATTGGTCAGCGTCATGCACTCCTCTGTACAACGCCCACTTGGGCATTAAGAAAGCTCATTAGCATAAACCAAAATCGCTCCTAACGTTGTGAAAAAAGATTGTTTTTTTAAATAAAAAGCATTACTGTCACCTACATTACAGCGCCGATCTCCTTATGTAGGAGACAGGGCACTTATAATGTGGTGACAGAGTCTCTTTAACTACACAGATCTTTCTTCTTGTGAACATACTTTGCATTACATCTGTCTACAATTGAGAACTGTCTCGATTGCCCCTCCTATTGGATTCCAGATCTGAGAACCAGTGATGTTACATAATAATCAGGCCCAATATTAAGTCTTGTGGGACAGAATCTGCTCTGTAACAGTTCAGGAAGCAAATAAATATGTTGTAGAAACAATAACAAGGGTATGGGTTAGAAGATAATTCATGGGAACCTTTGAAGAATATTTATGCTGGTTAACTGCAAAGAAAATGTCACCGTTGTTACCTAAACAGGCCTATTAAATAAAATCAGGAACTGTACTTACCTGGACTTTAACTCTGAATTTGCCAGTCATTCTTCACAGCATTAACCACACTGCTTGTTTTCTACGCCTAGCAATTAGATAGTGGACTGCACTTGCTTTGGTTCCAATCACAGTAGATGCTGCTCTATATTAAAGGGGTAGTACCAAAATAAAAAAATGTGTCTTTCCACAGGATAAGGGATAATTGTCTGATCATGGGGGCTCCACCACTGGGACCCCCAACAATTGTGAGAATGGGGTCTTGGACCCCCTGTACCTCCTCACTTCTCAAGAGCAGGACATTGAATGGAATGATTCTCGAGCATGCGTGCTGCTGCGCCATTCAAGGTCTATGGAAATTATGGAAACAGTCGAGTACAGTCTCATAGACATTGAATATTTAAACTCCTCCTCACTGTGTGAGGGAGGGTTCAGGCCCCCGTTCTCATGATCGCTGGGGGTCCCAGCAGTACGATGGGTGATAATTTTTTATTTTGGAAACACCCCTTTAGCCATCAGCTTTGTGCTACCTGTGCTTGATTATTTTGGCTTGCCAGTGATATTGTTTTACTGTTCTCAGCTCTCCTTGTGTACTGAACCCTGCATCATGTCTGACCACGGCTGATCTCTCTCCTTGTGTACTGAACCCTGTACTATGACTAACTATGTCTATGCTCTCTCCTTGTGTGCCATATCCTGCATTAAAGCCTGACTACAGCTGATCCTTCTATTTGTGTACTAAACCCTGCACCACATTTGACTACACAGATCTCTCTTCTTGTGCACATAACTTGCATTACATCTGGCTACATTAAGAATTGTGTTGATTGCCCCTCCTATTAAATTCCAGATCTGAGAATCAGCATTGTTACACTGTTGTTATCACTGCTCCAGCACTATTTCCAAATCTTATTCTCTGGCCATATCATGTCTTTATGGCAACTGGCACAGCTGATGGGATATTTAATACTGCTTAGCTTAGCCATCCTGTGCCTCAGCATTAGGCCTCATTTACACGAGCGTATTATACGCGCGTGCGACGCGCGTGCTTTTCACGCGTGTCGTACGCACCTATAATAGTCTATGGGGCTGTTTAGACGATGCGTGAATTTTGCGCTGCGTGAGTGCGTTGCGTAAAACTCACGACATGTTCTATATTCTTGCGTTTTTCACGCAACACGCACCCATTGACTTCAATGGGTGCGTGAAAACAACGCATGCCACACGGACGGTCCCGCGTTGCATGCGCGAAAATCACGCAAGAGCTGTCAAAAGGATGAATGTAAACAGAAAAGCACCACGTGCTTTTCTGGTTACAAACATCCAAACGGAGTGTCAAATTAGAGATGAGCGCACCGAACTTCACCGGGTTCGGCCGAACTCGTTTTGACCGAACCCGGCAAAAAATGTTCGGGTACGCGACGGCAGGAGACAGTCACTGCCCACGGTGCTCAAAGACTTAAACTGTTTCAGCACCATGGACAGTGACTTGCGATCACAATATACATATACGTGTAAAAAAAAACAGAAGTTCGGACTTACCGATAAGTCCCGGCTCCTTCCTCCAGTCCGACCTCCCGGGATGACAATTCAGGCCAAGTGACAGCTGCAGCCAATCACAGGCCAAGCACAGGCTGCAGCCAATCACAGGCTGCAGCGGTCTCATGGCCTGCCGCGTCATCCTGGGAGGTGGGGCCGGATGACAAGAGAGGGACGCGTCACCAAGGCAACGGCCGGGAGACCGGACTGGAGGAAGCAGGCAGTTCATGGTAAGTTTGAACGTCTTTTTTTATTCACAGGTTGGTGTATATTGTGATCGGCATTCACTGATGAGGGTGCTGAAAGAGTTACTGCCGATCAGTTAGCTCTTTCAGCACCTTGGACAGTGACGGGCGTCGACTACCTCATCTCTATGATGGCGGCTGCGTGAAAATCACGCAGCCGCGCATCATACACGGATGACACACGGAGCTGTCAAATGCCTTTTGCGCGCGCAAAACGCAGCGTTTTTTGCGCGCGCAAAACGCACACGCTCGTGTAAATCCGGCCTTAGTGTGTATTCTGATGCTAATCTTCCTCTGTGTTCCTGATTCTTAGTTCTCTCTTTTGATTCTGGTCTTGTCCGACTGGATTAATGTCCATCAACCTTCTGGTTCACGTGTTTGAATTGTCCTATATCTCTACTTATTCCTCGGGTCTTCTGTGGCTATGTTCCTGACTCACCACTAACTACAACTGTATGTATTCTAGCACTGGCAACCAATCAGACTATTCTGGGAAACCACAAGTGTGTATATGAGGGCTCTATTAGTCTCCACAACATAGTTTAGCTCGCCCCTACCTGATCTTGACACCGAGGATTCACCGCCGGGACATTTAAACTTTTATATTCATACATTATGTATCCTACATGCTACTGCATCTTACTTCCTACTGTTCACACCAGGATTTGTAATTTGTTTAGCAGAATAATTTTATAATGATAAGAAAAAATACAGCCTAAAACAAATACAAATAGAGTAGAAATGATGGGCCCTATTTCATCTGTATTTGACTCCCATTTATAAAAAAAAAAAAAAAAAAATAACCATCTAAGGCTCTTTTCACATCACGCTGGGGCTATATATCAGAGGTATATTATTCCCTGACGTAAATTTTTGACTTATGTCACTGTAAAGCCTTACAGCTCTTGCACACGACCGAGAACAGCCCGTGAAAAACGGTCCGTTTGTCAGCCGGATATCCCAGCCCGACCACGGTACAGGTGAATGGGGCTCCTGGCATCATACAGGGTGGCCCATTTATATGGATACACCTAAATAAAATGGGAATGGTTGGTGATATTAACTTCCTGTTTGTGGCACATTAGTATATGGGAGGGGGGAAACTTTTCAAGCTGGGTGTTGACCATGGCGGCCATTTTGAAGTCAGCCATTTTGTATCCAACTTTAGTTTTTTCAATGGGAAGAGGGTCATGTGACACATCAAACTTATCGAGACTTGCACAAGAAAAACAATGATGTGCTTTGTTTTAACGTTACTTTATTCTTTCATGAGTTATTTACAAGTTTCTCTTTGTTTACAGCCATTGACATGTCGCAGAGGTTAACACGTGAGGAGCGGATAGAAATTGTGTTGATGTCTGGTGAACGCAGTACCCGGGTCATTGCGCAGATTTCGATGCAAGAAACCCTACGAGACCACCCATCTCCCATGCTACAGTTTGCAAACTGCTTGCCAAGTTTCGTGAAACTGGTTCAGTGTTGGATTTGCCCAAATGTGGACGCATGAAAACTGTCACTAATGAAGAAACATCAGTGGCTGTCCTAGCTTCATTCAGCAAGAGCCCACAGCGTAGCACTCGCCGCATGTCACTGGAGAGTGGCATCAGTCGAACATCCCTTCGGCGGATATTAGCTACTCACAAATGGCACCCTTACAAACTCCAGCTGCTGCAGCATCTCAACGAGGATGACCCAGATCGGCGCACTGAATTTGCAGAATGGGCAAAACAAAAATTGGAATAGGACCCTCAGTTTACACAGAACATTTTGTTCAGTGATGAGGCAAACTTTTATGTGAATGGTGAAGTTAACAAACAAAACCACCGCTATTGGTCTGACACTAACCTACATTGGATAGATCCCTCCAAGACTGTTGGAACACAAAAATTGATGGTATGGTGTGGTATATTGGGTACAAAGATAGTGGGGCCATTCTTCATCAATGGAAACCTCAAGGCCACGGGATATCTGAAATTGCTACATGATGATGTGTTTCCCTCTTTATGCACTGAAGCTGGCACGTTCCCTGAGTTTTTCCAGCAAGATGGTGCACCACCACATTATGGGTGTCAGGTCCGAGCAATCCTAGATGAGCAGTGTCCTGGAAAGTGGATTGGTCGTCGTGGGCCAGTTGAATGGCCCCCTAGGTCTCCCGATCTGACCCCCTTATACTTTTATCTTTGGGGTCATCTGAAGGCATATGTCTATGCTGTGAAGATACGAGATGTGCAACAACTTAAACTACGGATACTAGAAGCCTGTGCTAGCATTTCTTCTGTGGTGTTGCTATCAGTGTGTGAAGAGTGAGAGAAGAGGGTTGCATTGACAATCCAACACAATGGGCAGCACTTTGAACACATTTTATAAGTGGTCAGAAACTTGTAAATAACTCATGAAAGAATAAAGTAACGTTAAAACCAAGCACACCATTGTTTTTCTTGTGAAATTCTCGATAAGTTTGATGTGTCACATGACCCTCTTCCCATTGAAAAAACTAAAGTTGTATACAAAATGGCCGACTTCAAAATGGCCGCCATGGTCAACACCCAGCTTGAAAAGTTTCCCCCCTCCCATATACTAATGTGCCACAAACAGGAAGTTAATATCACCAACCATTCCCATTTTATTTAGGTGTATCCATATAAATCGCCCACCCTGTAGATATTTATGATGCTAGGAGTCCCTACCTCACCAGGTAATTGCTGTTCCGTGCTGAACAAAATGATACCGTACGGAACCAGTTCCGTGGGGAGGCAGAGACGCCTAGCATCATAAATGTCTATGATGCCAGGAGTTTCATTCACCTGTACCGTGGTCGGGCCAGGATATCCGGGCGACACACACGGACCGTTTTTCACGGCCCGATTTCGGTCGTGTGCAGGATTTGTTATGGTGGCATACGTCGGCCATTAACCACAAGGTAAAATAAAATGTCTACCACATTGTATGCTGAACTTTCCTATACAGTATAAAAAAGGTTTGCTAAAGCATACCACCCTGACAAAATGACACCAGGTGAATGGAAGCCTATGGTTACTTTCAGTGGATGTGGTTTCCCAGCTGCCGAATGTTTTCACTAAACGTGATGTAAAGACAGCCTAAGATCGATTTTCAAATGGGCAGCATAACTTAAAAAAAGAAATGAGTGTAAGATAGTGTGCCGATGAACACCAGCTGACGGAGGCCAAAATGACCTGGTGATTGAGGGCCTATGGCTACTTTCAGTGCATGCGCTTTCCTGGCGTGTGCGCTGAATGTTTTCTCTAAACGTAATGTAAACACAGATCCATTTTCAAATGGACAGAATAGCTTAAAAAAAATATATGGGTGTTGTGAAAAGGAGTAGAGAAGATAGTGTAAATTCTAACAGGATCTGCCAAAAATCGGATGTGGAGGGGCTAAGCCTGATAGAGGTTTGGGGAAAGAACAACCAGACAGGTGTAATTGTAACCTTTCCAATTCATATATACTTTCTTTTTTTATATATAAATAGATAAATAACAGATAAAATCAAAATATGCAAAGCCTGAGAACCAAACACTCCTGCACTCCCCATGTACCCAAAGTTATAGATATGTCTTAGATGGCTACAAACTAGTTACAATTTGAATCAAAGTTGAAACATGTAGTGTCGTCGTCAAGGGAAGCTGTGAAGTGGATTTCAAGTGTGCAGAAAATGAATTTATGCCTTTCATCGTTGATTAAAGAAAGGCTTCATAGGAAGGTCCAGTGGTACAAATACTAAACACACATAGAGCTTTGCCTGTGAAGTTATTTACATTGCCTTAGAGATATATGCACAGGATAAATGTGCTAAGTGGTTGCAGACATGTTGAATGTAGTGTACTGTATGGAACGTTTGATCTTGTTAAAGAAAAGTTATATAGCTGCTATTAGATTAAATACTGCACAATTTTTATACAACATTGAATAAATATTTTAAAAAAAATGTTAGGAAAGGGCCAAACTTTATCAAAATGTTGAAATTGATGGTTGCTCAGAAAAAATAATTATTAGAAAATTATATATTTGGATCTCAATAATTGTAAACGCAACCACACAATATTTGATTTCTGCAGTCCCTCTATATTTCTCTCATTCTTAGACCGGATTCACACGAGAGTGTGTGTTTTGCGATTGCAAAAATCGCTGCGTTTTGCGCGCACAAAAGGTCCGTGTGTCATCAGCATATGGTGCATAGCCGGCATCAAGATGACACTCTGTTTTTATGTTTACTAACAGAAAAGCATGTGGTGCTTTTCTGTTTTCATTCATAGTTTTTGCTACAGTAGCGCGTATCACGCGTGGCACCCGGAAGTGCTTCCGTGTGCCGAGCGCGATTTGCACACACCCATTGACTTCAATGGGTGCGTGCAGCGTGGAGAACGGGCAAATATAGGACATGTCATGAGTTTGACACAGCGCACATACGCTGCGTGAAATTCACTGACAGTCTGAACGGCCCCATTCATTAACATAGGTCCGTGTGACGCACGTGAATATTACGCGCGTAGCACGGACGTATTATACGTTCGTGTGAATAAGGCCTTATAGTGACCCTTAGATATTTCCCTTATGTTCCATGGTGTTTTGTATCTTTAGCCCACTTGAACGGGTTGTATAAATAAGGCTTGTATAATGAATAGTTATATAGCTGTATAATTTACTTTGAGCTCATTATTTTACAGATCTCTCTTGCTGTCAGTGAATGGAATTATTCTTGTTTTCATACACAGGCTATTCTATATCTCTTTCCTGCATATAGCTGAGTTTTTTTTTATGTTATAGTTTATGCAATCCTATGTGATCAAAGTAAAACTATCTCCTTAGTGTTTGCTGCAATATGTAGGTGTGAGTAAGGGCTGGAGTTTAGGACAGAAGAGAAATGTATGCTGCAGCTTTGTCTTGCTCACAGAGGGTTGTTTAAGGTAACCATAGGTATTAGATAAATGTTGGGCAAACCTGCCCACTTTGTACTTTTTGACTGGGCCCCCCCCCCTCCGCTGGGTATCATACAACCCCCCCTTGTAGATAGTGCCTCCCTATAGATTCCAGCACACAGCGCCCCCCTATAGATAGCACCATACACAGCCCCCTGTAGATAGCGCCATACACAGCCCCCTGTAGATAGCGCCTTACAGCCCCCTGTAGATAACGTCTTGCAGCCCCAAATCCCCCCTGTAGATAATGTCATACAGCCTCATGTAGATAACGCCATACAGCCCCCCTGTAGATAACGCCATACAGACACCCTCTGTAGATAACGCCATACAGACCCCCCTGTAGATAACGCCATACAGACACCCCCTGTAGATAACGCCATACAGACCCCCATGTAGATAACGCCATACAGAGTCCCCCCTGTAGATAACGCCATACAGAGTCCCCCCTGTAGATAACGCCATACAGACCCCCCCTGTAGATAACACCATATAGAACCCCCCTGTAGATAACACCATACAGACCCCTCTGTAGCGATAAGGAGAACGGGGGACTGAAAGTCCCCCGAAGTTCTCCATGACAAACCTCGGACTTCCGGGGGGAAGAACTTCCGGGGGGAAGAAGTTCTCACGGAGAACTTCGGGGGACTTTCGGTCCCCCGTTCTCCTTATCGCTGGGCGTCCCAGCGATCACACCTGTATCCCCTATCCTGTGGATAGGGGATGCATGTCTTTTGTAGGAACAAACCCTGCAGTGGCGTCCCGCTGTAGCAGCCATAGCAGCTGCTAGCGGAGCCTCCGGCCATTGGAGAGGGGGCCGTGCCGGCGGGTGGCACAGGCCTCCTCATGCTGTGGGCCCCGTAGCAGCCGCTACGGCTGCTATAGCGATAGTTACGCCACTGGGGCAGCCTAAACGTTCCCCAATGTCTTCTGTTGGGAAAGACGAAAATTTGTCATGTTGTATTCTAACATGCCTTATCCTCTGCTCCCGTAGAATATAAGCGATTGCCGCAAGTGTCTGGTAGTGGATTATCTTCTTCTCATTATTGAAATAAACATGCATGCATAACAAACTATGTTAAAAAGTCACAGAACTTTAATTATGCAATGCTTTATTGACATAAAACTGGAGAAGTCCTTTATGATATAATCATATCCTGTCTAAATGCAAAGAAAGGCTGCCCATAACGAGCACCAATTGACAATATAACAAGTCGATTGGCACTCGTTAAAAGGCTCTTTTACAAGGGCCGATGCTTTCTGTATGGGGCTGAGCGATCGGTAATACAACTGTTTGGTGCCCATCAATTTGCATCATTGTCGGTAGCACTTCCCCTGTTTACACAGGAAGATATGTGGGAACAACAATGATTTTAGAGGTTGTTCAAATGATATGATCGGCTGACGAACAATCACTGCCCCTTTTATTCAGGCCAGTAATTGGGAACGAGCATTTTTTAAGAAAGCTCATTCGGCTGAATATTGGCCCTTGTAAATGGGCCTTAAGAGTGTATCACAGACATAAATAGATGTTATACAATTTATATAGAGTTGAAAATAGTTTGCTTTGTGGCCTATATTTTAATACTTTGAAACCTATCACCTTTTTGAGAAGACCATACCTAATCTAGCCTAGATTCTGTAACCGATTTTCCATGTATATGACCCTTCTTCTTTAATAGGACTAGGGATGTCACGATACCAGAATTTGGAATTAGATACTTTGTGTAGTATTGCGATTTCGATACCAAAACGATACTTTGCCAGTAGTAATAAAAACGAAAAGTTCTTCTGTTTTCTGATGTGAGGCGCGTGGTGTGATGATGAATTTAACCTCCACGTGCCTCACATTAATAGTAATTAACCCCATCATGTTTCTCAGTCATAATGGGTTAATGTGTGAGGTACATGATGGGGTTAATTACTATTAATGTGAGGCACATGGAGGTTAAAGTCATCACACCTTGTGCCTCACATTAATAAGTGGAAGAAGTTTTTATTTTATTTTTTACAGCGTACACATCATAAATTACGCAAAAAATTGTTGTGCAGGTTATTACGGCTGCGCCAATACTGAATATGTGTATTTTTTATGTATTGAGACTTATTTTAATGTTTATTGTAAAAAAAAGTGTATGTGTATTTTTTTTAAAATTTAATATTACTTTATGTTTTTACTTTATTACTTTATGTATTTACTTTATTTTTAAACTTTAATGTACTGCCATATATCAGATATATGCCAGCACATTAGCCTGTGTACGTATAGTACACAGGCAGTTGTTAGGACATACCTCAGTATGCCCGAACAGGAAATATGGTAAGGCAGCCCTTCAATGGACCCTGGGCTGTCTGGCCATATATGGTATGGCCCTCGATCGCGTCACAGGAATTCCCTGTGACGCGATCCAGGGGCATCCCCTCTTCTCATTTTCTCCTGAATGCTGCAGTCAGCTTTGATCGCAGCATTCAGGGGAATAACGGCAGAGATGAGGTTTCTCTGATCTCCGCCGTTATAGAGCGGGGCTGCCCGCTCCTGACATTAAGTGTGCGTGCGGTCAGCATGAGGTGATGCGGCCGGCGCTGCACTAATGAGCGGCGGTTCAGGCACTGAAGACAGAACAGGAGGGTGTTTTGCACAGCGCCCGCCATGTTCTGTCTTCAGTGCCGCCGCTCATTAGTGCAGCGCTGGCCGCATCGCATCATCCTGACGGCGTGCACTTTTCAGGACTCAGGAGCGGGGAAATGGCTGTATAACACATGTATCACATATCCACAGCCCCACTCTCATACATTCATGTGTTACTATACTGAGCTGTGCGGCCGCACAGCTTAGTATCAAAATACATGAAATAACGGTATCGAACCGTTTGGGGATGCACAGTATCGAAACCGTATCAAAGTTTTGATGCATCGTGCATCCCTAAATAGGACCACTCCTCTACAAGACCATTTTTACTGCAATTTTGGATGGTAATCCTAAAGATGTTTCACTTTATATCATGCAAATATGTGAATATACACTGTTTGATTAGTTAGTGAATTTTTTTCCAACAACCCAAAGCTTAAATAAGTAGTCTGATATGAATATCTTTTGTATCTTGTGAATAACTCGCCATATCTAGGTTTCCTTTATAGGTAAGTGTTTTATATCAATGTAAAACATGGTAGGCTTATTTTTAGAAACTCTTGGTAAACAGATGAAAATGTCACATTTATACACCATAATGCCAGACAACTGCATGTTCATTCATTTATGAATTGCTGGTTTTTCTTAGTAGAGGAATTTTAAACCAAAGCCATATCCTCCCTCTGCAGGACCTCTCATGTTTATGCATTACACTTACTAGCCCATTGACTGTGGGCATCATGAAATGCTTTATTTGTCCTTGGGTGGTGTTGTTAGGGATTTGGACAATTGCTGGCAGGTTTCCCTGCAGATTACATTTGATCGATGGGGTCCTTGTGATTGACTTTTTTTTAAGGGACCTTTCTACCAAAAGGGGATTCTCCAGAATGGGCAACCAATTTAATATTTGTCAGAAGATTCCATTGGTGGGAGTTGGTCAGCAGGGACTTTCATATATTTCGGGAATAAAAAGGAGCATTAGAAAATAAGGTGCCGTGGGCCAATTTGACATGTTGGATGATAACCAAAGCTCAGTCTACTCTTTAACTTTCTTTTTTAATGAAAAATATAAACTTACACAGTAGTGTGCAAAAGTCCAAGTAAAATCAGTATGAAAACTAAAAGCCGCAGTTCTTCTGCGGTCTTTGTCACCTTTTGTGTCTGCAGTTAATGCAAGTTAGCCTTGATGATGTTCACATCAGGCTTCTGTGGTGGCCAGACCTTCTGCTGATTAATGTTCTCCTTTTGAATGGTAATAATTCTTTGATTTTGATGTATCCTGCCTCAAAATGAAGTTGGGACCACTCAAACACCTCCCTGAAGTCTGCTTTGACTTCTCAGCACTGAAGATTCAATTAATTCTGACCAAATCACCCACTCCATTTGCAGCAACCACGAGGAAGAGCTTCCCAGGAGGATGGGAGCAGTAGTGAAGTGCACGGTGTATGGCCTGAGGTATCTGTAGGAATCTCTACCTCTCCTCCCTCGCTCCTTCTCGGGCTGGCACAGTGACAGGGGGGCTGCACTATGGATGATGGTGGTGATAGTCTTTTCCCCCGTAGCAACTCCCGTGATGGTGGTAGTAGTATGTGTGCGCCTGGCAAGGTGGTATGTGGGGTGCCCTTGATGTTATGCAGTGCAGGGACCAGACGACACAGGGGATTTGAATAACTCACGTTTACTGAAGAACTTTATACAGTCTTCCAAAATGGAGGCACGTTATCTTCTGTCCACTTCAGCAGTTGAGGGGAAGAAGGGACCAGTGGGTGACCAATGAGGGTTTCAATTGTCCAGCTATATCTAGAAATCATTCACTTTTCCAGCAGCGTGTGTAATAAATGAACTCACTTTTCTCAGTGATGAGGGTTGTAGTTGAGTGACTTGATAGACACTTCTTATATTAATTGTGGCGTGCGGCAGAACCGGTAACAGCGCCAGCAGGAGTTCTGAGGCCCAATATTATATAGACTTCTCCTCAGAAACAGACAGACAGCTTTTCAGCTAAATAATACTTGCTGTGGTGATGATAGAGATGATATGCTGGTTACAATCTCCTTACTGTTCCTCCTCTTGCATTGGGCTGCAGGTGCTGAGACCTGTTGCCAGTTGAAAGGATTGTATTAATCTGCTGTGTCAGAGCAGCTAGCAGACATGTCTGTCTCCTCACAGACACGACCCGACTCCTCTGTGTAGACTGTGAGACAGAGTCAGAGTGAGGCTCTAGGGCTGTAGCCAGGCTCCACCCCCTTTTCAAACAATGCTAGATGTACAATGCACCCTCTAGTGGCTCCCCACTGATACCTTCATCCTTCTCTTCAGCTGGTGAACAGCACACTGTGTGAAAAATAATAAAGACATGTAAAACACATACAATGCATGACATACAAATAACAGGGAACCAGAAGGGTATCTTCTGGGATGCTGCATACTCCCGGACTTAAGACAAGACGTCCTCGTCGTTTTCTTGGATATGAACAGCCTAAAAGATGTAAAAAGGGTTAACATGAAATGCAAACATCTTAATAACATTGTATTCCTGTATTCTTGACTCTCGAAGGGGGAATAGGGGCGAAGATTTCTTCTGTAACAGTTGGAAGATGAGGGGCAGAAGTCTCAAGTCAAGATGAGCGGCAGTGTCCAACAGTTTATGGCACTTAGGATATGAGGGGCTCTGGTACGTCAGAGTCTATGGGGATATTCCCTCTTGAACGTAACAAGGGTTGGTAGGCTTCGGCCTAACTTGGATAGGAATAAATGAAGAAATGAAGAAGGGGCTCTAGAACATAAGAGTCTTTCTTGTTCCCTACTTGCAATTATATTCAATCCCTATAGCGAACTGGTTTCACTCCTTTAGTGGTTCTCTCTGATCTCCTGACAGGTTCAGGTACAACAACAGCAGGTACATGATGTGATCTGTCCTCTGTGTGAGTTGTAGACCCTGTAGGTGTAGGATCAGGTGCAAGGAATGACAAAATTGGGGTAAACCACCAACTCAGTGGGTTCTTTATGTCCAAGTGTTGCTCTTGAGTTGAGGACTCAGTAGTTGTTGCTTCAATAGCTTCAGTTACTTCTGGTAGATCAATTGCAACTGGTTCTTCAATTGATATTTCCTGTTCAATGGTAGGCAACTGTTGATCTTGTAGGCACAGTTTAAGCCTGTTACGGTGGACAATTTGCGGTTGTTTACCATCTCTTTGGATCTCATAGATATCTGTTCCTTGGTATGGGACAGCCTTGATGGTATAAGGGATTCTTTCCCACTTAGTGTCCAATTTGCTGGTTCTTTGAAAGTTTTTCAACCAGACAAGGTCTCCAACTTGAAAGGGTTTAGCATTAGCATGTTGGTCATAATCATGTTGTTGCTTCTTTCTCGCTTCTTCCATCCTAGCTTCAACAATTTCATTTGCATCAGCCATGCGTCTTTGGTGTTCACTCACCCACCCTGTGGTTGGTAGAGGGTTCAAGTCATCTGGAACGGACACATTCAATGAAATGTCTGAAGGCAGCTTTCCTTGTCTTCCGAACAATAGGAAGTATGGGGTGTAACCTGTGGAGGCTTGCATAGTGTTGTTGTAGATGTACGCCAACTCAGGCAAATGATTTGGCCAGACAGCTCTCTGATGAGGCGGTAAAGTTCTGAGCATCTCAATCAGAATCTGGTTCATCTTCTCACACAACCCATTTCCTTGGGGATGGTAAGCGGTTGTTCTTAGTTTCTTACAGTTGTACAGCTGACAAAGTTCCTGAAATAGTTGGGATTCAAATGCAGAACCTCTATCTGTCAAGATCTTCTCAGGACAGCCATAGGGTAGAAGGAAAGTTTTTAGGAAGACTGCAGCGGTGGTCTTTGCTGTCAAGTCCTTTACTGGTACTGCGACTGTGAATTTGGTGTAATGGTCGATGATGGTCATGGCATAGGTGTATCCTGTTCTACTTGGCTCCATTTTCACATGGTCGATGGCCACGATCTCCAGCGGTTGATGACTCACGATAGGATGCAGAGGGGCCTTTTGGTTTGGCTTCTCTCCTCTTGCTAAGGCACAAGCAGTACATTCTTGACACCATTTCTCGACATCACCTCTAATTCCGATCCAATAGAATCTTCTGCGAATTGTAGCTTCTGTCTTTTGAACTCCAAAGTGTCCAGACTTGTTGTGGTATGCCTCAAGGACAACTTTGGCATCTCTCCTTGGGATGACAATTTGGTGCAGCCGATTACTGGTGATGGGATCCAGCACTCTCCTCAGAAGCAGACCATTCTCTTCAAAGAGACGTTTCCTTTGTCTCCAAAGGCGAAGTAGTTCTGGGTCTGTGTTGCCTCGGCGGATTCTAATGGGTATTTTTTTGGTATCCAGGTAGTCTAGGATATCTCCAATCACTCTGCTCTCAGCTTGCAACAGGGCCCATTGTTCTTGTTCTGGTGACTGCTTCTTGGCCTGTTGGGAAGAACAATGTACCTGGGTTTTGTTGTTGATAGCATCAGGATCTGCAAAGCGGTTGTAGAATGCAGGCATCTCTACTTCCTCTTTGTGGTTGTCATCATCAGGATTCTCCGGGTCTTCTCCTGTAGGCAGGCGGGACAAGGCATTCGCATTGATGTTGGACTTGCCTGTTCTGTATTTGACCACGAAGTTGTAATTTGCTAATCGTGAAGCCCATCTCTGTTCTAAGGCTCCCAGCCTTGCGGTGTTCAGGTGTGCTAGCGGGTTGTTATCTGTGAAGACAGTGAAGGAAGAAGCGGCAAGGTAGTCCTTAAACTTCTCTGTGACGGCCCAGACCAATGCAAGGAACTCCAGCTTGAAGGAACTATAGTTCTGATCGTTTCTTTCAGCTCCTTTGAGTGCTCTACTTGCATAGGCGATCACTCTTTCTTTGTCTCCTTGTTGTTGGGCCAGCACTGCACCAAGTCCTTGGTTGCTTGCATCTGTGTAAAGATGGAAGGGCAGGCTGTAATCTGGGTAGCCCAGAATGGGTGGTTCAGTCAATAATCTTTTTAGTAACTGGAAGGCAATTTCTTGTTCTTCTTTCCAGTTAATGGGAATTCTCCTCTTCAAGTGTTCTTTAGGGTGCCCCCTCAAGAGTTCTTGTAGCGGTTCAGCGATGCGGGCAAAATGAGGAATGAATCTCCGGTAGTACCCGGCAAATCCGAGAAAGCTTCTTACTTCCTTCACAGTGGTAGGTGTAGGCCAACTGTGGACAGCAGCTATCTTCTCAGGATCTGGCTTTATGCCTTCTGCGCTCACTATATGTCCCAAGTACTGGACTTGAGGTTGGAGGAGGTGACACTTGGAGGGTTTGATTTTTAAGCCATTTTTGGTTAGGACCTGGAACACTTCAGCTAGATGCTTGAGATGATCTTCATAGGACTTGGAGTAGACTATGACGTCATCCAGGTATAGCAGCACAGTCTCAAAGTTCCTGTGACCTAGGCATCTTTCCATCAGCCTTTGGAATGTTCCAGGAGCATTGCACAGTCCGAAGGGCATGCAATTGAACTCGAATAAGCCCATTGAGGTGGTGAAGGCTGTCTTCTCCCTATCAGCTGGAGACATTGGTACTTGCCAGTAACCACTTGTGAGATCCAGTGTAGAGAAGTAGGCAGCTGATCCCAGGGCTGTCAGAGATTCTTCAATCCTTGGAAGAGGATAGGCATCCTTGTGGGTAATGTTATTAATTTTTCTGTAATCCACACAGAAGCGAAGGTTGCCATCTTTCTTCCTGACAAGAACTAGTGGTGCAGCCCAGGGGCTGTGACTTTCTTGGATGACTTTGGCCTCTTTCATGTCGTGGACCATCTGCTTCACGTCTTGGTATAGGGCAGGTGGTATAGGCCTGTGTCTTTCCTTAATGGGAGGATGAGTACCAGTGGGAATAGTGTGCTCAATGTCTTTTGCTCTCCCATTGTCCAGAGGATGCTTACTGAAGGCTTCATGGATATTCAGAGCCACTTCAAGTACTCCTTGGATCTGGTAGGCAGGTGTTGTTGCAGTTCCCACTTGGATTTCTCCCCACCAGGGTGTTACTGGTGCTTCTTCTGACGTCTTTAGTTGCTGTGCAGCCTGTTTAGCGGTGACAGTTGGAATGTCCACCAGGTCTTGCACACTGAGTTGGGACAGCTGTGCTACAGGGTAGTACTTCCTCAGGGTTACTGAATGGTCTCCTAAGTTGAGAAGACGGATGGGTACTTTCCCTTCGACCACAGTCACTAAACTTCGGGCAGCCATAACCATTGGATGTTCATCTAGTGGTATTGGTTCCACTAGGGCTTGGTAGTCAAGTCCTTGTAGGCCTGAACGGGCCCGACACCATAGCAGTGTTTCCGTGCCAGGTTTTAGGGTTACTGGATGGTGATCCTTGATGCGAGCTCTGCAGATCTCTCCTCTGGCGTTGGTGAATCGCTGTTGGGCAGCCAGTACACGGATGGTCTTGTGTATTACCTTCTGGGCAGCCTGGGAAGCCGTGGGGACGGATTGTCGTAGGGCCTCTAGCATTTCTCCATAGCAGTGCTTTAGGATGTTCATTCCCAGAATTACTGTGGGTTGTCCTTGATCTTTAACTTTGATCACGAGGACTCCTTGCTGAGGTAAGTGCACTCCTCCCACTTGGACAGTAGGCTCCCAGTACCCGTGCAGAGGTAGGGACTGGCCGTTGGTAGCGATGACGTCTAACCAGGCTTCTGGAGGTTGCATCAGGATCTCGCTACTCCAGTGTTGTTCAAAGGCGGCCTGCTGGATGGTTGTCACTTGGGATCCCGTATCCAGGAGGGCAGCAAATGGTACTCCATTGATGCGGATGGTAACTTCTGGACGAGGTCCGACAAACCGTGGCAGCCATTTTGGATCTTTGGGACCTATTATTTCTCCTCCCGAGGAATGGTCCTCTGCCTCGGGAGACGTCCGTTTAACGCCCAGCATTGACGTTCTTGGTGACCTATCTTATGGCAGTGTCTGCAGGCAGGTCTCCCATGTTCATCAAAGCGATCTGTCGACGTTTTGTTGGGACTATTGCGGTAGCCCTTGCTAGGACTATTTGGATAACTGTCTCTAGATGTTGGCAGCTCACATTTTACTGGAGAGCTGGCTTCTAGATTCTCCAGTCGTTGGCAGACTTGCTCCAGGCTTTTGGCAATGAGTTTCAGTTAATCTTGGTACTGATCTCCTCCAGCTGTGATTTGAGCCTGTGTAGCCTGGTAGGTGATGGGCTTGCAAGGTGTTGGATGTGGTGCTACTGGGGCAGGTTCCTCTTCTGCCTCTTTAAGAGGGGTGGTAGCCCTGACTGTTCTTCTTCTGGGCCTTCTTTCTAGTACCTCTATGGCCAGTTCTTTAAACTCATGGAAGGTGCTGTCAGGGTTCTGGACGGACATCATTTGTAGTTGATGACTCATGGAATCTGAGGCGACTCCTTCAATGAACTGCTCCCTCAGGATTCTGTCTGCTTTTTCAGCCTCATGGGGGTCGGCTTGTATCATGGCCCTCATGGTCTCCTGTAAGGAAAGAGCAAAATTTCGGAGTGTCTCACCTGGTTGCTGAACTCTGTCCATGAACCTCATCCTGAGCTCAGAGATGGATTTGGGCTCAAAGGTGGTACGTAGCTGGACCAGGATCTGATCCACAGCCTTCTTTTGGATACGTGGCCTGGACTCCACTTCTTTTAGGGCCATATCTTGTAGTTGTCCCATTAAGATCTCTACCTTCTGTTCTTCTGGAATGGGGTAGAGGCGGAACATGGCAAGCATCTTTTTTCTAAAGTCTTTTAAGGTGTGTGGTTCACCTTTGTAGTGGGGCAGCCATGGGGCCCCTGCATAGTAGGGCATGGACAGCGGCATGATGCAGGGTGCTGCAGCAGGTGTTGTTCTTTCTGTCATGGCCGGTGTAGTGACCGTGCTGAGACCGGGCTCTTCCGTGTCACTTGAGTCCGACATTGTTACTGTCCCTTTAAATTTTTCCAATGTCTATTATTGGCGCTCCCGGACTTTTAACTGAGTCGGGGGTCTTGTTAAAGGTGCTCCCGGACTTTTTATTGGGTCCGGAGTGATGTCCAGGATGCTCCCGGGCTTTTTATTGGGCACCGGTGGTGGTACAGGAGGGGTTAACTTGATGGCCAATTGAATCGGGACTCACCGATGGTATGCTGTTGCTTCCCTCTGGGCTGTACTTTGTTACCGGGCTGTTCCGTTGCTCTCCTGTGATGTTTTTGGGAGAGTTGCTGGTTGCAGGGGATCCGCGGTGGAGGTGCCGTGCAGAGGCTTCACTCATCCAAGATGGCGGCGCCTAGCAGTTTTCGGCCGTTCCCTCTTGCCTGTGCTGGATATTGTGAGTTCCTATAATCATCCAGATGGTGGCGCTAGACTGGCGCCGCAGGTTAACCTGTCTGGAGCGGGTAAATGGAACTGTGACGCAGCAGTTTGTGAGGTAAAATGGCGGCTTAACCCCTTTTGGGCTGGAACTGCCGGGAAACAGTGATTTTAACCCCTTTTGGGGCTGAAATAGTCTCTTGCAGCTGCGGTTGCAGCTTTGTACGGTGGGGACCAGGGCTTTGGGACAAAGTCTCTCTGGTTTGGGGCCCACATGAGATTTAAACGTATCCTGTTCGTGACGCCAAAGTTTATATGCAGCAACCACGAGGAAGAGCTTCCCAGGAGGATGGGAGCAGTAGTGAAGTGCACGGTGTATGGCCTGAGGTATCTGTAGGAATCTCTACCTCTCCTCCCTCGCTCCTTCTCGGGCTGGCACAGTGACAGGGGGGCTGCACTATGGATGATGGTGGTGATAGTCTTTTCCCCCGTAGCAACTCCCGTGATGGTGGTAGTAGTATGTGTGCGCCTGGCAAGGTGGTATGTGGGGTGCCCTTGATGTTATGCAGTGCAGGGACCAGACGACACAGGGGATTTGAATAACTCACGTTTACTGAAGAACTTTATACAGTCTTCCAAAATGGAGGCACGTTATCTTCTGTCCACTTCAGCAGTTGAGGGGAAGAAGGGACCAGTGGGTGACCAATGAGGGTTTCAATTGTCCAGCTATATCTAGAAATCATTCACTTTTCCAGCATCGTGTGTAATAAATGAACTCACTTTTCTCAGTGATGAGGGTTGTAGTTGAGTGACTTGATAGACACTTCTTATATTAATTGTGGCGTGCGGCAGAACCGGTAACAGCGCCAGCAGGAGTTCTGAGGCCCAATATTATATAGACTTCTCCTCAGAAACAGACAGACAGCTTTTCAGCTAAATAATACTTGCTGTGGTGATGATAGAGATGATATGCTGGTTACAATCTCCTTACTGTTCCTCCTCTTGCATTGGGCTGCAGGTGCTGAGACCTGTTGCCAGTTGAAAGGATTGTATTAATCTGCTGTGTCAGAGCAGCTAGCAGACATGTCTGTCTCCTCACAGACACGACCCGACTCCTCTGTGTAGACTGTGAGACAGAGTCAGAGTGAGGCTCTAGGGCTGTAGCCAGGCTCCACCCCCTTTTCAAACAATGCTAGATGTACAATGCACCCTCTAGTGCAGACATGGGCAAACTACGGCCCGCGGGCCACATACGGCCCTTTAGGCTTTTTAATCCGGCCCGCCGAACTTGTCCAAATCATAGTAAAAACCTCCTTTTTTTTCCCCTTTCCCTGCAATGCCCACGTTTTCCCAATAGATGGCGCACATTGACCGTTGTTAACTCCTTAACGCCGAAGGACGGATATATCCGTCCTCAGCAGCTGCTAGTTCGCGCAGGAGGACGGATATATCCGTCCTGTGATGGCGCGGGTACTGCCAGTGTACCCACGCGATCAGCGGCAGGAGCACGGCTGTTATACACAGCCTGGCTCCTGCTGCAACTGCCGGAATCGAAGCGCGCTCCGATTCCGGCAGTTTAACCCATTAAATGCCGCTGTCAATAGTGACAGCGGCATCTAATGTGTTTGACAGAGGGAGGGAGCTCCCTCTGTCACCCGATCGGCGCCCCCGCAAACAAATCGCGGGTCGCCTTCGGGTTTCCATGACAGCCGGGGGTCTAACAAAGACCCCCAGGTCTGTCTTCCGCAACTGCCTGTTTGGCGATGCCGGAGGCATGACCTAACAGGTTGCCTGTCAGTTTTACACTGACAGGCAATAATGCTTTGGTATACTAAGTATACAAAGCATTATATATGCGATCGGCACATCGCATAGTGAAGTCCCCTCGTGGGACTTAAAAAAAAAATGTCAATCAGTTAAATAAAGTTTGTTGAAAAAAAATAAAATAATTACAGTCAAAATCAAATAAAACTACTTTTTTTGCCCAAAAAGTGGTTTTATTCAGTAAAAGTGTCAAAACAAATAACACATACACATATATGGTATCCCCGCGATCATAACAACTTGACCAATAAAATGAACACATTAATGAAACCGCCGGATGTACGGCGTCCAAAAAACCCGCAAAAAACAACGGCAAAATTCTCTCTTTTCTCCCATTCCCCCCATAAAAAATAAAATAAAAGTTAATCTATAAGTCCTATGTACCCCAAAATAGTACTAATGAAAACTACGCATTGGCCCGCAAAAATCAAGCCCACATACGGTCACATCGACGGAAAAATAAAAAAATGACGGCTCTTGGAACGCGGCGATGCAAAAACAAGTAATTTTTTTCTAAAAGGGTTTTTATTGTGCAAACATAGGAAAACATATAAAACCTTTACATATTTGGTATCCTCGTAATCGTGCCGACCCGTAGAATAAAGGTAACATGTTATTTATGCTGCATAGTAAAGGGCATAAATTTATAACGTGAAAATTAATGCTGGAATAGCTGCTTATTTTCAATTCTCTCCTAAAATAAAGTTAATAAAAGTTAATCAATATATTGTAAGCATCTAAAAATGGTGCAATTACAAAATACAACTCGTCCCGCAAAAAACAAGCCCTTATACGGCTATGTCGACGTAATAAAAAAAAAGTTACGACTCTTGGAATGCGACCATGAAAAAACAAAAAATAATCCTTGGTCATTAACGTGCAAAATGGCCCGGTCATTAAGGGGTTAATGTAGCGCGTATTTCTCTTTATTTCACTTTAATTTTCACTTCGTTTCACGTCACCATTAAGCCCTTCGGTTTTCAAAGAGTACAATATCAGCCGTCACTTTGCCACGAAGCATGCAAACTATGCTAGCAAGCAGTCAACACAAGAACGGGCGGCTACTGCTCAGAGGTTGGCAGCTAATTTACAGTCAACAGAACTTTTTTCTTGATAAATCACAGTGCGTATGTTATTTTAATCTATTTACATTTCCTCCTCCCAGTATCTGCGAAATAGTATGTAAATGCCATATCTTGCATATTCCTTGAGACAAATGTATTAACTGATAAGGGCTATTTTTCACATTTGAAAGACAGTTAATAAATTGGGTTGTAGTGTTCTTACTGTGCTATGAGGTTTGCACACACTACATTTAATGCTTTAGTATATCCGGCCCAAACACTCCCTCCAAATGCTCCTGGCCCGGCCCCTCTGTCAAATTTTAGAACCCATTGTGGCCCGCGAGTCAAAAAGTTTGCCCACCCCTGCTCTAGTGGCTCCCCACTGATACCTTCATCCTTCTCTTCAGCTGGTGAACAGCACACTGTGTGAAAAATAATAAAGACATGTAAAACACATACAATGCATGCCATACAAATAACAGGGAACCAGAAGGGTATCTTCTGGGATGCTGCACATTTGCAGAAATGCAGTCCTCAATATGCAGGGAACCACTGCCATGCTTCACAGTCAGCTGCAGACAATCTTCCATGTAGCACCATCCAGGTCCTCTGTAGACAAACAGCCTCTGTTTGATCCAAAACTTTTTACATTTTAACTCATCGCTCAACAGAACTTATTCACATCGGTCAACATCCCAGTCCTTATGTTTAGCTGAATCTCCTCAGTTTGTTTTCACATTGACCTAATCGCTTGTTGGCAGAGATGCTTCTGACAAGTTTTGCTTAGACGTCTTCACTAACTGTAGAGGAATGTATGTAATAATAAAAAAAAGAATAGACATCGTAAAACAAAATTTACATTGAAAATTTGAGGGTGCCGAAAATTTTTGCACAGTAACATATAATGAAAAGTTTGTTTTCATTGACATTTATAAACAAGAACACAGTTATCCTTTGTTAGATGCAAGTTGATTGACATGTTAAGTAGGCAGAGATGCAATGTTAACTGTTACTGTCATTACGTTAAAACATTCACTATAATATATGCAAATGTTTCCCAGTGACATTACACAGATGGCAGATTGAATACAAGAGTATAAGCACTGCTAGTCATAGAAATGGAGCCCTATATACATTATTGCCACAGGATGTCACCATTGCTTCAGAAGTGACAGACTTTTGCTAAGTCCACACTCTCTAAGTCCAGCAATGAAAAAAAGAGTAGTAAACGCCTCATTGATTTATTATAGTGGCCATAAATCTTAAAAAGTACATTCATTATCTGGCAATAAATGTGTTCGCTTATACAAAATTGTTCAGTGGGTTTAGGTCATATCTCTAACTCCACATGATGACATAAACAAACGTAAGTAGAAAAAAAGAGATTCTTCTTGGAGACCTGACACCAGAATATACACATTTGCCACCATGTATGTATACCGAGGCTTTATTATTTATTCTGTATTAATTTATGGTCCACCTGTTGGAATGTTATAAGATTTTTAAGGTTAAGTTTGCCTTAGTGACCTAGAAGAACAAAACACATTTAATGTACTTTGCACATTTTTACATTTTTATTTTTTTTTCTGAGATGAATATGAACAAATATGTTACATAAAGTTGATTCTTATTATATACAAGTAATGGTAAACCTCAACCTTTGCAGCGGTGTCAATTCTCGATGGTGCTAGCCAGCCCTATTACAAACTGACCCTTTGTTGCTAATTTTCAGTCAAAGATCAATGGCATAAAATTCCATGGAGTTTTGGATTTATTATTTCCCAAAAAACTCCACCTAAAATGCAACAGATCCATTCTAGATGCATGGATTGACCATTGGCTTGTAGTTTCACAGACAATCATATTCGATGGCTCATACTGTGTAACAATGTACAATATTTTGGCCCAAAGTGTATAATTTGCAGTTGCAAATGTGTAAGAAAAGAAATGTGTAAGAAAATTTTCATAATAATCTTAAAATTCATCATTTTAAAATCAGATCCACGTGTAACTTTTTAATGTATTTGCAATAAATTTACCAACATTTGATGTTGGTGAACAACAGTAATAAAACTGTGAATTGTGATTTTTACCATTTTTACCACAATATAAACAATATATAAATTTAAAAATACCTCAAAATGCTATGGAAAAAATGCTTTTTCTACGCACAGAGCTATGTAGGTGAAAAACAATTAAAAAAACAAAACAAAACATAGGAGCGTTGAAATGTTCAGGGCAAAAAATAAAAATTGATCTGGTCCTGACGCACGGAATTTATCTGGTCCGAGGGCAACAATCAATATACGCATCTTTGGTATAATTTTAACACTAACATCCTGTAGAATACACATAATTTTACATAGACTTAGGATTTTCCATGTTCAAGGAGCTATATCACCTTTTTCCTATTTATACACATTAACACATTTGTTATGCAGCACAATGGAGATAGACGCATAACTTGTTTTCAATGACTATATCAGGTGGATTTTTTGCTATTAATCTGTTTATTATACCACATATCCTTGTTATTTTCTAGTTTTTATAGTACAGATTCCCTATTCCGATTTCCGATAATCTTTATTTAGCCCCTCATTTAGAGGGTTAATAAACTTTCTAAGTGCTGTTTTTAATGCTATGAGGGGTGCAGTTTTCAAAATGGGGTGATTTATGGGGAGTTTCTAATATATAGGGCTATTAAAGCCACTTCAAATCTAAACTGAACTAGACATAAGGTAAATGTTAACTAGTAATTACTTTAATGCAAATTTTTGAAAATTTTCTCAAAATGTTCTGTTTTTCACAAATAAATATTGAACGTGTCGATCAAATTTTACCACTACCATAAAGTACAATGTGTCTCGAGAAAACATTCTCAGAATCGCTTGGATAAATAAAAGCATTCAAGAGTTGTAACAACATAAAGTGACACATGTCAGATTTAAAAAATTTTACCTGGTCCATAAAGCCAAAACAGGCTGTGTCCTTAAGGGGTTAATCTATTGTACTGTATATAGGCAGCTTTTACTGGATCGCCAGTTTTACACTACCCAGTTTAGAAAAATCTAGTAGTTACATAGAAGGTCCAATATGTGGTATATTGCAAACAGTTTATATAATCTCCCCTTTTGTATCAAAAAGGATCTGTTTACTAAAATTATGCAGAAATTACATGCCATGTTTAAAGCTGTTACTAATTGCAAAAAAAGATCGAACTGTATAACGCAAATTCATAATTGCACTACTGCCATAAGGAAATATTTGTTTTACTACATTTGCATTTTCTTTCACATAGGGGATTCCTACATTTTTGCAAATTGACAAATGTCAGGTGTTATATATCTGCGATTTTTGTATTTAAACTGTGCTTCTAATACCATTTGCACTGTGAATTTATGATGCAATGAAACATTTTTTGCTACATTGTCTGTTAGATTCAAAGTGTAATATCCATTTAATTTAAGGAAAAAATATAAAATAGCCTTTATGTTTAAGTTTTCGTTTTATGGTATATATTTTTAATTCTGTGTGTAACAATAGTTTGATTTGATTTTATTTAGGTTATGGATCTTTGTGAACTTGTAGATGATCCCCGTTTTAAGACTAACAAACTTAGAGTGCAGCACAGAAAAGAACTTCTTCAAGTTTTAACAGGACGGTATGTGAATTTAGAAATTTTCTTTGTATAAATGTACTAAAGACATAATAGCTATTTCTTTAGTGCCAATGTTTTGTTTATGAATCACAGGGTAAGTTTTATGGAATTGCTAGGGAGAGAACATGCATATAAATCCGCAACCTGAAATCCGCCACAACTTTTGTCAACAGAGTCTAAGGCTACTCTATGGTATTCGCCAAAGCCCACCGCAAGGCGGCATGGTTTTTGCTGCATAGAACTCAGGTTGTTTTAGCAGTGTTCAATGTTGGATAAGAGGTGCAATGCAGGCAAACCTAAACAGAATAACCAGACAACTAGAGGTTAAACAGAAAGTCCAAATCAATAAGCAAGTGGACACCAGGTAAATCAGAGGTCAGAGCCAGCCGGGAGCAGATAATCCAAATCAGCAAACAAGGGGAGAGACAAGCTGAGATCTGTATTCCAAGAAGTCCAAAAGTCATAGGTATGGGGTTTAGTCAGAAGCTTGATCAAGACACCTGAAGGTAAGGAAAATCACAAGCAAAGACTGAGTGAGAAGGACTGGTATAAATACTAAACCAAATCTGATAGGCAGGAAGATAGAGAAAAGAGATAGGCTCAAGGAAAAGCCAGAACCTCCCAGAAGCCATAACAATAGTCAAGGAGATCATTAAAGGAATAGGTGTTTCCTAACAGTAAGTTAAGCCTACCTAGAACTACATAATGTTCTAGAACAGAAAGCAAATATTTTTACTTTACCCAAACACAACAGTACTTATACTACGTTATTATAAAAAGGTCATTTTCTGAGATATGACATAGTGTATACCCAGCCATTACTTTTTTGTTCACATTATTGCTAGTACAATCTGGGCTCTTTGTGACCTTTTTAACAAGATATGTAAAGGCCTTTTATTGGGGGAATTGAATGATCATTTCCGTTTATCATGTAAAAGGGCCCAGTGATCAGCCGATAAATAAGCAAAAGCTCATATATTAACTGTTTGCATCTTTCATGCGGTCCTAAAACTCATCTTTTTTCGGCATGATGCAAACTGTATAGGTACGAATGATCACGTACTACATCGATCGGCGATCCTTTTCAGAGGTTATTGACAATCTCTTTGGTAGCAACAATAGTGGATAGTTGCCATTCAGGAGTTGCATTCATGAACGCATGCTTAGCATTACATTTCTCATATGTAAGCCTTACCTTAAAGGGTTGTCCAGCTTCAGGGCTGTTTTTTTTATACTGATAATCTATTTACAGGATAGAGCATCAGTATATGATTGGTGGGGGTCCAACACACGCACCTCGAACCAATCAGCTGTTCTGGCTGCCTCCCGGCGCCGGAAGCTATGCAGTGATCGGTAGAAGCAGAAGACTCTGGACACAGTATAGCGGCCATTCTACAGTACTGCAGCTCTGCTCCTATTCACGTGAATAGGAGCAGAGCTGCAGTTACCCAGTATGGCCGCTATACAGTGGTCAGAGGCTTCTGCATAGCTTCTGGAGCCAAAAGGCAGTTTTTAGCCATCAAAACTGCTTACATCTAAATATTCAGAGTCGGGAGGGCAGCATAACTATAACAGTGGTGTCGATTATGCAAGTGGCATGACTGAGGAATCAACTTTTTAATTCCCCCGGCATCACGTTCGCAAGTGCTGTTGCTCAAATGCTCCAGGTTTTCCCTCACTGAACACCCTCTGCGCTGAGTGACAGCTCTAGCGACCAATCAGGGCACAGCTAGAGCCTTTACTCAGAGCAGACTCTTATGCACAGCGATATAATGGAGATGATTCCTAGAACTCCTCATCAGCATGCAGTACATGGCCCATTTGCAAGCTTACAGCGGGTTAATGCAGAAAGAGAAAAATCACAGATTCAGAATCATAGTCTTTAGCTTTATGCTGATTAGTTTTGGGTAAGAATTCCATTGCAGTTTTTACTTTGGCTACAGATTAATTCTTCCTGTTCTGTAGAGATCACTTCTCAGCAGTCATCTTATTTTCATCACAGGCAGGATTACAATGACAGTTAACACTTCTATTAAAAAAACTGTAGGCGGATAACACAGCATCCACTATTGTTAATAGGTGATGTACACAACTGCCCTCATCCCCCATCCTGCACAATTACCTCTGCACATGTCACAGGGCATGCCTAGAACCAGGGCTGGCTCCAGGTTTACGTGGGCTCTTGGGCGACACCAACTTAGTGGGCCCCTTTGCAGGGTAACTCACGATGGCAGTAAAATGGCAGAAAACTTCACTTTGCGCCACCATATAGAATTAAGGCCCTGTTTATGCCCCCATATAGAAGTTAGGCCCCCAGTTTGTACACCCATAAATTTTGTGCCCTCTGTAGATAGTGCCACAGTGCCCCCTGTAAATTGTGCCACACAGCCCCCCTCATAGGTAGTGGCACACAGGCCCCCTCGTAGGTAGTGCCACACAGTCCCCCTCGTAGGTACTGTCACACAGCCCCCCTTGTAGGCAGTGACACACATCCCCTCCGTAGGTATTGCCACACAGCCCCCCTCATGGGTAGTGCCACACAGCACCCCTCGTAGGTAGCGACACACAGCCCCCCTCGTAGGTAGTGCCACACAGCCCCCCTTATAGGTACTGCCACACAGCCCCTTTCCCAGGTAGTACCATACAGCCTCCCTTCCAGGTAGTGCCACACAGCCTCCCTCCCTGGTAGTGCCACTTATCCCCCTCCCATGTAGTGCGACATAGCCCCCTCCCTTGTAGTGCTACACAGACCCCCTCCCAGTTAGTGCCACACAGCCCCGCTCCAAGGTAGTGCCACACAGCCCACCTCCCCGGTAGTGCCACGCAGCTCCCATTCCTGTAGGTAGTGCCTTTGGGGCTCCCTCTAGTAGTGGAATCCCCAGCCTGAGTATTGCTGAGTATTGCCGATGCTCTGGCTGGAGATGCCACTCCAGGAGAAGCCCCTGACGTCACTGTCCTGCCCTGCCTAGAACACTCTACCATAGCAGTCAATGCTTCATGTCCAGTCTACAGGTTTCTATTTCTATGTGGCTGCTGTAAAGACTATCTCTAAAAAGAAAAACAGATTAGAAAAAAAGAATATATTTTGCTATCTGGTTTTAATTAGTAAAAAAAAAGTCATACATTCCCTTTAACTCCTCCTTGGTCCATTACTCCAGTAATAGGAACACCTGCTTATAGATACCTCTTCCTGTGCAAATATGTGTAGTAAGAGATGGCACATTCTGCTAGATAGTAACAAGCTATGATGCATCTCTTCTATCAGATGTGTAGGTGGTGCCAGGAAAACAGAACATAGGATGGGTTGTCAGGAACTGCAAAAAAAGATGGCATTGTTGCCACAGTGGTCTACACATTTTTAGTAAAGACCAATATAAAAAATAAATAAATATTTCATTTTGGCAGTAGTGCAGTTATGCATCCAAAACGAACTCTTTTTTATTGCATTGGTAAGTTAATATTTAGGTAATAAAGTGCTGCCAAAAACCTATTGTAACTGTGAATAATTGCTATAATTGTGTCATAGGTATTCATTAAAATGGGATAGTTTCTATGAACAATGAATGTTTGATAGATGTCATTATGTCATAATGACCTAATTTTTTAAAAATATTGCAAAAAGTAAATCTATTTGTCTTCCCTTAGTTAAATGGTCACTAACTTTCAACTGACTTTGCATAAATAAATAGTGCAAGCGAATACAAAAATTTTTTGTAGTATATCTCATTTGAGAAAAATGGTTCTTTCATCACTTATCGGACTTCCCCCTCCTAACTGTTTGCTCACTCTGAATTTACTGCTAAATCCCTCTCCTCAAGACAAGATGGATTCTCATCTCACATAAGGATTAGGTTACAGCTGCCCATGGAAGTCTAAGGAAAGGGAAGGGGGAGTAGGCTGCAGGAGTAGAGGCAGAGAAAGTCACTCAAAGACACTACCGCAGCTTCTGGGAAGTATTCTATCTCAACCCAGTGCTGGATTCACAGTTTCACTGCTCATTACTGCTGTATAATATCCTCCGTGGGGCTGCTGTTTCTGAGGGGTGCTACAAAGATATTGGGAAGCAGAATGTTCTCTTCTCTGTTTGTGCTCTGTGTGGAAGACATGATAGCAGTTATGCTCAGAGAAAACTTAAAATTAGAGCTAGAGCCTACAGGGGGAAAACCTGCAGTATGCAAGTCATATAATGGCCCGCATAGTGTTATTCCTCATGTACACACATAAGACATCCTATTCTGAAAAGTCACCTGAAAGGTTAGGTATGCTTTAAGCTATTTTGTGCTGGAAAGTCTTTACAGATTATTTTTTTCATGAAAAAAATATAAGTTAATTGAGTTAAAATAAATTTGTTTTCTATTTTATTATTAAAATGGTCAGAGTATATTTTTTTATTTAGAATGTATTTAATATTTAAATTGTATATATTTTTTTCACACATTGACAATCAAAACATTTTGTAGATAAAAAATTTACTTCTGGTAAAATGACATTTAAATAAATATTAATTTACTAAAAATCCATTGAGAAGGATGTTGATTTTATTGTGTATTCTTCCCCACTTTAGTTATTTTGTGTGGAGCGTGGAGGCGAGACATTGATCTCCCTTCCACACTCCTCCATTTTACTTAATCTATGTTTACACATAGCAATAACTGTTACAGTTCATTCAGCACACAAGAAAATGGTGACAGCACACTGCAAGCTCTAATGCCACCTAAGCGACTTAATATAAATAAATATGCATTACTGCTAAATCTACTTACAATGGGGAGGTTCTTAGCGAACATTTTGATCAAATTGTGTGAGCCCACCTGCCACGACAAGGCAACCACTATGAGGTGGGAACCTACGCTGCACATACACCCAGAACTGGGATTAAGCCTACATATACTTGGGGATGGTAGAAAACATCATTAAACTAATTAAAATCACCCAGGGCAGAATAGGAGGAGTGCAAGATCAAAAATGGAGGCAGTCACTAACCCCACATATATGAATCACATAAACAACTCAAAAGTTTGAACGGCACATTCAAACAAAATGAAAAAATAAAACTGTGTATACAGGTGCAAGAATGCCTGTGTCTGCAAATTTATACAGCACACAAGAAAATGGTGACAGCACACTGCAAACACTAATGCCACCTAAGCCACTAAATATAAATAACTATGCATTACTGCTTAATCTACTTACAATAGGGAGGTTCTTAGCGCACATTTTGATCAAATTGTGTGAGGCCATCTGCCACGACAACGCGACCTCTATTAGGTGGGAACCTACGCTGCACATACACCCAGAACTGGGACTAAGCCTACATATACTTGGGGATTGTAGAAACCAGCATTAAACTAATTAAAATCACACAGGGCAGAATGGCAGGAGTGCAAGATCAAAAATGGAGGCAGTCACTAACCCCACATATATGAATTACATAAACAACACAAAAGTTTGAACAGCACATTCCAACAAAATGAAAAAAAAATAAGTGTATACAGGTGCAAGAACGCCTGTGACTGCAAATTTATACATCACACTGGAAAATGGCGAAAGCACACTGCGAACACTAATGCCACCTAAGCCACTAAATATAAATAACTATGCATTACTGCTAAATCTACTTACAATAGGGAGGTTCTTGGTGCACATTTTGATCAAATTGTGTGAGCCCACCTGCCACGACAAGGCGACCTCTATGAGGTGGGAACCTATGCTGCACATACACCCAGAACTGGGACTAAACCTACAGTGAAGGAAATAAGTATTTGATCCCTTGCTGATTTTGTAAGTTTACCCACTGTCAAAGACATGAACAGTCTAGAATTTTTAGGCTAGGTTAATTTTACCAGTGAGAGATAGATTATATATAAAAAAAAAAAAAGAAAATCACATAGTCAAAATTATATATATTTATTTGCATTGTGCACAGAGAAATAAGTATTTGATCCCCTACCAACCATTAAGAGTTCAGCCTCCTCCAGACCAGTTACACGCTCCAAATCAACTTGGTGCCTGCATTAAAGACAGCTGTCTTACATGGTCACCTGTATAAAAGACTCCTGTCCACAGACTCAATTAATCAGTCTGACTCTAACCTCTACAACATGGGCAAGACCAAAGAGCTTTCTAAGGATGTCAGGGACAAGATCATAGACCTGCACAAGGCTGGAATGGGTTACAAAACCATAAGTAAGACGCTGGGTGAGAAGGAGACAACTGTTGGTGCAATAGTAAGAAAATGGAAGACATACAAAATAACTGTCAATGGACATCGATCTGGGGCTCCATGCAAAATCTCACCTCGTGGGGTATCCTTTATCCTGAGGAAGGTGATAGCTCAGCCGAAAACTACACTGGGGGAACTTGTTAATGATCTCAAGGCAGCTGGGACCACAGTCACCAAGAAAACCATTGGTAACACATTACGCCGTAATGGATTAAAATCCTGCAGTGCCCGCAAGGTCCCCCTGCTCAAGAAGGCACATGTACAGGCCCATCTGAAGTTTGCAAATGAACATCTGGATGATTCTGAGAGTGATTGGGAGAAGGTGCTGTGGTCAGATGAGACTAAAATTGAGCTCTTTGGCATTAACTCAACTCGCCGTGTTTGGAGGAAGAGAAATGCTGCCTATGACCCAAAGAACACCGTCCCCACTGTCAAGCATGGAGGTGGAAACATTATGTTTTGGGGGTGTTTCTCTGCGAAGGGCACAGGACTACTTCACCGCATCAATGGGAGAATGGATGGAGCCATGTACCGTCAAATCCTGAGTGACAACCTCCTTCCCTCCACCAGGACATTAAAAATGGCTCGTGGCTGGGTCTTCCAACACGACAATGACCCGAAACATACAGCCAAGGCAACAAAGGAGTGGCTCAAAAAGAAGCACATTAAGGTCATGGAGTGGCCTAGCCAGTCTCCAGACCTTAATCCCATCGAAAACTTATGGAGGGAGCTGAAGATCCGAGTTGCCAAGCGACAGCCTCGAAATGTTAATGATTTACAGATGATCTGCAAAGAGGAGTGGGCCAAAATTCCATCTAACATGTGTGCAAACCTCATCACTCAACTACAAAAAATGTCTGACTGTGGGCTTGCCAACAAGGGTTTTGCCACCAAGTATTAAGTCTTGTTTGCCAAAGGGATCAAATACTTATTTCTCTATGCACAATGCAAATAAATATATATAATTTTGACAATGTGATTTTCTTTTCTTTTTTTTTATATAATCTATCTCTCACTGGTAAAATTAACCTAGCCTAAAAATTCTAGACTGTTCATGTCTTTGACAGTGGGCAAACGTACAAAATCAGCAAGGGATCAAATACTTATTTTTTATTTCACTGTACATATATTTGGGTATGGTAGGAGCCAGCATTAAACTAATAAAAATCACCCAGGGCAGAATGGGAGGAGTGCAAGATCAAAAGTTACAGTTAGGGTATGTTCACACGCTTAGCAAAATACGTCTGAAAATACGGAGCTGTTTTTAAGCGAAAACAGCTCCTGATTTTGAGACGCTTTTGTAACAACTCGCATTTTTCACAGCGTATTTTACGGCCGTTATTGGAGCTGTTTTTCAATGGAGTCAATGAAAAACGGCTCCGAAAACGTCCCAAGAAGTGTCCTGCACTTCTTTTTCGCGGGCGTCTTTTTACACTCCATATTTTAACAGCGACGAGTAAAATTAAGCCTCGTGGGAACAGAACACAGTAAATCCCATTGCAAGCAATGGGAAGATGTTTGGAGGCGTAATGGTGCCGTTTTTTCAGGCGTAATTCGAGGCGTAAACGGCCCAAATTACGTCTGAAACCACTGCGTGTGAACATACCCTTACAGTTCATTCATATCGATTATTGACAAGTCTAAATGTACAAAAATATCAGCAATAAAAAATGTTGTCTACATACAAAAAAGTTACTGTAAAGGATCTGCCAGGCACAGCTTCTGTGTATACGCCAATAGGTAATCAGTCTGCACCTGCTTCTATGTCTGTGAGACTGACTCCATCTTCCACCACTCAGGATGGCAGGCTTAGGAGTGGGAGAGCCTATCACAGCCTGGCCAGACGGAGCTAGCTCCCGCCCTCTGTCTATTTATACCTGCCTTTCCTGTTCCTCCTTGCTTGTGATTCTTCTCGTGTGGTTTCCTGGCCCTGCTGCAGCTTCTGAAGTATTTGACCCTGCTTCATACTGACCCTGGCTTACTACTACTCTCCTGCTCTGCGTTTGGTACCTCGTACACTCCTGGTTTGACTCGGCTTGTTCACTACTCTCCTGCTCAGCGTTTGGTACCTCGTACACTCCTGGTTTGACTCGGCTCGTTTACCACTCTTGTTGCTGACGGTGTTGCCGTGGGCAACTGCCCCATTTCCCTTAGCTTTGTGTACTCCTGTCTGTTGTCTGTCGTGCACTTACTGAGCATACGGACCGTCGCCCAGTTGTACCCCGTCGCCTAGGGCGGGTCGTTGCAAGTAGGCAGGGACTGAGTGGCGGGTAGATTAGGGCTCACTTGTCTGTTTCCCTACCCCCATCATTACATAATCACAAGCCCATATACCTAGGCTACCCTGGTCCCTCACACTACTATGGAACCCCTTGAGACCCTGGCTCAGCAAATGCAGGGTCTCTCCCTACAGGTCCAGGCCCTGGCTCAGAGGGTCAACCAGCCTGACGCTACCATGGTAGTGCCCCTCACCTCACCTCTGCCTCAGGGGACCGGAGGACTTTTCTCTCCTTTCGGGAGAGTTGTAGGCTCTACTTTCGCTTAAAGCCTCACTCCTCAGGTTCTGAGAGCCAGCGGGTGGGTATAATTATGTCCCGGCCCTGCTGCAGCTTCTGAAGTATTTGACCCTGCTTCATACTGACCCTGGCTTACTACTACTCTCCTGCTCTGCGTTTGGTACCTCGTACACTCCTGGTTTGACTCGGCTTGTTCACTACTCTCCTGCTCAGCGTTTGGTACCTCGTACACTCCTGGTTTGACTCGGCTCGTTCACCACTCTTGTTGCTCACGGTGTTGCCGTGGGCAACTGCCCCATTTCCCTTAGCTTTGTGTACCCTTGTCTGTTGTCTGTCGTGCACTTACTGAGCGTAGGGACCGTCGCCCCGTTGTACCCCGTCGCCTAGGGCGGGTCGTTGCAAGTAGGCAGGGACTGAGTGGCGGGTAGATTAGGGCTCACTTGACTGTTTCCCTACCCCCATCATTACAGTTACCTTATTATTTACAATGACAATAAATATTCAACGGTTTAACTTGCTTTGAAAATGGTTTATGTATGATAGTTGAAGGCAATTTGGTCTCATCTGTTTTGGTCTCACATTTTTCACATCTGTTTTTAAAAACGAAACTGCTTAGTATGTGTTGACTAACACTGCTAATGATATTATAACTGATGTCATTAGCTAAATGAATGGTCCAAAAAGGTTTTAAAAAAAAATTTAATTAAAACGCCCGATGGTTTATATTCTCGTGTTCTAAGAGGTCTTGGCTTCGTAACTGGAGAGCCATTATTTTTAGTTTATAAGAGATGCAGAAGTTAGACCTCCTACTAATTTGTCTGTATTTGCAGATAACTCAGAGCTTTGTAGGGTTGTATATAGTGTTGTTCATGTATAGTTTTTGCCTTTCTCTGCATCAACTGATGTTTGTAGGTATAAAAGATTAAACGTGGTGGAGTTAGGTCTGTTTTCCACTAACTACATAACTATGCTTATACTGATGGTGAGGTCACAAGATGTTCCTTCTTACATAGTATTCCTGTTGTGGCAGTCAGACTTCTACATTGTTAGACCCTGTTCACATCTATGTTCAGGTTTCCATTGTTCTTCTCCATCAAAGGAGCAGAAAAATGAAAATTGCCAGAAGCGCAGGCTCCGTTAAACAACTGAGACAACCGACACCCGACTGAACACAATGACTTTAATAGGTTTCATCTGGTTTACGTCGGGGTGTCCGTTAATTTACCGGAAACAATAGTTCATCATGCTGTTGGGGCCTCCAATGCAGATGTGAACAGGCCCTTACCTGTTAGGCAAATTTACATACACTACCGTTCAAAAGTTTAGGGTCACTTAGAAATTTCCTTATTTTTGCAAGAGAAGCACAGTTTTTTTCAATGAAGATAACATTAAATTAATCAGAAATACACTCTATACATTGTTAATGGGCTAAATTACTATTCTAGCTGCAAACGTCTGGTTTTTAATGCAATATCTACATAGGTGTATAGAGGCCCATTTCCAGCAACCATCACTCCAGTGTTCTAATGGTACGTTGTGTTTGCTAACTGTGTTAGAAGGCTAATGGATGATTAGAAAACACTTGAAAACCCTTGTGCAATTATGTTAGCATTGCTGTAAACAGTTTTGCTGTTTAGGGGAGCTATAAAACTGACCTTCCTTTGAGCTAGTTGAGAATGTGGAGCATTACATTTGTGGGTTCAATTAAACTCTCCAAATGGCTAGAAAAAGAGAGCTTTCATGTGAAACTCGACAGTCTATTCTTGTTCTTAGAAATGAAGGCTATTCCATGCGAGAAATTGCCAAGAAACTGAAGATTTCCTACAACTGTATGTACTAGTCCCTTCAGAGGACAGCACACACAGGCTCTAACCAGAGTAGAAAGAGAAGTGGGAGGCCCCTCTGCACAACTGAGCAACAAGACAAGTACATTAGAGTCTCTAGTTTGAGAAATAGACGCCTCACAGGTCCTCAACTGGCAGCTTCATTCAATAGTACCCGCAAAACACCAGTGTCAACGTCTACAGTGAAGAGGCGACTCCGGGATGCTGGCCTTTAAGGCAGAGTGGCAAAGAAAAAGCCATATCTGAGACTGGCTAATAAAAGGAAAAGATTAATATGGGCAAAAGCACACAGACATTGGACAGAGGATGATTGGAAAAAAGTGTTATGGACAGAAGAATCGAAGTTTGAGGTGTTTGGATCGCACAGAAGAACTTGTGAGACACAGAACAACTGAAAAGATGCTGGAAGAGTGCCTGACGCCATCTGTCAAGCATGGTGGAGGTAATGTGATGGTCTGGGGTTGCTTTGGTGCTGGTAAAGTGGGAGATTTGTACAAGGTAAAAGGGATTTTGAATAAGGAAGGCTATCACTCCATTTTGCAACGCCATGCCATACCCTGTGGACAGAGCTTGATTGGAGCCAATTTCATCCTACAACAGGACAATGACCCAAAGCAAACCTCCAAATTATGCAAGAACTATTTAGGGAAGAAGCAGGCAGCTGGTATTCTATCTGTAATGGAGTGGCCAGCGCAGTCACCTGATCTCAACACATAGAGCTGTTGTGGGAGCAGCTTGACCGTATGGTACGCAAGAAGTGCCCATCAAGCCAATCCAACTTGTGGGAGGGGCTTCTGAAAGCATGGGGTGAAATTTCTCCCGATTACCTCAGCAAATTAACAGCTAGAATGCCAAAGGTCTGCAATTCTGTAATTGCTGCAAATGGAGTATTCTTTGACGAAAGCAAAGTTTGAAGGAGAAAATTATTTTTTCAAATAAAAATAATTATTTCTAACCTTGTCAATGTCTTGACTATATTTTCTAGTCATTTTGCAACTTATTTGATAAATATAAGTGTGAGTTTTCATGGAAAACACAAAATTGTTTGGGTGACCCCAAACTTTTGAACGGTAGTGTATATAATGCTCCATTTTGATAATATTTGAATGAGGAATCTAATCTCATGCAACAAACATACTGTACATTAATTTGAAAGAGCATTGGTTGGTTGTCAAAATTGATTGCTATACAGAAGAAGCAGTGGAGGTATTATGCAAGGAATGCTGGGATGAAAATTTAAAAGATGGAAGAAAGAGAGAAGAAAGTTTGTACTTGGTTAAGGAACCATTGAAATGTGCTTAAGGGCTCTGTCTAGAAAAACTAACTAACAAAGAAGACTTCCTTTCCAGTGTCATCAACTCTAAAAACAGTTTTGTGAAACTTAGCATTAATATCAGCAGCAAAGAGTTTTATAATAGTTGGAAACAGCATAGGAGAAAGTGGACATGTTTTACATGCCCACATTTTGCACTGTAAAAGGGAATGTGTCAGACAGCCAATGATTTACACATTTGCTCCAGTGTCAAATTCTTAAAATTTAGTTTTTGAAATAGTTTAATACCAGTATAACATACTTGTTTAGGGGCGCTTTTAAATACATAAACATAGACAATAATAATGATGTAGGTGGCATTTTTGTACTTTGGAAATGTGTATTTAATGTATTTTAGTCTGTCCAGTTTTGGCAGTGCATGGCTTTTCATCTTAGCTGTAAAAGATTTTATGCTATTTTATTTTTAACTCTGTTTATATATATGGTCGGGTAGTTAGTGTTGTCAGTGTTCTGCACTTACCCAATTCTAAACTTGGGAGAAAGTCTACAGACATCTCTACCTGCATTCCTCCTATAAGGCGATTAGTTGTTTTTATAGTACTCATATTAATCTGTTACCAGCCTGCATCTGGTAATCCGCTACCAGCCTGCATCCAGTAATTCATTACCAGCCTGCATCCAGTAATACGCTACCAGCCTGCATCCGGTAATCCGCTACCAGCCTGCATCCGGTAATCCGCTACCTGCCTGTATCCAGCTGACAGCTACCTGTTGGTGTTCCACTGTCTGCTGTCCACCTGTCATCTGTGATATGCAGTCAATCCTCCATCCATCAAGATACCATCTACCTTTGCCTGTCTTGCATCTGACTGGCCAGCAGCTACTCCACCGGGACCACCTCAAGAGGTACTGGCAGTCTTCCTGCAGCAAAGGCCAGATCCCTGTATAGCTGTTAAAGGGTGAAGACCGGGGAGGCTGCTAAGACCACGCTCTTAGAGGTGACCCTAAGCCAAACTAGTGGAGTAGCCCAGAGGGTACACAAACCATCTTGTCGTTACAGTTCTAGTAGTTAAAACATGTCAATTACTTTTCAGAAACTTTTCCTGATACACTATATGGATTTAAGTATTGGGTATCTGCAGGACCCTTTTTGACATCCTATTCTAAATCCATAGGGATTAAAGGGTTTATGTGGGGACCAAAAAGTATTAGCAGTTTACTCACTGCAGTAGGTGAGTACAATTGCTAATATACATTCTGCTCCACTGTCGCGCTGATTATGAAATTTAAATAGATTTTTATAGCGCTGATGGGGGACCGGAAGTCTAGTGGCACAGTCTTTATTCATGACGACACGATTCCACATCATGTGACCGGCCCCACTGTACCCTTTGTAATCGCTGTACTAGTACTACAGCGGTTACATAGATTACGGGGGGGGGGGGGGGGAGTCACATGACGGAGACTTGTGTCGTTATGAAGAAAGACTGTGCCACTAGACTTCCGGTCCCCCATTAACGCTATAAAAATCTATTAAAATCTCATAATCAGTGCTACGGGGGACTGGAATGTATATTAGGAAGTATACTCACATCCTTCAGTGAGTACACTGCTAATGCTTTTTGGTCCCCACATAACCCCTTTAATATATAGTTGGTGCCACCTTTGCAGCTAAAACAGCTTCAACTCTTCTGGGAATACTTTCTACAAGATTTTGGAGAGTGTCTGTTGGAATTTTTGCCCATTTATCTAGAAGAGGATTTGTGAAGTCAGTTACTGATGTTAAGCAACAGGGCCTGGCTCGCAATCTCCATTCTAGTTCATCCCAAAGGTGTTGGATAGGGTTGGGGGTCAGTGCTCTGTGCAGGCCAGTCAAGTTCTTCCACACCAAACTTACCCAACCATGCCTTTATGGACCTTGCTTTGTGCACTGGGGCATAGTAATGCTGGAATAAAAAAGGGCCTTTCCCCCAACTGTTCCCACCTAGCTGGAAGTATTCAAATGTCCAAAATGTCTTTGTATGCTGAAGCATTAAGATTTCCCTTCACTGGAACTAAGGGGCTTTAGCCAATCCCTGAAAAACAACCCCATAGCATTGTCACAACTCCACCAAACTTGGAGTCACAATGCAGTTAGACAGGTAACGTTCTACTGCCATTCGCCATACCCAGACTCGTCCATCAGACTGCCAGATAGTGAAGTATGACAGAACACATTCCATTTTCTCCAGAGTCCAGTGGCAGTGTGCTTTACACCAGTCCATCCTATACTTGACATTGCGCTTGGTCATTTCAGACTGGCATGTAGCTGTTCTGCCATGGAAACCCATGCCATGAAGCTTCTGGCGTACAGATTTTGTGCAGATGTTAATGCCAGAGGAGGTTGGGAACGCTGCAGATGTGCATTGTCGACTTTTACTTTTATGCGCTATGCGCCTAAACACTTCGCGACACCGCTATATATCTTACGTGGTCTGCCACTTTGTGGCTGAGTTACGGTCATTCCGAAATGCTTCCACTTTACAATAATACCACTCACAGTTGATAGTAGAATATCTATGAGGGCCAAAATTTCACAAACTGACTTGTCATAACGGTGGCGTTCTATTACATTACCACGCTCAAATTTAGTGAGCTCTTTAGAACGACCAACTTTTTCACAAAAGTTTGTAAAGGCCAACTGCAGGCTAGGTGCTTGAAGTATACACATAATAACTTTGGAATTCTTTTATTTACCCAATCGATTCTGAGATTGTTTTCTCATGACACATTGTACTTTATGTTAGTTGTAAAATTTGGTCGATACCTTTAGTGTTTATTTTGTGAAAAACACCTACATTTAGAGAAACTTTGGAAAAATGCAAATGTTTCTACAGTATATTTGAATATATCTGCTTGTAAGACAGATAGTAATACAACACAAAATATTTAGGGTATGTTCACACGTAGTGACCAAAAACGTCTGAAAATACGGAGCTGTTTTCAGGCGAAAACAGCTCCTGATTTTCAGAGGTTTTTCGCAGCGATTTTTACGGACGTTTTTGGAGCTGTTTTTCAATGGAGTCAATAAAAAAAGCCTCCAAAAACGTTCCAAGAAGTGACCTGCACTTCTTTTGACGAGCCGTCATTTTACGCGCCTTATTTTGACAGCGACGCGTAAAATAAAGACTTGTGGGAATAGAACATCGTAATTCCCATTGAAAGCAATGGGCAGATGTTTCTAGGCGTATTAGGGGCGTTTTTTCAGGTGTAAATCGAGGCGTAAAACGCCCGATTTACGTCTGAAACCACTGCGTGTGAACATACCCTTACTAGTTCACATTTCCCATATGTCTACTTTAAGTTGGCATTGTTTTTTAAACATTCTTTTCTTTTTCTAGGACGTTACAAGGCTTAGAATTATAGCAGCAATTTCTCACATTTTTAAGAAAATTTCAAAAGCCTGTTTTTATTGAGGCCAGTTCAGTTCTGAAGTGGCTTTGAGGGGTCTATATATTAAAAACCGCCATAAAGCACCACATTTTAAAAACTGTACCCCAAAGTATTCAAAACAGCATTTAGAACGTTTCTTAACACTTTAGGCATTTCACAGGCATTAAAGCGAAGTGGAGGTGAAATTTGCAATTTTTTTTAAATTTTTTTTAAGAAGTTCATTTTAATAAGTTTTTTTTCTGTAACACAGAAAAATATTGTGAAATAAAACTGAATATTTATTGCCCTGATTCTGCAGTTTTTTTTTTTAGAAATATCCCACATGTGGCCCTAGTGTGCTACAGGACTGAAGCACAGGCCTCATAAGCAACTAATCACCTAGTGGATTTTGGGGCCAACTTTTTATTAGAATATATTTTAGGCACCATGTCAGGTTTGAAGAGGTCTTATGGCGCCAAAACATAGGAAACACCCCCTAAAAGACACCATTTTAGAAACTACACTCCCGAAGGAATTAATCTAAGGGTATAGTGAGCATTTTATTGGTGTTCGGGCACCATGTTGCATTTGCAATGCCCCTGAGGTACCAAAGTATAGTGGAAAGACCCAACAAGTGACCCCACTTTGGAAACTACACCCCTCAAGGTATTTATCATTTGCCTGGACATATGGCAGGGCTACATAGTTACATAGTTAGTACGGTTGAAAAAAGACACATGTCCATCAAGTTCAACCAAGGGATGGGATAAGGGAAGGGAAAAATTTTAACACATAGGAGCTAACCTTTTTCTATTCTAGGAAATTATCTAAGCCTTTTTTAAAGCCATCTACTGAAGTCACTGTGACCAGCTCCTGCGGTAGACTATTCGATAGAGTCACAGTTCTCACAGTAAAGAAGGATTGTCGCCTCTGCAGATTGAACCTTTTTGTCTCCAGACGGAGGGAGTGCCCCCTTGTTTTTTGAGAGGGTTTTACATGAAACAGGATTTCACCATATTTTTTGTATGTGCTATTAATATAGTTATATAAGTTAATCATGTCTCCCCTTTGTCGTTTTTTTTTCAAGACTAAATAGGTTTAATTCTTTTAATCTTTCCTCATAACTGTCACGTTGGGTGCGTGGACCCACTGGGCCGTACCAACCTGTGGTAACTTCAGTCAGTAGCGAAGAGGCTCGGATGGGACCTTGGCAGCAGGCAGGCACCAGGCGTGGTGTAACCAGGAAGGCGTAGTACCCAGCCCAACATGACTCCAACTCTAAACAGTACTTGAACCAAGATAGCACGGGATACAGGATACAGGTAGCAGGAACGGGAACACTGGGAACTGGAAAAAACTTAAGGGACCATTTGCAGAGCCAAACATAGGTATAATACAACAACGCTCAGGCAATGCAGGAGGTGGCAGGGCCCTTCTTATAATCCACGGTTCTCATGGGCTAATTTGGTAACAAATTGAGGTGCGCCCGCTGGCCCTTTAAGACCGGTCACGAGTGTGCGCGTGCACCCTACGGGACACTGGTGTCTCCTGAGGAAGAGATGCGGGCCAGCGCTCACAGATCCATGGCTGCGGCTGTCAGGAGGTGAGTGATCCTGACGATCCTGATGGGTGTTACAATAACTTAGATTCTCCATGCCCCTTATTAGCTTCGTTGCACTTCTTTGTATTTTTTCCAACTCCAGGGCATCCTTTCTATGAACTGGAGCCCAAAACTGAACTCCATATTCTAGATGAGGCCTCACTAATGCTTTGTAAAGTGGTAATATTATAACCCTGTCCCGCGAGTCCATGCCTCTTTTAATCCACAACAATATCTTGCTGGCCTTTGAAGCAGCTGATTGACATTGCATGCTGTTATTTAGTTTATGATCTACTAGTACACCAAGATCCTTCTCAACAAGTGACTCCCCCAGTATAGCTTCCCCTAGGACATATGATACATGCATATTGTTGGTACCCAGATGCATAACTTTACATTTATCTACATTAAACTTAATTAGCCAAGTGGATGCCCAAACACTTAGTGTGTTCAAATCAGCTTGCAATTTACAAACGTCTTCTATAGACTGAACAATACTACATAGATTGGTGTCATCTGCAAAAATAGAAACAGTGCTATTCATCCTACCCGATATATCATTAATAAATAAGTTGAATAATAGTGGTCCCAGCACGGAACCCTGGGGTACACCACTTATCACCGGGGACCATTCAGATTAGGAATCATTGACCACAACTCTCTGGATACGGTCTTTGAGCCAATTCTCAATCCAATTGCAAACTATACTTTCTAAATCTATAGTCCTTAATTTACCCATTAGAGGTTTATGAGGGACAGTGTCAAATGCCTTTGTAAAGTCCAAAAACACTATATCCACCCTTCTGTCTAGGCTTCTGCTCACATCTTCATAAAAACAAATCAGGTTGGTTTGACAACTTCTGTCCTTAGTAAAACCGTGCTGGCTATCACTTCTAATACTAGTTTTTTGTCAAATAATCCTGTACATAGTCCCTCAATAACCCCTCAAACATTTTCCCCATGATGGATGTTAACCCCTTAAGGACGCAGCCTAGTTTGGGCCTTAGGCTCAGAGCCAATTTTTCAAATCTGACATATTTCACTTTATGTGGTAATAACGTCGGAATGCTTAAACCTATCCAAACGATTCTGAGAGTGTTTTCTTGTGAGACATTGGGCTTTATGTTAGTGGTGAAATTTGGACGATATATTCAGTGTTTATTGGTGAAAAATTGCAAAATTTAGAGAAAATGCATAAAAAAAATAAATAGCATTTTTCAGAATTTAAATGCATCTGCTTGTAAAATGGATGGTTATACCAAACAAAATAGTTACTAGTTCACATTTCCCATATGTCTACTTTAGATTGGCATCGTTTTTTGAACATTCTTTTATTTTTCTTGGACGTTACAAGGCTTAGAACATAAACAGCAGTTTCTCATATTTTTAAGAAAATTTCGAAAGCCTTTTTTTTTAAGGTACCTGTTCGGTTCCGAAGTGACTTTGAGGGGCCTATGTATTAGAAACCCCCATAAAACACCCCATTTGATTTTGAAAACTAGACCCCTCAAAGTATTCAAAACAGCATTTAGAAAGTTTATTTAACCCTTTAGGCATTTCACAGGAATTAAAGCAAAGTGGAGGTGAAATTTGCAAATTTAATTGTTCTTCCTGAATTTCAATTGTATTCATTTTTTTCTGTAACACCGAAGGTTTTACCAGAGAAACACTACTAAATATGTATTGTTCAGATTCTGCAGTTTATAGAAATGTCCCACATGTGGCTCTAGTGGGCTCGTGGACTAAAACACAAGCCCCAGAAGCAAAGAAGCACCTAGTGCATTTTGAGGCCTCTTTTTTATTAGAATATATTTTAGGCAGCATGCCAGGTTTGAAGAGGTGTTGAGGTGCCAAAACAGTAGGAATCCCCCAAAAGTGACCCCATTTCGGAAACTACACCCCTCAAGGAATTAATTTGTGGTTGTTGTTACCATTTTGACCTCACAGTTTTTACACGGGACGTATTTGAATTGGGCTGTGAAATTTAAAAAATTACATTTTTTCCAATAAAATTTCATTTTTCCACAAAATTCTTATTTTGACAGGGAACAAAATACCCAATTTTGTTGCCCAATTTCTCCTGAGTGCAGCAATACCCCATTTGTGGCGATAAACTGCCGTTTGGGCCCATGGGAGGTCTCAGAAGGGAAGGAGCGCTGTGTGCTTTGGAGTCCAGATTTTGCTGGATTGGTATTGAAGTGACCCCATTTTGGAAACTACACCCCTCAAGGAATTCATTTATGGGTAATGTGACCATTTAGACCCCATAGTTTCTTCACAGAACTTATTTGAATTGGGCTGGGAATTTTAAAAAAAATATTTTTTTCCAATAATATGTCGTTTTAGCTCAAAATTTCTTATTTTCACAAGAAATAAAATACTTCATTTTGTTGCCCAATTTGTCCTGAGTGCAGCAATACCTCATTTGTGGTGATAAACTGCCGTTTGGTCCCATGGGAGGGCTCAGAAGTAAAGGAGCGCTATTTGATCTTTGGAGTCCAGATTTTGCTGGATTGGTTTTCGGGTGCAATGTCGCATTTGCAGAGCTCCAGAGGTATCAAAGCAATGGAAACCCACCAGAAGTGACCCCATTTTGGAAACTACACCCCTCAAGGTATTCATTTATGGATGTTGTGACCATTTTGACGCCATAGTTTTTTCACAGAACTTATTTGAATTGGGCTGGGAATTAAAACAAAATTATTTTTTTCCAATAATACGTAGTTTTAGCTCAAAATTTCTTATTTTCACAAGCAATAAAATGCTCCATTTTGTTGCCCAATTTGGTCTGAGTGCCGCAATACCCCATTTGTGGTGATAAACTGCCGTTTGGGCCCATGGGAGGGCTCAGAAGGAAAGGACCACCATTTGGCCTACTGGGGATTTTCTAGTGCGAAGTCATGTATGCAGAAGCCCCTGAGGTACCAGGAGAAGTGACCTCATTTTAAAACTACACCCCTTAAGGCATTCATCTAGAGGTGTAGTGAGCATTTTGACTGGAGACATACACCCCATAAACTGTAATGTGGGTTCTCACGCATATGGCAATACCCTACATGTGGCTGTTATCAGCTGCCTGGGCACACAGCAGGGCTCAGAAGGCTAAGATGAGTTGGGATAAGCTGTGCGGAGTGCATCAGGGTAAGTAAAACTGGGGTAGATTAAAAGCCTTAGTTTTTCAGGAAACGTGTCACATTAATATATTGTTTCCTCCCTTACCCCCCTCTTATAGCAGACTTTGCACCTCTTTTGACTTTTTCCCTTCTTGCCAGTTTGGGGAACTTCTCCTGGAAAGTGTTGCCCTGTTGCGATGCGTGTGGCCTCGCTTCCAGAAGTACTGGGAGCCCCCCCCCTTCCTGGTCTCTAAAAATTAGTTTCTTGATAACCACCTCTTGAAATTCCAGGAATGTTCCCCTCTGGCCTGTACATCGACGTAGCACGTACGCATTGTATAATGCCATCTGCATGTAGAGGTGAAATTTACATTTATTTTTTTGTTGTCAGAAAATCCTTTTTATACCATTTTTTTTTATAACACAAAAGGTTTTACCAGAGAATCACAACTCAATATTTATTGCCCAGTTTCTGCAGTTTTGAGAAATATCCCACATGTGGCCCTAGTGTGATAATGGACTGTAGTGGATTTTGCGGCCTCCTTTTTATTAGGCACCATGTCCGTTTTGAAGAGGTCTTGTGGTGCCAAAACAGTGGAAACCCCCAAAAGTGACCCCATTTTGGAAACTAGACCCCATGAGGAATTCATTGTAGTTTTCATGGGGTGCATGCAACTTTTTGATCAGTTTTTATTCTATTTTTAAGTGGTGTGGTGACTAAAAAACAGCAATTCTACTATTGTTTTTTTATTAATTTTTTTTTTTACAGCGTTCACCGTGCACTATAAATGACATATTCACTTTATTATGCAGGCCAATACGATTACGGCGATACCATATGTTTATAGATTTTTTTTATGTCTTATGGCGTTTGCACAATAATATACTTTTTGTAAAAAAATAATTTACTTTTTGTGTTACCTTATTCTAAGAGCCATAACTTTTTTATTTTTCCATCAATAAAGCCGTGCGAGAAATTATTTTTTGCGTAACGAACTGTAGTTCCGATCAGCACCATTTTTAGGTACATGCGACTTTTTGATCTCTTTTTATTCCATTTTTTGGGAGGTGAAGTGACCAAAAAATTGTGATTCTGGTACGGTTTATTATTATTTTCTTTTTCGGCGTTCACCACGTGGGATAAATAACAGAACAATTTTGTCGTTCAGGCCGTTACGGACGCGGTGATACCAATTATGTATAGTTTATTTGTTTGTTTATATATTTTTATTAATAATAAAGGACTGATGAGGGAAAAAGGGGCATTTTTACTTTTATTACTTTTAAAACTTTTATTTTCTTATTTTTACACATCTTTTTTTAACTTTTTTTTTAACTTTATTACTTTGTCCCACTGGGGACTATCGTGTAGCAGGCCGGCGATGGTAGCTTAACCCCTAAAAAGTCGCGTTCGGTATTGAACGCGACTTTTAAGGGGTTAATCAGCGGGGAAACAGCGATCGGTCCCCGCTATAGGAGCTGCGGCAACTGCTTTATGAGACAGCAGCTGTCACAGCTCCTGCATGTGTCGGGAAGATGGGCGAAATGGCCGTTACTCCCGCGACGTAATATTCCGTCGCTGAGTGTGAACGGGATGGTAAGCGTGACAGAATATTACGTCGCTGAGCGTTAAGGGGTTTAGTCTACTGGTCTATAATTACACAGGGAAGACCTAGAGCCCTTTTTGAAAATAGGCACCACATTCGCCCTGTGCCAGTCCCTTGGCACTTTACCAGTCACCAGAGAATATCTGAATATTATGAAGAGGGGGACAGAAATAACTGAACTAAGCCCTTTAAGAACTCTAGGGTGTAACCCATCTGGTCCCGGGGCCTCCTGTACATTTATTTTATTTAACTTAGCTTGGACCATATCTACATTCAGTCAAATCAGTATATCAACTGATATATCAACAAAACTGGCACCAGGTACATGAGCTGCTCTTTCTTCTGTTGTGTATACAGAGCTAAAGAGCCCATTTAGTAACTCTGCCTTCTCTTGATCCCCTGTGACCAACTCCCCATTATCACTATTTAGGGGTCCTACATGTTCAGACCTTGGCTTTTTTGCATTTACATACTTAAATAATTTTTGTGGATTTGCTTAACTCTTATTGGCCACCTTCCTTTCATTTTGTATTTTTTGCTGATTTTATTAACTTTTTACAGATTTTATTAAGCTCTTTATAATTACCAAAGGCTACAGCTGTACCCTCAGATTTGTATTTTTCAAATGCTCTTTTTTTGTCATATATTGCCCTATTTTACAGAAGGGGTAAGCCATGTGGGGTTTAATTTTAGTCGTTTGTACTTGTTACCTATAGGAATAAATTTTGCACTATAATTACCCAAAGTAGATTTTAAAATTTCCCATTTATTATTTGTACCATTATTTGACATTAATTTTTCAAAAACTATATCGTATATTGCAGCCCTCATCCTGGGGAATTTGGCCTTCTTAAAATTAAATGTTTTTGCCCTCCAAGCCTGTGTTTTTTTTTTTTTACAGTATACGTAAAATATAACTACTGTTACAGAGGTTTTCACGAACATTGACATTCCCAACAAGCTCTGCATTATTAGAAATGACCAGATCCAACAGAGCTTTACCTCTAGTCGGCTCTTCCACAAACTGGCCCATAAAATTTTCCTGCAACAGGTTGAGGAAATTTCTCCCCTTTGCCGTTGAAGCTGAACCATGATATCAATTAATATCCCGGTAATTAAAATCTCCCATTATCACTACAGTACCAGCCTGTGCAGCCCGCTCCATCTGTTTATATAGCTGGCCTTCCGTCTCCTCAGTTATATTGGGGGGGGGGGGGTCTATAGATTACACCAAAAGTATTTTTTTTTCAGTGTTTACCTCCCTTTGTAATTCCACCCACAAGGTTTCAATCTCCTCACAATCTTCACCCACTATTGTCTCTTTCACACTCGCCTTCATATCACTTCTCACATACAGACATACACTACAGCCTTTCCTATTTGCCATGTCTTTCCGAAACAGTGTAAAACCCTGTAGATTTACAGCCCAGTCGTGTGAAGAGTCTAGCCATATTTCAGCAACACCAACTATATCTATATGTTCCTCCAGTACCAAGGCCTCTAGCTCCCCCATTTTGCTTGCTAGACTTCTGGTATTTGTGAACATACACTTTAACTTGCCTTTACATTTTTCACTTTCAGTATCAGAAATGGGATTATTTGACATTATTTGTGCATGTAAAAGGGCTGGTATAATGGTGGATTTCACTTGCTTGTGTCACCCACCATTGTTACCTCCTTTATATTCACAGTCACTAGGGTTATGCCTAGTTCCCCTACCTTTTCCTTATACTAAAGTTAATCTACTTGCTTTGCTGCTACGTAAGCGTATAAGACCGTACAGTAATACAATTGTATAGTAAATAAAGGGTAATATTTATTACTGACAATAATCACACTTACACATAATACACCAAACACAGAACACAGTAAGTGATCACAGTATAGTATCAGTATACCCCAATACATATAACAAGTTAATATGTACGGAGTATACTCACTATACGTAGTACAGTATAAACACGGTATCACAATCCTACGTTATACCACCACCCACTTACCTAAACATACATATGAACACAGTTACGTTACAATACAATACACATGCTCACTGTTCTATTCCACTACCTCCTTGCAATAACTATCCCTGTACACTAAGGGTTAATCAGGTAGCAAGGTTTAATAGGGATAGCAAGGGTTACTTAGGGACAGCAAGGTTTAACAGGGGTATGGGTATGTCCATGTAATGAGGGGGTTGCAGGAAAGGGTAACTTAGGGAACCAGGGGTATGGGAATGTGCAGGTAGGGGTGCAGTTAATGTGGGGGTTGCAGGAAAGGGTTACTGGGGAGGTATTAGCTAGAACATACTTAGCGCTCGTTGTCCAGGAGATCGTTGGTGGAGTGGAGTAGGGGAGCAGGAAACAAGAGAGACTGAGTGTGGGACAGTTGACCCTCTTATACCTTGTCCGTGCACATCTGTGTGACATCACATGCTCATGCATGTGCAAGGGGGGAGGGCATGGGCTAATGGCTCCCTCATGGAATCTCATTACCTGGCGAGGGAGGTCAAGCAGTTGGAACTTCCTGCTTCCTGGAAATACAGTTTATGTTCTTATGGCTTTCACCCCCCAGGGTGTCTCATTACCTGGTGAGGGGGATGGAAGGGCAGGCAGTGTGAATGCATTGGATGTGTACAATGTCTTCTCCCTTTCTCTCTACACCTTTCTGGAATGACAAATATATATATATATATATATATATCTATACTCACATGTACATAGATATAAATATATAAAACACTTTGCTTTACAGTGCATTTTTGTTTTCATTGCTCTTTTGTAACAAAAGGATTGCCTTATCCTGTTGTGTAGTCCTCTCCCCACAGTCTATTTCTCCCCCCACCGATTTAGTCTGACCCATTGCTAACCTAACTACCCCTTTATTTTCTACATTGACCACCCTCCTCAGCCCTATTTTAAATGCTCCGGCTCCCCAGCTAGAATTCTCTCCCCCAGCACAGCAGACCCCGCTCCATTTAGGTGCAAATCATCTGCAGAATACAGTTTGTACCCAATAAAAAGTCAGCCCAGTGCTCTAGGAGCCCAAAGCCTTCTCCTCTACACCAAAACTTAAGCCATGCACTTAACTCCCCTAGCTCCCGCTGTCTTTCCTGTGATGCGCATGGCACAGGCAGTATTCCTGAGAATACTACCTTAGAGGTCCTTCCCTTCAGCTTGTAGCCTAGTTCTTTAAAATTATTCTTAAGGTTCCTCCACCTACCATTTATTACATAGTATTACATAGTATTACATAGTTTGTACGGTTGAAAAAAGACACATGTCCATCAAGTTCAACCAAGGGATGGGAAAGGGGAAGTGGGATAGGAAAGGGGAAGTAAAAAATTTCTACACAAAGCAGTTAATATTTTTTTGTTCTAGGAAATTATCTAAGCCTTTTTTAAAGCCATCTACTGTCCCTGCTGTGACCAGCTCCTGCGGTAGGCTATTCCATAGATTCACAGTTCTCAGAGTAAAGAAGGCTTGTCGCCTCTGCAGGTTGAACCTTTTTTTCTCCAGACGGAGTGAGTGCCCCCTTGTTTTTTGAGGGGGTTTTACATGGAACAGGATTTCACCATATTTTTTGTATGCGCCATTCATATATTTATGTAAGTTAATCATGTCCCCCCTTAGTCGTCTTTTCTCAAGGCTAAATAGGTTTAGTTCTTTTAATCTTTCCTCATAACTTAGATTCTCCATGCCCCTTATTAGCTTCGTTGCTCTTCTTTGTATTTTTTCCAACTCCAGGGCATCCTTTCTATGAACTGGAGCCCAGAACTAGACTGCATATTCTAGATGAGGCCTCACTAATGCTTTGTAAAGTGGTAATATTACCTCCCTGTCCCGCGAGTCCATGCCTCTTTTGATACACGACAATATTTTGCTGGCCTTTGAAGCAGCTGATTGACACTGCATGCTGAAATTTAGTTTATGATTTACAAGTACACCCAGATCCTTCTCAACAATTGACTCCCCCAGTGTAGCTCCCCCTAGGACATATGATGCTTGCAGGTTTTTCGTACCCAGATGCATAACTTTACATTTATCTACATTAAACTTCATTTGCCAAGTGGACGCCCAAACACTTAGTTTGTTTAAATCTGCCTGCAATTCACAAACATCTTCCATAGTCTGAACTATATTACATAGCTTGGTGTCATCTGCAAAAATAGAAATAGTGCTATTAATCCCATCCTCTATATCATTAATAAATAAGTTGAATAATAGTGGTCCCAGCACTGAACCCTGGGGTACACCACTTATTACCGGGGACCATTCAGAGAAGGAATCATTGACCACAACTCTCTGGATACGGTCCTTGAGCCAATTCTCAATCCAATTACAAACTATACTTTCTAAACCTATAGTCCTTAATTTACCCATTAGATGTCTATGAGGGACAGTGTCAAATGCCTTTGCAAAGTCCAAAAACACTATATCCACAGCGGCCCCTCTGTCTAGGCTTCTGCTTACCTCTTCATAAAAACAAATCAGGTTGGTTTGACAGCTTCTGTCCTTTGTAAAACCATGCTGGCTGTCACTTATAATACTATTTATTGTCACATAATTCTGTATATAGTCCCTCAATAGCCCCTCAAACATTTTCCCCACAATTGATGTTAAGCTTACTGGTCTATAATTACCCGGCGAAGACCTAGTGCCCTTTTTGAAAATAGGCACCACATTTGCCCTGCGCCAGTCCCTTGGCACTATACCACTCATGAGAGACTCTTTAAATATTATGAAGAGGGGGACAGAAATAACTGAACTAAGCTCTTTAAGAATTCTAGGGTGTAACCCATCTGGTCTCGGGGCCTTGTGTACATTTATTTTATTTAATTTAGCTTGGACCATATCTACATTCATCCAATTCAGTATATCAACTGATATATTAACAGCACTGGCACCGGCTACATCAGCTGCTCCTTCTTCTGTTGTATATACAGAGCGGAAGAACCCATTTAGTAACTCTGCCTTCTCTTGATCCCCTGTGACCAACTCCCCATTACCATTATCTAGGGGTCCTACATGTTCAGACCTTGTCTTTTTTGCATTTATATGCTTGAAGAATTTTTTAGGATTTGTTTTACTATCCTTGGCCACCTGCCTTTCATTTTGTATTTTTGCTGATTTTATTACATTTTTACAGATTTTATTAAGCTCTTTATATTTTACAAAGGCTGCAGATGTACCCTCAGATTTGTATTTTTTAAATGCCCTTTTTTTGTCGTGTATTGCCCCTTTCACAGAAGGTGTAAGCCATGTGGGGTTTAATTTTAGTCGTTTATACTTGTTACCTGTAGGAATACATTTTGCACTATAATTACCCAAGGTAGATTTGAAAATCTCCCATTTATCATTTGTCCCATTATTTGACATTAGTTCTTCCCAGTCTATATCCTGAATTGCCGCCCTCATCCTGGGGAAATTGGCTTTCTTAAAATTAAATGTTTTTGCCCTCCCAGCCTGCGTTTGTTTTTTACAGTATAGGTAAAATATAACTATATTATGATCACTGTTACCGAGGTTTTCACGAACATTGACATTCCCAACAAGCTCTGCATTATTAGAAATGACCAGATCCAACAGAGCTTCACCTCTAGTCGGGTCTTCCACAAACTGGCCCATAAAATTTTCCTGCAACAGGTTGAGGAAATGTCTCCCCTTTGCAGTTGAAGCCGAACCATGACACCAATTAATATCCCGGAAATTAAAATCTCCCATTATCACTACAGTACCCGCCTGTGCAGCCCGCTCCATCTGTTTATATATTTGACCTTCTATCTCTTCAGTTATATTGGGGGGTCTATAGACTACACCAAAAGTAATTTTTTCAGTGTTTACTTCCCTTTGTAATTCCACCCACAAGGTTTCAACCTCCTCACAGTCTTCACCCTCTAATGTCTCATTTACACTCACCTTCATATCGCTTCTCACATACAGACATACACCACCACCTTTCCTATTTGCCCTGTCTTTCCGAAACAGTGTAAACCCTGTAGATTTACAGCCCAGTCATGTGAAGAGTCCAGCCATGTTTCAGCAACACCAACTATATCTATATCTTCTTCCAGTATCAAGGCCTCCAGCTCCCCCATTTTGCTTGCTAGACTTCTGGCATTTGTGAACATACACTTTAACTTGCCTTTAAATGTTTCAATTTCACTATCAGAAATGTGATTATTCTGTCATTGGTTCCTGCATGGACCATGACAGCTGGATTATCACCAGCCCCTCCTAGTAATTTATCCACCTGTTCCACCACATGCCGAACCCTGGCACCAGGGAGACAGCAAACCATTTGGTTGAGGCGGTCTTGGCGACAAATTATTCTATCCGTCTTCCTGTTTATAAAATTCCCTACAACTACCAATTGTCTTGCCTTACCTGCATTACCATCCCACCGACTACTAGCTGGGCTGTTCTCCCGGCTGTTAGAGAGATCAGTATCCACTAGGGCTGCCAATTCTGAGGCCGACATCCTCGCATTGTCAACCAACTTGGCAATTTTGCTTGGAATATCAGAAACAGGATTGGCCTTCCTTTTCTTGGATCCCTTTCTACATTAACCCAGCTACTTGCCTGGTCCTGCTGACCCATGTCTTTACCCTCCAGTTCTACCCCACTAACCCCTTTCTCAGTGAGCAGCATGCTCCGCTCAAGATTGTCTATCGCCCTCAGTGTTGCATTTTGCTCCTCCAGATCTCTAATGCGAGCTTCCACGTGAACAACATGCTCATATATACCACAGAGGTATTCACCTTGGAACTCCGGCTCCAGTCATGCATACATATGGCAAACTAAGCACTGAAAAAAGCCTCCAATCTTGCTGTCCATTATCCCAGTTACAAAAAAAACTGTGAACAATTTGTTAAAGTAAAAGAAAATAAGAAGAAGAAGAAGAGAAGAGTACTTACTGGGACTTTAACTCCTCTTTTTAACTCTGGTTTAGTAACTCCACTTGATATACAAGCCACTTAAAATACAAGCCACTTAATTTAGCAAGGCCAAAACTAGAGTTTTCAGGAGTGAAAGAGCACCAAGCGCATTTGAGGTCTGTTTTGGTGATTTTTTTACAGCATTGGCCCACAATTGCAGGGCTCTGAGGTCAAATAGTAAAACAAACCCCTCAAGAAGTGACCCCCCATTTTTGAAACTGCACCCCGCAAGGCATTTAACAAGGGGATCAGTGAGTATTTTTACCTAATACTTCTCTTTTACTAGAAATAAATGTGCAGTGGATTTTCCACTGATATGCCATTTTAGTGCACAATATGATGTTCCCAGCTTGTGCCACTGAAAATAAATACCTCACAAACTGTTAAGTGGGTTCTCCCAGGTATGAGAATGACATATATGTGGAAGTAAACTGTTGTTTGGAGATGCTGTTGGGCTCAGAACGGAGGGAGCACCATTTGGCTTTTGGATCGTGGATTTTGCTTGGTAGTAGTTCTGGTATTTCAGTTTGTAATGTGGCGGCATATGTAAGCTGTGCGGAGTACATCAGGGCATAATAAGAGGGTATAATAATGGGGTAAATAAATAATAATCTGCAGATGTGTGGCCAGTGTCACACTAATAAATGATGCCCAATCTTATCCCCCCTATTGGAACAGTCTCTGCACATTTTGTGTCGCTATATTCTGAGAGGCATAATTTATTTTATTTTTTTGCGACGGAGTAGTGTGTGGGCTTATTTTTTGCTGTATAATCTTTATTTTTATCGGTACCATTTTGGGGTACATGCAACTATCTGATTACATTTTATTCTATTTTTTGAGAGGCGTGGTGACTAAAAACAGCAATTCTGCTTTTGTTTTTTATTCTGTTTATTTACGGCGTTCACCATGCGCTATAGTTTTTTTATGTTTTACAGCATTTGCACAATAAAATCACCTTTTAAAAAAAATCTTTTTGTTTTTCTGTTGCCATATCTTTTTTATTTTTCCATCAAGATAGCTGTGTGAGGGCTTGTTATTGCGGAACAAACTTTAGTTTTTGTTGGTACCATTTTTGGCTACATGTGACTTTTTCATCTCTTTTTTTCAATTTTTTGGAAGGTGAAGTGACCAAAAAATAGCGATTCTGGTATTGTTTTTTTTTTTATAAATAGTTTGTACGGCGTTCACAACGCGGGATAAATAACATAATAATTTAATCGTTTAATAGGTGATACCAATTATGTATAGTTTTTAAAAAAAAATCTAATTATAAAGGACTTGATAAGGGAAAAAGCGTGATTTTTAATTTTATTACTACGAAACTCAAACTTTTTTATTTTTGTTTCCACATTTTTTTTTTACTTTTTCTTTTTAGTCCCATTAGGGAAAAACTGTCCGATCGTTGTTATAATACACTGCAATACTTATGTATTGCAGGGTATTATTCCTGTCAGTCACACTCTGACAGGCAGTGTATTAGGTCCTGCATCTGCCAGGGCCTAAACGCCTTCCGTAGATGGCAGACCTGGAGGCCATTGTTAGGCCTCCGGTTGCCATAGCAACCATCGTCACATCCCGCGATCGCGTCGCGGGGGCACCAATGTTGTTGTAAATCCTTAGATGCTTTTGATCACTTTTGACCCCCACATTTAAGGGGTTAATAGGTGGAGAACACTGCGATCAGTCCCCGTGGAATGAGCTGTGATAACTGCTGTGCGAGACTGCAGTTATTACAGCACTTAAATATGTCAGGGGGGTGGCTCCATGCTACAGTGCTAATGTACTATTACTGAGCTGAACGCAACCAACGCACTCAACTCGACGTCATAGTACTGAGCGGAGCGGGAAGGTGTTAATCTCCTGAATTCAATAATTAAGAGGTGTGTCCCAATACTTTTGTCACTATAGTTTATCATGCATCACACTGCAGAAACAAAACTTGCCCCATTGAGGACAAACTTCAAAAGGGTATAGGTCTCTTTAACCCATCACTTTCATCACTCTGTCAGTGTCATATAAAATTTTTATCAAAAAACTCTCACCTTCGTTGTGCATTTTTTCAAATCAAATGGACTGAGCATTTGTGTCATTTTCCAGAATATTATTAGAGAGTCACAGCAATGTTACAGCAATACCTACTACATCTGTGTTTACTCACATGGAAATAAATCAACTGTTACGTATAATAGTGCTTCATTGTTTTCTGTTTTATAACATGAGTACATTCTATGCGCCAAATTAGAAAATTAAGTTTTAGACACGTTATGCACCTACTTGGATAGTTCTTAAAGCTGTTTAGAAAAAGGGTTTGGGTAAGACAAGTCGTAAAATATGACAAATTTAATTACTCTCTCATGTCGTCATTCTAGCTATTTACATCAATGCGGCATATACTAGTACATCATGCTGCAGCAACGTTAATAGACATGATCCTCTTTAATGGCAGATTGCGCTGCATAACGCTCTGCCTTTATAGTGACCGAGCTGACATAGTGGCCCTATCGTGTCATGAAATGAAATGATCAGCTTCCTTGTCACAAACTATACGTGAGCTCTGTGTTCTGCAATTGGACCTAAATGAAGGAAGCCATGGAAAACCGTGCTGGCTCGATGACGTCACAGGCTTCCAACAGTGACGGGTGAAGGAGTATGCTTCAAGTCCTTCAAGCATTCCTCTGTTGGTAGATCTTTGCTAATAGTGATCTAATGGCCATCAGGCATTAGATCACTATTATCTGTGATCTGAATACAGAAGAATGCCTGGTTAACACACATCATGTTATCATTAAAAAAAAGTCTATGATATAAAAAAATATTCTCACACCTCCCACAACCTACCTGCACCATCATGGGACTATTTTATGTGACATGGACACATTTTAAATGGCTGTATATAATAAAGCCTCAATATTGCAAAATCTACTGCATGTTAAATTCCACACAAATTATTACCTATCACTTGTTTTTGTTTTCATAGCCCCCCCATCCCCACAGAGTAAGATGGCCACTGGCCATTGCATCCAGGTGGAGACCCATTGGCAAGGTGGTTCGTATTATGAAAAAAGCCTGAGCTTGCTGAACTATGCCGTTTCCGGAACTCCCAAAGAAGTGAATGGGTTTTTACGGAAACAGCTTTGGTTTGCGAGCTTGGCTGTTTCCGTAATCCCGGCAATCATACCACCGGGTCTCCGCCTTGATGCAGCAGTCATCTCACCATGTGGGGATACGGTCAGGGGATCCATAATCTCGAGATAGGCGTGGATCTTATAGCTAGGACCTACATCTGTTAGACATTTATGGCAAATTCTATAGATATGCCATACAGTAAATGCTTAAAATGGGAATACCCCTATAACACTTGTTACAACAGTATTCATAAATCTCCCCCAATATATCTTGTCACATTTCAATTTACAGTAGATATGTATAAGCAACGTACCTGAACCTTTGTCATTTTTTATCCTGTAGAAGTTAAATTAACTTCTTAAAGGAAATAAATATTTTTATGTACAAATTTGCGGACTGAGGAAGTAATTTGACTTTAAATTTAGGTCAAGAGTTTTTGTTTCAGGGGAGCACGATTAATGTGTCCTTTGGTAATCGTGGAATGCAAAGATGGTTCATCCTTGACTGAATGAGCTTGAAGGTATTTAATCTCATCTCCCACTGCATAAAACAGACATTAGTTACGGCAGTAGTGTAAAAAAATCATCATGACATATATTTTGTTTTCCATAAAAAGAAATGAAGCCATTTATAGTTCTTGGGGGATGAGACTAAAGGATACAAAAACACTAAAGCCTTAAATATACCCAAGTGATTTCAGGGGGATGTTGAACAGTCTGAAGGCACGTTTGATACTGATTTGCATTTGCAAATGCTTCACAGAGCATCAAGGAATCCACTAGTGTAATTCCAGAAATGATCTATGTGTTCGCCTTGAAAATTCATTAAGCGTACCATGAGAGCATAATATTTACATAGAGTTGACTCATTGACATTCTGACTGAAAAGGTTCCGATTTTGGTGCATTCTCGTTTATTCCCTCAGAAACGTTATTCTTATAACTATTATTACTCTATATGTTAGCCTTACATTTTAATGTAACTTTGTGTATTCAAAATGACTATTTCTGCAATCACCCTCTTAAAATCTATTTATTTGCATTTATTGTAAATGTAATAAGAGGCAAGACCTGTCAATTTCCATTGTTCAGCATGACAGCTGTCGGATGTAAAATCTTTTATTTTACTGTCGCCCAATCTACCCTACAAATTCTCAATGTTATGATTCCTGCTCCATCCCTCACTACATGTATATACATACCTCTGAAGGTGTCATGTGGTATGTGGCACCAAGATGTTACCAGATCCTTCAAGCTAGGTGTCGGCAAGCCGTGGATCGCGATCGTCAGGTCGACTAGAACTGCATCAGTACTGCAGAATCATTTTTCACTGATATATAAAAATAAGGTGATACCCAGTACTTGAGGAATACATTTATATATTTTTTAAATCAGTGAAAAGTACTGCAGAATAAAGTTTATTCTGCCTTACTGACTGAACAGTATCAAGCTGACGCACTGACACTAGTGCAAAAGAGCTTGATAAAGAGGCCTGCTTCCCTCCTTTAGCATTATTGTGTCAACATACCACCCAACCGTCCTGCCACATGTCCCAATGTGGGTCTGCTGACAGAGAGGGGGCTCCTCTCCCTCCTCTGCCTCCGCACAGATCACCCACTACTCCCTGCTGGGAACTTGTGACCGGTGAATGTGAGAGAAGAGCCACGGGGGGACCTCTGCATTGGTTAACAGTCCACAGCTGGTGTAGGACAGCAGATCTTCCCAGTGTTCCCCTGTGTTGGTCGGTTGATTCCCATTGGTGCTTGGTTGCTCCCCAGCAGTGGCCTGTTGCTCTCAGGTGGAACACATAGAAGTATTGGAGTCCGTGGATGTTGCACCTGTGGTGGCAGTAAATCCCATTTTCTTCCTAATAATCAGATGTTCCTGCTTAAGAGTTCACACTGCTGTCATGATTTTTCTTTTTCTGCTCCATCATTAGAGCAGAAAACGAAAACTATGGAGTAAAGAGGGACTCCATTGACCAGTTCACGCCGGGTTCCATTATGGTGCCTGTCGTTTTGACAGGAATAATAGAGCTGCATGCTATTCTTCCATCAAATATGACAGAACTACCGATAGAGGCTCCAATCGGAGCCTCCGACAGTAGTGCGAACAGAGCCTTAAGGCTATGTTTAGCTGGGGATGGGATTACCTAATAACTGCCCTCCCCTGGAGAATAAACAATGATGGCAGGAGTGATCTGTAATCATGGCATGACCCTGGAGAGTTATTCCTGTTATATTGTCATTATAATGTTACACCTGATTGGGGCCCTATGCAGTCACGTGTGCATACCCCCCAAGGTCTCAGTTCTAAAACAGGACAGTCCCGGATTTTGGGTGCTGTTCCACTCTCCCTGAAACATATCCTACTGTCATCGCCATACCCCCTCTCACCCTATCACTGCGCTTACTGCATGAGCACATTATACTGCGCACCACGTATTCCTTGGCATGCTGCTCCCACCTGCAGTTCTGATGGTGGTGCTGTTTAGAGTTGTTTTGGCACTGGTCTTCTGGCAGAGACTCGGCATAATTGGGTGTTTGGGCGGGGATTAGGCATGGTTAGAGGTGTGGCTTAACAAAAGTTGAGCGGCATGACAATGGGGGCACTATAATTGATACATTTATTTTGTGGATATTATGTAGACACTATTTCCGATTGAGTGCAATAATTGAAATAAGTCGTGGCTTGAAGAAGCGTTTATGGTGGTCTGGCTCCAATTGAAAAGATGAAGAAAAAGAACATCTACAATCAAAGAAGCCATCACCTGTTAGTCACTGAATGTAGTTGTTTTTTTTTTTGCCTGTGACTATGTCACTGATCTACTCTCCTGTATGATTTGTAGCAATGAATTTCATTTAAAAAGTTATATTTATCCTTGGACAGTGTCTTTTAAGACCATTGTAACGCACATCAAAACTTACACACTATTCACCCTATGGTTCTGTCAGAAATCGGTACGAAGTAGATCTCAAGACCCTCCCAAGTTACAAAAGTAGATCTCCACCTATCTAAGGTTTCCTGCCCCTGCTGTAAGTCTTGTAAATTGCGAGGTGGGGCTTCCATGGATCATGCTTGTTTTTCCAGCACATCGCACAGATGCTCAATCAGATTAAGATATGGGAATTCAAAGGCCAAGTAAACACTTAAACTCTTTGCCGTGCTCCTCAAAACATTCCGGAATCTTTGCAGTGTGTCAGGGCTCATTATCATACTAAAAGAGGCCACTGCCATTAGGGAATACTATTGCCGTGAAGGTTTGTACTTGGTCTCCAACAATGTTTAGGTCGGTGGGAAGAGTCAAAGTAACATCCACATGAATGCCAGGTTTTCCAGCAGAAAATAGACCAAAGCATCACACTACCTCTGCTGGCTTGCCTTTTTCCCATAGTGCATACTGGTGCCATCTCTTCCCCAGGTAAGCAATGCACAGGTATCTGGCCATCCACATGATGCAAAAGAAAACATGGTTCATCAGACCAGGCCACCTTCTTTGATTGCTCCATGGTCCAGTTCTGATGCTTTCAAGCCCATTGTAGGTTCTTTCGGTGGTGGTCAGGTGTCAGCATGCACACTCTGACCAATCACTGGGCTGCCATGATCCTGTTCTGGTTCATCGGTTGTCCATCTATGGAGCACTTTTGGTACGAAACACTGGATACCGAGAACACTCCACAAGACCTGACAATTTTGGAGATGCTCAAACTGAGCTGTCTAGCCATCACAATTTTGTCTCTGTCAAAGTCACTCAGATCCTTACATTTTTCCTACCAACACATCAACTTCAAGAACGGACTGTTAACTTTCTGCATAGTATATCACCCCAATTAATAGGTTCCTACAGTAATATCTTCCACTCAAACACAGCATCCACCAATTGTTTGTACCAAAAAAATGTTAAGGCAGCGTAATTTGTGCCCCCCACTGGCAACATAGGCGTGACCTACTAGGTCTAATAATCCATATCATTGCCCTGAATGTAATTGTGTGGAAAATGTAGGACATACAACCAAAACACATTCTTGTATCTTTCATACGTACAGTCTTCCTCAATTTATTTATATAAAATGTGGTTAGCGCATAAGAGCTGGGAAAAAAATGTAGTTCATGACCCCCTTGTATCCTTAATTAAGTAGCAATTCTTCTATGAACTGAAGACCTACAGAATCTCACACAGACTGGTCTCTAAGACAACCTGACAACCTGACAACCCAATTAAATAGACTCTGGCTTGGCACTGTCCTAACAGGAGAGAATGGAAGAAGAAGCTTGGCAGAAGTCGCTATTCTTCGGATTGTCCACAACAGCACTGGCAGGAAAGAATAAAATAATGACATAAACAATATGCAGTGAGGCTTCCCTAGCCAATAGAGAGGGCTAACCAATAATATACTGTACATCATTTAAGGGGTTGTCTTATGAAGACCACCCCTGTCCATATGCCCTACTAGGGCATATAAGCATCATAAAGCGGGGTCTTCCTCTCTATGAGCCAAAACGGAGTTGTACGCCATAATAGTGGCTCTCATTCTGACACATTCAAGGTAAAGATAAAAAAAAAAGCGGTATCTCGCAGAGTATAGTAGCATAAAAAAAAAAATAGAACTAAAGGAAGTAGGATGGTAAGTTAAGGTGGCAAAGGAGGGTGAGAATGAATCACTCTGGCAAAAAATTATTAAATGGTGGGAGAAGTGAGAAAGGGCAGGCAGTATTATCACAATTTAAGATGTTAGTCCAGACCAGTAAAGTGTAGCCATAGATTTTTTTACATTTTTTTTAATTTAAATACTAAACAAGATTTGGTGAATGTTGATGTTTGGTTGCATGTTTAAGGGTATGTTCACACGGCCTATTTTCTGCCATTTTTCGGGCCATAAACGCCCGAAAAACTGACGAAAAATCGGAAGCAGAACGCCTCCAAACATCTGCTCCTTTATTTCAATAGGAAAAACTGCGTTCTGTTCCGATGGTCCGTTTTGAAAAAGAAGAAAAGAAAAGAAGTGCAGGTCACTTCTTGGGAAGTTTTTGGAGTCGTTTTCCATAGACTCTATTGAAAACCGCTCCAAAAACGTCCGCAAAAAACGCTGTGAAAATCGCGAGTGGCTTAAAAAACGCCTGAAAATCAGGAGCTGTTTTCCCTTGAAAACAGCTCCGTATTTTCCGACGTTTTTGAGTTTGTGTGTGAACATACCCTTAGTGTGTTTTTTTTTTACTTTTAGTGTTCCTTGGATAAGATTGTTGTAAGGAACTTTATAACAGGGGTTCGATAATAGTTGCAGAAGTTCTCTCAGGCTTCGTTCACATTTGCGTCAGGGCTCAGTTCCGTTGGAACTTTCTGTCAGAACGGAGCCCTGACTGACACATACTGAAACCGTAGGTTTCCGTTTCCATCACCATTGAAAACAGATCCGGTGCCAATGGTTTCAGTTTGTCTCTGTTGTGCAAGGCTTCCGTAGTTTTGACCGGAGGAATACCGTAGTCGACTAAGCCAACAAAGTGCAATCATTCCGCAGCATAAATTGACATGCTGCTGATTAAAAATCTACACAGCAGGTCAATTTATGCACGTTTTCTCAGCAGATTTTTTTATGCAACATGTGGATGAGATATGTTCAAATCTCATCCACTTTGCTGCTACTGTAATAGGCTGCGGATTTTGCCACGTATGCACATGCCCTAAAGGTGAACTTTTTCCAATAGATATTCTTCAATTATAAGAAACAATAATTAGATTATTGTATTTAGAGTACACAGTGTTTTACTGATTTGTTCATGTTTTTCAGCATTTATGTAATGTAAATTATGTTATGTATTTATATCATAAAACTAGCATAAAAAAAGAACATGGGTTCCACAACTTGAAAAAATGCCATGAGCCCCATGAGGGTGACTACCGACAGCATGGAAATCAGTGCTTAATGGAATTTTGAAAATTTGTACCATAGAGCTCTAAATTGAGGTTTATGGCAGAGGGAAGGTTGTCTAAGGCTGGATTCACATGAGCATGTTCGGTCCGTAAAGGACGGAACGTATTTCGCCCGCAAATCCCGGACCAAATACACTGCTGGGAGCCAGGCTCCTAGCATCATAGTTATGTATGATTCTAGGGGTCCCTGTCTCGCTGCGGGACAACTGTCCCGTACTGTAATCATGTTTTCAGTACGGGACAGTAGTTCCACGGAGAGGCAGGGACTCCTAACGTCGTACATAACTATTATGCTAGGAGCCCGGCTCCCTGCAGTGTATTCGGTCCGGGATTTGCGGCCGACATATGTTCCGTCCTTTACGGACCGAACATGCTCGTGTGAATCCAGCCTAACACTGCACATTAAACTAAGACAAATCATTCTAGTATCCATAAGCAGTCACTTGCAGCCACGCTGTCTAATTCTTTTCAGACTAATTTCAATCCTTTTCCTTTCAGGCATACTTTCACCAAAATATACTTTTTCCTTCTGTTCTTTTTTTGTTTTTGTTTTAAGAACAAGAAAATGTAAGAGGATTATATAACAAGGTTTGGCTCAGCAGCCTTGCACATACAAGCGGACCCTAATCATACAACTTTGTTTCCTGCTTTACTTATCAAAAGGTCACATCAGCTGCCAGTTTGTATGCATGGATCATATTGCTTACTGAAACTGCAACATTTAACAGATGATTTTTTAAATAAATGTGCCGTGATCAGAGCTTTCAGCAGGCTACAAAATAAGAATGTTGCCTATATCCAGGCTATGTCAAGTGCATTGTGGTCCATGGCCGTGTGACCCCGCTAATCCATATTTCAAAATTATGTTGCTAATAAATATGAACATCATTTAGCTATATAGCAGTTGTGGTTGTTCGTTACGACATATGTTTCACATATGATAGGCAGGAAAAAGTCAAGGCTGCTTCATATCAGGTTTTTAAGATCAAAACTCAAGTGTTCCATATTTCCCCCCTCCCCCGTAGAATGTTAATGCTATTGTCTTACAAATGTGATGATCATTACAGTATAAAAAGCCTTGAGGAAATGCTCTGACCATATATGAAATTGCTGATAATTTTGGTTTGCAACTCATATTAAGACAATCAGATAGAATTACAAGGCTCTTTAACCATGTTCTTTGCCTAGGGCTTTAGGCTTTTGCATTTCCGCTGAACATTTTCTGTTTCAATATTGGCTGCCTGGGAATAAATCAGTGTGGTAGGGCTTTACATCCTTTAGAATATTTTTTAAAAAAGCGAAAATTTAGACCACAATCTTTTGTTTGTTCCTAGGTTCTCAGGAAAAACAACCGCTGAATGGCTTGAGCTCTTTGAAGGAAGTGGCATCCCATATGGGCCAATCAACAGTATAAAGCAAGTTTTTTCTGAACCCCAGGTCAGTCTGAGATCACTTATTTTACTTTATATGAATTATCGGTTTTCTAAGTTCATTTAGTGAGCAGCTTAAGCCAGATGCACAGTTTGTAAAAAAGAATGAAAATATATGAAGATGTGCATCTTGGCTTCAGAAGAACCATGAATCTGCAATACAACGGCTTCCTGTGTTACAAGACTTGAACAATACAATAAATCAAGTCAGTTTTGCATCCAGACATTCTCTTGACCAGCCTTAAAGGGAAACTCTGTCCCAAACGAAAGTTTTCATGTGTTTTATTAAGGCATGTCAGGCACATGTCTGTTCTGTTTCTTTCTGCTTTCACCACTAGATGTATGGTGCCATTGCATAGCAACAGACTAAATCAGGCTTCGAGGACATGCTTTGTCTAGTTGAGTCAATGGGGATAGATCAGTCACTCACACTGTGACTAGAATTCCTCTATGATGCAATTACAAGCTTCAACCGCTCACACATTTGCTGTTCCACATATGCACTCCACAAGGGGGATACAAACTTTTATTGTAGTTCCTGCTAATGAATAGATAGATTCCTTCTCACACTCAATCTTCAGCTTCCTTGGCATTATACTTCTATTCTCTTATCTTATTAAGGAGAATATTAAGAAAATGGAAATCAGAAAAGTTTTATTTCCGCTGGAGGTCTTCTTTAATCATATTGTCTGAGATGGTGTCCAGATCAGAAGGTGGCATCTTTATCAAAATACACACCAAGCTATTAAGTGCCAGTGATGAAAAACTAATGTGCCTTGTGAAAGTATTCACCCCCTTGGTGTTTTTTTCTGTTTTGTTGCATTACATCCTGGAATTAAAACAGATTTTAAATTTGATTTTATGTAATGGAACTGACAGAATAGTTCAAATTGTTACAATTTAATGGGAAAAAAATACCTTGTTTAGAAAAAAAAAATATCTCAAAATTGAAAAGTTGTAAATGCATATATATTTAACCTCATGGCTATGAAAACCCTAAATAAGGTCTAGACAAACCAATTAACTTTAGAAGTCACATCATTAGTTGGATAAGGACCCCCTGTATGCTATCGAAGTGTCACATGATCTGTCACCAGGTGTCAGTATAAATACACCTGTTCTGAAAGGCCCTGAATCTGCAAACCAAATAAGCAAGAAACATGAAGACCAAAGAGCTCTCCAAGCAGGTCAGAGACAAAGTTGTGGAGAAGTATAGATCAGGGTTGAGTCATGGAAAAATATCCCAGACTGAATATTTCACAGGGCAGCATTAAATCCATTATAACAAAATGGAAAGAATATGGCACAACTACAGACCTGACAAGAGGAGGCCACAAACCAAACCTCACAGACCGGGCAAGGAGGGCATTAATCAGAGATTCAACAAAGACGCCAACAATAACACGGCTTATAACCACTATAAGCCGTACACTCCACACAGTGGGACTTTATGGAAGGTTGTCCAGAAAACGGCTATTGCTTAAACAAAAACATTCGAAAACACGTTTTGAGTTTGCCAAAAAGCATGTGGCACACTCCCCAAACACATGGAAGAAAGTTCTCTGGTCAGATGAGACTAAAATTGAACTTTTTGGCCATCCTGGGAAACGTTATGTGTGGCACAAATCTAATACTTATCACTCCAAGAACACCATTCCCACAGGGAAGCATGGTAGTGGCAGCATCACCTATTTCAGTCTGTCAGAGATTTGAGACTGGTACAGAATTTCACTTTTCAGCAGGACAATGACCCTAAACATACTGCTAAAGCTGCACTGGAGTGATTTAAGGGGAAACATTTACATGTCTTGGAATGGTCTAGTCAAAGCCCAGACTTCAATGCATTTGAGAATCTGTGGCATGACGTGAAGACCGCGGTACACCAACACAACCTATCTAACGTGAAGGAGTTGGAGCAGTTTAGCCTGGAAGAATGGGTAAAAAATCCCAGTGTTTAGATGTGGTAAGCTAATAGAGACATTCCCGAAGAGAGTTACATCTGTAATTGTAGCTAACGGTGGCTCCACAAAGTATTGACTTTCAAGGGGTGAATACTTATGCACATTAAAGTTCTCTGGGTTTTTTTTGTCTAAATTATTGTTTGTGTCACAGTAAAAAATATCTTGCACCTTCAATGTGGTAGGCATGTTGTGTAAATCAAATGATACAATCCCCCAAACATCCATTTTAATTCCAGGTTGTAATGCAACAAAACAGGAAAAACTGGGGGGCGGGGGGAATAATTTCGCAATGCACTGTAACCTTTATACAAAATTATGAGTCCTGGATTTACTCACTATCTGAAGTACTTGATTTCTGCCTCTCTGCTTTGTTAATCTCCGAGCCCTTCATAGATTGGGCGGTCTTGTTAAGCCAGTGTGCCTGGCAGTGCTACATTCCGCACTACAACTAATACCCTTATTCTAGGCCATATACCTGGTTTTTACTGCTTTTTTATTTATGTTTGGAAATAGTGAACCAGATTGAGTAAGTAAAATAACTTTTTGATCCATGCCAATTGAGATTTATTTGAAAGTAGTAAAATCCCTATTCACATAGGTCTGCCATAAATAGAAACCTAATGCTAATGAGATCAGCCGTAACCTATTATCTTTCTGAAACGTTTTTGTTTTTTTAACTCTTTTTCATACATCCTTGATCTCAGCCAGAGCATATAGTTATTGTCTAAAAAGCCTCGCAAAGGACCTCTCTTAAAATATAGGTGTTACATTCCCTTTAATCTGTGTTCCAGTATTTTTTTGCTAACAGATGCTTATCAGACAAGGGATACACACAAATACATATTCCCCAATTTACAACTCCCCCCTTTTTAAATGGTGTAAATATAGTACCCTTGTATTGCTCCATGTGCAGAGATGTATGAGAGATTTTCTGAATATTGGATGTGGCTAAAGTAAAACTTGACCAAGTTTATGTGGTCATTTAGAACTAAAGATATGCTGTATCTATTAAGAACTATGCAGTAAGTTAGAGTCATTGTATATGAAATATATTTTTGATACAAAACAGTAATGTTATTGCATTTTTATCTTGCATGTACTATCTACTTTTTAAAAAAATTTCCCTATAAACTTTTACAAAACAAAATTATATTGGCCTCAAAAGGTCCAGGGAACCCTATAGCAAAATGTGTCTTCTGACTTTAGCTATTCACAGCCTGGTCCTTGTCATGTAATCACGTAAGTAAATGGAACAAACATCTTACAGTGACCTTGGATTTGACTTGTACTCTCAATGTGTGCTGTACTTTTTTATCAGATGTGGCAGCATACTTTTTTTTAGGATACGTTAAAGATGGAGGATCCTAAGCATCATAACATTGTCTGGAGGTTAATATAACCTACTAATTTCACAGACTTCCACAAATAAACAGTTTTAACCAACAGATATTTTTTCCATTCATCAAATATTTAAGTTCTTTATTTTCTGTTTGTTTTCTGGGGCATATTTATCTTAGCCGAAAGAACTGTGAAAGGAAATGGAAGGGCCTTTTGGGACAGGAAGAATACTGTTTCTGTAGAAATGTTAAATTAATTTTTATGGTGATGTAGAGTCAACGACTGGTTGTTAAGGGATGGCTCTCTGCCATTGGGTGGAGTTTTGTTTTGATATCCTTTTAGAGTTTGCAGGTGTTTGGCACAGGCTGAAATCATGACCAGCTGTGATATTTCACTGCTGATTATTCCGTCCCAGTACTTCTCAGTGGTGATGCATCACTAACATTATCCTCCACCTGATAGACTCCACTTGTGTGGCATGCGTTGCAATGCCCTATATGGCAGTTATTCTGGTTTTATCTCTGGCAAGAGTTCTGGAGTGTGCTTTATATGCTGACAGGGATATACAACCTACCCAGAACACTGGCTGATCTCAGACAAACACTTTATTACTAACTACAGTTGCAAATTAGATACATATGCTCAAAATTGTCTTCTCAACTGCTGAGTCCTGAAGTTGACAATTGTAATAAATTCTAGAGTCTTGACCCGGAAGCGTTTCTTAATCCCCTCTGTGCCTCTGGAAGTAGCAGTACACTCTACAGTATTATTTTGCTGACCTCTTTGGCAAATAAAGGGTTATCTGGCATTCATTTTAATTTCGAGGAATGTCAGTGTCCACAATAAAACACAGTACATATATCTTATTGTACGTTTAAGACATGTTAGTCAAACAGTTGGAATGATAAGTCAATTTCCTTGCATTTATTGGTTATAACCATTACTACTAAATTCCTCGATATATCAAATATTTTTTCATCTACTAGTTTTAGCTCACTAAAAATCTGTATGTTTAAATTCAAAATGGTATTGGATTTTAGGGTTGATTTTTGTTTTTTCGGAAAACCTCAAACCACTTTGTGTTATTTGCTTATACCACTGAGGTTGTGGTAAATAAGAACAGATTGAAGTCATCCATTAAGATTTCCAGTCTTGTTAAGAGTTTGTTTAATACAGAATTTTGAATGATTAAAGGATAAAGTTCTTTTGCTAAAAAAAAAAATGTTTAATGATTTCCAAAAATGTGTTGCCTTCATGGTGTAATTTTCAGAATAAATATGGTAACATACATACTTTTCTCATTAATTTTTTTCAATTTTATTTGCTATTATACATTAGTAGATATTAATTCCAACCAAATATATAGCTCAGCTCTCTACTCACTGAAATATCTCAACAAGGAGATGAACAACCGGAGCAGGTAAAAAAGAGGTGAAATCCTCAACACCACAAAAAACAGAGACAAAATGATAGTTTTTTACCACTCAGACGGTTGTAGATGTAAAGTCTGAAGTGTCCATCAAGGGTTTGACCTTCCCCCAGCTAGCATGCAGAACGATCCAGATTTCCACTGGTGTGTGTATCTCGCTGGTACTTGTGGTAACACACAGAAATGCAACTGCGGAAATGCAACTGCTTGCTGTGTATATCCTCGTACTTGATGTTCTAAATCTCCAGCAAGGGAGAAAAAAGGAGATAGTGCACTACCCTTGGGAAACTACAAATTCCACAAATTTATTCCATACGTACAAAAACAGATATAGACAAAAGCATAATATAAGCTCTTGTAACACTCCAAATAATGCAACCCGACCCTGGGTTTCGCCCTTCCGGCTTCCTCTGGGGCATCCGTTTATATCCTTAAAATTTCAGGCAGTTCCTTTTTTGAATGCATTATGCTGTATCTGACAGCTGATATCCTGCTGTAACGGCGGGGACCAAACTTAGCTTTGATCCCCGCAATTATCCCCTTAAATGCAGCCGTCAAATGAAATGAAATCGCCGGGGTGTCGGTGGCTGCAATGGCAACCGGTGGCCTAATACTGGCCTCCCGGTGTGCATAGCACGACTGCCGACTGCTATTATGACACCAGGAGACCTAACAATGGCCTCCTGTTCGCCATTACGGAAGCCGATTAGGCCCCGCTCAGTGAATGACTGACAGATCTAATACATTGCAATATGTAGGTAGTGCAATGTATTCGGAAAAAAATCTGACAGTTGGACCTTCAAGCCCCCTAGCGGGAATAAAGTAAAGTGTAAAAAAAAAGTGAAAAAAATTTGAAAAAAAGTTGTAAAAAATATAATAAAAATTTTAAGTAATAAAATAAAACACAATCGCCCTTTTTCCCTTATCAAGTCCTTTATTATTGAAAAAAACAAAATAAACCATACATATTTTGTATCGCTGTGACCGTAACGGCGTAAACGATAAAAATATTATGTTATTTATTCCACGCGGTGAACGGCGTAAAAAAAAAAAGTTAAAAATGTTGCCAGAATTTCTGTCTTTTGGTCACTTTGCCCTACAAAAATTGAAATCAAAAGTGATCAAAAAGTCGCATGTATCCAAAAATGGTGCCTATAAAAACTATAGCTCGTCTCGCAAACAAGCCCTCATACAGCTCCGTCGAAGAAAAAATTAAAAAGTTATGGTTCTCACAACTTGGTGACAGAAAAAATACATTCTTTTTACAAAAGTAATTTTAATGTGCAAAAAGTTGTAAAACATAAAAAAGAACCATAAATTAGGTATCGCCGGAGTCGTACTGACCCACAGAATAAAGTAATTTATAATGCATGGTGAACGCTGTATAAAAAAAAACTAAAAAACTATGGCAGATTTGCAGTTTTTGGTCACCTTGCCTCTCAAAAAATAGGATAAAAAGTGATCAAAAAGTCGCATGTACCCCAAAATAATACCAATAATAACTACAGCTCGTCCCGCAAAAAAACAGCCCTCATACCACTAAGTCTATGAAAAAATAAAACTAGTTAAGGCTTCCATAAGTCAGGAAATAAAAAATATGCAGTTGTGCAGATCAGAGGGGAACATTTCATCTGTTTCAAGAGGCGATTTATCGGGGCACTAAAATTAGGGAACCAGGAAGGGGGGCCCAAACATATCTGCTAGAAGCGAGGGTGCCCGTATTATACCAGGACAACGCTTTTCCAGCAAAATTCCCCAAACTGCAAAGGTGCGGAGTGTGGACCAAAAGGGGGATAAGTAAAGACACCGTTTATCAGTGCAACACCGGCCTGTGCAGAAATGATTGCTTCACAGAGTAACACACATCTATGGATTATTTTATTGTTTACCCCATTATTATACCCCCTTACTATGCCCCTGATGTACTCTGCCCAGCTTACATACGCCCCACATTATAAACTAAAACACCAGTGAAACTCCAAACAAAACTACCACCAAGCAAAATCCACGCTCCAAAAGCCAAATGGCGCTCCCACCCATCTGAACCCTACAGCGTGCCCAAACAGCAGTTTACTTCTACATATATGGCACTGCCATAGCCTGGAGAACCCTTTTAACAATTTTTGGGATGTGTGTCTCCAGTGGCATAAGCTGGGCACGACATTCTTGCCACTGAATTGGCAATTCTGGGGAAAAATGTTAATTTTTACTTTGCACCATACGCAGCGCATTTATTTATGGAAAAGACATGTGGGGTGAAAATGCTCACTACACCCCTTAATAAATTCCTTGAGGGGTGTAGTTTCTAAAATGGTGTCACTTCTGGGGGGTTTCTATTATTATTTCCCATCTGAGCCTCTGCAATTGTGAACCAATTCTGTGTAAATCGCCAAATTAGGCCTCAATTTCGCATGGTATTCTCTCACTCCTGAGCCCTGTCAAATTTCCAGGCAAAAGATTAGTGCCACATGTAGGGTGATTCTAAAACCGGGAAACACAGTATAATAATTAGAGCGCTGTCTTGTTATGATGGCACAAGCTGGGCACCGCATATTGGCATATCTATTGAAAAATCAAATTTTTACCCTGCAATATCGAGTGCACACTAATTTATGCAAAACACCTGCGGGGTTAACATGCTCACTACACCCCTAGGTGAATACCTTGAGGGTGTAGTTTCCAAAATGGGTGTCACTTTTGGGGGGTTTCCACTGTTTTGGTCCCACAGGGGTTTTGCAAATGCTACATAGCGCCCAGAAACCAATCCAGCAAAATCTGTAGTCTGAAAGCCAAATGGCGCTCCTTCCCTTCTGAGCCCTGCCGTGTGCCCAAAAATTAGTTTATAACCACAAATGGTGTATTGTCATACTCGGATGAAATTGCTTAACAAATGTTGGGGCTCTTTTTGTACTTTATGTTTTGCTAAAATAAAAAATTTTGTGCTAAACCTACGTCTTATTGAAAAAAAAAAATCATTTTTATTTTCACTGCCCAATTCAAATAAAATCTATAAAACAGCTGTGGAGTCAAAATGCTCACTACACCCCTAGATTAATTCCTCAAGTATCATAAATTGAGTCTTTTTTGGGTAGTTCCCCCTCTACTGGTACTTTAGGGGCTTTGCAAATGCGACATGGTGTCAAGAAACCAATCCAGCAAAATCTGTACTCCAAAAGCCGCTCCTTCTCTTCTGAGCCATGTTGTGTGCCCAAACAGCAGTTTATGACCACATATGGGGTATTGCCGTACTCGGGAGAAGTTGCTTTACAAATGTTGGGGTTCACTTTTTCCTATATTTGTTGAGAAAATGAAAAATTTTGAGCTAAAGCTACATCTTATTGAAGAAAAAGGATTGTTTTTATTTTCACTGCCCAATTCTAATAAATTCTATGAAACACCAGTGGGGTCAAAATGATCACTACACCCGTAGATGAATTCTTCAAGGCGTGTAATTTCCAAAAAGGGGTCACTTTTTGGGCGTTTTCATTGTTTTGTCCCCTCAGGGGCTCTGCAAATGTGGGGTACTATTTTATTCGGGAGCGATTGCTTTACAAATTTTGCAGTGCTTTTTCTCCTTTAGTCCTTGTGTAAATGAGAAAAAATTAGCTAAACCTACATTTTCTTTGAAAGAATGTAGATTTTCATTTTCACGGCCTACTTCCAATAATTTCTGCAAAACACCTGCGGCGTCAAAATGCTCACTATACCCCTAGATAATTTCCTCAAGGGGTGCAGTTTCCAAAATGGGGCCACTTGTGGGGGGTTTCCATTGTTTTGGTCCCACAGGGTCTTTGCAAATGCGACATGGCCTCCGAAAACCATTCCTGCTAAATTTAAGCTCCAAAAGCCAAATGGCGCTCTTTTCCTTCTAAGCCCTTCCGTGTGTCCAAACAGACGTTTATGACCACATGTGGGGTATTGTTTTACTCGGGAAAAATTGCTCTACAAATGTTGTGGTGCTTTTTCTCTTTTAGTCCTTTTGGAAATGAAAAAAAATTAGCTAAACCTACATTTTATTTGAAAGAATGTAGATTTTCATTTTCACGACCTACTTCCAAAAATTTCTGCAAAAAAACTATCCGGTCAAAATGCTTACTTTTGGGGGTGTTTCCACTGTTTTGTTACCACAAGAGCTCTTCAAAGCTGACATGGTGCCTAAAATATATTCTAATAGAAAGGAGTGTCCAAAATCCTCTAGGTGCTCCTTTATTTCTGAGGCCTGTGTTTCAGTCCATAAGCACACTAGAGCCACATGTGGGATATTTCCTAAAACTGCAGAACCTGGGCAATAAAAATGGATTAAAAATAAATTTCTGCAACAACAAAAAATGAAATTTGTAAATTTCTACTCTAGTTTGGTTTAAGTCCTGTGAAACGTCTAAAGGGTTAAGAAACTTTCTAAATGCTGTTTTGAATACTTTGAGGGGTGAAGTTTTTAAAATGGGGTGACTTTTTGGAGGTTTCTAATATATAAGGTCCTAAAAGCCACTTCACATCTGAACAGGCCCCTGTAAAAATAGCCTTTTGAAATTTTCTTGAAAATGTGAGAAATTGCTGCTAAAGTTCTAAGCCTTGTAACATCCTAGAAAAATAAAAGGATGTTCAAAAAACGGTGCCAATCTAAAGTAGACATGTGGGGGATGTTAATTAGCGACTATTATGTGTGGTATAACTGCCTGTCTTACAAGCAGATACATTTAAATTTAGAAATATGCTAATCTTTGCAATTTTTCGCTAAATTTTGGTGTTTTTCACATTTAAATACTGAATGTATCGAGCAAATTTTGCCAGTAAAATAAAGTCCAATGTGTCACGAGAAAACAGTCTCAGAATCGCTTGGATAGGTGAAAGCATTCCGAAGTTATTCAGGGGAAATAGCCCCAATACATATACCGCCCCAAAAAATGTGTGTGTTTATGTATATTTGTATATGGGAGACAGCATATCTATAGCACTACGATCCTATAGCTATGGATACTATTAGATTCAGGGGCTCAGCAGAAAGTATCACACATGATTGGATTAGATACAGTGGCTCAGCAGACAGCAACACATATGATAGGCTTAGATATAGGGCCCAGCTCGCTGACATTGCGGGTCCAGCACTGGACCCAGGAAAGGTAAGTATAAGAATTGTTTTGCTTTTTTATGTGTTACTAATTATTTTTGTGTGTTTGTTTTTTTTTCCAGGTTTGGATGTTGGACTACTTCAGATTTGAGGACTACTTCGATGACCGGGTTTTTTTTATTCTCGATAAAATGGTTAATGAAGGTTGTGTGTGTTTTATATTTCAATTAAAAAAAAAATCCATGCCCTTGTATTTTTTTAAACTTTATTACTACTGCCTTAGTAATGGCCACTGGCTGATTGACAGCAGCCATTACTAAGGCGGGGCTTAATGTTAGACATGAAGTGGCTAACACTTAATCCCCCATTATTACTTCGGTACCCACCGCCACCAGGGGTATCGGGAAGAGCCGGGTACTGGGGTGGCTGCAGGCTGGTATTATTAGCCTGCGAAAGACCAAAACTAGTGGGCCTTTCCACCCTGGTAATGCTAGCCTGCTGCTGCTATGTTGTATCTGGCTGGTTATAAAAATGGGGGAACTCGACATTGTTCTTTCCAATTATTTATTTATTTATTTTTGTTTCAAAAAAATGATGTGGGGTCCCCCCCACTTTTTATAACCAGCCAGATACAACACCGCAGTAGCAGGCTAGCATTGCCAGGGTGGGAAGGGACACTGTTTCTGGCCTTTCCCAGCCTAATAATACCATCTTCTGGACACCCCAGTACCCGTCCATCACTACAGATGGTTGGGTACTGGACCTGGGTGGGTACCGGGGTAATAATGGGGATTTGTGTTAGCCTCTGCACCAGCTAACACTAAGCCCCGCCTTAGTAATGGACGCTGTCAATCAGCCAGCGGCCATCACTAAGGCGGTAGTAATAAAGTTTAAAGAAAAAAAATAGACATAGAAAAAATATTTTATCTAAATAAAAAACCCACACACAACCCTGTTAACCATTTTATTAATAATACAAAAAGCCGTCGTCGAAGTAGCTGTCTAATCCGACGTAGTCCAACGACCGAACCTTTAAAAAAAAAACACAAGACACAAGCATAAAAAAAAACGTTAGTAACACATGTGGTAGGCTTAGATGGGCCCATGTGCATGTGTGATACTGTTTGTTGGACCCTGTATCTAAGCCTACCTTGTGGTCACAAGGAGCCTATAAGATGACAAGGGATTCTGTCCCAGCATATCATAAGACATGTCCTATCTTTTTGCGGTCCAGGCTCCCGGGCAATGCACAGACCGTGGAAACCACGGTCGTGTGCATGGGCCCATAGAAATGTTTGCGAGTGAATTGCGCCCGAAAAAACCCGTTCGTGTGTATGAGGCCTTAGTATTCAATTATCTCTGCTTCCTGAGGATCCAGATACAATTGAATGTGGCAGTCATCCAGGGCAACAGGCGAAAGATCCTGGAGTTTATGCCCAAGATGCCTGGTGCTAGCGACGCCACTGTTGAACATACTAATCTATACGTGTAAGAATATTATGAAATTGTATGAAAATAACCGCAATACAGTAAAACCTCTCTGATGTCTACTTTTTTCCCTCTCACTTGTCAGATTTTTTTTATGATCTAAGTAAGTTTAATTTGTTGTTGACATCCAACAAAAATATTAAAACCACACACAGTTTCCTCCCATGTAAGATGTGTATTAGAATCCTAACTGATTGGAAAAGTTGGTTTATATTTAGCCAGTATGTGTAGTTTTCAGCTGAAATGTCGTAAATATATAAGTATTTAAACTACATAGGAAAAAAAAATTCAAAAAAATAAACAGGAACTGTGCCATAACGGTACTCCAGACAAATAAAATTCAAATGTTGGAGAACCTGGCTGCAGTCATGTAGCAAAGGTTATACTTTGTTTAATGGTATTTTTCTCTATTAGCACAGACCAACTAAGCGTATTACTGTTTTAGAAAAGTGATATGTATTTTTTCTTGTAGGGAGATAATCTCTAGTTTACACAGCTCCTACAGATTTGTTATTTATTTATTTTTATCCTGAAGAAACTTTCTCACTACTAAAGGTTTATATTATCAGTTGTCACACATGTGCAAATTTAAATTTAAACAAACTATCACCCAAAAAATAAAAAGAGAAACCCATTCAATAGTGATATATTTTGTTTAATACTGAATCGGTTACAAACAACACACTGATATTCATTTTACATTTTCGTTGAAAACAATGCTATTTTGAGTGCCTGCCACAAATATGCAATAGATGTAACCATTTTTTAAGGACATCTGTCACCAGGTTTATGCTGCCCTGAGAGCATCATAAAATAATGCCAGAGACCTTGATTTCAACACTTTATTACTTACTTGTCAATGTTCAGTATTTTTTTTTTTTTTTAAATCACTTTTTCTCATGCAGCCCATTTACATGAGCTGTGGCTATCTCTGCCCACAGCCTGCTGGCTGTGCATATGGAGAAAGCTGGCAATCAGCAGTGGGTGGGTGGGGATAGCTACTAGAAGGCAGCCGCAGCGCATAAATATCAAAGAATCTATAGCGCTATATAGCCTTCAATAATCATGAGCTGCGACTAGCCCGCCCATCTGTCGCTAACCCTGCCCTGGTTGGCAGCCTTCTCCATGCACAGTATAGGGGAAAAGCTGTCAGTCAGGGGCCAGTTGGCATACACACCTCTAGGCATTGTAAGGTTGACTTGTCAACTAGTCCGCCCCGTCTGATGCTGCATCTACAGCCACTGCTTACAAATTTTGGTGATTGATGCAGCTAGTTGTTTATGTGAGTCTCTTTAAAGGGAACAGTGATTGTGACACAAGTGTGATGTGAACCATGCCTTGGGTTCAAATTTCTTTGAATAACTGAATAATTTTACTGGAAAATTTTAAGCCTAAATCAAAATAATGCAGTAAGATTATAATGAATGAGACCTGTAGAAATGCAACAATAAATTCAAGTTTAAATTTTTTTTAAAACCTGAGGGAGTCCAATAAAGAGCTTTGAAAGTAAAGTGAAAACACTGTTTGAGTCTCTATTTCATATAAAGTGAGGTGGAGGTTGAGCTTCACTTTTTAAGAAGGATAAAGACATGTTTTAATATTTTGTTTGTATCTGTTTTGCAATATCCACTTCTAACACCTGTCAAAACGAATGCATAATTTGGACTGATAAAGAAGGATTTGATATCAGCTGAATAATGGCATTCACAGCTGCTTTCATTTCTGTGGCTTTTTGAAGATGTAAGGCTTTAAGAAGGTATATGAGTGATGTATACCGTTTAATCCATATTGTACACTGGTCCCTAGAAACCATACTGTGATTTACATTTCTCCATAGATTTTCATTAGCATATGGAATACAATGATATTATCTAACCCTTTGCATTTTTCTTACATGATCTAGCAAAGTGAAGTTACCATATGTTGAGTGCTGTATTAATATTGCACAGCCATCTTTCATCGTGTAATATTATAATGGGCATGACGAATATGTCTTTATTGAACACTGTAAACCCAAAAACGTTTTTCAAATGTCTACTCCTACATTTAAGGTCATTTTAAGCTAGATAGAGTGGTCCCATAAAGCAATTTTTTAGGTCTAATTTTGGGCCCCTTGTAACATTACTGAGTGTTAAAAAAATGAGAATTAACCTGCCCTCTATTTTCTGCAGCTCCTTTTATGGTCCACATGTCCAGAATGGAGTGGGTGTAAGATGGAAATTTGTTTAGCAGCATACGATGGCTACTGAGCTGGTCACTATTTTGAGAACATAACATAAGTGCTGGGGAAAATTTCAGTATTTGGATTTTTTTTTATTTTTTTTTATTTCTCATAGCTTGTTATGTACTCCTTATTATGTATTATTCATATCTTGAGACTAGAAAGTCATCTTTCCCAAAACAATGATGCTTTTGTTACGCTATTTTAACGATTATTATGACTAATTATGAGAATTGTTATGAATGTTGCTGAATTATTCACAAATATATATGTAACACTTATACTAGTGACATTTTATTGGATATTTCCAAGGTTAAGACGCTTAAGGAATTCACTTTGGTGTCAAATGATTAGTTACTAATATAATTCATGCTATATGCATATTTAAATGTAAATAAATGACTTCCGGTGGGCGGGACATCCAGGGTGGCTGCGTTTTAGCTTCGCTCCTGAGAACTGTTGATTCCATCTAGCCTGAATCTCGGGCATCGCTGCAGAAACTGGTCTCAAGGACAGCTTAACGGCTGGGGACAAGGGAGACCTACCTTCGGAGCGGCATATTGACACGCCAGAGTCCGCTCTGATAGAGAGCAAAAAGGACCGAAGCGGGGGCACAAGAGGACGGGAGCCGCCATCTTGGCATCTTGGTGAGAGTTTGGAGCAGGGTTTGAGAGTCCCTCAAGGGCAGAGAACAGTGGAGACTCTGACCGCTGTGGAGAGACCGGACTTAGAGATCTCATAACGCACCGGAGGATCTGGGACATGCGGTGAGAGGGCACATGCCTGCCATACAACCGTCAGAGACACATGTAGAGGTCCCACGTGGTCCCTGCAGCGGCTACTGCACAACTCCTGAGGATGTCACTGGGAGTACTTCTCGGTATCGTCGGATGCCACAGCACTGTGGGACAGATAAGTACCATCTAACTGTATGACTTTATGGGGCAGTGTTCAACTCCTGAAATAACTTGCTGGGTGTGCTTTTTAGTGGAACGCTTTATTATAACCCTGTAGTGTAGATAGCTTGCCTGGGATGCATTTTTGAATGGTCAGACTGTGCAGTCTCAAAATTGAGACAGGAGTGAAACGTGAACCCCTCCTTCACATATACACGGCGGGACCGGTTGTGGAAGGTGGTCTCATAACAGTTTAAGACAGAGCTGTCTTTGTATACGGGACACAAGTCACTAGGGTGATATTGACTTGACTAACTGCTGCACTACTCTTCACCCCCTGACCTAGCTCAAATGCAAAAGACTGTTTTCCTTATTTTGGGTGCAGCCCTGATGCTACAAATGTGAACTCATATTATCTCCTCCACAGATTATACATACCTTAACCGCCTAGTCACAACTCGCATTGACTTGGGTCACTGAGTAAATGGACAAATATTTACACACTTCTGGGACACCCGGATCTACGCGCTCCTCCGCAATGCCGCACACATCTTCTGTTCAGTCTTCTTCCACCTCACCTGTACAGGAGAAGCAGGGGAAAGGAATGTCCAAAGGCACCAACTTGGCCAACCCCTCACAATGGAATGAGTTATCGGCAGAGGTGTCAGTGTCTGGAGACATAACTCCACCAAACCTCTCGGGCTCCCCTAGCCCGACATCTCAACATCTTGCTTATAATCTCAGGCGGCGGAGGTGGCGCAGGAGGTTTCTCGTCTCATTGTCCCGATATTTGAGAGACGGTTGGATCTCATACAAACCTCTATAAATACCATGCTGGCTCAGGTGACAACAAATTCGCAGAAAATTGGGGAACTGGAAAATAAAACTCTGTCGTGCGAAATGGATTTAACCCGTTTGGAAGCTTTAACGACTGAACAAGGCGGACTTATACAATCGCTGCAGGAGAAACTAGATGATCTTGAAAATCGTGAACATCAAAATAATTTACGGTTTTGGTGGGATTCCTGAGGATGTTACTACTTATTTGTCTACAGCCCTACCAAAGGCTTTGCACTTACAGCTGCCAGAGGATCCGTTATCCATAGAAAGAGCTCATCGCTTGGGTGTCCGGAGAGAACATGATAATGGCGGAAGACCTAGAGCAGTCATAGCTAAAAACATAACTGGACGGTTAAGGAAAAGATTCTGAAGGCCTTCAGACAAACCCCGGAACTCAGGATAAATGGGCATAAAATTTTGATGTTTCAGGATTTCTCTATACAAGTTTCCCAAAAACAAAAAGCTTTCACGCCAATCTGCAAACACCTACATGAGAATAACATCCGCTTCCAATTGTTGTACCCGGCAAATCTAAAAGTCACGGAGAATGGTCAAACCAGATTGTACGACATGTCTGACGCTGCGCTCAGAAGATATCGCCCAGCAAAGGCGGTTTGATGTCTTTCAAATTTCCTGTGGAGGAAACTGATTACGAATTAGCAGACAGACTTTATTATTGTTTATAAGGTCCTTGACTTCTGTTGATAGAGTGCTTTAGGCACCATTTTATCTTAGTTAAAAAATGCGCACATATGTGCGACTGTATTTTGGTTTGATTGTATGTTTTTTGAACCTACCGCCTCTCTTTTATAGATTGAGAATGTGTATCATGGACCAACCCGGGTCCCCTTGCCCTTCCTTACTAGATGTCCCCCACGCTCGCTGGGACGGGGGGTGGCATCGTGATGAAAAATGAGATCTGCGTACCCATGTCGAGCTTCTAGATACAGGATGAGTAACTTAACAAACACACCTCAGGAGTTTTGCTCCACCCCAACTTTGCACATGGTGTCATGGAATGGTGGCAGGGCTGAACACGCCAGAGAAAATACGTAAGGTGCTCTCTCACTTAAAACGTCAACAGGCAGATAGCTTGCTTCTCCAGGAGACACACTGGCGGACAGGTCATTATGTGCCTTTGCGGGCCTCCTGGCTTGATGATCCAGTAGTGTCTACATACTCCTCTAAAACACAGGGTGTGGCGGTATATTTTAGAAGAGGCCTGCCTTATTCTTTTACTGAACATGTTGACCAGAACGGACGATTTGTTTACATGAAGGTCAAAATTCATCAGCACACATATACTTTGCTGAATATCTATGCCCCAAATCAACCCAATGACAATTTTTACCCTAAACTTCCAGACTTCTTGGCTCATAGGGACCACACCAATTTGTTAGTGGCCGGGGATTATAATTTAACCCCTCACCCATCCATAGATAAATCAGGCTCAGACCATGCTGCATTACCTCCTAACTTGCATATAGCCACATTTATGGATCAGCTATCTTTATGTGACCCATGGAGACTACACAATCCGAGAGCACGGAGTACACCTTTTATTCAGCGGTTGATGATTCCTTCTCCGGAATAGACCGTATTATGCTTTCCACACAATTATTTCCAGAGGTGGTCCGCACAGACATACATCCTATTTCCATTTCAGACCATGCACTGATTTCAATAACACTGGTAGGCCAACCTACTAGACCTCTCACAAGGATCTGGAGGTTCCCCTCTTACCTACATGAGTCGGAAGACTTTAAAAATTACTTGACAACGCACTGGCATAATCACATTCAGGACCATCAGAACCAATTAGACAAGGTGGCATTGATATGGCTCACATTGAAACGCAAAATGGCGAAGGCACAACTGCTTTAATTACAGGCAAATTTGTTGAGAACACAGGCCTTGCACGCGGGTTGCCCTTCACAACACTCAAAAGGAGAGTTTTTGGAAGCGCAGAGCTTGTCGAACACGTTTCTTAAGGGAAATGCCATGTGGCAAGTAAAGTCCACACAAAATACATACTATAGTTGGGGTAACAGGGTGGGATCTCTTTTAGCACATGTAACACGCCCTACACGCGGGAATGGTCACATTTAGTTGGCAAGGGACCTGGACACTGGTTTGACGAGCTTTGATGCTGGGAAAATAGAGTCTATCTTTACTGATTAATATGAAGATTTGTATAGAGCGGAGCCAACGGACATGACCGCTATTAACACGTTTCTGGATTTGCTAGAGTTACCTAAGTTGTCAGAGGAACACAGGGCCCTGTTAGAGACTTCTATTTCAGAATATGAAGTGAGATTAGCTATTTCTTCCGCACATAATAAAAAATCCCCTGGGCCTGACGGTTTTCCCATAGAGTACTGTAAGATGCTGTCTCCAGACATTGTCCCACATCTCACGAGTTTATTTAACAAGATTTATCTTGACTGCCTCACTCTTGACACATTTACTGATGCCAGAACTATACTAGACCCTAAGCCAAATATAGACCCAACTTTGCCCCAATCATATAGACCCATATCACTGCTTAACCAAGACTACAAACTCTTGTCAAAAATACTGGCAACTAGAATACAGACTTTACTCTCTGCTGTGGCACACCATTTACAGATGGGCTTTGTTACATGCAGATACACCTCTGGAAGTATTCGGGCTGTGATTGCGGCGACGGTGGTTGCACAGGAGGATGGCCATCCTCCGACCATGCTGCTGAGTTTGGACGCGGAAAAAGCGTTCGATAAAGTCTCCTGGTCTTTTCTTGAGGAAATGCTGTGTAGACGAATATTTGGCAATACGTTTCTGGGGTATCTGCACTCGCTGCAATCTCAGGCCGGTACACAGATATTTATAAATGGTCATCTTTCTCACACTTTGGATATATTTAGAGGTACAAACAAAGGTTGTCCTCTTTCGTCTATTTGATTTAATTTGTCATTAGACCCCTTGCTTTAACATATATCGTATTCATCCTTATTTAGAGGTGTGCCTCTCGGGAACAGTGAGCTAAAGGTCGCAGCATATGCTGATGATCTACTACTCATGATTGAGAATCCTAAAACCAGACTGTCTCAGATATTGGCGGAACTTCAGACAGTTGGTAAACTCTCGGGCTATACTCTAAATGGGGATAAAAGCGAGGCTCTACTATTGAAAGGCCCTGCTAAACCCTTATGGACATCAGGGTTCCCCTTGAAATGGTGTGTGACAGGTGTTAAATACATGGGAGTGCAGATTACGAGGCTGCTATATATTTCTAACTTAGAACAAACGTTAAAACTTTGGAAAATAAATTCCCTCTCTTTCCTAGGTAGGGCTAATATCCTGAAAATGGTAGAATTCCCAAAACTCTTGCATATTTTCCAATCATTACCTTTGTACCTTAGACCGAAAGATGAGAAATATAATAATATATAAATATATTAATCAACTATATCGGGGTTTCATTTGGGCGGGAGGGAGACCGAGAATTCTGTTTCATTTTCTACAACAACAGAAGTTTAATGGGGGTTTAAACAATCCCAACGTCCGGGCATATAATTTGGCCGTACTTGCCAGGGTATTATCTGACTGGGCACGAAACATAACTTATTACACCACACCACAGCTGGACCAAGCGTTTATCCCACACATTTCACTTATGAACTTCTTGCATCTGCATTTTTTTGCCATGAGTAAGAGCACAGGACGTGCTCGAAACGCGTAGGCTAAGGCAAAACTGCCTACTATTCACACTTGTTTTGGGACTGCGTCTCCCTACAATTTTAATCCTCTACACCCCAATAAAGGTGGGAATATCGTTTCCTTTTTAAACTCGAAGCACGACTCAGCGCTGGATCATTTCTTCCATTACATACCGCAAGCCGTAGCGGGGATCCGAGCGGCGAGTCTGGAGACGCATCAAACTGGTGAGCTGGAGGTTCCCTCCCTTCTTTACTGTTTTCTTGCATATGCCTTATGAGCAATTACCTCAGGAGTCCAAAACGAACCCACTATTAATTGCAATATGGAAAACTTGGCATAAATTTTGTATGATACTACACCTGGAACCACAGTTCTCGCTGTCCCTTACTCTGGTGAACAACCAGAAATTCCAAGGGGGCAATTCTCAACACACATTTGTCACTTGGCAGAATGGGGGCATTACAGCAATATCGGATTTGTTGCATCCTACACAACATACATTGCTCTCACTCTCGGAGCTACAAAGTAGGTTTCCAAATGTGTCCCTCCCCTTTTTTAACTATTTGCAGGCGCAGAGTTATGCGAGCTTGGTAGTGGGTAGACTTTGAATGGACATCCTCCTTTCAAAGAATAATACTTAATCCTGCATCTAGGTCTGCTCAGATATCCAACACATATAGACTGCTTCATATACCCATAGATTATACCACAACAAGGTTGGGTCTGGCAAAGTGGCTGTGGGTGACTCTTCCTTAACACCTTCGGTAATCCTATGATCTACTATGGATGCTTATAAATTTCTACCTTCAGCGACATATATGGAGATGTGGCTTAAAGTCATCCATGCAGCATATTTGACACCACATAGGGGACACAGAATGGCGGTATACACATCCTCTGACTGTTTTAAGTGTGGTCAACCGGAGGCTAATCTGTATCACTGCATGTGGATGTGTCCACTGATTCAGAGGTTTTGGGAAAGAGTAAAAAAATGTGCATATGTCGGGACCTTTCCTTTTCACCTCCACATGGGCACTTTTGGAACATATTGAGTTGGATTCACAGGACCACACTAGACAGGAGATTAGAATATTACACATGATAGCCGCAGCAGGTAGGAAAGCAATACTGCAGGTGTGGAATCATTCACAGGTACCGACTTTACGCATCTTTTTGGATAAGTTGTAATTTGTGATGAAAATGGACTGGGTGGAAGCATCACATCACAAAGAAAAAAAGGTACAAACATTTTTCCAGATATGGGGGGGGGATACATGTTTTCACTCAACAACATGGCACGAGAAACAAATACTGATGGGGGAAGTTCCATTGTGATGTCCTGAAAGGTGCGCCGGAGGTTCTGGGGTATGAAATGGGACAGACTGATGGGGATTGTGGGGTAGTGGGGGGAAATACTATTTTTGGATGAGAGAGATGGCATGCTAATATGTGTTGATTTTTGTTAAGTTAACGGCTCACCACTTCAGTTTATTTCCTATGCTTTGAGATCTGATGTAACTTGTAGCTGTTGATTTGTGTGGAGATGGCGGGGTGAGTGGCAGCCATGCTGGGAATTCATTATTATGCTGGGATTCACAAACAAGGATTGATGGCCTATACTCAGCGGATACATAGACTTCAGAGACTTGAGTTCTATAGGACTGAGGCCCGGGCAATTATTTTGCAGTGAGAAACGGAGGTTTAGATCTGGGTACGCATGGCTGGCACTTCACTGTGCCTTATTGTTGTTGATAAAATGTTGTAAACTGAATAAAAACAACTTTGTTTTTTTTTTTTATATAAACAATAGACTTTAGGGCAAATACTAAAACTGTATTGAATCTCTTGCGTACACAATATCATGTTTTTTAAGCATCACTGAAGAATAATAAAATTACAGAAAATTGTACGTGTTATAGTGCCATGACTCGGATCAGCTGTCTGAACACCAGCCACATGGACTAGGGGCTGGAGCACTGGTCACAGCATATGGTAACCTATTATACCTATACTTGTCCTCAGTGGCGCATAAAGGGTACCATGGGCCCGGGGCACTTTTTCAAGAGCCCCCCCGAATTCTGAAGACAGAACTCTGATGACACTGTACCGTATATATTTGCAGATTTCAGTTTAGGCGGCCACAGATCTGGCACGGTTTTGAATTTGCTGTAAAAACAGAATGAGCCATACAGAAGAGAGAAAGCAGAATACTGAGATACTAAATAGGTCAGGAGCTTTAAATTATTTATGATTTCCAGAAAAAAAAATCTGCTTTGCGTGAATATAACCTTAACCCCTTCGCGCTCAGCGACGTAATAATCCGTCGCGCTAACTATATCGTTAGCGCTCAGCGACGGATTATTACGTCGCGGGGATAACGGCCATTTCGGCCGTACTCCCGACACATGCAGGAGCTGTGACAGCTGCTGTCTCGTACAGCAGCTGTCACAGCTCCTACAGCGGGGACCGATCGCTGTGTCGCCGCTGATTAACCCCTTAAAAGCCGTGTTCAATAGTGATCACGGCTTTTTAGGGGTTAAGCTACAATCGCCAGCCTGCTAAGCGATAGCGGCTGGCGATGGTGGCTATGGCAAAAGGACACCAAACAATGGTGTCCGGCTCTGCCATCGACGGAAGCCTAGTGGGTCCTGACGAAGTCAGGACCCACTATGCTTGCTGTCAGTGAGTAGCTGACAGTTCTAATACACTGCACTACGCATGTAGTGCAGTGTATTAGAATAGCGATCAGGGCCTCCTACCCTCAAGTCCCCTAATGGGACAAAGTAATAAAGTTAAAAAAAAGTTAAAAAAAGATGTGTAAAAATAAGAAAATAAAAGTTTTAAAAGTATTAAAAGTAAAAATCCCCCCTTTTCCCTTATCAGTCATTTATTATTAATAAAAATATATAAACAAACAAATAAACTATACATAATTGGTATCGCCGCGTCCGTAACGGGCTGAACTACAAAATTATTTCGTTATTTATCCCGCGCGGTGAACGCCGTAAAAGAAAATAATAATAAACCGTACCAGAAGCACAATTGTTTGGTCACTTCACCTCCCAAAAAATGGAATAAAAAGAGATCAAAAAGTTGCATGTACCGAAAAATGGTACTGATCGAAACTACAGTTCGTTACGCAAAAAATAATTTCTCGCACGGCTTTATTGATGGAAAAATAAAACCGTTATGGCTCTTAGAATAAGGTAACACAAAAAGTGAATGATTGTTTACAAAACTTATTTTATTGTGCAAACACCATAAGACATAAAAAAAAACTATAAACATAGGGTATCGCCGTAATCGTATCGCCACGCAGAATAAAGTGAATATGTCATTTATAGCGCACGGTGCACGCTGCAGAAAAAATAGATTAAAAAAACAATAGTAGAATTGCTGTTTTTTAGTCACCACGCCACCTAAAAATAGAATAAAAACTGATCAAAAAGTTGCATGCACCCCAAGAAAACTACAATGGATTCCTCAAGGGGTCTAGTTTTCAAAATGGGGTCACTTTTGGGTGTTTTCCACTGTTTTGGCACCACAAGACCTCTTCAAACCGGACATGGTGCCTAATACAAAGGAGGCCTCAAAATCCACTGGGTGCTCCTTTGCTTCTGAGGCCGGTGCTTCAGTCCATTACCGCACTAGGGCCACATGCGGGATATTTCTCAAAACTGCAGAATCTGGGCAATACGTATTAAGTTGCGTTTCTCTGGTAAAACCTTTTGTGTTATAAAAAAAATGGTATAAAGAGGATTTTCTGACAAAAAATATTTTTTTCATTTCACCTCTACTTTGCTCTAAATTCCTGTGAAACACCTAAAGGGTTCATAAACTTTCTAAATGCTGTTGTGAATACGTTGAGGGGTCTAGTTTCTAAAATGGGGTGTTTGATAGGGGTTTCTAATATATAGGTCCATCAAAGCAACTTCAGAACTGAACTGTAACCTAAAAAAAAAAAAAAAAACAGGCAATACTTGGCTTCTTACATCATACTGATAATGAGCCGTGCCCACCCTGAGATGACCCCAGTTTTGACCGTTTGTATAAACGGAGACCCCTATTAGACCATTTCAGTGCCTGGTTTTCCCAACCATACACCCCCAAGAAGTGTATTTCTATTGATGAGTCCTTGGTGGATTTTAAAGGGAGGGTTCAATTCCGCGAGTACCTGCCGGGTAAGAAGGCAAGGTATGGCGTGAAGATGTATGAGCTGTGCGAGAGTGCATCAGGGTATACCTACAGGTTTAGGATATATGAAGGGAAGGACACCAGTGCTCAGCCCCCAGAATGCCCCCCCTTACTGGGAGTTAATGCAAAAGTTGTGTGGGATTTGGTGCACCCACTGCTGGACCAGGGTTACCACCTCTACCTGGATAATTTTTATACCGGCGTCTTTCCCTTCTGAGCCCTGCTGTGTGCCCAAGCAGCTGATAACAGCCACATTGAGGGTATTGCCATACCCGGGAGAACCCACATTACAGTTTATGGGGTGTATCTCTCCGGTCAAAATGTTCACTACACCTCTAGATGAATGCCTTAAGGGTGTAGTTTTTAAAACGGGGTCACTTCTTGCGGGTTTCAACTGTACTGGGGCTTCTGCACACATGACTTTGCACGAGAAAATCCCGAGTAGGCCAAATGGTGGTCCTTTCGTTCTGAGCCCTCCCATGGGCCCAAACGGCAGTTTATCACCACAAATGGGGTATTGCTGCACTCAGGACAAATTGTGCAACAGAATGGGGTATTTTATTTCTTGTGAAAATAAGAAATTTTCAGCCAAAACTACATATTATTGGAAACAATTAATTTTGTTTTAATTCCAAGCCCAATTCAAATAAGTTCTGTGAAAAAACTATGGGGTCAAAATGGTCACAACACCCATAAATTAATTCCTTGAGGGGTGTAGTTTCCAAAATGGGGTCACTTCTGGTGGGTTTCCTTTGCTTTGATACCTCTGGGGCTCTGCAAATGCGACATGGCACCCGAAAACCAAACCAGCAAAATCTGTACTCCAACAAACACATAGCGCTCCTTTCCTTCTGAGCCCTCCCATGGGCCCAAACAGCAGTTTATCATCACAAATGGGGTATTGCCGCACTCAGGACAAATTGGGCAATAAAATGTAGTATTTTATTTCTTGTGAAAATAAGAATTTTTGAGCTAAAACGACATATTATTGGAAAAAAATATTATTTTCTTTAATTCCCAGCCCAATTCAAATAAGTTCTGTGAAGAAACTATGGGGTCTAAATGGTCACAACACCCATAAATGAATTCCTTGAGGGGTGTAGTTTCCAAAATGGGGTCAGTTCTGGTGGGTTTCCATTGCTTTGATACCTCTGGGGCTCTGCAAATGCGAGATGGCACCCGAAAACCAAACCAGCAAAATCTGCACTCCAAAGAACACACAGCGCTACTTCACTTCTGAGGCCTCCCATGGGCCCAAACTGCCATTTATTGCCACAAATGGGGTATTGCTGCACTCAGGAGAAATTGGGCAACAAAATGGGGTATTTTGTTCCCTGTGAAAATAAGAAATTTTGATAAAAAAATGACATCTTATTGGAAAAAATTTAATTTTTTTCATTTCACAGCCCAATTCAAATAGGTGCTGTGAAAAAACTGTGCGGTCAAAATGGTAACAACAACCATAAATTAATTCCTTGAGGGGTGTAGTTTCCAAAATGGGGTCACTTCTGTGTGTTTCCATTGCTTTGATACCTCTGGGGCTCTGCAAATGGAACATGGCACCCGAAAACCAATCCAGCAAAATCTGGACTCCAACAAACACATAGCGCTCCTTTCATTCTGAGCCCTCCCATGGGCCCAAACGGCAGTTTATCACCACAAATGGGGTATTGCCGCACTAAGGACAAATTGGGCAACAAAATGGGGTATTTTGTTCCCTGTGAAAATAATAAATTTTGATCACAAATGACATCTTTTTGGAAAAAATGACATTTTTTTAATTTCACAGCCCAATTCAAATAGGTGCTGTGAAAAAACTGTGCGGTCAAAATGGTAACAACAACCATAAATGAATTCCTTGAGGGGTGTAGTTTCCACTATTCGGGGATTCCTACTGTTTTGGCACCTCAACACCTCTTCAAACCTGGCATGCTGCCTAAAATATATTCTAATAAAAAAGAGGACTCAAAATGCACTAGGTGCTTCTTTGCTTCTAGGGCTTGTGTTTTAGTCCATGAGCGCAGTAGAGCCACATGTGGGACATTTCTAAAAACTGCAGAATCTGGACAATACATATCTAGTAGTATTTCTTTGGTAAAACCTTCGGTGTTACAGAAAAAAAATGAATAAAATTGAAATTCAGCAAGAAAAATGAAATTTGCAAATTTCACCTCCACTTTGCTTTAATTCTTGTGAAATGCCTGAAGGGTTAAAAAACTTTCTAAATGCTGTTTTGAATACTTTGAGGGGTCTAGTTTTTAAAATGGGGTGTTTTATCAGGGTTTCTAATACATAGGCCCCTCAAAACCTCTTCAGAACTCAAGAAGTACCTTAAAAAAAAGGCTTTTGAAATTTTCTTAAAAATATTCGAAATTGCGGTTTAGGTTCTAAGCCGCGTAACGTCCAAGAAAAATAAAAGAATGTTCAAAAAACGATGCCAATCTAAAGTAGACATATGGGAAGTGTGAACTAGTAACTATTTTGGGTGGTATAACCGTCTGTTTTACAAGCAGATGTATTAAAATTCTGAAAAATGCTATTTTGTCCAAATTTTCTCTACATTTTGCAATTTTTCACCAATAAACACTAAATATATCGACCAAATTTTACCACGAACATGAAGCACAATGTGTCACGAGAAAACAATCTCATAATCGCTTGGATAGGTTTAAGCATTCCGACGTTATTACCACATAAAGTGAAATATGTCAGATTTGAAAAATGGGCTTTGAGCCTTAAGGCCAAAACTAGGCTGCGTCCTTAAGGGGTTAAAGAATCTGTCTCTGTTGTTTAACCCCTTAAAGTCAAAGCCATTTTTCACCCGCCGCCTTCCTAGAGCCATCATTTTTTTTATTTTTAGGTCAATGGAGTGCTGTTCGAAGGATTATTTTGTGCGGGAGAAGTTGGCACCATTTAAAGTACCATATAATGGTTGAATTGGAAAAAAAATAGATTCCTCCATGGTTTTTGGGGTTTCATTTTTACTGTATATATATATTTACCTTCTCTTAAGGTAAAAGTAGATTTAATATCTACTTTTACCTTAAGATAAGGTAAATATATACAGCCCCAGAACTAAGCTCAGTAAAAAGATACAGCCCCAGAACCTAGCTCAGTACATATATACAGCACCAGAACCAAGCTCAGTACATATATACAGCTCCAGAACAAAGCTCATTACATATATACAGCTCCAGAACCAAGATCAGTACATAAATACAGCACCAAAACCAAGCTCATTACATATATACAGCATCAGAACTAAGCTCAGTACATGCATACAGTACATATATACAGCACCAGAACAAAGCTCAGTACATATACACAGCACCAGAACAAATACAGCTCAGTACAGAGATCATTTGGAAATTCAGTTTAACCCCTGCCATATAAGTTTGTACGACATAAAACTACAGCTCCCAGAATAGCCACAATTTTGGTTAGGATATGCTGGGAGTTGTTGTGTCACAAAAAAGAACGATACACCCATTATCTCGCTGGAGATCATACAGTTACTACCGTACCGATCAGTCACAGGGAGAAAGAACATTTACATTAAGTGACTCACAAGTGACACCTCAGATTCTTTTTCATTATTTTTATCTTTTCTTCTCCATCTGGTCCAGACTACTATGATGACTTCTCCCGGCCACGACCCATTTCTGCAGTTTGCCGCTCAGATGTCTTGAGCTTCTGACTTTTCCAATTTTTCCGCTCCAGTCACAATGCCCCTGTAGATAGCACCAGTCACAATTCCACCTGTAGATAGTGCCAGTCACAATGGCATCTGTAGATAGCGCCAGTCACAATGCCACCTGTAGATAGCGCCAGTCACAAGGCCCTCTGTAGACAATGCCAGTCACACTGTCCTCTGTAGATAATGGCAGGCACACTGCCCTCTGTAGATAATGCTATTCATACTGCCCTCTGTAGAAAATGCAAGTCACAGTTCCCCCTGTATATAGTGCCAGTCACAATGCCCTCTGTAGATAATGCCAGTCACAATGCCCTCTGTAGATTATGCCAGTCACACTGCCATCTGTAGATAATGCCAGTAACACTGCCCCTGTAGATAGCGCCAGTCACAATGCCCCCTTTAGATAATGCCAGTCACAATGCCCTCTGTAGATAATGCCAGTCACACTGCCCTCTGTAGATAGCGCCAGTCACAATGCCCCCTGTAGATAATGCCAGTCACACTGCCCTCTGTAGATTGTGCCAGTCACAATGCCACTGTAGATAGTGCTAGTCACAATGCCCTCTGTAGATAATGCCAGTCACACTGCCCCCTGTAGATAGTGCCAGTCACAATGCCCCCTGTAGAGAGTGCCAGTCACAATGTCCTCTGTAGATAATGTCAGTCACAATGCCCCCTATAGATATTGCCAATTGTAGATAGTGCCCTCTGTAGAGTAACTGTTTAGTAACCAGTGAGCGTCTTCCGGGGGTAATGGCACAGTCGGCGTGATGACGTCATCACAGCGACTGCATCATTGTTAAAGTGCCGAATGGTTAGGTGGGAACTGATAGTTCCCGTCTCGCCAGCGCAATAGTAATCAATTGTATTTGCGTCCCGAGGATGTGGATACAATTAGGTGAGAGGTCCCATTTTGCCCAGGTTCTTTGAACTGGCTTTAATTTTAACCACCGGTTCGGGAGAACCGGGGTGAACTGGGCCCCCTTCCAGCCTCGGATCCCGGGAAATTGCCCTGATTGCCCTCATGGTAATCTGCCCCTGCTTGTCCTCTCCTACTGCTCATATATGGCATGGTGTAAGTAGCCTTTTGTGTCCAGGATTCTGTTTTCACTTCCAGTAAAAAGGGAAAGGTTTGAGGTTCTGGCTTTCAGAGTTACAGTGATGAGAGACAAACATGGTATGGGCTTACTGAAAACATGGAATAAATGAGGAAGGAACCTTTGAGATAAAGGTATTTAATATTCCTCATAATAAGAATAGAAGCACTTATTTCTGGCATAATGCCCAACACATGACCGCTGAGCCCTCTGATTGGCTGCAGCGGTCACATGCTATGTGCATGTAAACTATCACCCGGAGTGCTGCTTGAGGGTCAGCGCTAGATCGCCAGGGGAAAGGATAGGTAAGTACTGCTTATTTTGTAAATTTATCTGATTTTCAGCCATTAGAATAACATTTCAGAACCCGGATAACCCTTTTAAGACAGAGCAATCCTTTGTAATTAGGGTGCAAGTGTGACGTGTGTTCTGGCTTATTTGTGTAATTGATATATTTTATCATAAAAAGACTGACACATGAGCCACATGGTGTCCTGCTCAGGATTCTACTGAAAGAGTATTTTCTTATAAACAAGACAAGGCTACAGATTTTTATCTTCTATTTACACAGGGAAAATTCTTATGACAGCCAGATACTTAGTGACCCAACTCTCTTCAACTTGCAAATGGGGGCCTCACAAAAACTTATGAAAATTAAGCAGCCAATCATGGCACTACATTTCCCACAGGGCCTCTCAAAAATGAGAGCTGAAATTTGATTTGTTGGTATTGGCAACTACTCCACTTCCTCTTTATATTAGTTTTGATAAATATTACACTGGCTGAGTGTTAGGGTGGAAAGTTGCTTTACTCTTCAACTAAAACTGATTTCCCCACTCACTTAGTGGTTCAAGTGTCAATGTTCTGCCACTTAAAGGGGTTGTCTCATAAAGACAACCCCAGTCCATATGCCCTATAAGCATATAGAAGTCATATAGGGGGTCCCACTCTGTGGGAGGAGCTCCTGCTTTGGCGGACATGGCCTGTCCATCCCTTCCTTGGTCATACATTAATTTGCATGCCAGACCAGACACAGCTTCCCTTGGCGATTAACACTGATTGCCTAGGGTTACAGAAACTGGACCCGGCTTCTTTGTGATACAACCGCATTATTAGAGATTTTCATTATAGGCTAGTAAAAACATAAGAAAATCACAAGGATCCTTCTGCGGCACTGATCATCCCAGCCCCATTCCCCATTTAATGAGTACAGAAGCTTAGGAGAGAAATCATTAGGAATTTGAATCAGATTTATATAATTGAAATATAAATGATAATTTCAGATAAAACAATTGCCTACCATTCCAAATCAAAGGTTTATTAATTTTGACCCTTCTTCAAGTCAATATTGCACACCAAGCAATATATACGGTAGCGAACTGTTATTTTATTACTTTCCATATTACAGAATTGCTTAATATATTTTGCAAATAATTATGGTTAATTTGAAGGTATGTTTTAAACACTAAATATTCTATCCTAAGCTTTGCACAGGACTTCTGAAACTAATATTACTGATGTGCTCTCTATATATATATATCATCTTAACATTGTCCCCAGACATGGACGCTATTTCTACATATAGAAATGACCATGCAAAGGCAAACAACATAAAACATAAATTGGATTACGTAAATGCCCCTTTATTGTGCAGGACAGCATTTAATAAAGCTACAAAGCAACATTAAAAAGGTAGCAGTATTTTACTCAGAGGAAATAAGATAACAGTATTTAGGCGGTTTGGAGACCGGTTGAAAAAGAACAGCAACAAAACATGTGGCAATGATTATTCTGTAATGAAAATAAAAAGAAGGCAGACTTGGACTATTTTCCGTTAGAAATGGGGCTTACAGCAGTATAACAATAGAATATGATTACAGGTTTATTGAAGGCTTTACCTATCTTTAGAATTCACTTTAGATACTTTATTGCTGTTGGATAAAATTACATCAGCACAGAACCTTGTACAAAGATGATATGTCAATTGTTATTATTGATAGTAATATTTTACTGCCTGCACATGTTTTATATTGTACATTTTGTGTAATTTTTTTTACAAGTAAATGAGGCGGACTACAAGTATGATGCCTATAATGACATGTATATAACAAAACTGGATTTCCCTGTAATCTCTGCAAACAGTATTATTACATCCTGTGTGAAGACAAATGCTTCCTTCATAATGTTTGCCTGAAGTGAGTTAAAAGACTTAAAAAATGTTTTACACATCTTGGATAGCTGTAAAAGCACACCAAAAAAAAGGATCTAGGCTTTTATTATTATGGGATATTGCTCCATCCCATCATAAGCTCAACTATTGTACGTGAAAGATTTGATAGCTTTGTGGACTCGTCTAGCACCTTAAGTACAAGGAATTCTCTTTTCTGAAGTATTTTATATTCTACTCTAACACGTTTGAGTTGTCTTAGTCCCTTGCATGTGTGATGGCAGGTATAACGGATGTCACCCAGCTTCCCGCAAAAGGTGCATTGCATGTAAATCTATTTTGCTATGATAATTTCTAATACTGATAATACAATTCACAGGAAAGTACTACATTCATAAGTGCCAATGGCCATCTCATTCTGAGACCAGGTGCCTGAATATGAAGTTTATCTCTGCATGACGTTATAACTGCCTCCACTGTGAAGGCTTTTTACTACGTCAGTGAGTCAAAAATTATCCGCACACTGGCTGTAGAATTCATTTTAATCAACTTTCAAAAAAGTAACATACATAATTTTTTTACATAATCTCCCTGCTTTTCAATACACTTTGTCCATCTGTTCCTATTACAACATTTAAAAATGTTTTAGGCTTAGCTGTGAGTCACAAATGTACTGCTGTCCTCACCAATTCATCAGACGTGAGTCATGGCTGATTTGCAAATCATTAGCCACATAATCCACTGATATTCGTCAATCCTATAGAATCAGTTCACATGCACGCTCAATGTTGTCATCAGTCGTGGACATGGATGGGCGTCCGGCTCCTTCATGTCTGACGCTTGTGCAACATTCCTTGAACTTCTCTATCCATTCATACACACTTCTTCGTGACAAAACACTTTCTCCATACTGTGCCGCAGTCACAAATAAACAGACTCAAACCTGCACAGCAGTGACTGGGGAGACAGCGACCTCGTACAGAAAGCGCCGATAAGGCAGTGTGGCCAACAGAAGTTTTAATATAACCAAATAATTTTTGACTCAACCTCGTACATTTTGGAAGACACCTGCAGCTTGGCATTGACGTTGAGCAACAAGTCCTTGTTTGCAATCTGCGATTCAACTTATCCTATAGGTTTCAGAGGGGGCAAAGTCAGGATTGTCCTAGATCGTCAGCTTTGATGACAAACTATTGATAAACCATTTTTCTTTATCTTGCTCTCTTACTAAAACTGGAAATGACTTTCCCCAAACTGTTGTCAAAAAGCTCTCTAGAATTAAATTGTCTGTTGTAGTGTTAATATTTGTATTAACTGAAACAAGTCCAAACCTTAAATATGATCAACAGACCATTATTCCTGCTCAACTTTAGTTGCCACTACGCACTTCAGAATCAGCCAAATCTAGATTCATCCATTAGACTTTTAGCTGAAAAACTTGATTTATTGCTTTTTAATGTTCAATGTCAGTATTCCTTACACCAGTTCAGATGATTTATGCATGATGATCCCAGGCTTATCTGTAGAAGCTCAACCATAGAAACCCAACCCATGAATCTAGTGAAGGACAGTTATTCTGCTAATATCACTTTCAGAGACAATTTGGATCCTAAAAGTGAGTGTTACAACTAAGAGCAAATATTTTTCACATTGTATATTATTTAGCACTTCTATTCTGAGAGCTTGTGTGGTCTACCTATTTGCAGCCGAGCTATTAGTAATAGACATTACTACTTCACAATGGCAGCCCTTACAATCGACAGGAGCATCTCCAGAAAGAAAGCTGTCTAATTGACTAAAAAGAGATGTTAAAACTGAAAACAGAAGCAATAGAAGCATCACACAATATTATGGTTGCAAAAGTCCACCAATTGAGGTTAGTCCATCATTTTTCAGTATTACAAAAGATCAGGAAGAGATGGTATGCTAACGTCTCCTCCTGATCTAATGCTAAGTCACTGAACTCTCCAGTGTGGCTGTAACGATCTAGGGGTTTGTGGACCCACTAGGCCGCTCCGCCGTAGCGAAGAAGCAGCTGGCCAACTCGCAGTCTATGCAAAGTCTTGTGGAAGAGGTTTGTAACACAAGGGTACCTCAGATAGTCCAGACAGTGGCAGGGCTCCGGCACAAATGGCGCTAGGTGTGGCAGGTTGCGCTAGACGTGGCGGATGGAACCGGGAGTAGCAGGTGGCACCAGAAGTGGTGTATCCAGCAGGCGGCACAACACGACTCGGATACGAGGCAGGCTCAGGAACGAAACACAGCACGGGAAACTGGAGATAGGAAGCAGGACACGGGAACACTGGGAGCAGGAAAACACCAAGGGACCATTTACAATACAAACATGGGAAAAGTACAAAAAATGCTCAGGCAAGGAGTAAGAGGGCGGAAACCTTGTTATAGTCCAGGGTGCACTGGGGATAGGATAGGTAACTTTTAGGGAGGTAACGCGCTGGCCCTTTAAGGCCGGGGACGAGCGCGCGCACACACCCTATCGCATAGTCCAGGAAGGGAAGGCCGCGCCAGCATGTGTCTCCGGGGAGGAGGACGCTGGCAGACGGCCATGAAGTTGCGACCGCAGCCATAACCGTACCCTCCTAATGCCCCATCTTCTTGGGTCCGGAGCATAAGAGGAACTTTTTAATGACGGCAGGTTCTCTCCTGGCTCCCAAGACTTCTCCTCAGGGCCAAACCCTCTCCAGTCCAGAAGATAGAAAGTCCTCCCTCCTACTCTCTTGGGGTCCAGAATCTCCTTCACCTCGAATACATCAGAAGAACCACTGGGGGCAACTGCAGAACCAAGGGCTTTACTATAGCGGTTCAGGACCACAGGTTTAAGGAGGGACAAGTGGAACGAGTTGGAAATCTTGAGAGTAGGAGGCAACTGAAGTTTATATGATACAGGGTTAATCCGTTGTAGAACCTCGAAAGGACCGAGGAATCTGGGAGCGAATTTGTGGGAAGACATCTTGAGTCGAATGTTTCTCGAGGACAGTCAGACTTTAACTCCAAGAGAGAATTGAGGGACTTTTCTTTTATCAGCATGCCTTTTCATGCTGTCCAGTGCTTGGAGAATCGCAGCCTTAGTTTGCTGCCGGATGTGAATAAAAAAGGCAAAAGAAGAGTTAGCTGCCAATACTTGAGCCATGGCTGGCACAGGAAGAGTAACTCGAGGATGCTGGCTGTGCACGATGTAGAAAGGAGACGAGGCAGTAGACTCAGTTGTGTGATTGTATGAGAATTCCGCCCAAGGCAGGTCCTGCTCCCAATTGTCGTTTTGGGCAGAAACAAAATGACGAAGGTAATTCTCTAAAATCTGGTTGGTCCTCTCCACCGGATCACTGGACTGAGGGTGATAGGCAGAAGAGAAGTCGAGTTTAACAGCTAGCAGGTTGCACAGGGCTCTCCAGAACTTGGATGTAAACTGTACATCCCAGTCTGAGACAATATGTAGAGGAAGTCCGTGTAGCCAGAAGATGTGTGAAATAAGCAGGCTTGTCAGGCGAGGAGCAGAAGGAAGGCCAGTCAGAGGAATAAAATGTGCAATTTTAGAGAAACGATCCACTACTACCCAGATCCTAGTACACCCAGCTGAAGGAGGAAAGTCAGTGATAAAGTCCATAGCGATATGCTGCCAAAGGACATAAGGAACGCGCAGGGGCAGGAGCAGACCAGTAGGTTTGGAACGGGAAGACTTGTTCGAGGCACAGTTCGTACATGAAGAGACATAGTCTGAAACATCTCTCGGCAGCGTGGGCTAGTACTGACGGACTATGAAGTCCTGAGTCTTTCGAACACCTGAGTGCCTCGCCAATTTGGAGCTGTGTCCCCAACTGAGAATTCTCCTCCTGTCGGCAACGCGGACAAAAGTCTTTCCAGGAGGAATGGCTCTAATTTGCAACGGGCTAACGACAACAATCCTAGACGGGTCTATAATATATTGAGGAATTTCCTCAAAGTCATTAGTCTCAAATGATCGGGACAGGGTGTCAGCCTTCACATTCTTATCAGCAGGACGGAAGTGAAGCAAGAATTGAAACCTGGCTAAGAACAACGACCACCTGGCTTGGTGAGGATTTAGTCATTGTGCTGACTGTAAGTACGTAAGGTTCTTGTGGTCCGTTTAAATGATAATAGGGTGAACCGTGCCCTCAAGCAAGTGTCTCCATTCCTCTAAAGCCAACTTGACGGCCAGCAACTCCCGATCCCCGATGGAATAGTTGCACTCTGTTGGAGAAAACAATTTCGAGAAGAAGCCACATGCCACCATCTTGCGCTTAGAGTTCTTTTGACATAGCAGTACTCCAGCACCAAGGATGCGTCCTCTTCCAGAAAGAACTGCAAAGAAGCATCAGGTTGGTGGAGAACAGATGCTGAAGTGAAAGAGCTCTTGAGCTTCGTAAATGCCGATTCTGCCTGTGGAAGCCAAACCTTGGCGTTCACCCCCTTCTTGGTGAGGGCCGAGATTGGTTCAGTCAGAGATGAGAAGTTTGGAATAAATTGCTGTTAGAAGTTTGCGAATCCCAGAAATCTTTGTTTGGCCCAAAGGCCCTGTGGACGTGGCCACTCTAATACGATTCTCATCTTCTCTGGGTCCATCTTGAGGCCACGGTCAGATACAACGTAGCCCAAGAAGGGCAGAGAGTTTTTTTTCGAACACACATTTCTCAATCTTAGCATATAGGCGATTCTCCCTTAAAAACGATAGGAATTGGCGAACGTGCTTCTGATGTGTCAACAAATCAGGTAAGTAAATCAGGATGTCGTCCAGATAGACCACCACACAGACATACAGCAGATCCCGGAAAATGTCATTTACAAATTCCTGGAACACTGCTGGAGCATTACACAGTCCAAAAGGCATCACAAGGTATCACGATGCGGGTTGTTTACCCACTGGGCCATACCGCATAGCAGGATAGCAGCTGGCCAAACAGGTACAATGCAATGTCTATAGTTCAGAAAGGGTACCTGAGGGAATGTAGACAGTAGCGGTAAATTCAGGCTAAGATGAGGCTCCAACAGTAGACAGACACCCGGCGGGGTGCAACACAATAGATGCAGTGGAGGGCACAACACGACTCCAACTCTTTACGGCACAGAGGCAGGGTAGCACGGGATACAGGGTACAGGCAGCAGGAATGGATAACACAGAACTGGAAAACACTAGGATACCATTTGCAATGACAAACTTTAGGTAACACAATAACGTTCAGGCAAGGATCGAGAGGGCAAGCCCCTTTTATAGTCCCGAAAGCATTCTGGGCTAATTGCAGTATTCTGCAACTCTGCGTGTACTGGTCCTTTAAGGCCGTGCATGCGCGGGTGCCCTGCGGGAGACAGTGTCCGGACCAGGAAGTGAGTGCCGGCGTCTCTCAGGAGGGAGATGCCACCAGGAACTCACTCGTCCATGGCCGCGGCCATAGACGTTGCACAAGGTATTCGTAATGGCCGTCACAGGTGTTAAATGCTGTTTTACATTCGTCTCCTCTGAGGATACGGATCAAGTTATATGCTCCACGTAGATCCAGCTTTGTGAATACCTTGGCCTCAGGAATTATATAAAAAAAATTCTGGGATGATCGGCAGGGGAAACTTATTCTTAACCGTAATTTGGTTCAGACCCCGGTAGTCGACACATGGACGAAGAGATCCATCCTTCTTTTTCACAAAGAAGAATCCGGCTCCGGAAGCGGAGGAAGATTTCCGGATGAACACTCTCTAGAGGTTCTCCTTAACGTAGGCGGACATGGCTAGGGCCTCTGGCGTTGAAGCGTCAGGGAGTATGTCAACAGGGCAGTCATAGATGTGATGAGGAAGAGTCTCTGCTTCCCTCTTACTGAAGACGTCTGCAAAACTAGCATAATGTGATGGCAGATCAGAGAGTGACTGAGGCAGTAGAGGCAAAATAGGATGGACATCTGGCAGGCAGCGGCTAAAACATCTGGGCCCCTATTGGAGGACCTCTCCAGAATTACAGTCGAGGACCGGGCCGTGTAGTGAATCCAAGGCAGCCCAAGCAGGACCAGGTTGATGGCTTTAGGCCAGACGAGGAAGGTGATCTGTTCCGATTGAAGAACTCCGATTTGTAACGTCAGTGGTTTAGTGATAGACACAAAAGGATCGATCAATGGTAGTTCCTTTACGGAAGCAGCTCCAGGGGTCTCTCTAGAAGAAATGTGGGTAGATGTAGGCGATCCACTAAATCCTGCTGGATGAAATTTGCAGCTGCCCTGGAATCAAGATAGACAGAGGAGGAGTGTGATGTCTCTCCTGAGATGATGGTCACAGGAATAGATAATTTGGGAGAGGTTTTGATGTGCTGGAGTTGCCCGGCTTTTGTGGACATTGGCGCAGGAAATGGCCTTCAAGGCCAGAATACAGACACAGACCTGAAGATCGTCTGCACTGTTTCTCCTTCTTGACTCTGGAACGAGGGTGCCAATATGTGAAAACATCTCTCCCGCCGAACCTCCTGAGCACGTTCCTGGATCCTCATGTCGACCTGGGTAGCCAACAGGATAAGTGCATCCAAGGTAGAAGGGAGGTCGCGGGCTGCTAGCTCGTCCTTGATGTGTGAGGACAGTCCCTGCCAAAAGGTCGCCACCATTATTCCATGCCAACTCTGCTGCCAGGGTGCGAAAGGAGATGGCATACTCTCCTACTGTGGACCCTCCTTGCTTGAGGCTTAGCAGAGTGGCCGCTGCAGAGGATGTTCGACCTGGCTCCTCGAACACGGCACGAAAAGTCAGTAAGCAAAAGGCTAGGTCCGAGAATTCAGGTCCATGTCATTCCAGGATGGGGTTCGTCCATGCGAGGGCCTTGCCAGCGAGGAGGGAGATAATGAACGCTACCTTGGCCTCATCAGAGGGGAAGAGATGAGCTTGTAGTCTAAAATGAATAGTACAGCAGGGAGTTGATCCAGTCGGGCAATGATGGAGTTCACAGCCACGAGGAGTTTATCCCTGCGTGCATGTAGGTCACGCATATCCGTCTGTATGACCTGAACTGCAGTTTTAGATTGGCCAGCAGGTTCCATGGCCTGAGCGTACTGTCATAATCTAGGGGTATGTGGTCCCACTAGGCTGCTCCGCCATAGCGAAGAGGCAGCTGGCCATCTCAAAGTGTATGCAAAGTCTTGTGGAAGAGGTTCATAGCACTAGGGTACCTGGGATAGTCCAGTCAGTGGCAGGGCTCCGGCACAGATGGGGCTAGGTGTGGCAGGTTGCGCCAGATGTGACAGGTGGCACCGGGAGTAGCAGATGGCACCAGACCTGCACCAGATGTGGTGGATGGTACCAGGTATGGCAGTTGACACCAGACGTGATGTATCCAGCAGGCGGCACAACACAACTCCGATACTAGGCAGGCTCAGGAATGACACACAGCACGGGATACAGGAGATAGGAAGCAGAGCACAGGAAAACTTGGAGCAGGAAAACACTAAGGGACCATTTACAATACAAACCTGGGAAAAGTACAAAAAAAACGCTCAGGTAAGGAGTGGGAGGGCGGAGCCCTTTTTATAGTCATGGGTGCACTGGGGTTAGGATAGGAAATTTTTAGGGAGTGCGCCTTTAAGACTGGAGACGAGTGTGCGCGCTCACCCTATCGCTTAATCCAGGGAAGGCCACGCCAGACCAGCATCTCCGGGGAGGAGGACGCTGGCAGACAGCCAGGAAGTTGCGGTCACGGCCTAGGTTGAGCAGCAGCGGTCCACGACTGCAGCCATAATTGTGGCCCAATCTGCTGCAACTGATTTGTAGATTGCATGGTTTTATGCTTGATTTGAATGGATTTGTTAGCAATGCCTGTGACTGAAATGATTGAACCCACTGGTTAGAAGGGATCTTTATATAGTGTAGCCTTAGAACTATGTATAATAAGAAAGAGTGAAAAGTACAGCAATACTTTAGTAAATATTGTGCATGTGTGGAATGCTATATGTGCTGGCTTATCTTTTGCGACTTTTTAATTATAAAAGGAAAGTAACATGGGCCACTACGAATGTTACTGAGGAGGTATTTTCTTATATATGGACAAGGTTACTGATTTCTGTCTGCTTTGTGCACAGCAGGGAAAGGATTCATGATAGTCAGAAACTGAGTGACCCAAACCCCTTGATCTTGCAAATTTTGGACTGTGAGCTGAATTGGCAACTAGCAACTGCCCACTTTTCCTTTACACTAATTTGATAAATCTTTCCCAGAGTACATTGCGTAAGTCTTATGGTGAAAAGTTGCCCAACACTGAATTTCCCATTAACTTAAGGGTTCAAGCGAATACTCTCTTGAATATGAGGGAACTGCATTGTTCTGCCATTTAAGGGGTTTTCTCATAACAACAACCCCAGTACAGATACCCCAGTACAGATGCACCAGAAGTGTATATGGATGTCACAGAGAGGGGTCCACTCGAATCCCCCTCTTTCAGCCAGAATGGACAGACTCTGATGTGTCCTCCTGATCTACTGCTGTCACTGAATTATCCATTATAGCCCACTCTGCTGCTAATGAATTGTAGATTGCATGTCTGTATGTTAGACTGCGTTGTGATCTCCGTTTTTGTGTTCTGTCATAGTAGCAGAAAAACAAAATTCATACGGTGGTGGTCCGTCATGTTACATTGTGGTGTCGTGGTGCCCATTATTCTGACAGGAAGAACAGACTTTAGACAGTATTAGAACACATATATGTAATTACATAGTAATTATTTTCCTTACTTGTTTGTTTAAATCCATATATTGACATAATAATTACTTGACCCATGGGTAGAAGATTATCAAATATTTGTATTATAATATTCCAAAAAATATTTGCAAAATTCACATTAGTTCACTTAGAATTAACATTACATATAAAAAGCTTTTCCATTGGCAACATATGTTAATTTGCATAGTTCACTTCTTCACTTGGTGATTTCAGCATCTTATGTAAACATATAAAGTACAAGTTATTTGTTCATTTGTTGAGGTGGAATATATTAAGCAGATGTAAGTATGACTAAAACACCTCACACAATTTCCACAACATCTGCAGTATGGATACAGAGAGAAGCCAAGTATTGCTGTATAGGTATAAATGACTGTGACGATCGCCGATCTCAGGTCACGTCACAGGGGTGAACTACACTACTGAGTTTATTAATTTACCTCATAAATCCACGCCCACCTACTCTAGATGACAGGATTATGCTAAATTACTCCCGTAGTTTCCAACACCCCAATAATTTATACCACAGTATGCTACCACCACCTATACTTATCTAGGCAATAGGGGCCTAAGTCTCTATGTTCCCTTAACACCAGTTCCTATAACACAGGTTATCTAAATTGAACATAAAATACAGGTAACGTTCCTCACCTTCGGAAGATTAAGTTCTGTAAGACTACAAGGAAGAGACTTATAAATATTTCAGATTTAATACACAATAGTGCAGTGCAATACATAAAATAGTTGTCAGAATAAAAGATAAAAAATATACATACAGTTACAATGCAATCAAACAGTTTATGAAAATAAAAGGGATAAAAGAAACAGAACAAAACCTTACTGATGTACAGCGGCGATATCCTGGCTGTGGGGACAGCTGAAAATACGGGCAGTCACTCCAACCGAGATATGGATCCCCAACGACTGACACTGACCCTCACTTCTCATGGCATTTTAAACCCAGTTTTTTCCCTCCAGTTCACTGGCTGGTGATGTCACTGAGAGGAGGCTGTTCATATGATAATGAAGGGTACTCCTCCCATTACACAGTTGTATTTCTATAGAGAAACATAAAAGTGATCATGTGTCCTTGCAGGAATCCCCTAGAAATATAATATTACCTGCATTCACCTGTGCAGACATTTACCAACCAGGGCATATCAAACACCACTATAATAGGCCCATGTTTTTAGCCAATAGCCAATCCCAGGTAGTTCCTCTGAGTGTAGGGATCTGAATTTGACATATATATGAGGGCTATTTTCCCTGATCATAACTAGCTATGTGGGTCATTACAAATATAAATTATGACGGGGTTTGCCTTGATGTATCATACTTTCTTTGAACACCATGCCATTCTCCCATGTTTCTCCTGGTCCACAGACAGACACACCACAGGCATCCATTTGCATAGCTTTAGATGTTTGGTCAGGATGTTTGGTCAGCCCTAGTGACAAATCCTTAATCAGCACATCTCGCACCTTGGTGAGGAAAGAGCCAATTAAACATTTGTCAGACAGTGGACATCCTTTGATGGCCAAAGATCTGCATTTCCTATGCAAATCAGATGTATCTTCTGTGTCAGAGGGAGTTATGAAATTACCTCCTAGTAACCTACTTTTGATTCTCTTACCTATAACACCACACCTCCCCCCTTAAGACATGGCATGGGATCATTGATATAGCCATCAATATCCCAAGCCGATCTCCGCAGCTTCCCCCTGGCGCGATAACCCATCTGCGTTGCCATGCTCACTGCCCTTTTTGTGCTGGATAGTGAAATCATATTGTTGCAAGGCTAAACTCCATCTCAGCAGCTTCCCGTTATCACCTGCTACCCTGTGCAACCAACTAAGTGGGTTGTGGTCGGTCACTACGGTAAATCTGCGCCCATAGAGGTATGCCTGTAATTTCTGCAAGGCCCATACAATGGCCAAACATTCCTTCTCTACAGTGGCATACGCAACCTCCCTCGGTAGAAGCTTTCTGCTCAAATACATTATTGGATGTTCATGCCCTTCTGGATTTACCTGGCTGAGCACTGCGCCTAGCCCATAGGCGCTGGCGTCAGTCTGCACCACAAACTTACGAGTGAAATCCGGGCTTTGCAAGACTGGGGAGCTAGCAAGGGCAGCTTTTAAAGCTGACAGAGAACTCTCGCAGTCGGCAGTCCAATTAACTATTTGAGGCTGTTTCTTCTTTGTGAGGTCTGTCAAAGGTTTTGCTAGGGAACTATAGTTAGGAACAAACTTTCTATAGTATCCTGCGGTCCCCAAAAAGGACATAACCTGTTTTTTGGTCTTAGGAGTGGGCCAGGCAGAAATTGCATCAACCTTTCCTGGCTCTGGCTTTAGTGTCCCTCCACCCACCTTGTGCCCGAGGTACTGCACTTCGGTCATGCCGATTTGACACTTTCCAGGCTTGATGGTCAGTCCTGCATCCTGGATACGCCTGAGCACCTGTGACAGGTGGGTCAGGTGATCCTCCCAGGTCTGACTGAATACAGCAATGTCATCCAGGTAAGCGACAGCAAACCCTTCAAACTTCTCTAACAGCTTGTTCACCAAGCGCTGGAATGTGGCAGGAGCATTTTTCATACCAAAGGGCATTACCTTGGACTCATAGAGTCCAAAGGGGGTGAGGAAAGCGGACCTCTCCTGCGCTTCCACGGACATAGGGATTTGCCAATACCCCCGACTTAAATCCATAATTGTTAGGTACCGGGCACCGGCTAGCTGATCCAAAAGCTCATCTATGCGGGGCATTGGATACGCATCAAACACAGTGATGGTATTCAACTTCCTGTAGTCCACGCAAAATCGTGTTGTCTTGTCCTTTTTGGGGACAAGCACTACAGGTGATGCCCAGGCACTTTGAGACTCCTGGATCACGCCCAGCCCTAACATTTCCTCTATTTCTTTCTTCATGTCAGCCCTCACTTCTAGGGAAACTCTATAAGCTGCTTGCCTAACAGGTTGGTGATGCCCCGTGTCTACATGGTGAGTTGCTAGCGGAGTTCTCCCAGGTCTCCCTGTAAAAGTGGCAAGGAAGGGGTTAAGTACCTCCTGCAGCTGGAACTTCTGACCCTCAGACAGCTGTGAATTGACTACGGCATCCTCAATGGATCCTATCTCCTTTGCGGAAGCCACTAAATCCAGCAGTGTTTCACTTTCTCCCTCCTCTGGCAAACTGCAGACTGGCAGAGCGCACATATCCCGGTCATAATGCGCCTTGATCATATTCACATGAAAAACTTTGTGTTTCTTGCGAACATGATCGATCGTGACTACGTAGTCCACATCGTTGAGGCGTTGATGAATTGGATATGGGCCTTCCCATGCCGCCTGGAGTTTGTTTTGGGTCATAGGGACCAGTACCCATACCTTCTGACCCACCGCATACACTCTCTCTCGGGCATTCCTATCATACCACCTCTTCTGACTTGCCTGTGCCTGCACCATGTTCTCATGTACTAGGCCTGTCAGTTCCTGCATCCTCTCTCTGAATTTCAAGACATAATCTATCACAGAGACCTCTGGTGTAACCAATTCTCCCTCCCATGCTTCTTTCATGAGATCTAGGGGTCCCCGTACCCTCCTTCCATACAGGAGCTCAAAGGGTGAGAAACCGGTTGATGCCTGCGGTACCTCTCTGTAAGCAAATAGCAGGTGCGGGAGATAACGCTCCCAGTCTCGCCCTTGGGACGCCACAAGCATTCGTAGCATCTGCTTGAGGGTCCCGTTAAACCTTTCACACAGACCATTAGTCTGAGGATGGTAAGGGCTGGCCACCAGGTGTTGCACCTGTATTTTCTTACAGAGGCACTGCATCAAATTTGACATAAACTGGGTCCCCTGATCTGTGAGCATCTCCCTGGGAAATCCTACACGGGAAAATATGGTCAGAAGGGCGTCTGCTACCTTATCAGCCCTGATGGAGGATAATGCTATGGCTTCTGGGTAACGTGTGGCATAATCCACTACCGTCAGGATAAAGCGCTTTCCAGAACTGCTGGGTATGGCCAAGGGCCCTACCAGATCCACAGCAATCCGTCGAAAAGGCTCATCAATTATGGGCAAAGGAATGAGGGGGGCCCGGTGCACAGGTCCCGACTTCCCCATCCTTTGGCACACAATACAGGAACGGCAGTAATCTGTCACATCATTCCCCAGGCCAGGCCAGTAAAAATTGTGTTTTAAACGACTCTTAGTCTTACTTATCCCTAGGTGACCAGCTAGTGGTATCTCATGAGCCACCCGCAGGAGTTGTTCCCTGAACTGACGTGGCACCACTAGTTGCCTGTCTTTTAATGCATCCTGCTGGGGGTCAGTGGAAATACTTTGTCTATACAGTCTCCCCTGGTCCCAGGTTATTTTTTCAGTGTCCCCCTCCTCTGGGGTCCGATCAGCCAGCTGTCGCAGCTTCTGCAGACTATCGTCAGTGCGTAGGGCCGTCTGAAACAACTGACATTCTGCGTCTGTACTGGCTGATAGCAACACATTCTGACTAACTTCTGCCGCTGGCTGCGGGCTGTCAGCTGTCCCCACTTCCTCTGTAGCAGACACAGTAGGGGGCCCAGAACCCAGACACAGGTTTGTGTTACAGGCACCCTGACTGCGTGTCACAGGAGAAATGGACACAACATTCTCCCCGTCTTGGTGTACTGGTGTGTGTGTGGATGTGACAGGGATTTCATGCATTTTTATGACGTTTTCCGCTACTAAATCTACACACAAATCATTATCTGACGCTATACAATCCCCACATCCTACATCATTGCTAGTTATACAGTCTATATCCAATGCATTGTTAGATGAGTCTAGGTTATCACTAAGCACAGAAGCATTATGTAAGTCTATAACATTGCTGGACACAGGGTCATCACATTCCATAGTATTGACAGTTTCATTATTATCATATACTACCTGCGGTGACACACATGGGGCAGCAAGTACGCTAGAGTCCTCCTCAAGGTCTGAAGAAATATATCTGGAGACTAAACGTCCCAGATCGGTTCCTAGTAACACATTAGTGGGGATTTTATCCGTCACTCCCACATCCATCATCCCTCTTCCCGCCCCCCAATCCAGGTAAACTCGTGCCATGGGTAAGGCCGGGATCAGACCACCAACTCCAGAAACAGTTAGAGTTTTTCCTGGGATAATGTCTTCTGAAGAAACAAGCTCTGGGTGGACAAGAGTCATTTCGGCACCAGTGTCCCTCAGTCCCATGGTAACCGTCTTGCCCACAGTGACCGCTTGTAAATTGTCACAAGATGCCCTCTCCCTCCCACCCACAAACAAAACTGCTGGGGACAAAATAGATGGTTTGGGCAAAGGGGTAGTTTTCCTCTTCTCTGGGCAAGCAGTGCTGATATGCCCCACTTGGTTGCATCCAAAACACCTGCGATTATCAACAGCAGGCCTGGGAAGTGGGGCAGGGGCAACACCTCCTGGTGATCTGCGAGTAGGGGCAAAAGTGTTAATAGGGGGCTTTCCCCCTTTCCAGCCTGGAACAGCAGGCTTTCGCGCCTCTGGCGCTCTGTTGGCGGCATATACATCCGCTATCTGGGCAGCTGTATCCAGGGTCTTGGGCTCACGGTCCAAAATAAACTGTCGTACTTCCATAGGACAGGTGTGGAGAAACTGGTCCAGGATCATCAGATCCTCCAAATCTTCAAAGGTGTTGACAGCTAATCCCTGCGTCCACTGCCTGAAGTGGATCTTTAGTCCATCGGCCAGGTCTGAGTAACTGTCAGTACCCGTGCGCTGCAAAGCCCGAAATCGTTTCCTGTATACCTCTGGGGTGAGGTTAAATCGTTGGATTAAGGCCTTTTTAATAGCCTCATAATCTTGATCGATAGTTGTGGGCAGGGCTGCAAACACCTCCAGAGCTTTGCCTTTCAGCCCTGGAGTCAGATACTTAGCCCAGTCTGCAGGTGGCAGTTGGAATTGTCTGCAGACCTTTTCAAAACCTTTCAAATAAACATCCAGATCGCTGTCTTTCTCCATGACAGGGAAACGCTCTAGACGGGGTTTAAGGTTGATTGTGCCTGTGGACTCACTCTGAGGTGAGGATGAAGCACTTGGCAGCTGCATTTGGGTCAACTTGAGCTGGTACTCCCGCTCTGCCTGGCGTTCTTCTCGCTCCGCTTGACGTTCTGCAAACTCTGCTTGGCGTTGTGCAAACTCTGCTTGGCGTTGTGCAAACTCTGCTTGGCGTTGTGCAGCTTCTCGCTCTGCTTGGCGCTCTTGCATCACCAGTTGCATCCGCATATTCGGATCACAGTTGCCAATCTGCTGGAGGATTAGAGAAAGAGAAGACTCCATACCGTTTTGAGACCTGGTACTGCTGGTACTGCCATGCCCAGCCAGTTCCTGACTGGAGTCTCCTGTCCGTTCCTCTGAGGCTGAAGTTTCCTGCTCTGGTCCCTCGGGATGGTGGAGCTGTGTATCATCTGCCACCAACGCTTGGATCAGATCCGCTTTACTTTTGTTCGTTCCGTCCAGCCTTCTCTCCTCACAGAGGACTAGCAGTTCATCTTTCCTCTTATTTCTATACACCTCTGCCATCTTATCAGCGGTTTTTTCAAAATAAAAGAAAGAAAAGAAAAAACAAGAAGGGGAAGGGAAACTGTTTTGCACGTATGTATGTTAGCTGACAAATAGTATGCACTGAGTTCTTCCTTGTGGACTGTTGTATTCTTTTCAAGGATACTCCAGCCCTTAAGTGTAAAGGTTAATTTCTTAAACAAAACACTTAACGTCTTTAACAGTGTAAATGACAATAACACTATCCCACCGCTGCCACCACTCTGTGACGATCGCCGATCTCAGGTCACGTCACAGGGGTGAACTACACTACTGAGTTTATTAATTTACCTCATAAATCCACGCCCACCTACTCTAGATGACAGGATTATGCTAAATTACTCCCGTAGTTTCCAACACCCCAATAATTTATACCACAGTATGCTACCACCACCTATACTTATCTAGGCAATAGGGGCCTAAGTCTCTATGTTCCCTTAACACCAGTTCCTATAACACAGGTTATCTAAATTGAACATAAAATACAGGTAACGTTCCTCACCTTCGGAAGATTAAGTTCTGTAAGACTACAAGGAAGAGACTTATAAATATTTCAGATTTAATACACAATAGTGCAGTGCAATACATAAAATAGTTGTCAGAATAAAAGATAAAAAATATACATACAGTTACAATGCAATCAAACAGTTTATGAAAATAAAAGGGATAAAAGAAACAGAACAAAACCTTACTGATGTACAGCGGCGATATCCTGGCTGTGGGGACAGCTGAAAATACGGGCAGTCACTCCAACCGAGATATGGATCCCCAACGACTGACACTGACCCTCACTTCTCATGGCATTTTAAACCCAGTTTTTTCCCTCCAGTTCACTGGCTGGTGATGTCACTGAGAGGAGGCTGTTCATATGATAATGAAGGGTACTCCTCCCATTACACAGTTGTATTTCTATAGAGAAACATAAAAGTGATCATGTGTCCTTGCAGGAATCCCCTAGAAATATAATATTACCTGCATTCACCTGTGCAGACATTTACCAACCAGGGCATATCAAACACCACTATAATAGGCCCATGTTTTTAGCCAATAGCCAATCCCAGGTAGTTCCTCTGAGTGTAGGGATCTGAATTTGACATATATATGAGGGCTATTTTCCCTGATCATAACTAGCTATGTGGGTCATTACAAATATAAATTATGACGGGGTTTGCCTTGATGTATCATACTTTCTTTGAACACCATGCCATTCTCCCATGTTTCTCCTGGTCCACAGACAGACACACCACAGGCATCCATTTGCATAGCTTTAGATGTTTGGTCAGGATGTTTGGTCAGCCCTAGTGACAAATCCTTAATCAGCACATCTCGCACCTTGGTGAGGAAAGAGCCAATTAAACATTTGTCAGACAGTGGACATCCTTTGATGGCCAAAGATCTGCATTTCCTATGCAAATCAGATGTATCTTCTGTGTCAGAGGGAGTTATGAAATTACCTCCTAGTAACCTACTTTTGATTCTCTTACCTATAACACCACAATGACCAAGAGGCATTTCTTCGAAATGAGCAATAGGAAGAGCAAAATCTCCTTTAGGCATCATGTATACAATAGACTTTACAACATTGCTGCCCCCAACAGTGGCTATAATTACTCCATTGAGGCTGTAGTATACTGTATGCAGAATAATCTGGTTCCAAATGAAGAACCATGAAGTCCTTTGAACCTCCTGCTTATCAGATCGAAAGACCTCAAGGTGCTTCCTAATAGATATTATATAAATAATTGCACATCTATAGTATAGCATCAGATTCCTCACAGCAGTGTCATGTTCTGTAGCAAATTCGGACTCCGGTGGCATAAACCTTCTGGCATGGAGGTGTGTGTGTGTGTGTGTGTGTGTGTAATAGCAAGAGTAGTTATGTAACAGACCAGGTTTAGTACACAGATAAGTGGCAACAGGTTGTAGCTTGAGGCTTAAATGCGGTCAGAAAATAATCCATATTTGGTACACAGATAAGCAGCAACAAGTTGTAGCTTGATGGAGAGACATGGCCAAGAAGCAATCTCGGTTCTTTACACAAATCACAAGCAACAGATTGTAGCATGAGGCAAAGACGTGGTCAGGAAACAATCCAAGTTTGGTACACAAATTAGTTTGTAGAGTAAGGCAGACAAATCAAGGAAAATGGAGTGACATTTACTTAAAATCACAGAAAAAAAGCCATAATACAAGGGCAGTTTAAAACACCATTTCCCAGCAGGATGCAGACAAGCCACATTGCTACATAGAGGGAGATTGCACAGGTGCAAAATATTGATGAACAACCACTCTCACACCTACTATTTATGAGGGGGTGGTTTTTAGTATTATCATTGCACACAGATAAGGCCTCTATAAGGTTCCAATCACACGGTTGTAGAGTAAGCCAGAAAGGATTTAGACTACAGGCAGGAATCTCAATAGTCTGGCAAACAGGAAGTGCAGGGGTCAGACTTTTATTGAAAGCCAACAGTGTGAAACCAATCAGGCCATCATGGCAAGGAATCCAGTGTCAAAAGTCAAGAGAAAATAGACTTAAGATTCAGCAGTGAAGCTGTCCAGCAGCACCAGTTACTCAGTAAGAAGAGCTGCTGCATGAGACACAGGAGTCTCTGAGTTCAAATCCTGACAAACACCCTTTTCTCTATTTTTTTGTTTACATACTCCAAAACTATTCTGTTATGTCTATTGGGATTTGCCTTGGTTTTTCTGGGCTTGTAGTTTACAGAGTTTAACCTTAACTCATTGCCATCAGCAGACAGGCATGATTAAATTATCATTTACCTAATCTACCCCATAAATGTATATAGCCAACTTATATGTGCTCGGTACAACTCTGATCAATTGCACTAATATGTTTCCACTTGTTCAATAAAATATGAAAATATAACCTGTAAAGTTGGACCTCTGAAAAACTTTTCTCAAGTGTCCAATGTTTTAACTGCTGACCTGGGGCTTCTGATGATTTTAAATCTAAGTAAAGGACTAAATTGTGAGCATTGTTACCTCTTGGGTTTCGTTTTTATTAAAAGAGTTGTGCTGTACATATATGTATAAATAATGTTACATGGATCTTTTTGTCTGGATTTAAAGGTTGGCTGGTTATCTGCCAAATCCTGTGTCTATTTGACTCTCACACCTCACTACAGATCTATTATATTCCCCTAAAGTATAACATTTAACTTTTCAATTTAAATTTGGCTTTTAAACATGATGGCAATTGAATATGTTGAGAACCAGTAATAAATAAAGCCTTAAAATCTTTAATTGCTTTGTCTGGTAGTTGCTGTGCTGTACAGTTCTTCAGGCATTCTTCGGTCACTACATATTAAAATTAATTTTAGATCACATCTGCTAAGGTTACCAAATGGTTGAGGACGAACTTTATTCTTAAATTGAAACATCATCCCTATTTGTATGAATTTAAATTAAACAAGATATATTGTGTTTATAAAGAAAACATTCAATAAATATGACATTAGCTTTAAAAGTCATGGTTTCTTATGTTTTATTTGAAAAGATAATGCCTTGTGCTTGAGGCACTTCATTTAATGGAAGTTGGAGAAAGCTACAAAACATCTGGATAGTTACAGGATATAAAAATAAAAAATGTCAGCATACCTTAAAAAGTTATATTATCAGTGGAAACGTGCCATAGACTTAACTTATCATACAAATATTTAAGAGAATGTTTCACATCTTGAATAAAGAGGTAATATATTGACAATTTAGTGTTACCTGAACTATTCCTCCCATTCACTTTTATAGCTTTTGCCTCTAAATCTTTATTATTGCCTTTGATATTAATGACATATTTGCTGTATTGTTAATATATTGTCAATTAATTGCAAAGGTAACAGTAGTAAGGAATTTTCTTACACTTAAAAAAAAACCACCAGTAAAAAATAACAAACTATCACTACCTTTCAACTCCTGCACCGATGGTTTAAGGATTTTTGTTTACTTGTCTTCAGAAATAACTTATTTTACCCAACATCACTGTATTGGCGATGTTAGCATGGATATATCACTACTGCAGCCTTGTAATCCAAAAAACACAAAACCATCTGCAGAGAAGTGAGAAATTTGAAAAGAGAATATTTGACCTTTTTGTTATTTTTACTTATATGTAACTTATACCGAGTTTTTTCAAAATATTAGAAAATCTTATAAGGAATCTAGAATAAATCAGGTGTAAACATAATTACAATAACATCAAGCCCAATATCTTTATTTTTTTTTAAATCATCCCAACTCCTCCCATTCATACATTAACACTAAATCTCTACAAACCGACCTACATTTTTTACCATCATTACACAGAAAATAATTGAATGTATAAGTGTTTATACCTTTCAAGTCCTTATTTTTTTTAAAAAGAGAACTGTTGAATAACAGCCTTGAAAATCGTGTGGACCCTGCAGTTTACATCATTATTCCTAGGAATATGGTTCAAGCTCTGTCAAAATACATGAAGACAATGGACGAACAGCTATTTATATGTCCAGCCACAAATTTTCAGTAGGATTCAGGTCTGGACTGTGACAATTTGGTTGTTTGACTGATGATTTAGAAGTAGTATAATAATGTATGAAATTATTGTAGATCACTGTGTATAGATTTCTTTTCACTGTGACATTAACGTCTTTTATTGCTCATCAATGATGAAATAGATAAATTAAATACAATTTGATTCTAGTTGTTACACCATAGCACGCAAAAAATACAAGGAGGTGGAACATAGTTACATATTTGATAAGGATGAAAAAAGACAAAGGTCCATCAAGTCCAACCTATAATCCTACTGTGTTAATCCAGAGGAAGGCAAAGCCTCATTAGGGTAAAAATTGCTCCTTGACTACAAATATGGAAATCAGAATAGAGCCCTGGATCAACATCCCATCTCCAGAATCTAGTACCCATAAATTGTAATATTATATTTTTCAAGAAAGGCGTCAAGGCCCATCTTGAACTTGTTCAAAGAATCAACCACCACAACATCCTGTGGCAGGGAGTTCCATAGTCTCAGTGCTCTCACAGTAAAGAATCCCAGTCTGTGACAGTGGTGAAACCTTTTTCCCTCTAGACATAGAGGACGCCCCCTTATCCTTGTTACAGGCCTAGTTGTAAAAAGATCATTAGAAAGATCTCTGTACTGTCCAATTATATATTTGTACATTGTATTTAGATTGTCCCTAAGCCGTCTTTTTTCTAAACTGAATAGCCCCAAGTTTGATAACCTTTCTTGATACTGCAATCCGCCTGTTCCATTAATTACTTTGGTCGCCCTTCTTTACACCCGTTCTAACTCAGCCATGTCCATCAAATACACAGGTGCCCAAACTTCTACAGAATATTCCAATATGTTTCCTCGGCCCAAGTGCATAACCATACATTTATCCACATTAAACTTAATTTGCCATTATTCCTCCCAATCCTCCAGCTTCCCCAAATCCCTCTTTAGTATTACATTATCATCCTCTGTGTTGATTACTTTACAGAGCTTAGTATCATCTGCAAATACTGAAATTATACTCTGTAAACCCTCTACAAGGTCATTTATAAACATATTTAAAAAAAAAAAGACCCAATTCTGACCCTTGTGGAACCCCCCGACTCTGAGGATGTACCATTAATAACCACCCTCTGTTTTCTATCACTGAGCCAGTTGTTGACCAAGTTACACAGTTTTGCCCAGTCTAAGCATTTTAATTTTATATACCAACCTTTTATGCGGCACAGTTTTAAATGCCTTTGAAAAGTCTAGATACACCACATCCACAGCCTTACCCAGGTCCAGTCTAGAACTTACCTTCTCATAGAAGCTAATCAGATTGGTTTGACAGGACCGATCCCTCATAAACCCATGCTGATGCTGTGTTTACAATTTATTTGCATTTAGATACTCCGGAATAGCATCTCTCAGAAAGCCCACAGATATAGTTTCCGGGCTCACTTTTTTACCCCTTTTTAAATATTGGCACCACATTTGCTATGCACCAGTTCTGTGGAACAGACCCAGTCATAATAGAACCCTTAAACATCAGAAATAAAGGTCCGTCTATCACGGAACTTAATTCCTGCAGAACGCGGTGGTGTATACCATCCAGACCTGGTGATTTGTCTATTTTAGCATTTTTAAGGCGTCGCTGCACTTCTTGCTGGGTTAAGCAGGTGACATTTAATGGAGAATTTACTTTATCCCTAATTATGTCGTCTGACATTGGATTTTCATGTGTAAATACAGTAGAGAGAAAGTAGTTTCATTGCACTTTTCCTCATCATCCTCCACATTATACCCAGATTATTTTTGGGAGGGCTAAGGGCATGACCACACATGGCGGAATTCCTCCGCAACTGTCCGCATCAATGCCGCACCTAATCCGGGTTGCGGATTACGGCTGCGGATCTGCACAAAATGTGCAGAAAATTGATGCGGACTGGCCGCTGCGGACTGCAGGAAAAGTGCTTCCCTTCTCCCTATCAGTGCAGGATAGAGAGAAGGGACAGCACTTTCCCTAGTGAAAGTAAAAGAAATTCATACTTACCGCCCGTTGTCTTTATGACGCGTCCCTCCTTCGGCATCCAGCCCGACCTCCCTGGATGACGCGCCAGTCCATGTGACCGCTGCAGCCTGTGCTTGGCCTGTGATTGGCTGCAGCCGTCACTTACACTGAAACGTCATCCTGGGAGGCCGGACTGGAGACAGAAACAGGGAGTTCTCGGTAAGTACGAACTTCATTTTTTTTTACAGATACATGTATATTGGGATCGGTAGTCACTGTCCCGGGTGCAGAAACAGTTACTGCCGATCGCTTAACTCTTTCAGCACCCTGGACAGTGACTATTTACTGACGTCTCCTAGCAACGCTCCCGTCATTACGGGAGCCCCATTGACTTCCTCAGTCTGGCTGTAGACCTAGAAATACATAGGTCCAGCCAGAATGAAGAAATGTCAAGTAAAAAAAGCAAGACGCATCCGCAGCACACATGACATGTGCATGACAGCTGCGGACTTCATTGCGGAACTTTGACTCTCCATTGAAGTCAATGGAGAAATTCCGCCATGAGTCCGCCACTGCTCCGCAACAGACAGAGCATGCTGCGGACACCAAATTCCGCTCCGCAGCCTATGCTCCGCAGCGGAATTGTACGCATCGTGTAAACGAACACTGCTAAATTAAAGTGAAAGTCAATGTAGAAACGGCTCCGCTGCGGATTAACGCTGCGGAGTGTCCGCAGCGGAATTTAAGTGCAATTCCGCCATGTGTGAACCCGCCCTAACAGTTTCAGTTTTAAGTTTCTTATTATTTTTGTATTTGAATTTTTTTTTGTGTTATTTCTACTTTCTTTGGCAACAAGTCTCTCTGTTTAAATCTTTGCTGCCTTTATTTGTGTTTTACACAACTTATTTTTTTATTTATAATTATCTAATGCCACATCACTACTGTCCTGCTTTAGTAGTTTGAACGATTTCTTTTTATCATTTATTGCCCCTTACTGTTTTATTTAGCCACATTGTTTGACCCTGTTTCTAGCTTGTTTATTCCCATCAGGTATATATTTTTCACAGAAAGTGGCTTTTAAAAATATCTCATTTAGTTTGTGTATTTTTATTTTTGAGGACATTGTCCCAGTTTATGCCTTTAAGGCCATCCCTTAGCCCATGAAAATTGGCCTTTCTGAAGTCTAGTGTTTTTGTAGGTACTCTACCAAGCATCTTATTGGCAACTTTTGACCTTCCTGACAGACCCTCATTTTTTAAATCGGACATGTTTCACTTTATGTGGTAATAACTTCAGAATGCTTTTATCTATCCAAAGGATGTGAGATTATTTTCTTGTGACACATTGGACTTTGTTACTGGGAAAATTTGCTCGATGCATTTAGTATTTAATTGTGAAAAACACCAAAATTTAGAAAAAAATTTAAAAAGTTTGCATTTTTCTAAATTTAAATGTATCTGCTTGTAAGACAGGTAGTTATACCTGCTAAATAACATCCCCCATATGTCTACTTTATGTTTTCATCGTTTTTTGAACATCCTTTTATTTTTCTAGGACATTACAAGGCTTAGAACTTTAGCAACAATTTCCCACATTTTCAAGAGAATTTCAAAAGGCTACTTTTACAGGGACCAGTTCATTTGTGAAGTGGCTTTGAGGGCCTTATATATTAGAAACCCCTAATAAGTCACCCCATTTTAAAAACTCCACCTCTCAAAGTATTTGAACCAGCATTTAGAAAGTTTCTTAACCCTTTAGAAGTTTCACAGGAATTAAAGCAAAGTACAGGTGAAATTTACAAATTTCATTTTTTTTTTGCAGAAATTTATTTTTAATCCTTTTTTTTTTTGTAGAAATGCAACTCGATATTTAATGCCCAGGTTCTGGAGTTTTAGGAAATATCCCACATGTGGCCCTAGTGTGCTAATGGAGTTAAGCACCGGCCTCAGAAGCAAAGGAGCACCTAGTGGATTTTGGGGCCTTCTTTTTATTAGAATATATGTTAGGTTTGAAGGGCTCTTGCGGTGCTAAAACAGTGGAAATCCCCCAAAAGTTACCCCATATAGGAAACTACACCCCTCAAGGAAATCATCTAGGGGTATAGTGAGCATAATTGGCTTCCGTAATGGCAGAGCAGGTGGCCACTGTTAGGCCCCCTGTTGCCATAGCAGCAGTCGGCAGCTTTGGGCAGAAGTGCCGATCTGCTAGCAACCTCTAAGATGCAGCGCTCGCTTTCGATCGCTGCATCTAAGGGGTTAATGGCAGGGATAGGCGCTAGCTCCGGTTCCTGCCGTTATAGGTGGATGTCAGCTGTAAAATACAGCGGACATACGCCGCTAATGAGGCCGGCTCAGCTACTGAGCCTGCACCATCTTGCCGTCATGCTAGGAAGACCAGGAGGCCTTTATTAGGCCTCCCGTTGCTATTGCAGCCACCGGAACCCCGACAATTTCATTGCTGCAGTGCCGATGAACTGCAAACTCCTTAAATGCAGCAATCGCTTTGGACCACTGCATTTAAAGAGGCTCTGTCACCACATTATATATTTTGAAAAACTATAATTTTTGAGCAAGTTATGAGCAATTTTAGATTTATGCAAATTTGTTTATTAATGCCCAACTGAGCGTTTTTATACTTTTGACCAAGTGTGCATTGTAAAGAGGAGAGTATGACGCTGACCAATCAGCATCATACACTTCTCTCCTTTCATGTCCATTTGCACAGATCGCACTGTGCTGAGTACAAATGGACATGAATGGAGAGAAGTGTATGACGCTGATTGGTCAGCGTCATACACTCCGCTTTACAAAGCCCACTTGGTCAAAAGTTAAAAAATGCCCTGTTAGGCATTAAGAAACTAATTAGCATAAATAAAAAATGATTGTTTTTCAAAATAAAAAACACTGTTGTTATCTACATTACAGCGCCAATCAGATTATAATGTGGTGACAGAGCCTCTTTAACCCCTTCCTGCTTTTGGCCGTGACTGTACGTCCAAATTCCATGTGCGTTCCCGCTAATAGGGCGTACAGTCACGCCCTGTAGATAAAGCCGGCACAGGAGCTGTGCGCGCTTTATCTTCAGCGGCTGTCAGCTGTCATACACAGCTGACATCCCACTGCAGTGGCTGTGATGGCAGTTACCGCCGATCTCAGCCATTTAACCCCTTCAATGCGGCTGTCAATGGATCACGGGTGGTGATGGTTGCTACGACAACCAGGAAGACGTTTCTAGGCTTCCTGGTTGCCCAGGTATGGTAGCCTATTAAGTCCTGCCCGAGGCATGACGTAATAGGCTAACTGGCAAATGAAGAATGACAGTAAGGCTAGGTTCACATGACCTATTTTCAGACGTAAACGAGGCGTATTATGCCTCGTTTTACGTCTGAAAATAGGGCTCCAACACGTCGGCAAACATCTGCCCATTCATTTGAATGGGTTTGCCGACGTACTGTGCCGACTACCTGTCATTTACGCGTCGTCGTTTGACAGCTGTCAAACGACGACTCATAAATTGACTGCCTCGGCAAAGTGCAGGACACTTCTTTGCAACGTAATTTGAGCCGTTCTTCATTGCATTCAATGAAGAGCAGCTCAAGATTATGGGCGTCAAAGAGGCTTCGCATAATGCGAGGAGGAGCTTTTACGTCTGAAACGACGCAGCTGTTTTCTCCTGAAAACAGTCTATAATTTCAGACGTAAAAGACAGTTCTCGTGTGCACATGCCCTTACGATGCACTGCACGACATAAGTAGTGCAGTGTATTGTACCGGGGATCAGAAGACCAAATCTTCAAGTCCCCAGGTCAGTGTAAAAAAAAAATTTGAAAAAAGTAAAAAAAAATGTTAAAGAAAAATAAATAAATAAACAAACGTTTTAACTAATAAAAACAACAATCGCCCTGTTTCCCTGATCAACTCCTTTATTATTAGAAAAAAAATGAAAACATGAAAAAAAACTATACATAATAGGTATCACCGCGTTCGCAACGGCCTGATCTCTAAAAATATCACATTATTTTTACCGCACTGTAAAAACCGTAGAAAATTTTAATAAAAAACAATGACAGCATTTTTTTTTTTGGTCATCTTGTCTCAAAAAAAAATTTAATAAAAAGTGATCAAAAAGTTGCAAGTAACGCAAAATGATACCAATATAAACTACAGTTCGTCACGCATAAAACAAGCCCTCTCGCAGCGATATCAACTAAATAATAAAAAAGGAATGGCGAAACTAAAACATGATTTTTTTTAGAAAAGAGTATTTTTATTGTGGGAACGTAGTGAAACGTAAAAAAACTAGATAAATTTGGTGTCGCTGTAATCGTATCGACCCGCAGAATAAAGTTAACATGTTGTTTATACTGCACAGTGAACACTGTAAAAAATAAAAAAACAAAACCGTGCTACAAGTGCTGTTTTTTGGTTTCCTCATTTCCCCAAAAAATTGAATAAATAGTGCTAAAAAAAAATCGCATGTACCACAAAATGGAACCAATAAAAATTACAGCTCGTTCCACAAAAAACAAGCCTTCACACAGCTCCGTCAATGGAAAAATAACACGTTATGACGCAATGATGCTAAATGACGGCACAGACTAATTTTTTAGGTCCAGTAGAATTTCACGAAATACCCCATATCGTCATTTGCTGGTGGACCCTGTAAATGCAGCGGAGATGAGGAAACTTTAGGGCCTTGTGCTGCTTATAGGGCTAGTGAAGAAGTCAAAGATTAGGCAATACTGGAGCGCAGATATTTTGTAGAATACCCAATAAACCGGCCTGTGCATAAAGGATTGGTTCAAAGCGTACCACACCAATCCATCGATTATTCATTCACCCCATTATTAAATCATCCTATTATGCGCTGATGTACTCCGCCCAGCTTACATATACCCTGATGTACTCCGCCCATGACTGCCCAATTCTAATGAAATCTATGAAACACCTGGGGGGTAAAAACGCTCACTACACCCTTAGTTGAATTCCTCTAGGGGTGTAGTTTACCAAATAAAGTCACTTTTGGGGGGTTTTCAATTTACTGGTACCTTAGGAGCTTTACAAATGCGACATGGTGCCGAGAAATCAAACCAGCAAAATCTGTATTCCAAAAGCTAAATGGCATGCCTTCCCTTCTGAGTCCTGTCGCTTGCCCAAACAGCAGTTTATGACCACATGTTGGGTATTTCCGTACTCTGGAGAAGTTGCTTTACAAATGTTGGAGTGCTTTTCCTCATTTATTTGTTGAAAAAATTAAAAATTCTGAGGTAAAGCTACATCTTATTGGAAAAAATGTAATTTTTCATTTTCACTGCCCAATTCTAATGAAATCTATGAAATACCTGTGTGGTCAAAATGCTCACTACACCCCTAGATGAATTCCTCTAGGGGTGTAGTTTCCCAAATGGAGTCACTTTTGGGGGGTTTCCTTTGTTTTTGCACCACAAGACCTGACATGGTGCCTGAAATATAATTTAAGAAAAGGAAGGCCGAAAACTCCACTAGGTGCTCCTTTGCTACTGGGGCCTTTGTTTCAGGCCCGTAGCACACTAAGGCCACATGTGGGATATTTCTAAAAACTGCAGAATCAGGGCAATAAATATTCAGTTGTGTTTTTCTGGTAAAAACCTTCAGTATTACAGGAAACATTGATTAAATTGGAATTTCTGCAAAAAAAATACAATTTGAAAATTTCCCTTCCACTTTGCTTTAACCCCTTCCCCCTGCTTGCATTCTGGGCCCTAATGTCCAAGCCATTTTTTACATTTTTCCATTGTCACTTTCGAAGAGCTGTAACTTTTTTATTTTTGCGTCGGCATAGCTGTATAAGGTCTTGTTTTTTGCGGGACGACTTGCAGTTTTTATTGGTACCATTTGAGAGTAGATGCGACTTTTTGATCACTTTTTATCACATTTTTTTAAAGTCAGGGTTAACAGAAAACAGCAATTTTTCCATTGTTTTTTATTTTATTTTTTACGGCGTTCACAGTGCGGGTTAAATAATGTAACAGCTTTATAGTCGGGGTCGTTACGGACGCGGCGATACCAAATATGTGTAACTTTTTTGCTTTATTGTATTTTTTTTTAATAGTAAAGCATTTTGTAAGGGGAAAAGCTGGGTTTTTCATTTTTTTTTTTCACTTTTTTTTTTAATTAACTTTATTAAACTTTTTTTTACTTTTTTACTAGTCCCACTAGGGGACTTCACTATCCTCCGATCGCTATTGTAATACACTGCAATACTTTTGTATTGCAGTGTATTACTGCCTGTCCGTTTAAAACGGACAGGCATCTGCTAGGTCATGCCTGCGGCATGATCTAGCAGGCATTCGCTCCAGGCAGACCTGGGGGTCTTTATTAGACCCCCGGCTGCCATAGAAGACACAGACACTCGGCGATTTTATCGCCGGGTGTCAGTGAGATGAGAGGGAGCTCCCTCCCTCTCTCCAAAACCATTCAGATGCGGTGCTCGCTATTGTGCACCGCATCTGAAGGGTTAAACGGGTGAGATCGATACTAATATCGATCTCACCCGGCAGAGCAGGGACGCCCCCAGCCCTCAGCTGCCTCTGGCAGCTGAGAGCAGGGAGATTTCACGGCTCCCTGCTCTGTTTACTTTATTCTACAGCAGCGACGTAGAATAGCGGCGCTCTAGAATAAAGCCCACTAATGACCGCCGTAAAAAGGCGTATCGGCGGTCATTAAGGGGTTAATTCCTGTGAAACGCATAAAGGGTTAAGAAACTTTCTAAATGCTGTTTTGAATACTTTAAGGGGTGCAGTTTTTAAAATGGGGTGATTTGTGGGGGTTCGTAATATATAAGGCCCTCAAAGCTACTTCAGATCTGAACTGTTTCCTAAAAAAATAGCCTTTCGAAATTTTCTTGAAAATGTGAGAAATTGCTGCTAAACTTATAAGCCTTGTAACGTCCTAGAAAAATAAAAAGATGTTTAAAAAATGATGCAAACATAAAGTAGACATATGGGAAATGTTAACTAGTCACTATTTTGTGTAGTAAAACTATCTGTCTTACAAGCAGATACATTTGAATTTAGAAAAATGCAAATTTTTGCAAATTTTCTTTACATTTTGGTGTTTTTCACAAAAAATATTGAATTTATTGACCAGATTTTTTCACTAACATAAAGTACAATATGTCACAAAAAAACGATCTCAGAATCACTTGGATAGGTAAAAGCATTCCAGAGTTTTTACCACATAATAAATGTCATTTGGTCCAAAAGTGGCTGCGTCGTTAAGGGGTTATTGGCGGGGATCGAAGCTAATTTCGGTCCCCGCCATTACAGCCGGTTGTCAACTGCAATACACCTCTGACATCCGGCGATGATGAGCCGATGCCATCCGTTTGTTGTATGGATACAGCAAAATGCGGGAAGCACTGGCTTTCCATGACGTATCCATACAACAAATGATGGGATTTTCTTTGGAGTCCAGATTTTGCTGGATTGGTTTTCGGGTGCCATGTCACATTTGCAGTGCCCCAGAGGTATCAAAGCAATGGAAACCCACCAGAAGTGACCCCATTTTGGAAACTACACCCCTCAAGGAATTCATTTATGGGTGTTGTGACCATTTAGACCCCACAGTTTTTTCACAGCACTTATTTGAATTTGGCTGTGAATTAAAAAAATATGTAATTTTTTCCAATAATATGTAGTTTTGGCTCAAAATGTCTTATTTTCACAAGGAATAAAATACCCCATTGTGTTGCTCAATTTGTCCTGAGAGCGGCAATAAACTGGTGAGTGGTGATAAACTGCTGTTTGGGCCCATGGGTGGGCTCAGAAGGAAAGAAGCGTTATTTGTTCTTTGGAGTCCAGATTTTGCTGGATTTGTTTTCGGGTGCCATGTTGCATTTGCGGAGCTCCAGAGTTATCAAAGCAATGGAAACCCCCAAGAAGTAACCCCATTTTAAAATCTACATCCATTAAGGCATTTATCTAGAGATGTAGTGAGCATTTTGACGCCACATATAATGTGTAAAAGGTAATGCGCAGCAGATGGTGCAGTGTGAGATTTGCAATTTTGTATATATATACATGTGTCCAATATATTGTGCCCAGCATGTACATGATATACACCCTATAAATTGTAATGTGGGTTCTCCTGGATACGGCAATACCCTACATGTGGCTGTTATCTGCTGGCTGGGCACACGGCAGGGCTTAGAATGGAAGGACCACCATTTGGCCTAGTGGAGCTTTTCTGGTGCTAAGTCGTGAATGCAGAAGCCCCTGAGGTACCAGTACAGTTGAAACCCCCGAGAAGTGACCCCGTTTTAAAAACTACACCCCTTAAGGCATTCATCTAGAGGTGTAGTGAGCATTTTGACCGGAGACATACACCCCATAAACTGTAACGGGTGGGTTCTCCCGGGTATGGCAATACCCTCAATGTGGCTGTTAACAGCTGCCTGGGCACACAGCAGGGCTCAGAAGGGAAAGATGAGGGGGATAAACTGTGCGGAGATCATCAGGGTAAGTAAAACTGGGGTAGATTAAAAATCAAAGGATTTATGATAAATTTTAAAACACACAGAGCCCTGTTTTTCCGGGACACGTGTCACATTGATATATTGTGTCCTTCCTTATCCCCCTCTTATAGCAGACTTTGCACCTCTTTTGACTTTTTCCCTTCTTGCCAGTTTGGGGAACTTTTCTTGGCAAGTGTTGCCCTGGTACGATGCGTGTGGCCTCGCTTCCAGAAGTACTGGGTGCCCCCCCCTTCTTGGTCCCTAAAGATTAGGTTCGTGATAACCACCTCTTGAAATTCCAGGAAAGTTCCTGTCTGGCCTGCACATCGACATAACACGTACACATTGTACAATGCCATCTGTATGATGTGCACGGCCAGCTTCTTATACCACACACCGCATGGCGCTGTAGGGCTTCAGGACTTGATCTGACAAGTCCACCCCTCCCATGTACCTATTGTAGTCCAGGATGCAATCTGGTTTGGGGGTCCCTGTACTGGTACCACGTACAGGTACATGGGTACTGGTGTGGCCATGTATTGTTGTCAATACAAGGACATCTCTCTTGTCCTTGTACTTGACACACAATATGTTGCTGCTAGAATGTGCCCTGCTCTCACCCCTTCTGAGTGTTTGCCCAAGTAGTGTCTTTGGAAGGGCTCTCAGATTTCTTCTAGCAGTGCCGCATGCCGCAGTACTTCTGGAAGCGAAGCACTTGAAGAGTGGGACGCTGGTATAAAAATTATCTAGGTAGAGTTGGTATCCCTGTTCCAGCAGTGGGTGCACCAAATCCCACACAATTTTTGTAATAACTCCCAGTAAGGGTGGGCATTCTGGGGGCTGAATACTGGTGTCCTTCCATTCATATATCCTAAATTTGTAGGTATACCCTGATGCACTCTCGCATCTTCACGCCATTGCTTGCCCTCTTCCTCGGCTGGCACTGGCAGAATTGAAGCCTCCCTTTAAAATGTACCAATGACTCATTAATAGAAATACAATTCTTGGGGATGTATGCTTGGGAAAACCGGGCACTGAAATGGTCTAATAGGTGTCTCTGTTTATACAAGCGGTCAAAGCTGGGGTCATATCGGGGTGGGCGCTGCTCATTATCAGTATAATGTAAGAAGCGAAGTATTGCCTCTTTTTTTTTTTTAGGTTCCAGTTCAGTTCTGAAGTTGCTTTGAGGGGCCTATATATTAGAAACCCCTATGAAACACCCCATTTTAGAAACTAGACCCCTCAAAGTATACCCAACAGCATTTAGAAAGTTTATTAACCCTTTAGGTGTTTCACAGGAATTTAGAGCAGAGTAGAGATGAAATTCCTTTTTATTCCATTTTTTTCTGTAAAACAGAAGGTTTTACCAGAGAAACGCAACTCAATACTTATTGCCCAGATTCTGCAGTTTTGATAAATATCCTACATGTGGCCCTAGTGCAATAATGGACTGAAGCACCGGCCTCAGATGCAAAGGAGCGCCTAGTGGATTTTGAGGCCTCCTTTTTCTTAGGCACCATGTCCGGTTTGAAGTGGTCTTGTGGTGCCAAAACAGTGGAAACCCCCAGAAAGTGACCCTATTTTGGAAAAAGGACACCTTGATGAATAATTGTAGTTTTCATGGGGTGCATGCGACTTTTTGATCAGTTTTTATTCTATTTTTAAGAGGCGTTGTGACTAAAAAGCAGCAATTCTACTATTGTTTTTATTCTATTTGTTTTTTTACAGTGTTCACCGTGCGCTATAAATTACATATTGACTTTATTCTGCGTGGCGATACGATTACAGCGATATAATATGTTTATAGTTTTTTTTATGTCTTATGGTGTTTGCACAATAAAATACTTTTTGTAAAAAATCGTTTACTTTTTGTGTTGCCATATTCTAAGAGCCATAACGTTTTTATTTTTCCATCAAGAAAGCCGTGCGAGGACTTGCTGTTTGCGTAACAAACTGTAGTTTCGATCAGAACCATTTAGGTACATGCGACTTTTTGATCTCTTTTTATTCCATTTTTTGGGTGGTGAAGTGACCAAACAATTGTGATTCTGGTATGGCTTATTATTAACTTATTTTATGTCATTCACCGCACGGGATAAATATCAAAATAATTTTGTAGTTCAGGCCGTTACGGACACGGCGATACCAATTATGTATAGTTTATTTGTTTATTTATTTTTATTAATAATAAAGGACTGATAAGGGAAAAAGGGGGATTTTTAATTTTATTACTTTTAAAACTTTTATTTTCTTATTTTTACACAACTTTTTTTTTACTTTATTACTTTGTCCCACTAGGGGACTTGAGGGCAGGGGGCCCTGATTGCAATTGTAATACACTTCACTACATGCGTAGTGCAGTGTATTCTAGCTGTCAGCTACTCACTGACATCAAGCATAGGACCCACTAGGCTTCCGTAGATGGCATAGCCGGATGCCATTGTTAAGCGTCCGGTTGCCATAGCAACCATCACTGCCCTCTACCATGTAGTGGGCCGTCGATGATGGTTTAACCCCTAAAAAGCCGCGATCGCTATTGAACGTGGCTTTTAAGGGGTTAATCAGCGGGGACACAGCGATCGGTCCCCGCTGTATGAGCTGCGGCAACTGCTGTACGAGACAGCAGCTGTCACAGCTCCTGTATGTGTCGGGAAGACGGCCGAAATGGCCGTTTCTCCCGTGACTTACTATTAGGTCATGGAGCACGAACTATACAGTTACCATGACCTAATAGTACGTCCAGGAGCTGAAAGGGGTTAAAGGGGTTTTTCGAGTTAAAATTACTATGTGTTAATGCTTGTCATTTATTAATGTAAATACATTTGTAATATACTTACATTTTCCAAATTGTCCCCGTTTCCAGATGCTGCCATGGGGTACTTGACGGGTGACGTCATCCGCTGGCTACTGTGTTGATCTTCAATTCTTTTCCGGGTATATGACATGTCACTTGTGACGTGCCATGTATGGACTGTTCTGTTGCACAGCCCGTACCGCGCATGCGCGGTCCCTGCTGTTCTCGTGATAACAGAAGGTACCGCGCATGCACGTTACGAGCGGTACAACAAAACAGCCCATACACGGCACGTCACAAGTGACGTGTCGTATACCTGGAAGAGAATTGAAGATCAACACACTGGCCAGAGAGTGACGCCACCCGTCATGTACCCCACGGCAGCATCTGGAAACGGGGTCAATTTGGAAAATGTAAGTATATTACAAATGTATTTATATTAATAAATTACATACGTTAACACATAGTGATTTTAACTCGGAAAACCCCTTTAATTATTGTCAAAACCCTGTTTCCTTTGTAGGACCTGCAGGTTTCAGCCCTCCAGTTTATATCAGGGTAGCTAAAGTCCCCCATAATAATGGCTTCATTATGGTTTGCTGAACCGTCTATTTGCTCTATTAGTTGATTTTCTGCTTCTTGCATTATACTTGGAGACTTATAACAAACCCCTATCAGTATTTTATTATTCTTTCTCCTGTCCCTTATTTCCACACATAGGGACTCCGTATAATCATTTCACTCATAGATATCATCACGCAGGATGGGTTTAGGCAGGATTTTACATATAAGCAAACCCCCTTCCCCTTTCTTATTAGTACACTCATTTCTAAACAGACTGTAACCAGGTAAATCAACAGCCCACTCATAGCTATCATCCAGCCATGTCTCACTTATCCCCACTATATCACAATTCTCCTCCAGCATTATCAAATTGAATTCCTCAATCTTGTTATTGTTGCTTTTGGCATTAGTATACATGCACTTTATATGTTTATCCGTACCACTTTTCTTCTTATTCCTATTAACTGTTCTAACCTATTCCACTATACCACGCCCATGTTCATTTTTCAGCCCCAGTTCACTAGCTGCACTATTCCCCCTTTCTAGACAGTAATTTCCCTCCCCATTCCCTAGTTTAAACACTCCTCCAACCATCTAGACATCTTTTCCCCCAACACAGCTGCACCCTCCCCATTTAGGTGCAGCCCATCCCTACCCTAGAGTCTGTAGCCAATAGAGAAGTTGGCCCACTTCTCTAAGAACCCGCCTCCTTCCCATACTATTTTTTTAGCCACTTATTCGAATCCCTAATCTCTCGCTGTCTCTCTGGTGTGGCACGTGGTACAGGCAGTTTTTCTGAAAATACTACATTTGAGGTCCTTGCCCTGAGCTTGTTACCCAAGTCCCTGAAATCTTGTTGTAGGACCTTCCACCTACCTCTAACTTTGTCATTTGTGCCAATGTGCACCGTGACTGCTGGGTCTTCACCAGCCCTTTCAATAATTTATCAATCCGATTCGTGATATGCCGAACCCGAGCACCCAGAAGTCAGCAAACTGTTCGGCATTCCGGATCTTTTTGACAGATTGCCCTATCTGTTCCTCTAATAATAGAGTCTCCCGTTACCAGGACCTGTTTAGCCTTTTCCATGCTCCCATTCCCCTCCTTACTGGAGCAGTCATTCCCCTGGTTGGTGTCTGGCTGCAGCAGTGCTACCCTTCATCATAGGTCCCCATTCGCCAACTTTGCAAACTTGTTGGGGTGTTCCTGATCAGGACTAGTCTCCCTGACGCTCTATCCTCTACCCTGCTTTCTGTTACCCAGCTATCTGCCTGAACCTCTATTCAACCATCCTCCCCTGCATCTACCCCAGTGAGTTCTTGCTCAGTGAGCAGCAAACTACTCTCCATGTTATCAATTGCTCGCAGTGTTGAAAGTTGCTCACTTAGATCCAGAATATGGGCTTCCAAACGGACAATTCTCACACACCCTGCACAGCAGTATGGTCCCTCAAATGGCTGTTCAAGGCATACATGGCACAGGATGTACACTGAATAGCATTGGCAGCAATGGAGTTCATTGTGTCTAATGGGAATTTAACAATCAGTTTACCATTGTAGGGAGAAAAAAAATACACAATGCGCCCCAAACAACAATTTCTTCTAAAGTGACAATCTAAAGTCACTGAAACTTAAGTCACACTTAAAACACTGCACACTTGAAACCAATGCACACTCCCAAGCTCCCACATTTCCTCAGCTGCTTGTTTTAAATAGTTTTTGCCACTTAGCTGCACTTAGCTTCTCTTTTCAGTAAGCTCTCTGGCTGCAAAAACAGTAGATTTATTTTTATATATAATGGCTATATCCTTTTATCCATGTAAATATTGAGATGTAGTTTCTATGGAGGTTCTATGTTCTATGTGGTAGTTCTGTGACAGCAGAATTTTTATAAAAGAATTGATTTAAAATATTACAATACCATATTCAGTTTTATCTACCGACTGGATTTACAAAGAGTTCCCTTTCTTGCTAAATGTATTAAAGGTATATTCCCATCTCTTTGTGATCAGTGGGTGTCCTACTGCGGGTACAACTACAGATCCTGAGATTGATGGGACCAAAGTTCCTCCTTTGTGCTGCTTTAGTGCTGTGGCCCCTTCATTGTTCTTCATTTCACAGTAGCGCTCCCGGCCATCCGCTGTACAGAGATCTGCATCAGAGCTCAATTCACGTGAATGGGGCCGTGCTGAAGTTATTTGCACAGCAAGTGGCCGGGAGCACTACATTTAGAAAGGGATGCAGCACTACATCATCGCTATGGGTAGCCTCGGTCCTTTAAACGACTGCATATTTTATTTGTTTCGTCCCTATGTGAATGATCAGACGAGCAGTTTCTTTTAGCTCAAAGTATTTCTCCAACAGGGACACCCTTAATGGGATCTTCTGGGTGCCAAGATTTGCCATGCAAGATTGCATTACCAGCAGTAGGCTTGCGATAAGTGCCAGTCTGAACAGTCTCTAAACTGGAGGTACTGCTCAAAGTGAGGTCCAGGAATGTGATTTGTTGCCAATCATAAGCATAGGTGAAAGTCAAACCAAATGGGTTGTTATTAATGTAGTTGATGAAGTCTGGTATGGTCGCCACATCTGAGGACCAGTTGATGATCATATCATAAATGTAACGACCATACCAGGCTAAATCAAGAGCAAAAGGATTGCTGTCAGTGAATAGAAAGCATTCCTCCCACGATGCTACATATAAATTGGTGAGCGAAGGGGAAAATTTGGCTCCCATGGCTGCACCCGTTTTTTGGATATAGTAGCATTCATGAAAGATGAAATAGTTGGAAGAGAGAACATACTCTATTGCCATGATAATAATATTTTTAAGATCTGCTAAGTATTTAGAATATCTATCTAGATGATATGAGACTGCCTTTAATGCTAATTGGTGAGGGATACATGTGTATAGTGCCTCGATATTGCAAGTTATCCATATAAAATTGTTCTGCCATTTAATGTTCTGTACAGACAATAGCACATGTTTAGTATCCTGGAGAAACCCATAGCAACGTGTAACCAAGGGTTGCAGTAATGAGTCTACACACCCGCTAAGTTTCTCATTCAAGGAGCCAATGCCCGCCACAATAGGTCTCATGGGGGGGGGGGGGGGAGCGATCCTTGTGGATCTTGGGCAAGGAATGAAAGATAGGAATTACCAGTTTCTCAACAAAGATATAATCACATTCCCTCTGATCCATGACTCCCAAATTTAGAGCCTCCTGTAACAAATTGTACAGGCGGTCAGAAAAAATCACAGTCGGATTAATGCTGGATCTAGCATATGTTTTATCATCCGACAATAATTCCTTATTTAGCCTAATGTAAAGCGCGGTGTCCGGGACCACAACAGCCCCTCCCTTGTCTGCTGATCTAATGGTTATATCCAAATTATTCTTCAAAGAAAAAATGGCTTTGCGTTCCCTCTTGGGTAAAATGTCAACAGATGTATTATCTACCATAGTATATAGCTCAACCAGATCTCTCTGGACCAATTCCTGAAACCTATCCAAAATAGGAGGTTTAAGATGAATAGGATAGAAGGAGGGATTATGGACAGAAAAATCTGTGGCCCTGGACACAGTTTCACACTCAGGCAGAGCCGGCTCTATTAGTAAGAGACAACTCCTGGGTCATATGCATATAATCCTTGGAGTCATCCATGTTATCGATTATATGAGTCAGGCTTCTAGTGATAGCAGTTTCTTATTCTGAGATAGTGGATTTTAAACGACTATCCAACTCCATATTATGTTTGTAATTGATCCTGTACATTCTTAATGTCATGTTTGACTTTTTTCAATGTTTCATCTTCAAAGGATAGGATCAAACCCATAAGGGTAGATTTTTAATTCGTAACCCTCTAGGTATCATTTTCTTTTGAACATATTTTTGGAGGGTAGAGAAATCCCACCATATTCTCGTTTCTTTGGTTAAAAGTTTTTCTAAGACCCACACTGTCTTCATAACAAAACCCCTTCAAAGTGTTCCTATCATTAACCCCTTCCCGCTCCTGGACGTACTATTAGGTCATGGTAGCTGTATCGTTCGCGCTCCATGACCTAATAGTACGTCACGGGAGTAACGGCCATTTCGGCCGTCTTCCCGACACATGCAGGAGCTGTGACAGCTGCTGTCTTGTTCAGCAGTTGCCGCAGCTCCTACAGCGGGGACCGATCGCTGTGTCCCTGCTGATTAACCCCTTAAAAGCCGCGTTCAATAGGGATCGCGGCTTTTTAGGGTTTAAGCTACAATCGCCGGCCTGCTACACGATAGCGGCCGGCGATGGTGACTATGGCAACCAGACGCCTAACAATGGCATCCGGCTATGCCATCAAAGGAAGCCTAGTGGGTCCTGACAAAGTCAGGACCCACTAAGCTTGCTGTCAGTGAGTAGTTGACAACTCTAATACACTGCACTACGCATGTAGTGCAGTGTATTAGAATAGCAATCAGGGCCTCCTGCCCTCAAGTCCCCTAGTGGGACAAAGTAATAAAGTTAAAAAAAGATGTGTAAAAATAAGAAAATAAAAGTTTTAAAAGTGATAAAATTAAAAATCCCACTTTTTCCCTTATCAGTCCTTTATTATTAATAAAAATAGATAAATAAACAAATAAACTATACATAAATGGTATCGCCGCGTCCGTAACGGCCTGAACAACAAAATTATTTTGTTATTTATCCCACGAGGTGAACGCTGTAAAAGAAAATAATAATAAACCGTACCACAATCACAATTGTTTGGTCACTTCACCTCCCAAAGAATGGAATAAAAAGAGATCAAAAGTCTCATGTACCTAAAAATGGTAAAGATTGAAACTACAGTTCGTTACGCAAAAAATAAGTCCTCGCACGGTTTTCTTGATGGAAAAATAAAAAAGTTCTGGTTCTTAGAATATGGTAGCACAAAAAGTAAATGATTTTTTACAACAAGTATTTTTATTGTGCAAATGCCATAAGACATAAAAAACGATAAACATATGGTATCGCCGTAATCGTATCGCCACGCAGAATAAAGTGAATATGTCATTTATAGCGCACAGTGAACTCTGTAAAAAATAGAATAAAAAAACAATAGTAGAATTGCTGTTTTTTAGTCACCACACCACTTAAAAATAGAATAAAAACTGATCAAAAAGACATATGCACCCCAAGAAAACTACAATGAATTCCTCAAGGTGTCTAGTTTCCAAAATGGGGTCACTTTTGGGGGGTTTCCACTGTTTTGGCACCACAAGACCTCTTCAAACCGGACATGGTGCCTAATAAAAAAGAGGCCTCAAAATCCACTAGGTGCTCCTTTGCTTCGGAGGCCGGTGCTTCAGTCCATTACCGCACTAGGGCCACATGTGGGATATTTCTATAAACTGCAGAATCTGGGCAATAAATATTGAGTTGCGTTTCTCTGGTAAAACCTTTTGTGTTATAGAAAAAAATGGTATTAAAAGGATTTTCTGACAAAAATAAATAAATATGTAAATTTCACCTCTACTTTGCTCTAAATTCCCGTGAAACTCCTAAAGAGTTCATAAACTTTCTAAATGCTGTTGTGAATACTTTGAGGGGTCTAGTTTCTAAAATGGGGTGTTTCATAGGGGTGTCTAATATATATGCTCCTCAAAGCAACTTCAAAACTGAACTGGAACCTAAAAAAAAAAAAAATGAGGCAATACTTTGCTTCTTCTAATGAACAGCGCCCACTCCGAGATGACCCCAGTTTTGACTGTATAAACGGAGACCCCTATTAGACTGTTTCAGTGCCCGGTTTCCCCAAGCATACTCCCCCGAGAAGTGTATTTCTATTGATGAGTCCCTGGTACATTTTAAAGGGAGGCTTCAATTCCGCCAGTACCTGCCGGGTAAGAGGGCAAGGTATGGTGTGAAGATGTATAAGCTGTGTGAGAGTGCATAAGGGTATACCTACAAATTTAGGATATATGAAGGGAAGGACACCAGTGTTCAGCCCCCAGAATGCCCCCCTTACTGGGAGTTAATGCAAAAGTTGTGTGGGATTTGGTGCACCCACTGCTGGACCAGGGCTACCTCTACCTGGATAATTTTTATACCAGCGTCCCACTCTTCAAGTGCCTCACTTCCAGAAGTACTGCGGCATGCGGCACTGCTAGGAGAAATCTGAGAGGCCTCCCTAAGACACTGCTTGGGCAAACAAGAAGGGGTGAGAGCAGGGCACATTCTAGCAGCAACATATTGTGTGTCAAGTACAAGGACAAGAGAGATGTCCTTGTATTGACAACAATACATGCCCACACCAGTACCCATGTACCTGTACAAGGTACCAGTATAAAGACCCCCAAACCGGACTGCATCCTGGACTACAATAGGTACATGGGAGGGGTGGACTTGTCAGATCAAGTCCTGAAGCCCTACAGCGCCATGCGGTGTGGTATAAGAAGCTGGCCGTGCACATCATACAGATGGCATTGTACAATGTGTACGTGCTACGTCGATGTGCAGGCCAGAGGGGAACTTTCCTGGAATTTCAAGAGGTGGTTATCAAGAAACTATTTTTTAGGGACCAAGAAGGGGGGGCACCCAGTACTTCTGGAAGCGAGGCCACATGCATCGTACCAGGGCAACACTTTCCAGGAGATGTTCCCCAAACTGGCAAGAAAGGAAAAAGTCAAAAGAAGTACCAAGTCTAATATAAGAGTGGGAAAAGCGAGGACACAATATATCATGTTTATATATATATGTATACACTACCGTTCAAAAGTTTGGGGTCACCCAGACAATTTTGTGTTTTCCATGAAAACTCACACTTATATTTATGAAATGAGTTGCAAAATGGCTAGAAAATATAGTCAAGACATTGACAAGGTTAGAAATAATGATTTTTATTTCAAATAATAATTTTCTCCTTCAAACTTTGCTTTCGTCAAAGAATGCTCCATTTGCAGCAATTACAGCATTGCAGACCTTTGGCATTCTAGCTGTTAATTTGCTGAGGTAATCGGGAGAAATTTTACCCCATGCTTCCAGAATCCCCTCCCACAAGTTGCATTGGCTTGATGGGTACTTCTTGCGTACCATACGGTCAAGCTGCTCCCACAACAGCTCTATGGGGTTGAGATCTGGTGACTGCGCTGGCCACTCCATTACAGATAGAATACCAGCTGCCTGCTTCTTCCCTAAATAGTTCTTGCATAATTTGGAGGTGTGTTTTGGGTCATTGTCCTGTTGTAGGATGAAATTGGCTCCAATCAAGCGCTGTCCACAGGGTATGGCATGGCGTTGCAAAATGGAGTGATAGCCTTCCTTATTCAAAATCCCTTTTACCTTGTACAAATCTCACACTTTACCAGCACCAAAGCAACCCCAGACCATCACATTACCTCGACCATGCTTGACAGATGGCGTCAGGCACTCTTCCAGCATTTTCTCAGTTGTTCTGCGTCTCACAAATGTTCTTCTGTGTGATCCAAACACCTCAAACTTAGATTTGTCTGTCCATAACACTTTTTTCCAATCTTCCTCTGTCCAATGTCTGTGTGCTTTTGCCCATATTAATCTTTTCCTTTTATTACCCAGTCTCAGATATGGCTTTTTCTTTGCCACTCTGCCCTGAAGGCCAGCATCCCGGAGTCGCCTCTTCACTGTAGACGTTGACACTGGCGTTTTGCGGGTACTATTTAATGAAGCTGCCAGTTGAGGACCTGTGAGGCGTCTATTTCTCAAACTAGAGACTCTAATGTACTGGTCTTGTTGCTCAGTTGTGCAGCGGGGCCTCCCACTTCTCTTTCTACTCTGGTTAGAGCCTGTTTGTGCTGTCCTCTGAAGGGAGTAGTACACACCGTTGTAGGAAATCTTCAATTTCTTGGCAATTTCTCGCATGGAATAGCCTTCATTTCTAAGAACAAGAATAGACTGTCGAGTTTCACATGAAAGCTCTCTTTTTCTAGCCATTTTGAGAGTTTAACCGAACCCACAAATGTAATGCTCCAGATTCTCAACTAGCTCAAAGGAAGGTCAGTTTTATAGCTTCTCTAAACAGAAAAACAGTTTACAGCGGTGCTAACATAATTGCACAAGGGTTTTCAAGTGTTTTCTAATCATCCATTAGCCTTCTAACACAGTTAGCAAACACAATGTACCATTAGAACACTGGAGTGATGGTTGCTGCTGGAAATGGGCCTCTATACACCTATGTAGATATTGCATTAAAAACCAGACGTTTGCAGCTAGAATAGTCATTTAGCACATTAACAATGTATAGAGTGTATTTCTGATTAATTTAATGTTATCTTCATTGATAAAAACTGTGCTTTTCTTGCAAAAATAAGGAAATTTCTAAGTGACCCTAAACTTTTGAACGGTAGTGTATATGTAAATATATATGTGACACGTGTCCCGAAAAACTAAGGCTCTGTATGAAAGTGTTTAAAAATGTATCATACATCCCTTGATTCTTAAGTTTTACTTACCCTGATGCACTCCGCACAGCTTATCCCCCCTCGTCTTTCCCTTCTGAGCCCTGCTGCGTGCCCAGGCAGCTGATAACAGCCACATTGAGGGTATTGCCATACCCGTGAGAACCCACATTACAGTTCATGGGGTGTATGTCTCCGGTCAAAATGCTCACTACACCTCACAACATCTCTAGATGAATGCCTTAAGGGTGTAGTTTTTAAAACGGGGTCACTTCTTGGGGGTTTCAACTGTACTGCTGCCTCAGGGGCTTCTGCATACATGACTTTGCATCCCCAGTAGGCCAAATGGTGGTCCTTTCCTTCTGAGCCCTCCAATGGGCCCAAACGGCAGTTTATCACCACAAATGGGGTATTGCCGCACTCAGGACAAATTGGGCAACAAAATGTGGTATTTTATTTCTTGTGAAAAGAAGAAATTTTCAGCCAAAACGACATATTATTGGAAAAAATTAATTTTGTTTGAATTCCCAGCCCAATTCAAATAAGTTATGTGAAAAAACTATGGGGTCAAAATGGTCACAACACCAATAAATGAATTTCTTGAGGGGTGTAGTTTCCAAAATGGGGTCACTTCTGGTGGGTTTCCATTGCTTTGATACATCTGGGGCTCTGCAAATGCGACATGGCACCAGAAAACCAATCCAGCAAAATCTGGACTCCAAAAAACAAATAGCGCTCCTTTCCTTCTGAGCCCTCCCATGGGCCCAAACGGCAATTTATCACCACAAATGGGGTATTGCTGCACTCAGGACAAATTGGGCAACAAAATGGAGTATTTTATTTCTTGTGAAAATAAGAAATTTTTAGCTAAAACTACATATTATTGGAAAAAATTTATTTTGTTTGAACTCCCAGCCCAATTCAAATAAGTTCTGTGAAGAAACTATGGGGTCTAAATGGTCACATTACCCATAAATAAATTCCTTGAGGGGTGTAGTTTGCAAAATGGGGTCACTTCTTCTGGTGGGTTTCCATTGCTTTGATACCTCTGGGGCTCTGCAAATGCGACATTGCACCCGAAAACCAATCCAGCAAAATCTGCACTCCAAAGAACACACAGCGCTCCTTCCCTTCTGGGACCTCCCATGGGCCCAAACGGCAGTTTATCGCCACAAATGGGTATTGCTGCACTCAGGAGAAACTGGGCAACAAAATGGGGTATTTTGATGAAAAATGACATCTTATTGGAAAAAATTTCATTTTTTTAATTTCAAATACGTGCTGTGTAAAAACTGTGGGGTCAAAATTGTAAGAACAACCATAAATTAATTCCTTGAGGGGTGTAGTTTCCGAAATGGGGTCACTTTTGGGGGATTCTTACTGTTTTGGCACCTCAACACCTCTTCAAACCTGGCATGCTGCCTAAAATATATTTTAATAAAAAAGAGGCCTCAAAATGTACTAGGCCCTTCTTTGATTCTGTGGCTTGTGTTTTAGTCCACGAGCACAAGAGCCACATGTGGGACATTTCTAAAAACTGCGGAATCTGGACAATACATATTTAGTAGTGTTTGTCTTGTAAAACCTTCTGTGTTACAGAAAAAAATTGAATGCAATTGAAATTCAGCAAGAAAAATGTAATTTGCAAATTTTACCTCTACTTTGCTTTAATTTCTGTCAAATGCCTGAAGGGTTAAATAAACTAAATGCTGTTTTGAATAATTTGAGGGGTCTATTTTTCAAAATGGGGTGTTTTATGGGGGTTTCTAATACATAGGCACCTCAGAGCCACTTTGGAACCGAACAGGTACCTTAAAAAAAAGGCTTTTGAAATTTGCTTACAAATATGAGAAATTGCTGTTTATGTTCTAAGCCTTGTAACGTCCAAGAAAAATAAAAGAATGTTCAAAAAACTATGCCAATCTAAAGTAGACATATGGGAAATGTGAACTAATAACTATTTTGGGTGGTATAACCATCTGTTTTACAAGCAGATGCATTTAAATTCTGAAAAATGCTATTTTTTGAAAATTTTCTCTACATTTTGCAATTTTTCACCAATAAACACTGAATATATCGTCCAAATTTTACCACTAACATAAAGTGTCATGAGAAAACATTCTCAGAATCGCTTGGATAGGTTTAAGCATTCCGACGTTATTACCACATAAAGTGAAATATGTCAGATTTGAAAAATGGGCTCTGAACCTTAAGGCCCAAACTAGGCTGCGTCCTTAAGGGGTTAATGAAAGAAACATCATAATCACTTCTTAGACAGCTATAAATGTGTATTAGATGTAGTGCAGCCAGATATATTGCATAGAACTCTCATATTTTGGGATTTTCTTTTTATAAATACACATGTTTTGAAAGGCCTCTGAGTCTGCAAGACCACTAAGCAAGAAACATGAAGACCAGGCTTGGGTTCTAATAAAAATATCCCAAACTTTGAAGATGGGCATTTATCAGATATTCAACAAAGACACCAACAATTACACTGAAGAAGTTTCAAAGACCCACAGCGGAGATGGGAGTATCTGTCCATAGGACCACTATAAGCCGTACACTCCGCAGTGGTGCTTTCTGGAAGAGTGGACAAAATAAAAGCCATTGCTTATAGAAAAACATAAGAAAAATAATTTTGAGTTCACCAAACAGCATGTGGCAGACTCCCCAAACACATAGAAGAAGGTTCTCTGGTCAGATGAGCCAATTTTACTTTATGGCCATCATGGTGTGGAGATGCTTTTCATCGGCAGGGACTGGAAAGCTGGTCAGGATTGAAGAAAAGATGGATGGCTGTAAATACAGTGAAATTCTTAAGCAAAACCTGTCTTAGTCTGCCAGAGATTTGAGACTGGGATGGAGGTTTCCCTATCAGAAAGACAATGACCCTAAACATGCTGCTACACTGGAGCGGTTTAAGGGGAAATATTTACATGTCCTGGAATGGTCTAGTCAAAGCCCAGACCTCAATCCAATTTAGAATCTGTGTCATGACTTGAAGACTGCGGTACACCAACACAACCATCTAACATGAACGAGTTTAAAGAGGCTCAGTCACCAGATTCTCAAATCCCTATCTCCTATTGCATGTGATCGGCGCTGCAATGTAGATAACAGTAACGTTTTGTTTTTTTATAAACGTTCATTTTTGGCCAAGTTATGAGCTATTTTATATATATGCAAATGAGGTTTGAAATGGACAACTGGGCGTTTTTTTTTCGTTATGTCCAACTGGGCGTGTATTGTGTTTTTAACTGGGCGTGTTTACATGTATGACACTGACCAATCAGTGACCAGTCAGCATCATACACTCCTCTACATTTATTTACACAGCAGCGATGTACAGCCACATAAACAGAGATTAACGTTAATCAAGTGTCCTGATAATGAATACACATGATCATCCAGCCTGGACGTCATGTGTATTCAGAATCCTGACACTTCTGACTCTTTTCTTTGAGATTTCTAGCAAGGGAAACGAAATCTCGCGAGATTACGGAGGTAAACGAGATTTAGTTTCACTTGCTGGAAATCTCACAGAAAAGATTCAGAAGTGTCAGGATTCTGAATACACATGACGTCCAGGCTGGATGGTCATGTGTATTCATTATCAGGACACTTGATTAACGTTAATCTCTGTTTATGTGGCTGCACATCGCTGCTGTGTAAATGAATGTAGAGGAGTGTATGATGCTGACTGGTCACTGATTGGTCAGCGTCATACACGTAAACACGCCCAGTTAAAAACACAATACACGCCCAGTTGGACATAACGAAAAAAAAACGTCCAATTGTCCATTTCAAAGCTCATTTGTATATATATAAAATAGCTCATAACTTGGCCAAAAATGAACGTTTTTAAAAAAAAAAAAAAAACTTTACTGTTATCTACATTGCAGCGCCGATCACATGCAATAGGAGATAGGGATTTGAGAATCTGGTGACAGAGCCTCTTTAAGCAGTTTTGTCTGGAAGAATGGGCAAAAATCCCAGTGTCTAGATGTGGTAAGCTAATAGAGACATTCCCCAAGAGACTTACATCTGTAATTGTAGCTAAAGGTGGCTACACAAAGTATTGACTATTAGGGGGTGAGTACTTATGCACATTCTCTGTTTTTTTTTGTCAAAATTATTGTTCGTGTCACAGTAAAAAATATCTTGCACCTTCAAAGTGGTAGGCATATTGTGTAACTCAAATGGGGGCAAACTACCCAAAAATCCATTTTCATTTCAGGTTGTAATGCAACAATACAGGAAAAGCCACCAAGAGGGCTGAATACTTTTGCAAGGCACTATATATTCCAGAGTTTCTTATATTCACATGCACTACTAATTTATGCAAAAGAAAAAAATATAATACTAGGTATGCTTTAACCCTTTTGCTGCGGGGATTTTTTGGGACATTTCTACCTATGGTAGGCAGGATAATTTGTGGCTAAAAGTGTGACCCAAGCAGAAATTTGGATGCACCACACATCCTAAAAATAAAATCCCAACATTTGGAGAGTTAATACATACCATTTATACCTTTGTCTACATGCACATATTTTCCTAAAATCACAATATTTGAAGAGTCCAAAAATCTTTTTTTTATTCTGAAAATGTAAAAAAAGAACAACCTATAAAATACAGGGATACCACACCTTAAATGGTGAGTATACCCCAATCACTATATATTTCCTGAAAGTAGACAACCTGACGATTGCAATTGTCTTGAGGTGCTTTTGGCAGCCATGTCCACCTTTACATAACTTTGTAACAAAATAAATAAATATATATATATATATATATATATATATATATATATATATATATATATATATATATATATATATATATATATAGATATATATATATATATATATATATATATATTACAGCATTCATTTGTGTCTAAAACTCACATATAAGCAGAAGTTTACACTCAAAAACAATGTAAAAATAATTGACCAAGGTGTACCACAAACAACTAGATTAACAAGAGCTTGTGCTTTCTAAAACAGAGACCTGGTGATATTTTGCTATAATCCACAAATGTGTTAATATATATATACGCAAACAGCATGAAAATTCAAATTTGAGATTAAAATGCGTACTCAAGCAGACCACTTATACAAACAAAATGTACTCTGCAAAGAACTGTAAGATGTTAGGAGTTCATACAGTATATTCCATACATGTCTACGTTCACAGGTGCATGTGTTAAAGAACGATCACATCTAAGTTTTAAATTTAGATGTGATCAATATGATCAGCTATTCCAGCTGCCGCCAGGCACCAGATGTTATAGAGTGGTCGATGCTGGATGCAGATGGCTCCGGTCACAGTGTAGCGGCCATGATTGGTTACTGCAGCTAGGCCGCTACACTGTGACCGGAGCCATCTGCTTCCAGCGTCGACCACAGCATAATATCCTGCCTGGAGGCAGCCGGAACAGCTGATCGGTGTAGGATCCGGGTGTCGGACCCCCACCGTCATATACTGATGACCTCTATTCTGGATAAATCATCAGTATGAAAAACCGCGCCATGGCCAGAAAACCCCTGTAATATAAAGGGTTAACTAATTATGTTTTTTTTTTTTGTGTGGAACAAGTTGGAAACAATACTTTATGGATGAGAATGTCTTTTCTAAATGACGGAAATATTTTCCATACATCAGAAATGTATTAGACATTCCTCTCCAGATTCCCCAGATCTCAATCCGATTTAGCATTTGTGGGATGTGCTGACAAAAAGAAGTCTGATTTATGGAGGTCACACCTCGCAACTTACAGGATTTGAAGGATCTGCTGCTAATGTCTTGGTGCCAAATACCACAGGGCACGTTGAGTGGTCTTTTGTACATGGCTCGACATGTCAAAGATGTTTTGGCTGCATGAGTCGGACCTACACAATATTAGGCAGGTAATTTTAATGTTATAGCTGGTCGGTGTTTAAATATATATCTTATAGCTGGAAGATTGTTCCATGGATCACCCTTTCTAAAAATAAGTTTTTTCTTGTGTTCAATTTCAATCTTTCTCCCTAAAGTTGCAGTGTGCACTACCTTGTTCTAGGGACCTTTTTATGCTTAAAAATACTCCCTTCCTGAACACTATTAATACCTTTTATATAGTTAAATGGAACCTGTCACAAGCATTTCACCTATTGAACTCTACTCACCCTTCGCTGGCCTCTGCTGTCAAAAATGTATCCCCTCTCCTAAACTCCTTTGCGCCTTTTATGGTAATAATTTGGCAGTCTCGGTTGTTCCTCTTTTTACGCCGAAAACTGTCCCATCCTGAATGCTAAAATCTTGTCTGAGATAGCGGTAGAAGTTGGCGATTCCCAAAAAATGCTGTATGGCCCTGAGGAAGTGGCCATTCCAGGACGAACCTCACTTTCTCAGGATCCATCTTGAGACCTTGATCCGAGATGATGTAGCCCAGGACGCACTTCTCCAGTTTGGCATATAGACGATTCTCCCTTAATCATAGTAGAACTTGACGGACATGCCTCCGATGAGTCGTCGGATCTGGAGGGAAAATCAAAATATCATAGAGTTAGACCACAACACAGGTATAGAGGAGATCTCGGAAGATATCATTCCTGGAAGATCGCGGGAGCGTTACATAGACCGAAGGGCATCACCAGGTATACGTAGTGCCCACCTCGAGTATTGAATGCCGTCTTCCACTCCTCACCTTGACGGATTCGGATCAAATTGTAAGCCCCACGCAAGTCTAGTTTTGAGAAAATCCTGGCTCCTCGTATATAGTCAAACAGTTCGGATATTAGCGGCAATGGGTATTTGTTCTTGACCGTGATATGGTTGAGACCACGGTAGTCAATGCAGGGTCGAAGAGATCCGTCTTTCTTAATGAAGAAGAACCCGGGGCCCGATCTGGGAGGAAGACATTCGTATGAAACCACTCTCCAGATTCTCCTTGATCTAGGCCAACATGGACTGAGCCTCTGGCAAGGAGAGAGAATATACCCGTCCACGGGTAGGAGAAAAATTTAGAACCAGCTCAATCGGACAGCCGTAAGACCAGTGTGGAGAAAGCATCTCAGCCTCCTTTTTGCTGAAGACATCTGCAAGTTGGGAAAAATGAGTAGGTAATCCCGCTAATGACGGAGGCAGAGAATGCTGGATAGGATGTATCTGTAACAGGCAGCAGTGGGGACATTTGGGACCCCATTGGAGAACTCCGGAATTCCAATCCAGAACTGGAGCATGCAACCGGAGCCAAGGCAGGCCCAGTAGAACCGGACTGATGGCTTTAGGTAGGACAAGGAAGGTAATCAGTTCAGTATGAAGGACTCCAACTTGGAGCTTCAGTGGCTTGGTTTCAGATACGATCAGATCGGGCAGAGGAAGACCATTCACCGAGGCTACAGCCAAAGACGTCTCCAGAGGAACAGTGGGCAACTGGAGATGATCCACTAGGTCTTGCTGGATGAAGTTTGCCGCGGATCCTGAGTCCAGATAGGCAGAGACCCGGTGTGTCTTCTCGCCAAACAATAAGTTCACAGGAATGGTCAGTTTGAAAGAGGGACTGGGGTCTTTTTGGCCTCTGGGGGCACAAACGCACAACATAGCCTCCGAGGCCACAATACAGACAAAGTCCTGAAGTGCATCTGCGTTGTTTCTCCTGGGTAGACAATTTGACCCGGTCCACCTGCATAGGCTTATCTGGTGGGACAACTGATGAGGACAGTAGGGATTGCAGGAAGGTAGGTGCTAGCCTAGAAAATCTTCTCTCCCGACGAACCTCTTGGGATCACTATCGGATCCGAATGTCAATCTGGGTGGCTAGTAAAATGAGATCATCCAGGGTAGGTGGCAGATTGTGAACGGCAAGCTCGTCTTTAATCTAAGAATACAGTCCCTGACAAAATGTAGCCACCAAGGCCTCGTTGTTCCAGGTTAGTTCTGCAGCCAGGCTACGGAACAGAATGATATAATCGCCCACGGAGATGTCTACCTGGTGTAGGGTCAGCAGGGATGCAGCAGCAGGTTCCTCAAATATAGAACAGAAAGTCTGTAAAAAACACTGCAAGTAACGAGTCTCTGGTCCCTGACGTTCCCAAATGGGGTTCGCCCATGCCAGGGCCTTGCCAGTAAGGAGAGAGATTATGAAGGCGATCCTTGCGTCATCAGAGGAGAAGGCCTTTGCATGTATTCTGAAGTGGATCTGGCATTGGTTCAGAAATCCCCTGCAGGACCTCGTGAATCCATCATAGAACGGAGGTAGCGGCAGGAAGAATAGGGCGTCGGCACTGGTACTGACAGGAGGTGTAGCAGGAGGAACAGTTGTAACATGTGCGGTGACGACTGTGGCAGGGAGTGAAAGGGCAGTGCCCCTATTATGATCCAGAGTGATTAGGGCTAAATTGTAATATAATTCATGTACATGTGCTGGCCCTTTAAGGCCGGGCTTAAGCGCACGTGCACACCTTACGGGACACAGCCGAGCGGAACGTAAGTGAGTGCTGGCGTCTCCTAGGAAGGAGATACTGGCTAGCACTCACAGATCCATGGCCGCGACCGCCGAAGGGTGAGTAGGAACGGCGGACCGCGGCCGTTGACGCTACAGCTTGGATAAATAGACCTCTTGAAATTCTTTACTCAACTATGTGTTTTACTCAGTACCTTAAAGAGGCTCTGTCACCAGATTATAAGTGCCCTCTCTCCTACATAATCTGATCGGCGCTGGAATGTAGATCACAGCAGTGGTTTTTATTTTGAAAAACGATCATTTTTGAGCAAGTTATGAGCAATTTTAGATTTAGTTTCTTAATGCCCAACTGGGCGTGTTTTTACTTTTGACCAAGTTGGTGTTGTAAAGAAGTGTATGAGGCTGACCAATCAGTGACCAATCAGTGACATACACTAATCATTGTTCCAGCCCAGCATGATCCACAGCACAGTGAGATTGTGCAGTGAAAGAAGCTGGGCTGGAACAATGAGAAGTGTATGTCACTGATTGGTCACTGATTGGTCAGCCTCACACTTCTTTACAACACCCACTTGGTTAAAAGTAAAAACACGCCCAGTTGGGCATTAAGAAACTAAATCTAAAATTGCTCATAACTTGCTCAAAAATGATCGTTTTTCAAAATAAAAACCACTGCTGTTATCTACATTCCAGCGCCGATCAGATTATGTAGGAGACAGGGCACTTATAATCTGGTGACAGAGCCTCTTTAAGTACAATTGGGTAAATGTGCATCAGACAAGTCCCAATAGGTTAACTGTACACTCTGCCTCTGGTTTCCATCAAGCTTGTATATTGTTTCCCTAATATGAGAAATTGAAACATTTTACAAAGATTCAGGACTTTCATTATAAAATTATTAAAGCGGTTTTCCAGGGGCACTACATTTTCTGGGTGGGCAGCGCACGAGCAGTGAGGAATAGCATGAACGAGAAGAAAATTGTGACGGCATTGAAGCATAAGCAAAGAATGAACAGGCGTTGAGGAGGCTGTTAACCAATAGGATGTTTCAAACACGGGACTTCTGACGTATACCTGGATTTGCGTCATCCTATTGGTATCGACACAGGTCTGTCTGCATAATAAAGCTCGTGCACGAGCGTGTGTCGAAGCAAAAAAACACGGATGAAAAGCAGAACTTCCAGCCGACCAGTGGTAAGGTGAATAGGAACAAATGCGTTCCGATTTTTGACAGAATACACATTAGGAAGTTTTTTTAATTCTGTACCCCTGGAAAACACCTCTAAGCTTTCTTGTTTTTTTACAGAACACCAGAAAATCCTTTTAGCTATCATAAGGTTACTGGTTATATGTCCTTCCCGTAATACCTGGATATTGTTTTGTAAGTAAGTGGACTTATATAAAGGTATATTTAGTTGCAGCGATGTATCTTATATCCACTCTTCCAGTAGTGAAGAAATTGCTAAAGATTTAGATACTGTACCATGCAATGAAAAATGTGGTTAAATTAATAAAATGCCACATATTAGACAAAAGGAAACGTATGAGTCAAATAAGCGCTATTCTCTATCAGGGATTTCTTTGGACACAGCTGTTTTAAGTTCTAGTTTGATGTACTAATATGCATTTACAAAATCCTGTTTTGCATTGCTTCTATAAACATTAGAGCCTGTTAAAAGCATATAGGTTTTCTGTCATGTGTTATAAATGAGGTGGCCTTGAAGGAGAATTGCCCCGTTATATGTCCATGTTTAAAAGGACTATTTAGGAACTTGATCTTGGATTTCCTTATTTTTTTTACATTCATAATCAATTTCTTTGATCATTTTTCCATTCTGATCAATTATAATGACCCATCACTTATAATGGGATTTGTAAGGTTTATGTTCACAGCCAGTAAATCCCTTACCAACCAGTGTAATCTCATATGCTGCCCCATAGTTGTCTAAGGCCACTTTCACTCAACAGTGTTTTAGTTAGTATTTTGCATCAGTTTTTGTAATATAAAGCCAGAAGTGGAGCCCTCACAGAAAAGAAGTATAATGGGAAGATTTGTACCTCTTCTGAGATTTATTTTAAATTTGTAGTTTTGTCTTGTATATTTTCATAATTCAATGTAGGATTTCATAACTGTCTTATTTTTCCTAGTTCTAGGGAAAACTTTAATAATTTCTGATAGATTGTCTCACATGCATCAGCTTATATACTAAGAAATTCAAGTTGGTTTAGTGCTGGAGTATATTAGTGCAACAAGAGGATTATCTCACTCCTATATAGTATCAATGCTAGAGAATGCATTAAAGTATACAGTTTAAGATGTATGATAGAGGTATTCTACCCTAGATGCATTGCTTCACAGAAGCACCATACAGCGGCACATGAAGTTCCTACAGGTCTGTAATACAGAATCGTATTGACTCTGCTGCATGCAATATAAGGTCCCTGAGTGAAGACTCACTGTGTGCTTAAAGGCCATGTTCAGTACGTAGAACTTTGAAAAAAAAAAAATGTTTAAAATAAAAAATATGTATCAGTGTATTTGGTACAACTTTGTAATTACTTTTTATTAAAAATTATTTTTACTTTTTGAGATACAGCTGCTTTGTATCCTGTATACAGAGCAGCTTTAACTTGTGCTAAGACCTGAATCCGTCAGGTCAGCGGGTCTGACGGGTTCAGTGTCAGCGGGTCCTGCATTTCAGATCCACTTGGTATTGATCACATCTAAGTTATGAATTTAGATGTGATCGGTAACAGCTCGATCCTGCTTTAGTAAAAGTAGTTGAAATAAAAAAGTCAAAATAAAAAAATTCAGCAGAATTGTGCAAGTAAAGTTAACGATTTGTTTTTGTGGCACTCCCCTTTAGCATCTCATATATGACCTATGTGGCTTTTTTTGTGCAAAATGAGTTTTTTGGGATTTCTTTTTACAGCAATTACAGTGCATTATAAATGATATGTTAATTTTAATTGGTCCTTACAATTGCAGTTAATCAAATTTATATAGTTTTTAGTTATGTTTTACTACTTTTACACAATGTCACCACATTCCAAGACCTATAACATTTACATTTTTTGGTCGACATAGCTTTATGAAGGTTTTGCTTTGTAGTGTTCATTCGTTTCAGTTTGGGGTGCATTTGACTTTTTGAATAACTTTTAATTCCTGGTTCTGGGAGGCGGGATGGACAAAAACTGTTTCTATCATTGTCTTTTGTTTGTAATGCACTCACAGTACATGATAAATAATGTGTTAATTTTATAGTACGGATTGTTAGGGATGCAGAAATATTAGTTATGTGGGGAGGTCTTATTGTTTTTTCAATAATAGAACATTAGGGCAGATTTATTATTGCTGTTTAACATTTAGATGGTGTAAACTTAGACTAGGCAGTCAGAAGATGTGCCAAATTTATCAAAGTGGCGCATGCATTTTGATAAATTTGCGCCATCTTGCTAGACATTTTAGACACTTTTCTCTTTCTAATGCCACCTCTTGGTTGGCCTAGTTTACCCCAGTTTTTGCGTCAAAATTTTGGTGCACGGTGTCACATCTTATGCCACGGCCATTTCCATTAATTTATGCCCCCTTTTATATATGCTAGTGAGGCACAAGCATCTTTTTTTTTTTTGGCACAAATCAAAACTACTTTTGTCTAAATTGATTTGGGCCAAACAAAAGCTGCCCCATTGTGTATAGGAAAAAAAAGTTAATATTTTAATTGTAGTCCCACTAGGGGACATGAACGTGTGATCCTTTGATTGCTAAGATAATACACTTCAGTACTGTATTGTATTGCAGTTTATTATGACTGTCAGTATGAGGGTGCAGTCACACGTGGCATACTTGCTTTGTATTTCTTTACAATGTAAGTCTATGGGAAAAATATTCCGCAACGTAAGAAATTAAAAAATCTGTCTGATTTCTGGAATAGCCTTTTAAGTCCTGGCTCTGGCAGACTCTGGGACATGGCACACCTGGGGCCCATTATTAGGCAGTTTATTCACAAAGTTTATTTGCAATGCATTTACAAAGTTAACCATAATATGTAGAATAAATCTAAATGTAAAATGGTGTTTAACCCCTTCCCGCACTGTAATAGCACTTGAGCATTTGACTGCTTAAACTGTCCGAGATCGTGGTCAACTCTGAACCCAACTGTTGCAGAATTGTATAAGATGTAGGTTACAACAAACACCCGCTGCGAACGACGTGGGCACAAGTCTTAAGCCTAAGCCATCCCTGCGCCATTACTAGTATGGCGTAGTACAAGAATTACCTGCCCTCTGCAATTTGCTGCTACAGTGTGGAAAGGAGTTAAACACCATTTTGACTATAAATTTATTTTACATAGCATGATTACCTTTGTGAATACATTGCATTACTTGTACATTTACGGATCCTTATTTACAGCCTTTATTATACTCTAGAGCAGCCCTGGTGCCTTTGGCAGGCCCCCGAATGTCTACATAAAACCGTTGGCTTATGCGATCAGGTTGTTGAGGCTGACAAAGGATAAAATGACATTCTCTCTGGCCAGGCAATGTAGAAGGCACAACTTCTGTGCTGTAGATGTTTTGTTTTTCGTGGGAAAGTGTTAACCCCTTCCCGCAAAATCACGTACAGTTACGTCATGGGAGATGAACTGTTCCCGCATCTCGACGTAACTGTACGTCATGGAGATGAAGCTGGCTCAGGAGCTGAGCCAGCGACATCACCGCCGGGTGACAGCTGTATGTTACAGCTGGCACCCTGAGGTATCGGCCAGGACCGGAGCTAGCCTCCGATCCGACCGATTAACCCCTCACATGCTGCGTTGAATAGCGATCGCAGCATGTGAGGAGTTTATAGCCATCGGCACCCCAGCAACGTGATCGCTGGGTTGCCGGTGGCTGCAAAGGCGATCGGAGGGCTAATGCTTACCTCCCGGTCCGCCAGCAACGGAATCCTCCTATGCCCCGTCGTCGGCGGGGCCCAGGAGGCTTCCGGTACCATCGGCAAGATGGCGCCGGCTCAGCTTCCGGCTCAGAAGCTGAGCCGGCGTCATCAGCAGTGGGTGTCCGCTGTATGTTACAGCGGACACCCCGATCTATCTCCAGGAACCGGAGCTAGCTCCGATTCCTGGCATTAACCCCTTCGATGCAGCGATCCATTGTGATCGCTGCATCCTAGAGGTTTGTAGCAAATCGGCAGCCTTGCCACGCGATGGCAAGGCTGGCGACTGCTACCATGGCAACAGGAGACCTAACAATGGACTCCTGTCTGCCATTACGTAAGCTGATTAGGCCCCGCCCAGAGGCGGAGCCTGATCGGCTTGCTGTCAGTGAACAACTGACAGTTCTAATACATTGCACTACATAGGTAGTGCAATGTATTAGAACATCAAACAAACTGTTGGACCTTCAAGTACCCTAGTGGGACTAAAGAAAAGTGTCAAAAAAGTGTCAAAAAAGTAAAAATAAAAGTTTTAAAAAATACAATAAAAGTTTCAAATAATAACACAAAACACAATCGCCCTTTTTCCCTTATCAAGTCATTTATTATTGAAAAAAATAATAAAGCCATACATATTTGGTATCGCTGCGACCGTAACGACCTGAACTATAAAAATATTATGTTATTTATTCCGCACAGTGAACGCCGTAAAAAAAATAACTAAAAAATACTGACATAATTGCTATTTTTTGGTCACTTTGTCTTCCAAAAATTGAAATAAAAAGTGATCAAAAAGTCGCATGTACCTAAAAATGGTACCTATAAAAACTATAACTCGTCTCGCTAAAAACAAGCCCTCATACAACTCCGTCGACTAAAAATTTAAAACCGTTATGGCTCTCACAACTTGGGAAAAATCCATTCTCTTTACAAAAGTTATTTTATTGTGCAAAAAGTTGTAAAACATAAAAAGTGCTATAAATTAGGTATCACCGGAATCGTACTGACCCGCAGAATAAAGCTAACATGTAATTTATAACGCGTGGGGAACGCTGTATAAAAAGAACTAAAAAAATATGCCAGAATTGCTGTTTTTTGGTCACCTTGCCTCCCAAAAAAAAAGGATAACAAGTGATCAAAAAGTCGCGTGTACCCCAAAATGGTACCAATAAAAACTACAGCTCGTCACACAAAAAAAAACAGCCCTCATACCACTACGTCTATGAAAAAATAAAATTAGTCAAGGCACCAATAAGCCAGGAAATAAAAATATGCAGTTGTGCCGGCCCGAGGGGAACATTTCTTCTGTTTCAAGTGGCGAATTATCAAGGCCCCTAAAATTAGGGATCCAGGAATGGGAGGGCCCAAACATATCTGCTGGAAGTGAGGGCGCCCGTATTATACCAGGACAACACTTTCCCAGCAAAATTCCCCAAACTTCAAAAGGTGCGGAGTGCGGACTAAAAGGGGGATAAGTAAAGACCATTTATTAGTGCGACACCGGCCTGTGCAGAAAGGATTGTGTCACAGCATAACACACATCTATGGATTATTTTATTGGTTTTTTTTACCCCACTATACCACCTGACTATGCCCCTTATATACTCCGCCCGCCTTACATGTGCCCCCACATTATAAACGGAAACACCAGTAAGACTCCAAACAAAACTACTACAAGCAAAATCCACGCTCCAAAAGCCAAATGGCGCTACCTCCCTTCTGAACCCTACAGTGTGCCCAAACAGCAGTTTACTTCCACATATATGGCATCACCATACCCGGAAGAACCCTTTTAACAATTTTTGGGGTGTGTGTCTCCAGTGGCACAAGCTGGGCGCCACATATTGGCATATCTATTGAAAAACCATTTTCACTCTGCAATATCACGTGCACACCAATTTCTGCCAATCACCTGTGGGGTTAATATGCTCACTACAGCCCTAGGTGAATACCTTGAGGGGTGTAGTTTCCAAAATGGGGTCACTTCTGGGGGGGATCCACTGTTTTGGTCCCACAGGGACTTTGCAAATGCGACATAGCGCCCAAAAACCAATCCAGCAAAATCTGTACTCCAAAAGCCAAATGGCGCTCCTTCCCTTCTGTGCCCTACTCTGTGCCTAAACAGCAGTTTATGACCACATATGTGGTATTGCCGTACACAGGAGAAGTTGCTTTACAAGTGTTGGGGTGCTTTTTTTTCATTTATTTGTTGAGAAAACGAAACATTTTCAGCTAAAACTACGTCTTATTGAAGAAAAAGGATTTTTTTTTATTTTCACTGCCCAATTCTAATAAAATCTATGAAATATCTGTGGGGTCAAAATGCTCACTACACCCCTAGATGGATTCCTCAAGGGGTGTAGTTTCGTGAATCGAGTCACTTTTGGGGAGTTTCCACTGTACTGGCACCTTAGGAGCTTTGCAAAAGTGACATGGTGTCAAGAAACCAATCCAGCAAAATCTGTGCTCCAAAAGCCAAATGGCACTCCTTCTCTTCTGATCCTTGCCGTGTGCCCAAACAGCAGTTTATAACCACAAATGGGGTATTGCTGTACTCCAGAGAAGTTGCTTTACAAATGTTGGGGTTCTTTTATTCCTTTATTTGTTGAGAAAATGAAAAATGTTGAGCTAAAGCTACGTCTTATTGGAAAAAGGATTTTTTTTATCTTCACTGCCCAATTCTAATAAAATCTATGAAACCCCTGTGGGTTCAAAATGCTCACTACACCCCTAGATGGATTCTTCAAGGGGTGTAGTTTCCTAAATGGAGTCACTTTTTGGGTGTTTTCACTGTTTTTGTAATGGCAGGGGGTAGGGAGACGGACAAGTGAGCCCTAATCTACCCGCCACTCTGTCCCTGCCTACTTGCAACGACCCGCCCTAGGCGACGGGGTACAACTGGGCGGCGGTCCCTGCGCTCAGTAAGTGCACGACAAACACGACAAACATACAAAGGAACACAAGCAAGGAAAAGGGGCCGTTGCCCACGGCAACACCGTGAGCAACCAGAGTGGTGAACGAGCCGAGTCAAGCCAGGAGTGTGCGAGGTACAAAACGAAAAGCAGAAGAGTAGTCGGTAAGCCAGGGTCTGTATGGATCAGGATCAAAAATAGCAGGAGCTGTAGCTTGGCCAGGAATCCACAAGGAAAGAAACACAAGCAATAACAAGCACCGAGGGACAGGAAGTGCAGGCTTAAATAGACCGAGGGCGGGAGCTAGCTGAGTCTGGCCAGGTTACGATAGGCTCTCCCACTCCTAAGCCTGCCAGCCTGAATGGTGGAAGCAGGAGTCAGTCTCAGGGATGTATTCTCAGGTGCTGACTGATTAGTTCTGGGAGTTAACCCCGAAGCTGTGCCTGGCAGATCCTTTACAGTACCCCCCCTTTTATGAGGGGCCACCGGACCCTTTCTAAGTGGACCTGGCTTACTGGGGAAACGCAGGTGGAACCTCCTGACCTATACCCCAGCGTGAACATCCCGGGCGGGTACCCAAGTCCTCTCCTCGGGCCCGTATCCTCTCCAATGGACCAGGTACTGGAGGGAGCCTTGGACCATCTTGTTGTCCACAATCATGGCCACCTCGAATTCCACCCCCTCCGGGGTGAGGATGGGAACAGGAGGTCTCCTCGAGGGAGCCAAGGACGGGGAGCAGCGTTTGAGGAGGGAGGCATGAAACACGTCGTGTATCCGAAAAGACGGGGGTAACTCCAGCCGGAAGGAGACAGGATTGAGGACCTCAATGACCTTATACGGCCCAATAAACCGGGGAGCAAACTTCTTGGACGGAACCTTGAGACGCAAGTTCCTAGACGACAACCACACCAGATCCCCGACCATAAACAGGGGGTTAGCAGAACGTTTTTTATCAGCCTGAGTCTTTTGTACGCTCTGGGACACCTCTAGGTTTTTCTGAACCTGGGCCCAGACTGTGCACAGTTCCCGATGAACGACCTCTACCTCGGGATTGTTGGAACTACCAGGTGAAACTGAGGAGAACCGTGGATTAAACCCAAAATTACAAAAAAAAGGAGAGACCCCTGACGAGTTACTGACCCGGTTATTAAGGGAAAATTCGGCGAGGGGAATGAAAGAGACCCAATCAAATTGACAGTCAGAGACAAAACACCTTAAGTATTGTTCTAGAGATTGATTAGTCCTCTCCGTTTGGCCATTGGTTTCAGGATGGAAGGCAGAGGAGAAGGACAGATCAATCCCCAACTTCATACAGAAGGCTCTCAAAAACAATGAAACAAATTGTACCCCTCTGTCCGAAACAATATTGACAGGGACCCCATGGAGACGCAGGATGTGTTTGACAAACAAGGTAGCCAACGTTTTGGCGTTGGGTAGTTTCTTGAGGGGCACAAAGTGGCACATCTTACTGAAGCGGTCCACCACCACCCACACCACCGACTTGCCTTGGGATGGAGGCAAATCGGTGATAAAATCCATGGAGATATGTGTCCAAGGTCTCTGGGGAATGGGCAACGAACGCAGTAAGCCCGCTGGTCGGGACCTGGGAGTCTTGGACCTAGCACAAACCTCACAAGCGGCGACGTAGGCCTTAACGTCTTTAGGCAACCCAGGCCACCAATAATTTCTGGTAATGAGGTGTTTGGTACCCAGGGTGCCTAGATGGCCAGATAGTGCGGAGTCATGATTTTCCCTAAGTACCCTTAGCCGGAATTGCAGGGGAACAAACAGCTTGTTCTCAGGAAGGTTCCCGGGAGCTGCACCTTGATCAGCAGCAATATCAGCGACTAAATCAGAATCGATTGAGGAAATGATTATACCTGGAGGCAAAATACAAGCAGGATCTTCCTCCGAAGGAGGGCTGGCCATGGAGCTACGCGACAGTGCATCAGCCTTAATATTTTTAGACCCAGCCCTATAGGTAACCAAAAAATTGAATCTGGTAAAAAATAACGCCCATCGAGCTTGTCTCGGGTTTAGCCTCCGGGCAGATTCTAGGAAAACCAGATTCTTGTGGTCGGTAAGGACCGTTACCTGGTGCCTAGCCCCCTCCAGGAAGTGGCGCCACTCTTCAAATGCCCATTTAATGGCTAAGAGTTCGCGGTTGCCAATATCATAGTTACTTTCAGTTGGCGAAAACTTCCTGGAGAAGTAGGCACAGGGGCGGAGATGGGTGAGGGACCTGGTACCCTGGGACAAGACAGCCCCCACTCCCACCTCAGATGCGTCAACTTCCACGATAAATGGCTCAGTTTGGTTGGGCTGAACCAGCACCGGGGCCGAGACAAAGCACTTCTTAAGGACCTCAAAAGCCTGGACAGCCTCAGGAGGCCAGTGGAGGAGATCAGCACCTTTGCGAGTGAGGTCCGTAAGGGGCTTAGCGATGACCGAGAAGTTAGCAATAAATCTCCTGTAATAATTAGCGAACCCCAAAAAACACTGTAACCCCTTCAGGGAGGCAGGTTGGACCCATTCCGCCACAGCCTGAACCTTGGCGGGGTCCATGCGAAATTCATGAGGAGTGAGGATTTGACCCAAAAATGGAATCTCCTGTACCCCAAACACACATTTTTCGGTTTTGGCAAACAGTTTATTTTCCCGAAGGACCTGGAGCACCTTCCTGACATGCTCAATGTGGGAGGACCAGTCCTTGGAAAACACCAGTATGTCATCAAGGTACACTACCAGAAAAATCCCAGGTAATTTCTCAAAATCTCATTTATGAAATTCTGGAAGACCGCAGGGGCATTACACAACCCAAAGGGCATGACGAGGTATTCGAAATGGCCTTCGGGCGTGTTAAACGCAGTCTTCCACTCATCCCCCTCTTTGATGCGAATAAGGTTATACGCCCCCCGTAGATCCAATTTAGAAAACCATTGGGCCCCCTGAACCTGATTAAAGAGATCAGGAATCAAAGGAAGGGGATACTGGTTCCTTACCGTGACCTTATTCAGGCTACGGTAGTCAATGCATGGCTTAAGACCACCATCCTTCTTCCCCACGAAGAAGAAGCCAGCACCTACCGGAGAAGAAGAGGGACGAATGTAACCCTTGGCCAGGGATTCCTGGATATACACTCTCATAGCTTCACGTTCGGGACAAGAAAGATTAAATATCCTACCCTTAGGAAGCTTAGCTCCTGGTACCAATTCGATAGCGCAATCGTATTCTCTATGAGGAGGTAACACTTCGGAGGCCTCCCTAGAGAAAACATCAGCGAAGTCCTGAACAAACTCGGGTAGCGTATTCGCCTCCTTAGGGGGAGAAATAGAATTAACAGAAAAACATGACGTACAACATTCATTACCCCATTTCGTTAGCTCCCCAGTATTCCAGTCAAACGTAGGATTATGCAACTGCAACCAGGGAAGACCTAGAACCAAATCGTACAATAATCCCTGCATCAACGGTACAGAGCATTGCTCCAAATGCATGGAGCCAACAAGGAGTTCAAAAGCAGGGGTATGCTGTGTAAAATAACCATTAGCAAGAGGAGTGGAGTCGATACCCACTACCGGGACAGGTTTAGGCAAATCAATCAGAGGCATAGCAAGGGACATAGCAAATTCCACAGACATGATATTAGTAGAGGACCCTGAATCCACGAAGGCACTGCCGGTAGCAGACCTACCACCAAAAGAGACCTGAAAGGGAAGCAAGATCTTAGTACGTTTCATATTTACGGGAAATACCTGTGCGCCCAAGTGACCTCCCCGATGATCACTTAGACGCGGAAGTTCTCTGGCTGCAATCTTATGCTTAGGACAGTTGTTCACTTGATGCTTGTCGTCCCCACAGTAGAAGCAGAGACCATTCTTCCTGCGGAATTCTCTACGTTGTTGGGGGGACACGGAGGCCCCGAGTTGCATAGGTATCTCTGAATCTTTCGGGGAGGAACGAAGCAACGGAGCTTCGGGAGGCATCATGGGGGAGTCGGAGGAGAAAACACATAAACGTTCACGTTGTCGTTCCCTGAGACTTCGGTCAAGTCGTATCGCTAAAGCCATAACCTGGTCTAGGGAGTCAGAAGAGGGATAGCTAACTAGCAGGTCTTTCAGGGCATTCGACAGACCAAACCTAAACTGGCACCTTAAGGCAGGGTCATTCCACCGAGAAGCTACGCACCACTTCCGAAAGTCAGAGCAATACTCCTCAACAGGTCTCTTACCCTGACTTAAGGTCACCAGCTGACTCTCGGCAAAGGCAGTCCTGTCAGTCTCGTCATAAATAAGTCCGAGAGCAGAAAATAAACAATCAACGGAGGAAAGTTCAGGGGCGTCAGGAGCCAAGGAGAAGGCCCACTCTTGGGGCCCTTCCTGGAGCCGGGACATAATTATACCCACCCGCTGGCTCTCAGAACCTGAGGAATGAGGCTTTAAACGAAAGTAAAGCCTACAACTCTCCCAAAAGGAGAGAAAAGCCCTCCGGTCCCCTGAGAACCGGTCGGGCAACTTGAGGTGGGGTTCAAGAGGTGCGGTGAGGGGAACTACCAGGGTAGCATCAGGCTGGTTGACCCTCTGAGCCAGGGCCTGGACCTGTAGGGAGAGACCCTGCATTTGCTGAGCCAGGGTCTCACGGGGATCCATAGTGGTGTCAGGGACCAGGGGTAGACTAGGTATGGGCTTGTTATTATGTAATGGCAGGGGGTAGGGAGACGGACAAGTGAGCCCTAATCTACCCGCCACTCTGTCCCTGCCTACTTGCAACGACCCGCCCTAGGCGACGGGGTACAACTGGGCGGCGGTCCCTGCGCTCAGTAAGTGCACGACAAACACGACAAACATACAAAGGAACACAAGCAAGGAAAAGGGGCCGTTGCCCACGGCAACACCGTGAGCAACCAGAGTGGTGAACGAGCCGAGTCAAGCCAGGAGTGTGCGAGGTACAAAACGAAAAGCAGAAGAGTAGTCGGTAAGCCAGGGTCTGTATGGAGCAGGATCAAAAATAGCAGGAGCTGTAGCTTGGCCAGGAATCCACAAGGAAAGAAACACAAGCAATAACAAGCACCGAGGGACAGGAAGTGCAGGCTTAAATAGACCGAGGGCGGGAGCTAGCTGAGTCTGGCCAGGTTACGATAGGCTCTCCCACTCCTAAGCCTGCCAGCCTGAATGGTGGAAGCAGGAGTCAGTCTCAGGGATGTATTCTCAGGTGCTGACTGATTAGTTCTGGGAGTTAACCCCGAAGCTGTGCCTGGCAGATCCTTTACAGTTTTGGTCCCTTAGGGGCTTTGCAAATGCGACGTGGTCTCCGCAAACCATTCCTGCTAAATTTGAGCTCCAAAAGCCAAATGGCGCTCTTTCCCTTCTAAGCTCCGCCGTGTGTCCAAAAAGCCGTTTATGACCACATGTGGGGTATTGTTTTACTCGGGAGAAATTGCTTTACAAAAGTAGTGGTGCATTTTCTCCTTTTAGTCCTTGTGGAAATTAGGAAAAAATAGCTAAACCTACATTTTCTTTGAAAGAATGTAGATTTTCATTTTCACGGCCTACTTCCAATAATTTCTGCAAAAAACCTGCGGTGTCAAAATGCTCACTATACCCCTAGATAATTTCCTCAAGGGGTATATTTTCCAAAATGGTGTCACTTTTGGGGGATTTCCACTGTTTTGGTGCCGCAAGAGCCTTTCAGACCCGACATGGAGCCTAAAATATTTTCTAATAAAAAGGAGGCCCCAAAATCCTCTAGGTGCTCCTTTGCTTCTGAGGCCGGTGCTTCAGCCCATTACCGCACTAGGGCCACATGTGGGGTATTTCTAAAAACTGCAGAATCTGGGCAATAGATATTGAGTTGTGTTTCTCTGGTAAAACTTTCTGTCTTACAAAAAAAATAGATGAAAAATGAATTTCTGCAAAAAAAAAAAGAAATTTGAACATTTCACATCTGCTTTGCCTTAATTCCTGTGAAACATCTAAAGGGTTAAGAAACTTTCTAAATGCTGTTTTGAATACTTTGAGGGGTGAAGTTTTTAAAATTGGGTGACTTATCGAGGGTTTCTAATATATAAGGCCCTAAAATCCACTTCACATCTGAACTGGCCCCTGTAAAAATAGCCTTTTGAAATTTTCTTGAAAATGTGAGAAATTGCTGCTAAAGTTCTAAGCCTTGTGATGTCATAGAAAAATAAAAGGATGTTCAAAAAACGATGCCAATCTAAAGTAGACATATGGGGGATGTTAATTAGCAACAATTTTGTGTGGTATAACTGCCTGTCTTACAAGCAGATACATATAAATTTAGAAAAATGCAAATTTTTGCAATTTTTCGCTACATTTTGGTGTTTTTCACAATTAAATACTTAATGTATCGAGCAAATTTTGCCAGTAACATAAAGTCCAATGTGTCACGAGAAAACAGTCTCAGAATCGCTTGGATAGGTAAAAGCATTCCGGAGTTATTACCACATAAAGTGAAACATGTCAGATTTGAAAAAATTGGCTGTGTCCTGAAGGCCAAAACAGGCTGTGTCTTGAAGGGGTTAAAGGATCTTAGCTAAGCATATAGGTGCCTGCTGCTTGTTGACTGTTTCCTTTAACAAGAACAGGGCTGTATATGGAACTGTGAATTCTAATTCAAGCTGTAACTAAAGTTTTATTATGAGATAAGTAATGTATATGTACTTTACTAATTTAATCAGCTTTTTATGCAGAATACATTTATAAAAAAACTGTGAAACAACCCTCCAAAGTTGGACTCTGTGTAGTTTTTCAGTGTGTTAGTGTAAGATCAATGTTAAATAAGCTTTTATCACAACTTCAAGTTGTCAAATGTAGACCCACAGCATGTATACAGATTAATATGGAATGTATGTAGTTATTTATTTATCATGTTTTTTATTTTAATCAATTTATGATAAAGAACAGTAATATTTCTTATTTTCTGAGTAGTAGAAAAGTAGAAAACATTTTTGACTTGACAGATGTTAAATCAGACTATCCAACATGGTGCACGCATATGGTAACTGTAGTTTATTCACAGAAATAAGGATTGTTTAGTTAAAGTGAATGAAAACAAACAATTGGCATCAATTGCATCTCTTTGATCTATTTGGAATGTGTCATGGCACTCACACGATGCCAGTTATTGTCAGCCCTAATATGAAACAAGTGTTTTCATTCATTGATATAGATTTCTATGTTTTGAGTTCTCCAAAAGGATGATGTTTCTCTCAAATATGCTTTTGCGTATAAACAAATGAACCACGATTACATTAGTTTACTAAGCTTTTAAGAATGTGACTAAATACGTCATAAAATCAATATGCACATAGATTGCCTCACAATATTGATCTCAAAATATGTATAATGGGAAGATTCATTGAAAATAAAAGATAATTTGAGCCATTGCCCATAGCAACTTTTCAGCATCTTTCCTTTTATGCAAAACTTTTAGTCACTATGGACAGAACAACTGCAGAGAAGTATGTGCAGCACCACTTTTACATACACATTTAACATACACAAATAAAAACTAAATGATCATATCAAAATATCATATTATACTTCTATAAAAATATTTTTTATGAAAGTGGACATAATACATAATCTTTAGAACTGAAGAGACCAAAAATCTCTGTGTTCCAGATTCTGGTAAACATCGGTCGCAGAGTCAAATAGTGGCCTGATCAGTTAGAGGGGGGTAGAAAGAAAGGATTTCCTAAATGTGACCACGTATCCTATTTAATTTGTAAGAGGGGTGATAACAGTCAGTTTTCCCATTCACATTTAGGTCCTTACACTGTAAACATCACAGACAAGTATTTTCTTAGTAGAAAAAGAGAAACTTGATCCAGTGCCAGATCAAGCTTCTCTTTTTCTGCTTTGATCTTTATCGGGTGCCGCCACAAGGATCCGTGCACTGTCCGGGCTCGGACATAGGATCGGTGAGCTGGAGGATTCCTCCCCCATTTACTTTTAAGTATTTTCTTAGTAAGACATAGCTACATTTAAGTGCCCAATGATTGGCATTGCATGATATTTCATGTAAATTCCATGTTAGAGGAGTAAATTGCATTACAGAAGTTGTATCACACGGGCACTGCGGCTGAAATATTTGTGTGCGTACTTCCCTGGCACATTTATGCAACCTACTGTGGGAGGCACATTTGTATACTTACCAACATTTGAATACCAAATTGCATGGATAATATGAACTCTGCCTGGTAATGCCCACAAAACCCCAGAATTACTCCTTCAATTTATATTTTCATAAACCCTGCCCCTTGTACAGTCTGGTTTGCATTGCAGTTTGATAAAAATCAGGCCAGTTGGCAAATATGTGTTTGTTTGAGCACTGTTGTATTAGTAATAACTTTGTAATACATTTTAAAGGGTAATTAAACTTTTTTTAAACTTTTGACATGTCATAGTGACATGTCAGAAGTGGGGATCCAAGCCCTGAGACCCCCACCGAGCTCTAAAACAAAGCAGTAGGTGCACTCTGGCTGTGAAACAGGACTATCTTAGCCAGGAAAATAAGCAGTGGGGCATACAACTGAGTTTTCTGTGACATGTATGTCTATGTTTCTATGATTGAAGCTCCTGAGCGTCAGCCAGCCATTAGTGTGCCTCCCAACGGCAGATAGCCATTCTTCACGGCTTTATACATAAAATAATCTTAGGGGGAAATAAAGTATGCCCTAACAGCAGACAGTATGCGCAGACAACCCTGATGTTCTTTCTGAGGAGCAAGCAGTGGCGTAACTATAGGGGTCACAGCGGTCGCAATTGCAACCGGACCTAAGGCCAGGGGGGCCCACTGCCCCCCACACCACATCAATAAAAAGTTACTATGGTAACTGGGGCCTATGTAATAAACTACACGGGCCCCTGTTACTATAGTAACTGATAGTACTTACGCTCCTCGTACCGGAGCGCAGTGGAGGTCCTGACGTCACGACCCTGTGCGCAGCGCATGACGTCACGACGCTGTGTACCGTGCACAACATCCCGACCCTGGATGGAGTCAGGACCTCCGCTGTGGCCGAAGAGGAGGGTACATTTAATATCACTGTCTGCTGGAGCTGATTGGCGGGGGTCCCGGGAGTCGGCCCCGGACCTTTCAGCTGTTTTTAAGGGGCCGCAGTGCTCGTACGAGCGCTACTAACCCTTCATTCCGGTCACTTCCTCACCCGGCTGCACCCCCTGCAAAACAGCTGATTGGCAGGGGTCTCGGGATGTGGCAGACTTAGATGCAGGGCCCATGAGACAGGACCTCATATTGTGTCCATATAAGAAAAACCATGTGATGTTGTCAATCGGTTTTTCTAACTGATGTGTTTGATAGTTGCTGTCCAGCTCACAAAAAATGTTTATGATATATTTCTAGCTAGTGTCCATGAATGTACTTCCTACAATCCAGCACCTGATAATTATGAAAGTCTTATATGTGGAATTTCACAAGACCGGAGGCAGAATACTGACATGAGGCTTCCAATTGGGAATGTCCTCAAACTGAAAACAAAGTTCTAATAGACTATTTTGTTTTGACAATTTATTTGACCCTTACTGGGGAGTTTTTAATACTTTTTATATGATTGTCCAATAATCCAGGATAATTGATCATTTGGTACTTATCAGGTCCCATGTATGCTGACTTTAAGGGACTTTGAATGTACTTTGTACTTGCAGAGTCACATAAAATACACTATATGGACAAAAGTATCAGGGCACACCTCTTATTCATTGAATTCAGGTCTTTCATTCAGTCCCATTGCCACAGGTTTATAAAATCCATCACCTAGCCATGCAGTCAGCCTTCACAAACATTTGTGAAAGAATGGGTCATTCTAAAGAGCTCACTGAATTTGAGCGTGATACTGTTGTATGATGCCACAGTTGCAACAAGTCAGTTTGTGAAATTTATTCCACGATCAACTGTGAGTGGTATTATTGCAAAGTGGAAGCGTTTAGGAACTACAGCAACTCAGCCACAAAGTGGCAGAACATGTAAATTTACAGAGCAGGGTCGCCGAGTGCTGAGGTCCATAGTGCAAATGTAGAGCACGCCACCACTGGAATCTGGAAATGTAGAAACGTGTTCTGTTGAGTGACAAATCATGCTTCCCTATCTGGCAGTCTGTTGGACGGGTCTGGATTGGTGAATGCGAGGAGAATGTTACCTGCCTGACTGCATTGTGCCAACTGTAAAGTTTAGTGGGGAAGGGATAATGCTATAGGGTGGTATTTCAGGAGTTGGCCTAGGCCCTTCAGTTCCAGTGAAGGGAAATCTTAAGGGGATTGTCCAGGTTGGTGGCTGTTTTTTCTACCGATGACCTATCCATTGCGGTATTTGCCACTAGGCACTGGGGGTGCAGTGCCTAGGGAATCCAGCAGGGGTGGGGTGGCTGTAGAATCGTGTTGTTTTTTTTTTGTTTTGTTTTTTGTTTTGTTCTTTGTTTTGTTTTTTTGTGATTTTTTTTCCCCCCGAATTGTACTTGGGACCTGACCGACCAGCGTCAGGTCACTCACAGGGGAGGGGTTGCACTTCACCAGCTCTCCTCAGACTGTAAGACACAGATTGTATTGGCCAGAGCAGCTTTGGACAATCCGAGAACAGTGGGTGTGTCTTAGACTCATAGTCTAAGAAACGCTGTGGGGAACGGTTGGCAGAGCAGGAGGGCGCTGCACCAGGTCCAGGGCAGGTATGTATAAATCATTTATTGTCTAATGCAGGGATTCCCAACCGGGGTGTTGCGGCACCCTGGGGGGCCGTGAGAACACTCCAGGGGTGCCTCGACACACCTCTGAACCTCTGCCATGGCTGTGCATTCTCTCCTCCTCACAGCGCGAAGTGCATGTGAGGAGGAGGAGATTTTTGTCCCCTTGTAGATAGCAAGGAAAGGAATTTTGAGGCAGATTTTTCTGCCTGCATAAAACTCAGTGTGAACATACCCTTATAATGGGTTTGCTTTTTTAGTTATTCGTGCTACAAATCTTTTTTTTTGTGTGTGTTTTTTTACAGGTTTGGTCATTGGATTATGTCGGATTCGCGGACTACTTCGATGACAGCGTTTTTATTTTCAATAAATTGGTTAACGAGGGTTGTGTGGGGTTTCGTCTCAATAAAATATTTTTTCTGTGTATGTGATAGACAGTGCCCATTACTAAGCTGGGGCTTAGTGTTAACCGGGGAAGAGGCTAATACAAACCCCCTATTATTTCCCTGGTACCCACCGCCACCAGGGGTGCCGGGAAGAGCCATCTGAAGTGATGGTCGGGCACTGGGGAGGCTGCTGGCTGGTATTATTAGGCTGGGAATGCCCAAAATCAGTGGGCCTTCCCATCCTGGTAATGCTAGGCTGCTTTATTGTATCTGGCTGGTTATGAGAAGTGGGGGGACCCGACGTCGTTTAACCCCTTAGTGACCAGCCCATTTTAGGCCTTAATGACCAAGCTATTTTATTCGTTTTTCTATAGTCGCATTCAAAGAGCTATAACGTTTTTATTTTTTCGTCTACATAGCTGTATGAGGACTTGTTTTTTGCGGGATTAGTTGTGCTTTTTAATGGCACCATTTTTGGGTACATATAATTTTTATATTACCTTTTATTAACCTTTTTGGGGGGGATTATAAAAAGAAACTGAAATTCCGCCATTGTTCTATGAGTTTTTAAATTGACGCCGTTCACTATGCGACGTAAATAACATGTTACCTTTATTCTATGGGTCGGTACGATTACGGCAATACCACATATGTAGAGTTTTTTTTATGTTTTACGACTTTTGCACAATAAAAACACTTTAGAACTAAACTTATTTGCTTTTGCATCGTCGCTTTCCAAGAGCCGTAATTTTTTTATTTTTCCATCAATGTAGTGATTTTTTTGGGCTTGTTTTCTGCGGGACAAGACGTAGTTTTGAATGGTACTGTTTTGGGGTGCATGGGACTTATTGATTCATTTTTATTATGACTTTTTTGGGGGGCAATGGAAAAAAATTGCAATTTCGCCATGGTTTTTTGCGTTTTTTTTTTACGGTGTTCACTTTGCGGTTTAAATTACATATTAACTTTATTAATGGAGTCATTACGGTCGCGGCGATACCACATGTGTACTTTTTTTATTTTTTTACACTTTTACTAAATAAAACCACTTTTTATGGAAAAAAATTGATTTTTTTACTGTACTTTTTATTAATAATATTTATTTCACTTTGATGACTGATTTTATTAGTCCCACTAGGGGACTTTACTGTGCGATATTCCGATCGCTGCTATAATGCTCTGGTATACTTCGTATACCAGAGCATTATTGCCTGTCCGTGTAAATCTGACAGGCAATCTGTTAGGATGTGCCTCCGGCGCGTCCTAACAGGAATATGTCCAGGGCAGACCTGGGGGCTTTTATCAAGCCCCCGGCTGCCATGACACCCCATCGGAGACCCGCGATTTCATTCGCGGGCCGCCGATGGGTGACAGAGGGAGCGCACTCCCTCTGTAAGCAAAGTTAAATGCCGCGGTCGCTATTGACGGCGGCATTTAACGGGTTAAACGGCCGCGATCGAAGTAAACTTCGATCGCGGGCGTTGGAGCAGGAGCTCAGCTGTCATCAGACAGCAGAGCCCCGGCTCCTGCCTGCACGGGGGACCCGTGCAGGACTTAGACTAGGCTGACGTGAAAAGGCGTCAGCCTAGCCTAAAGCCCATTAGTGACCGACGTAAAAAGGCGTATTAGTGGTCACAAAGGGGTTAAAAAAAATAAAATAAATTATAATAATTGAAAAAAACAACATGAGGTCCTCCCATTTTTTATAACCAGCTAGATACAATAAAGCAACTAAAGCATAGCATAACCTGGGTGGTAAGGCCCATTGTTTTTGGGCTTTCCCAGCCTAATATTACCAGCCTGCAGCCGCCCCGGTGCCCGACCATCACTTCGGGGTAATTACTAATGACTAAAAAAGCAAAACCATTATCATACTTACCTTCCTGGGTCTGTGACAGTAAACTTATCAGTGACCACTCTAAGCTGTCCATTGCTTAGTTTACATCACGTGATCCAAGGTTACGTCTGTTCATTGGCCTACTTTTAAAAGTAGAACAATGTACTGATGTAACCGGTGGGGCGTAATTTGCTCCAGTTGGGAAGGGAGTATTTAAAAAAAATAATAATAAACTGTGACCTAATCAATAATAGGGGAAATGGGCCCCAGTGTTCATGTGGGGGGCAAGGGAGGAAATGTTAACAGGGTAGCATTAAGCATTTCTTTTAGGGTCAGTTCACACGTTGCATAGCACTGCAGATTTTCCCCAATGGATTTAATTTTTAAAAATATAGAGCACAATACAGTAGCTGCAGAATGGATGGGATTTGAACTCTCATCCACACGCTGAATAAAAAACCCACCGAAAAAACTTTCATAAATTGACCTTCAGTGCGTTTATTTTATCCGCAAGCATGTCAATTTATGCTGTGGGATCATAGTTTTTTTGTTGCATGTTCTCCCCATTGAATTCATTGGGGAGGTAAAACCTGCAACATTTAGCACATGTTGCAATTTTTGCGGCGGAAAAGCTGCATTATCGGGGGCGTCAGCACTAAAAGTGCCTAGGGCAGCACAAACTTCAAATAGGGCCCAGGACCTATCCACAGGAGAGGCCATCAGTATATGATCAGTGGGGGTCCGAAACTCAGACCCCGCACAGATTAGCTATTCCGGCTGCCTCTGGACAATGAAAGCTATGTAGAGGTCAGTGCCGGAAGCAGAAGGCTCCGACCACTATATAGCGGCCTTGCTGCAATACTGCACCTCTGCTCCTATTCAAGTGAATAGGAGCAGAGCTGCAGTGGTATACAGTGGTCAGAATCTTCTGCTTCTGGCACCGACCCCTGCATAGCTTCTGGCGTTTGAATGCAGCCAGAACAGCTAATCAGTGCGCGGTCTGGGTGTCAGACCCCCACCGATCGTATACTGATGACCTATTCTGTGGATAGGTCATCAGTAGAAAAACAGCCCACAACGTGAACTACCTATTTAATGCTTTGGCATTCCTGGACATTTTGGAATTGTATGCTACCAACTTTGTGGGAACAGTTTTAGAAAGGCCCTTTTCTGTTCTAGCATGATTGTGCCCCAGTGCACAAAGCAAGCTTTATAAAGGCAATTCATGGAACACCTTTGAGATGAATAAGGCCCTGTTCACACAGAGTTTTTGGACGAGTTTTTTGGGGCAGAAACCGCGCCAAAAAACTCCTCAAAAACCGCCCGAAAATGCCTCCCATTGATTTCAATGGGAGGCAGACGAGTTTTTTTACCACGAGTAAAAGAAACTCGTCGTGGTAAAAAGAAGCAACATGACCCATCTTGAGGCGGTTTCCGCCTCCAAAACCCCATTTCAATGAGTCAGAAAGAGGAAAAAAAACCTTGACGAGTGTTTTGACGAGTTTTTGTCAAACCACTGTGCAAAAACCTACTGGAGCAGTTTTTGCAGGAGGAATTTTCCTCCTGCAAAAAACTCAGTGTGAACACAGCCTTAGAACGGAGATTGCGAGCCAGGCCACCTCGTCCAATATCAGCGTCTGACCTCACAAATACTCTCCTGGATGAATGGGCAAAAATTCCCACAGATATGCTCCAAAATCTTGTAGAAAGCCTTTCCAGAAGAGTGGAATCTATTTTAGCTTCAAAGGGCGGACCAACTCCATATAAATGCCTATGGATTTAAAATGGGATGTCATAAAAGCTTCTGTAGGTGTAATGTGTAGGTGTCCCAATACTTTTGTCCATATCGTGTATTTAGCAATCACTGTACTGTTATGTGCATTCTTGTCATATAACCTTTTGGAAACATAAAACAAATATGTCTTCTCACGTCAACTGGTTTAGTAAACAGCAGTCTGAAATTATGTAATGTGCAGAATATGTCAAATGTATGTTTCAGATTTTGCCAGTGCCAATATTTTGAAAATTTCACAGTGCATCTGAAAATAGAGGAAACTTCTTCAGTAAGTTCGTTGTTCTAACCTTCTCCCAGTAGGTGGCTGCATAATGCAACCTATTCTGCGGTTGTTAATTGTACATTCCATTCTGCCCTTTTTAATGTGAAGATGTGATCTTCAGGAATGTTTTTTATTACTTAAAGACATCAAAGTAAAGCTTCATTGTTAGGGCATATGCAGCACGGAATTGATAAATACAAAGCAAGATTTTAAGAAGTTACAATCTATTTTCAGATTTATTGAGGAAAGCCACTGGGTATGACCAGAGATACTATAATAAGCTGGGGATTCTGTACAGAAAAGACCATCCTCTGATGGACTGGGGATAAAGTGCCTAAGCTCGCTAGTTGGCATCAGTCCTGTAGGTACAGATTGACCTTCTTTTTGACAATCACTTAAAGAGGCTCTGTCACCAGATTTTCAAATCCCTATCTCCTATTGCAGGTGATCGGCGCTGCAATGTAGATAACAGTAAAGTTTTTCTTTTTCAAAAACGAGCATTTTTGGCCAAGTTATGAGCATTTTTATATTTATGCAAATGAGGCTTTCTTATGGACAACTGGGCGTTTTTAATCTTATTTCCAACTGGGCGTGTATTGTGTTCATTACATCTGGGCGTGTTTACTTGTTTTACTAGCTGGGCGTTGTGAATGGAAGTGTATGATGCTGACGAATCGGCATCATCCACTTCTCTTCGTTACCACCCAGCGTCTGGCAGTTCACAGACACACAGGGTGTCCTCGCTCGTCCGACACGATGAAGTTCCTGTGGGAGGAAGTGAGTGACGTCACAGCGTGATCTCGCGAGGACACGCTGTGTGTCTATGCACTGCCAGAAGCTGGGTGGTAACGAAGAGAAGTGGATGATGCTGATTCGTCAGCATCATACACTTCCATTCACAACGCCCAGCTAGTAAAACAAGTAAACACACCCAGATGTAATGAACACAATACACGCCCAGTTGGAAATAAGATTAAAAACGCCCAGTTGTCCATAAGAAAGGCTCATTTGCATAAATATAAAAATGCTCATAACTTGGCCAAAAATGCTCGTTTTTGAAAAAGAAAAATGTCACTGTTATATACATTGCAGCGCCGATCACCTGCAATAGGAGATAGGGATTTGAAAATCTGGTGACAGAGCCTCTTTAAGTAGGATTTAAGATCAAGCTGCATGATAGGAAGCAGAAATGAGAGCTGTTTTAAGTGTACATACTGTTGACAGTGAAACACATCAATGTTGTAAAGGTTTATAGCACCATAGTTCTGCATAGATTTCTATACCCTATTCTGGAACTGAGTCGTCTTCGTTCTTATTTTTGTTATCCCAATACTATAAATTTTTTGATTGGATATAATGAAAATCTTTAAACAAAGCCGTAGGGTTCTGGTCATTGATTCAATCTCAGAGACACCTACATTCAGGGCCTTGGTGGACACCCCATGGACTACTCCCCTTGAATTACTCATCATCTGACATCTAAATAACTGGTCAAAACTTTTCAGAATTGGAGTAACTTTTATGGAGAAAAATACAAACAAGCTTTTTTTTAAGTACAGTAGATTGGTAATAGGCCACAGGTTTGATTACCCACAAAATGATTGTCATTTATTAAGCTAGAGTTGGATTTATGCAATGAATGCGTATTTACTGTGTCTGAGAAACTTATCACATGATCATTTCTGTTTTTGGACTGAGGATTAAAACCGAAGTGCTCAAAGAAAACCTAAACATACATGGACAAAACATATAAACTTAAAGTTTACCTATTCTTTAAAAAACTTTTGACATGTCATAGTGACATGTCATACGTTTGGATCAGTGGGGGTGAGATCGCTAAAACAAAGTGGCAGTAGCACTCAGGATAGCTTTGTGCCGCTTTGTTTCTGCTTGGCTTTCCTCGGCCGAGCAAGTGGTGTACGGACTCATAGACTTTCTATGAGGAAAGACGAGCAGAATCGAAGCTCACACTTCTGCTGATGCATTTTAGCGATCGTTGGGGGTCTTAGTGCTTGGATCCCCACCAATCAAAACTACTTCTGACATGTCACTATCACACACTGTCTTGCTAAGGGGGCCCAGATTACATGTTACATCCTGGGCAATCATGGTAGTTGTTGCGTTACTGTGTTGTTGTCATTTTTTTATGTAGATTTGTCAGTTCTATAATTGAATGGCTTGTTTTATTATAGAATTGGCCAAAAATCTCTCCAGAGGTAGAATAGATTTTAAAATTTTCAACATGCTTTCAAACCCATGCAGATTGTTTCCGCTGCATGTGAATGGGGTTTTCTAAACCCCATTCATATGCATTATAATGTACTTTGTTGTGAATTTTTGGTGTGGAATCAATGTGTGAACATGGCATTTTTCTTCTGCAAAATCTGGGCATAGGGGCCATGTCCTATCAGCAGTTCTGCAAGGCCTAATGCACACGACCGTGGCTTTTTGTCCATGTGCTATCCCTAATATTATGGCATTCACCAGACCAAATAAGATTGTAAATATAGCTATGAGTACGAACCAATAGGTTTGAAGCGAGTAAGCTTTCTTCACCTGTGATTTTTATCTATCTTATTTTAAATGTGTTATCAATAAAGGAACAGTGATTTTACTACATCGTGTGTCGGACCCATTTCACTTCTATGAGCAGTTTATGACCACATATGTGGTATTGCCTTACTTGAAAGAAATTATGTTACATATTTTTGGATTCTTCTTATCCTGTATTCCTTGTGAAAATAAAAATATATGAACTAAAACTACATATTATTGGAAAAATTAAAATTCTCCATTTTTATTGCTTAGTTCTAATAAATTCGCTGCAACGCCTGTGGTTTCAAAATATTTATTCATGCCTAGAAGAATTACTTGTGGGATGCAGTTTCTTAAATGGAGTCACTTTTGGAGGCTTTTACTGTACTCGTACCACAGGGGCTTAGCAAATGTGACATGGCGTGAGAAAACCAGTCCAGCAATCTCTGAGCTCCAAAAGCCAAATGGCGCTACTTCTCTTCTGAGCCCTACCATATGCCCAAACAGAAGTTTACAACCACAAATGGGGTATTGTCGTACTCAGGAGAAATTGCGTAACACATGTTGGTGTGATTTTCCTTCTATAGTTCTTGCAAAAAATAATTTCTCCATTTTTACAGCCAATTGTAATAAATTTACTGAAACACCTCTGGATTAAAAATGCTCACTACACCCCTAGATTAATTCCTTGAGAATTGTAGTTTCCAAAATGGGGTTTCTTGTGTGTTTTGGCACCTCAAAATTCACAAGGAAACAGAACCAGTGTCTGAGATATTACTTAAACGTGCACATTTTGTAATTTGCACACACAAGGCATCATCTGAGTTTAAGAACTGTTTTTTTTTTAATTTTTTATTTTCTGCAAGATAAATGTTTCAAACTAAAGTGATTCTGGTGGGTGACCAGCACTTACCATGTAAAGTGATCTTTTTCAAGCTGTTGAATGTTACAGTCCATTTCATTTTTTACGTTGTAAAGCAAACTTAGCAAATTTTTACACATAACTAGACAGTGTTTGTCTTGTATGATTAGACAGTATTGTCATACCCAGGTGAAGGGGGGTTGAATTTAATGTCAAAAAAAAATTTATTGTATGAATATCTCAGAGGTTTCTGATTAAATACTTTTAATATTATTAGTGCAACTTGTTACTGATTGTATTTTGAGCAGGGATATGTGTACAAAGGGTTTAAGCTGGTTTATCCGGCAGATTTATGCTCAAAACTATCACCAATCGACAATATATCAAGTCGATCGCCACTCATTAACAGGCTCTTTTACATGGGATGGGCCGATGCTTTACTGTATGGGGATAAATAATTGTTAATAAGATTGTCCGGTCTCCATCATTTTTCATCATTGCCAGCAGCACATCCCCTGTTTACATGGGGAGAAGTGCTCTCGTCAACAAAAGTTTTAAAGGCTGCATAAACAATTGGATCAGCCGATAAAAGAGCATTGCTTGTTTGTCGGCTGCCATGTTTACAGGGGCCAATAATCGGGAATGAGCGTTAATGGCCCGTTTACATGGGCCTTTACTGTAACCAGTGGCGTAACTACCGCTGTAGCTGCCCTAGCAGCTGCAACTGGGCCCACGGCATGAGGGGGCTGGTGCCGCTTGCTGACACGGCTCCCCCATGCCCAGTGGTGCCGCTAGCAGCATCATGGCTGCTACAGCGGTAGCGATGCCACTGCGGTGCCCCCGCTACCCGGCCCCTAACACATGTCTGGGCGGCACAGGCCCCCTCATGCCCGCTGGCATTGCTAGCACCAGAGGGGGCTCCGGTGCTAGCGACAGCAACATTCACTTGTATCTGCGTCCTCAAGACGCAGATACAATTGATTTCTATAGGCTGCAGGCCACATTCGGGGAGACTCCCTGCGCAGGCCGGCGTGATGACATTACTATATGATGCTGGTCTGCGCAAGGGTCCCGCCAGGAGGTTGTGCAGTGCTCCGTCCGTCGCGGGAACGGGGTAAGGTAAGTATAATTTTTTTTGGGGGGTCTGTTTGGCAATATAAAGGTGTAGGGATTGTTGTGTAGCACTATATACAAGGGTGGAACAGGGTGACACTATATACAAGGGAGGGACACTGTGTTGCACTATATACAAGGAAGGGGGCCTGTGTAGCACTATATACAAGGGGAGGCTGTGTGGCACTTTATACAAGGGGAGGGCTGTGTGGCAATATATACAAGGGGGTTTTGTGGCACTATACATAACGGGGCTGTGTTGCACTATACACAAGGGAGGCTATGTGGCACTATATACAAGGGGAGGGCTGGGTGGTGCTATTTTCAGGGGGCTGTGTGTGGCGCTATCTACAGCGGACTGTGTGGCACTATATACAAGGGGAAGACTGAAGGGGGTTGTGTGGCACTATATAATGGGGATGTGTGGCACTATACACAAGGGGTTTGTGTGACACTATACACAAGGGGGATCTGTGTGGCACTATATACAAGGGGGAGCTGTGTGGCACTACTAAGGGGGGGCTGTGTGGAACTATATATGAGGGGCTGTGTGGCACTATACACAAGAGGGGCTATGTGGCATTATACACAAGGAGGAGCTGTGTGGCACTATATACAAGGGGGCTGTGTGGCACTACTGTCAGGGGATTGTGTGGCACTATCTACTAGGGGGGCTTTATGGCTCTATTTTCATGGGGAGGACTGTGAGGTGAAATCTACGGGGGACTGTGTGTGGCGCAATCTGCAGGGGTCTGTGTGTAACGAAATCTACAAGGGTCTGTGTGTGGCACTATCTACAGGGGTATGTGTGTGGCGCTATCTACAGGGGTATGGATTGCTGTGTAGCACTATATACAAGGGAGGAGCTGGGTGGCACTATATACAAGGGAGAGGCGCTGGGTTGCACTATATATTAGGAAGGGGAGCTGAGTGGCACTATATACAGGGGTGGTTGTGTGGTACTATACACAAGGGGGGCTGTGTGGCATTATACACAAGGGTGGCTGTGTGGCACTATATACAAAGGGGAACTGTGTGGCTTTTCGCAGTTGCCACTTAAGTGTCCTTCTGCCATAGAGTAAACAGTTGCCATTAACGGGAATACCTTGGTCAGCCGCAGTGACTAGGTAAGCCCTACTGTTCAAACATCCGTCCACAGGTATCAGAGGACCCAGGGAGGGGGCGGTGAGGCACTTTATACAGGGGGAGCTGTATGGTGCTATCTACAGGAGGGGCTTTATGGCGATATCTACAGGGGGGCTGTATGGCACTGTCTACTTGGAGGTGGGGGCGCTATCTACAAGTGGGGTGTGACACTGTCTACAGAGGGGCTGTATGGCACAATCTACAGGGGGTCTGTATAGCACTGTCTGCAGGGGGGCTGTATGGCACAATGTATATCTATAAAGAGGGCTACACGTTACACCTAGGGGAGGGGGAGGCGGTCATAAGTTTGCTGTGCGGCCCAGTCTTTCCTAGTTACGCCCCTGAGTGTAACATGATAACAAAGTATTTACTATGCCCCATCTACAAGGTTTAAGATTATGAATCCCTATAACAGAACAGAAAGGAAGAGGTGGATATAATAATGTCTGTGTGCACAAGCACTTACTATTCAGTGTGTACATACTGTATACACTGAATGGCCACTTTATTAGACACCTGCCCTTTCACAAGAGCTTTCCTGTAAGGAAATTAGACATGTGACCCCCGGATTGCAGCCTAAAATAAAGTAAGCACTTTTTTTGTCGATCAGTTTCAGGATAAATTTACATTACAAAGGGAAAATCGAGCGATCTGAGTGACTTCGGACACGGCATGTCATCTGTGCATCAGAGCTAAACTAGTCGGGCCATTATTTAAGAAATTTCCAATCTTGTGGGGTTCTCTTGTGCAACACTGTATAGAGTATACCAAGAATGGTGTGATGGGAGTTCAGAATTTGGCGAAAGCAGCATGAATCGATTAACCCTTCCTGTCAGGTGTCAACAGTTCAGCCTGGTGGTGGTGGAGTAATGGTTTGGGAATGTTTTCTTGGCATACACTGGGTCCTCTGATACCTGTGGATGGATGTTTGAACAGTAGGGCTTACCTAGGCATTCCGGCTGACCAAGGTATTCCCGTTCATGGCAACTGTTTACTCTATGGCAGAAGGACACTTAAGCGGCAACTGCGAGAAGCTATCCTGTCTGCATGGGCCAATATTCTTACATAATGATTTAAACATCTAGTGGAATCTATGGCAGAACTAATGCTGCAGTTCTGAAGGCCAAAGGAGGTCCAACGTGCTACTAGATGGGTGTCTCTAATAAAGTGGTCATTCAGTGTATTTCTCTTGCAACCTATAACTAGTTCACATTTTGACTAATCCCCTAGTGCAAGTCACAGTCCTCCCCATTGAGAGCCAGAATCGCCTCCCCCAGTCTTAGTCATAATACTCACTAAATACCAGCTACCAGATCTATCCACATGCTGGGACAGAGGTTGGCGCAGGGGGAAGAATTCCGTTAGCAGATCGATTATGCAGGGAGAGATATGAGCAGTGCCCATGTAGAAGTGATAATCTGTGTGCAGTCAGCAATGTCATTTCATTTCCATTGATGTGTATTCTATAATGATGATTGTTGTATCCAGTTATAATGCAGTTTCCAGTGTGACAGGTTTGCTTGGATCTATCCTTATTCAGAGCTTTTTAGGGCTGGGGCTATTTATTAATCTCACATTACTAACTAGATTAAATTTGAATGTCCTGTACCTTTGACAATCTGAAATCTGCAGCCCATTTACCAACTGCAGACTGCTACAAAATACAGTTGTTTTTTTTAATGATTTTAAGTACCCAAAAATTGCTCTGGGTCTCCCAGGACATGTACATAAATTCATCAAAGATTGGCCTATTGACTATTCAGTCGACATTGACTAACTGGCAACCACTAGCTAGAACAAATGGGTTATCTTTATGCCTTTTGTAGAAAGATTCTGAATGAAAGAAAAAAAGTGAGGTAGGTTTTCTGCTTCTTTGATGCTTTTCATGCATTTGCAATACTCATGTATAATAGGGATTCTCCAGAACTTATCAATTGATGGCCTATCCTTAGGATGAAACATCAACGTTTGATCGGTGGGCGGCTGACTCCCAGGACCCCTGCTGATCAGCACAATGATGAGATTTGTCCTAGTAACACCACCGATCATACATTGATGGCCTATCGTAAAGACAGGTCATCATTGTTTAATTCATGAAAAACATTCAATTTCATCTTGAAAAACTAAAATTAACTGTCTGCAAGTTTTGTGACATTAGAGATCTATTGACAGGGAAATGTAATGACTAAATTCTTATATACTTCAGGTTAGTCTATGGTAATACAAAGGAAAACAACTTTGCATTAAAGATTGAATTTCAATTATGGCATAAAATCCATTCACCGTACTAAAATAGTTTTTCCTTTCATTGTCCGCCTGCAGCTTTAAATAATCTTTTCGGCTTTCAAATCTGTTACCAGAAATGAACCAATCCCTCCATGTGAGTCTATGGAATTTGATAGGAGGTTATACACTTTCCCTGTTATTCTGTTGCTTTCCTAATACTGAAGCTCATTAAGGCATGGTTTTGTATGAACGAGCTTGGCATTGCCAGGATTTTAAATTTACAATTTAATTTAATGGCCATTGCTACTAAGAAAGGGGGAGGGGGGATATTAACCTGTTCTTTCTTGTAACTATAAAACAGACAATGTTGATACTTTTCATGGAATTGCTGAAGCTTTATTGTGAGGAGCACAGAGCACTAGAAAACAGAAGGTCAGCGCGGCAACCTGGATTGCACATATTAGATTGCCGACGTTTGGCTAACTGCATCCAGATTAATTATTAAGAATGTGTCATATAGAAGTGCTGTATCTGTAGGCACCTTTCTTTATACTTTGTTGCCTGTTTTGTAACAATGTACATTCAGTATTGTGTATTTATTTCAATTACATACGGTAATTTTCTTGAGAGGCTTTGACTCCATAATTCAGCATCATCAAACAGCAGCTTGTCCTCTTATAACCCTTTACCTGGCAACAAGATTGGGAAAAACACAAGGCAAGAGGATTTTTCAGACTTGTTAGCATTAATCAGTTTAGAAAGGGATATCAAAGCCCTGTTTCCTAATCTGATAAAAGTGATATTTATATCTTATAGGAAAATGCAGGAAAGCAAGGAATTAAGGTAAAAGACAGTTCACAAATTGTATCCTAACATTCTTGTGGTTGTAGATACTTAAATTAGAATAAATGCTACAATGGAGACATACAAAAGAATTAATTCAAACCACAAAATAGGAACAGACGTGAAAATGCAAACCAGAGAGGAAAAGAGTTTCATGTGGACATTGGCAGTTTATTGTGTAGACTTGCAGCAATACACACAAATCCCATAAACATGAACATTGGAACTCTTTGTACCCTAGGGTCTAACTATAGACATAACAGCCCATGAAAATGCTGCAGGGGTCTTGACCTAGGGTAAAATGTATGCAAGTGTAATATGGCTGTTTACTGATTTAACCTGTTACTTCTATACATGTATGAATTGTATTGGATATTAAGTGGATCATATTTTAGGGCTTAAACAAAGAATTTAGGTTTTTGCAAGATAATACTTTTTTAAACATTCTAAACAAATTTGTTCTGAATGAGGTTTGTAACTTTAGTTAAAGTGCTATTGAGCTATCGCCCATTAAAGAGATTTACACGCTAATCTTCTAACATGTAACAGACATATTAGTGTAACATCCATGGCCATGGACCATCAGGTTTACTCACCCCCTGACGGCTGCAGCCATGGTCCTGTGAGCGCTGGCCCGCATCTCCTCCTCAGGCTCGTACCCGGTCTTAAAGCGCGCACCTGAATCTGTTAAATAATTAGCCCATGATCCTGGACTATAAGAAGGGCTCTGCCCCTTTCTGCCTTGCCTGAGCTTTGTTGTCGTTACCTATGTTCGTCTATGCAAATGGTCCCTTAAGTGTCTTCCAGTTCCCAGTGTTCCTGTTCCTGCTTCCTGTAACCTGTATCCGATGTTATCCTGGTCCAAGTGCCGTATAGTATTGGAATCGTGCTGCACTGAGTCTTCGCCTGCTCCTCTACACCAAGCCTGGTGCCTGCCTGCTGCCAAAGTCCTGTCTGAGCCTGTCCAGCTACTATCTGAAAGTTACCACAGGTACACCTATTGAACTATAGACTTTGTCCTGTTGGCCAGCTGCCATACTGTCAAGGCGGTGCGGTCCAGTGGGTCCACGTACCCAACGTGACAATCAGAACATGTCATTAGTGGTGTTCCTTCAGCTCTGAGCCCCTCCAATTCCCACATTTAATGGGCTGTGGCACTCTATCGATCACCTGAACACCTTTAGGCATGAATAGAAGTTTTCATGACTGGATATAGCTTCATTGAAATAGGTGAAGTGGAACATGGCAAAGGAGGTTTGCAGTCAAGGACAGTTAAACCAGGCAGCTGTATTTAGGATTCAAAAAAAGAAACTTGGTCTGGTTATTGGAAGAACAATTTATTTTTTTAAGGCCTTGTTCCGATGTGGCAGATTTGTCGCAATACATGTGTTGCAATATATATGAATGGGCTTCTCAAAATCCTATTCACATGCAGTGCATTTTTTCCGCTGTGGATTTGACGGCATGCTGCGGACCTCCTCTTTTTAGCTGAAGCTTAGATTCCCCTGAAATCAACAGTGACCAATTTGACCCACAATACATACCTCACAACTTTGAAGTATCGTAAAGAGGGACAAATTATGTGGCACGCGTAGTTTGGAATTTTTTTTCCTTTTAGGCCATGCCCTAAACCCGCCCAATCACCCCCCATAAACACCCCATTCTACCCAAAAAGTATCATGTCCTATAGTGCATCCCCACAGTACAATGCCCCCATAGAATCTCACACACAGTATAATGCCCCATAGTACGGGAGGTATAATGACAAATATCTGCTCCCACAAAGTATAATGCCCCCCGCAGCTGCCTCATACATTATATTTCCCCATAGATGCTCCAATACAGTATAAAGCCAACACAGAAGCCCCCATACAGTATAATGCCCACACAGATTCCCGCATACAGTATAATGCCCACACAAAATTCCCCCATACTGCATAATGCCCCATAGCTGCCACATACAGCATAATGCCCTCATAGCTGCCCCCATACAGTATAATACCCCCATAGCTGCCCCATACATTATAATGCCCACACAAATGCCCCATACAGTATAATGCCCCCATACAATATAATGCCCTCATAGTTGCCCCATATAGTATAATGCCCACAAAGATGCCCCCATACTGTCCGGGGTTCCGCCAGGAGTGGAATCCCTGGCCAGAGCGTTGGCAACGCTCTGGGCAGGGACTCCGCCCCTGGAGGAGCCACTGACATCACGATCCATGTATGGACAGTGACGTCACGGGCCTTCCCATGACAGGAGTCCCCGGCCAGAGAGCTTGCATTGCTCTGGCCGGGGACTCCATAGTTAAAAGCTTGACATCACTGTCCATATATGTAAAGTGATCTCAAGACCTTCCCCAGGCTCAGTGCTTGAAATAGCCCTGTGTGCGAGGAGTCCTCGACGAGTGGACAGTAAATGCTAAAGCACTGGACGTACCACCACTACTTAACACTTGGATGTACCACCGGCTGCCCAGGACAGTGGGACACCACCCGGAATCCTGATTTGTCGCTTTATACACATACTGTAACTGTAACGAGCCGTGCACCTGTGTGTCCATCACTTGACTATTGACAGAATTTTATCCTCTGGAAGAAAACAATGAATGCTCCTACTGAATAACAACATCCAGAGATCTTGAAAACCGTGAGGAATTAATACAGAAAGTATATTGGAAAATTGTATAACTTTTAATTATATTAAAAAAATAACATTAAGTTGCTGAAACCGAACAAGCCCTTTAAGATCTCCTGTGATATAAATGTCTTTGATTCAGAAAGAAAAGAAGCAACTCTGTTGTGGCTATACACTGTACTTATACAGGGTACTATTTTCACATGATGATTTTAGTAGTAGTTCACTAACTTAAAGAGGACCTTTCATGTCTTTTTATTTTTTTTAAACCACATTCTTCCCCTTATTCCCTGCCTCCACCCCGTTCTCTGTTTGGCACCTAATATGCTAATTCTAAGTAAAGGTAACGACAGGAGGAGACCTCATCCCTCCTGAGTAGGCATTGCCGTGTGCATCGCTAAGATACTGTCCAATCAGAGCGGACAGCCTCACAGCGATCCAGAAAACCTGCAGTAAATCTCGCAGAATGAGCAAATATCCCTTAAAGAGAAGCTTTCACCTGCCCATACATGTGCAGCATGTAATGGGCAGTGCTTCACAAACCCTGTCTCACTTGAAATTATTTTTCGAACTTCCTCCGTTATTTACATATCGGTGCCGTTATATTTGGCGCCTAATAAGTAAATAACCCCCTGAACTGTCAATGGGGCGTGTAAATGGCAAGGGGGCCTTATATTGAGGGCTGTCTTCATGTATTTTTAGTACCATTATAAATATTTATTTTTTTATCATTTTCAACAAGTGTTCAGAATGCTTGATAATCTGTTTGCGGCACAATCAGTCTCTGTTCACATTAGATTTGTGATGTATGTTCAGTGTATATCCCATGAACATATACAGTGAAGGAAATAAGTATTTGATCCCTTGCTGTTTTTGTAAGTTTGCCCACTGTCAAAGACATGAACAGTCTAGAATTTTTAGGCTAGGTTAATTTTACCAGTGAGAGATAGATTATATAAAAAAAACAGAAAATCACATAGTCAAAATTATATATATTTGTTTGCATTGTGCACAGAGAAATAAGTATTTGATCCCCTACCAACCATTAAGAGTTCAGCCTCCTCCAGACCAGTTACACGCTTCAAATCAACTTGGTGCCTGCATTAAAGATAGCTGTCTTAAATGGTCACCTGTATAAAAGACTCCTGTCCACAGACTCAATTAATCAGTCTGACTCTAACCTCTACAACATGGGCAAGACCAAAGAGCTTTCTAAGGATGTCAGGGACAAGATCATAGACCTGCACAAGGCTGGAATGGGCTACAAAACCAGAAGTAAGACGCTGGGTGAGAAGGAGAGAACTGTTGGTGCAATAGTAAGAAAATGGAAGACATACAAAATGACTGTCAATCGACATCGATCTGGGGCTCCATGCAAAATCTCACCTCGTGGGGTATCCTTGATCCTGAGGAAGGTGAGAGCTCAGCTGAAAACTACACGGGGGGAACTTGTTAATGATCTCAAGGCAGCTGGGACCACAGTCACCAAGAAAACCATTGGTAACACATTACGCCGTAATAGATTAAAATCCTGCAGTGCCCGCAAGGTCCCCCTGCTCAAGAAGGCACATGTACAGGCCCATCTGAAGTTTGCAAATGAACATCTGGATGATTCTGAGAGTGATTGGGAGAAGGTGCTGTGGTCAGATGAGACTAAAATTGAGCTCTTTGGCATTAACTCAACTCGCCGTGTTTGGAGGAAGAGAAATGCTGCCTATGACCCAAGGAAGACCGTCCCCACTGTCAAGCATGGAGGTGGAAACATTATGTTTTTGGGGTGTTTCTCTGCTAAGGGCACAGGACTACTTCACCGCATCAATGGGAGAATGGATGGAGCCATGTACCGTCAAATCCTGAGTGACAACCTCCTTCCCTCCACCAGGACATTAAAAATGACTCGTGGCTGGGTCTTCCAGCACGACAATGACCCGAAACATACAGCCGAGGCAACAAAGGAGTGGCTCAAAAAGAAACACATTAAGGTCATGGAGTGGCCTAGCCAGTCTCCAGACCTTAATCCCATCGAAAATATATGGAGGAAGCTGAAGATCCGAGTTGCCAAGCGACAGCCTCGAAATCTTAATGATTTACAGATGATCTGCAAAGAGGAGTGGGCAAAAATTCCATCTAACATGTGTGCAAACCTCATCATCAACTTCAAAAAACGTCTGACTGCTGTGCTTGCCAACAAGGGTTTTGCCACCAAGTATTAAGTCTTGTTTGCCAAAGGGATCAAGTACTTATTTCTCTGTGCACAATGCAAATAAATATATATAATTTTGACAATGTGATTTTCTGTTTTTTTTTTTTTTATATAATCTATCTCTCACTGATTAACCTAGCCTAAAAATTCTAGACTGTTCATGTCTTTGACAGTGGGCAAACTTACAAAATCAGCAAGGGATCAAATACTTATTTCCTTCACTGTATGTCTTTGTGTCCATAAACCTTTTGGCATATGCTTGCGCCAGTGTATGTGGTGTATGTATGTATGTTCAGTGGCACATTTCAAATGTGCATGTCAAGGTTATCCGTAGAGCGCAGATTGATCAGAGCCTAATATTGCTGTCTTACCCTTTTGGCTAAATGCATGGCCTCCAGATGCCTGAAGTTTGCTCACACAGAATAGTTAAGTGTAGATAAATATATAAGGCGTCATGTATTTGTTTTGATTGTGCTGCCTCTGAGTCTGCAACTTGTTATACCACATAACCTATATGTATGCATATGCCATCTGCTCAGAAAATCTGCAATTCGTATGTACATACATTCATACTGTATACCAGTCTATAGCAACTGCTGAGGCACAGCTGCTGTTTTTAAGCTCTGAGGTAAGAAAAATGGTGCAAAATGTTAATGGATATGTCGAACAAGGTGTCTGTCTTATTTTCTGAGGCATTTCATTTTTTGTGTGTCTCATGACACGTGATACATGGCTTGTATTGTAGGATGTAGGTCTTGGTCTTCATTAGTACAGAGCAAAATAGTCCTGAATATGTGCAACCTGATCAGAGGATAGAGTAGAGAATGAAGAAATTTTATACAAAGTTCATTGGGCAAATGTATGCAAATCAGCTTTTCTTCAGAAACTTATGGAACTTTTCCTTAGAATTGCTAAGGTTCCTTTGTTAGTCACTAACTCGCCAACTAGTGACTTCGGAGCATGGTTGTGCCATTAGCTTAGGCAATGTTCACATCACTAGGAGCTAGTTTTGGTGCATACGCAGAGAAATCTCCTAGCCTATATGCCAAACATTAAGCTCTAGGAATATTTTACTGTAGGCTGCCATGTTAAAAAAAATATATATACCACACGTGCTGCACTTTCCGGTACAGTAAAAAAAAAAAGAGGTATACTCATGTATACCAAAAGAACACTCCTTTTGGCATCCACCTGCTTTATAGGGGTCTATGGGCTTTATGCGCCTTGAGTATGTCTAGATGCCCTAAATGCGCACGTTAAACATTATGTGAACATAGCCTTAGGCCTCATGCACACGACCGTAAAAACACCCGTTATTACGGGTCAAAATTACGACCCGGAATAACGGGCCCATAGACTTCTGTTGGCCACGGGTACCTTCCCGTTTTCTCACGGGAAGGTGCCCGTGCCGTTGAAAAAGATAGAACATGTTCTATTTTTTTCTTTTACGGGCCGTGCTACTATACTTCATAATGGGAGCACGGCTCGGAATAACGGCCGGCTGCCCGTGGCCGGCCGTGCCCGGCCATGCTCGTAATTACGAGTCGTAATTACGAGCACGGTCGTGTGCATGGGGCCTTATACAGAGCATTCACCTGTGCCGAGTTACTGTTCTAGTGTTGTTGAATAAGAGAAGTCCAGTTACATGAAGAATCTATATAAAGTGATATTCTACAAATCCCCCAAGTTTGACTATCCTAGTCTGAGCTGATCTGATCTCCCACTGCGTTCTTGCAGAAATTTAGGGTGTTAGTAAAAGACAGAGAATCCGAGCAAAGACTGAATTTTTAGCTTTTGTCCCGAGTATTACTTGAAGTATTCTATGTAGATTGCTTTCATTTACTGTACTTTTAATTGTAACAACTTTTATGAAAATTTAGCACCAATGCTAGAATATTTGTTCACTATCAGACAGATTAGAAAGCCTTCATGTGGTCCCAGATACAGTTCTTCTGAGCTTTTGTATATAGTTGTATAAACCTCACGTGTGTGCAATATGCGTGAATCACGTATGAGAACACGTTTTGCAAATAACTACATGACTAAAGGAATATAAGGAGGTCCAAAAAGTATATGCAGTAAAAAAAAGCAGGTGTTCATATGGCTAGTATTTTAAAGCTATCTAAATATGGACAATCTTAATACGTATTTCATTTACACACCATTTGATTATTTGTATATGTTTAGAAGAAACATTTAAAACTTCAAAATATGTATTGCATTGATCTATCCATAATAAACATGCAACGTATTCCTTCAGTTAAAATATACCAATAGAAACATCTATGATAAATCGAGTTACCACCTGGATGGCCCTGCCTGGAGAGAGTGCATACTTTAGATGTTTTTAGAGATGAAGAAACTAACTTAATTAAAAAATTAGTGGAGCCTTGATGTGTTGTTCTTTACGTATGTCAAACTTATGGTTCAGAAAATATCAGTAAGTAGAAGTTTACAGTTGAACTGATGACACAGACTGCCCATGTCACAGCGTAACAAGTTGCACTTAAAAATGAAAAAATCAGGGCAACATATTACAGCTACAGGTCTGTACTCCTAGTAGCCAAAACAAAACAAAATTTTTTGTATCATTTGGTTAATAGGATCGCTGAGAGAATAGAGTGGGGTGCACTGCCCTGCCTTCCCTTGCCCCTCAGGCCGGTGACTGTCAGTTTGCTGTGTATATGTACATACATAGGAGTCTGTCAGTCTGTCAGTCATTGCAGAGAAAAGCTGGGGGAGCACTCCACCAATGAATACAGTAGACTCATATCTTACTTAAGGCAGCATATTCAATTGACAGATCCCCTTTAATGTTATTTGTATATTAACTTGCCTGTGGGCAGATCAACCAGTGGCTAAATTATGCCGCTGACTTTCACAACTCCGTTTCTCTTGGCCCTTTAAGACTTATGCACACAGCCGTATTACAGATCTGTAATACAATGCCCATTGCCTGCTATGGGCCCATAATAGATTCTGGGAGAAAAATATTGTAGCATGTACAGTTAGGTCCAGAATTATTTTGACTGTGACACAAGTTTTGGCATTTTAGCTGTTTACCAAAAACATATTGAATATACTGTTATATAATCAATATGGGCTTAAAGTGCTTGCTCTCAGCTTTACTTTGAGGGTATTCACATCCTAATTTGAGGAAGGGTTTAGGAATTACAGCTCTTTAATATGTAGCTGCCTCTTTTTCAAATTGAACAAAATATATTTAATGGGCTGCATGGGATATTTCCTCATTAATTAAACAGGTAAAAGGTCTGGAGTTGATTCCAGGTGTGGCATTTGCATTTCGAATCTGTTGATGTGAACCCACAACATGAGGTCAAAGGAGCTCTCAATGCAAGTGAAACAGACCATTGTTAGGCTGAAAAAAAGGAAGAAATCCATCAGAGAGCAAGCACAAATGTTAGGAGTGGCCAAATCAACAGTTTGTTACTGTCACGGTGCGAGGTGTGAACCCACTGGGCCGTACCGCGTAGCGGGATGGCAGCTGGCCAAACGGGTAAGTACACAGTTCGATAGTTCAGCGAGAGTACCTGAGGCAATCGTAGGCAGTGGCGAGGCGGGCACGTGCAGGACCAGGCAGCGGGAAGTCGTCCGGTGAGGCGTAGCAGGTCAGTGTAGGCTGTAGCACAGTACGGCAAATAGAACAGCACGGCAATATCACTAGGTAGCACGGAAACAGGATACGGGATACAGGATCAAGGTACACTGGGAGGCTGGAAGACACTGGGAGACCATAAGCAAGACGAACAATGGAAAACTAACAACGCTCTGGCAAAGGGCAAGAGGGCAGAGCCCTTTTTATAGCCCAGGACATCCTGTGCCAGATTGCAGATTTACTGCAAAAACGCGCGCACTGGCCCTTTAAGGCCGTGCACGCGTGGGCGCGCGGGCTCGCCGGAGACACTCAGAGACACTCAGAATCCGGAAGTGAGTGCCGGCGCCTGACTGGGGGATGATGCTGCAAGGAGGTAAGCTGTCCATGGCCACGGCCATCGAGGTTAACGACCGAACGACGGGCCGTGGCCATAGACGTTACAGTATCCCCCCTCTTACGCCCCCTCTTCTTGGGACCAGAGCGAGAGAGAAATTTCCTCACGAGGACAGGAGCATCGATGTTCTCCTCTGGCTCCCAAGACCTCTCTTCTGGACCGAACCCCCTCCAGTCCACCAAATAAAATGTCCTTCCTCCCACCTTCTTGGTAGCCAGAATCTCCTTTACCTCGAAAGTCCCTGATGAGCCGCCAGGGGCCACTGTGGAACTAGGAGTCCTGGAGTAGCGGTTCAGGACCACAGGTTTTAGCAGGGAGACGTGAAAGGAGTTAGGAATCCTGAGGGTACAGTCGGAGCCGCAGCTTGTGGGATACCGGGTTGATCTGTAGCAGGATTTCGAAGGGACCAAGGAACCTCAGGGCAAATTTGCAGGACGGCACCTTCAGCCGGATATTCATAGAAGACAGCCAGACTTTAGTCCCTGGAAGGAACTGCGGAGGCACCCGTCTTCTTGTATCTGCCTTTCTCTTCATGCGGTCCACCGCCAAAAGGATAGAAGATCGGATCTGTTGCCATCTGTAGAAAGTCCCTGAAGGTGGAATCGGCTGCAGGCACCTGGGACATTGTAGAAACAGGAAGAGGTATACGAGGATGTTGACCGTAGACGATGAAAAATGGACTGGAGGTGGTCGACTCACTGGTGTGGTTGTTATAGGAGAACTCTGCCCACGTGAGCAACTGCACCCAATCATCATGGCGCCTGGACACAAAGTGACGTAGGTAGTTCTCCATAATCTGGTTAACTCTCTCGACTTGCCCATTGGACTGGGGATGATAGGCCGAAGAAAAGTCCAATTTCACACTAAGGAGCCCGCAGAGTGCTCTCCAAAACTTCGAGGTGAACTGGACACCTCTGTCTGAGACAATATGCAGGGGCAAGCCATGCAGACGGAAGATGTGCTGTGTGAAGAGGTCAGCCAATCGCGTAGTAGACAGGAGAGCGGTCAACGGAATGAAGTGAGCCATCTTGGAAAATCGATCCACCACCACCCAGATCACACTGCAACTCGCAGAAGAAGGAAGAACCGTGACAGGGGGCAACGGGCACAGGCAATGGTTGGAGCAGACCAGCAGGTCTGGAGTGAGCAACTTTATTTGCTGCACAGACCGTACAAGAGGAGACAAAGTTCATGACATCTTTGGGCAGCGTGGGCCACCAGAACTGACAGGTGATTAGATCTTGGGTCTTACGAGCACCTGCGTGACCTGCCAGCTTAGAACTGTGACCCCAGCGAAGAATTCTTCCTCGGTCAGCCAGACGTACAAAAGTCCTACCCGGAGGAATGTCTCTAACTTGCAGGGGATTCACAGAGAAGATGCAGGATGGGTCAATGATATTCTGTGGAGATTCCAATTTCGTCTTTGGTCTCAAAAGATCTAGACAAGGCGTCGGCCCTCACATTCTTGTCGGCGGGACGGTAGTGGAGTTCGAATCGGAACCGGGCAAAGAACAACGACCACCTGGCTTGACGAGGATTCAACCACTGGGCCGTCTGTAGGTAGGTCAAATTCTTGTGATCCGTGAAGATCAGGATAGGATGAACCGCGCCTTCCAGTAGGTGTCTCCACTCCTGCAGAGCCAGTTTGATGGCCAGTAACTCCCGGTCCCCAATCGAGTAGTTACGCTCTGCGGAAGAAAACAGCTTGGAATAGTAGCCACATACCACAGCCTTGCCTTTCGATCTTTTCTGGAACAACAGTGCACCAGCACCCACCGAGGAAGCGTCCACCTCTAATGAAAACTGTAAGGATACATCCGGATGGTGCAGAATGGAGGCAGATATGAAGGCTTTCCTTAAGGATTCAAATGCGGCTTCAGCCTCCGGGGTCCACATCTTGGCATTCATACCTTTCTTAGTGAGGGTGGAGATAGGGGCTGTCAAAGATGAGAAGTTGGGGATGAAGAGTCGGTAGAAGTTGGCGAATCCTAGGAAGCGTTGTATGGCCCTTAAGCCTTGGGGCGTGGCCACTCCAGGACGGCCTTTACCTTCTGGGGGTCCATCTTGAGGCCCTGATCGGAGATGATATAGCCCAGGAAGGATAGAGACTTCTTCTCAAACACACACTTCTCCAACTTGGCGAAAGTCGATTCTCTCTTTGACGGAGCAACACCTGGCGGACATGACTTTGATGAGTTACTGGATCTGGGGAAAAAAATCAGAATGGCATCGAGATACACCACAACACAAACATAAAGGAGATCACGAAAAATGTAATTGACAAATTCTTGAAATACTGCGGGGGCGTTACACAGTCCGAAGGGCATAACTAAGTATTCGTAATGCCCATCACGAGTATTAAAGGCAGTCTTTCATTCGTCACCTCGACGAATCCGAATCAGATTGTAGGCCCCCCCGCAGGTCCAGTTTAGAAAAAAATTTCGCCCCCCGTATGCGATCAAACAGTTCAGAAATTAAAGGCAGAGGGTACCTGTTCTTCACCGTGATCTGGTTTAGGCCTCGGTAGTCAATGCAAGGTCGTAATGATCCATCTTTCTTTTTAACAAAGAAGAACCCTGCTCCGGCCGGGGATGAAGATTTACGAATGAAACCCATCTCCAGGTTCTCCTTGATGTAGGCCGACATGGACTGGGTCTCTAGCAAGGAGAGAGGGTACACTCTACCACGAGGAGGAGACGATTCCGGAACCAGATCGATCGGGCTGTCATATGCCCGGTGTGGCGGCAAGGGCTCGGCCTCCTTTTTATTGAAGACATCGCCGAACATGGAGAAACAGAGAGGCAAACCTGCCAACGACTGAAGAGGAGCAGGCTGTGGCGACAGGATGTGACTCAGACAGAGGTCAAGACACTTCAGAGTTCCAATCCAGGACGGGGGCGTGTAGACGAAGCCAAGGCAAACCCAGCAGCACGGGGTTGACGGCCTTGGACAGGACGAACAGGGAGATGAGTTCAGCATGAAGGACTCCCACTTGGAGCCTCAACGGCTTGGTTACGGACACAACTGGGTCCGGTAATGGCAGTCCATCCACCGAGGCAACGATCAGCGGCCTTTCAAGCGGGATAGTGGGCAACTGTAGGAGATCCACAAGATCCTGGCATATGAAGTTGGCTGCAGAGCCGGAGTCCAGATATGCGGGGACCTGATGGGACCTCTCGCCAGCAATGATGGTTACAGGGATGAATAGTTTGGAGGAGAGTTCTTGCTTCAATGTGTTGACGCCCAGGGTTGTCTCTCCAACCAAACCTAGGCGCTGGGGTTTTTTGGCTTGTGAGGACACAGACGCACGACGTGGCCAGCGAGGCCGCAATATAAGCAAAGTCCAGAGGTACGCCTGCGCTGTTTCTCCTGAACCGATAATTTTAGTCGGTCTACTTGCATCGGAACCTTGGGCAAAGCAATATAAGCAGGCAAGAGGGGTTGCTGAAAGTTGGGTGCCAGTCTAGGGCGTCGGCGCTCCTGACGAACCTCATGGGATCTTTCCCTCAGCCTTATGTCAACCCGAGTGGCAAGCAGAATAAAGTCGTCCAAAGCAGAAGGCAGGTCTCGAGCAGCCAGTTCATCCTTGATCTCGGACGACAGGCCATGCCAATAGGATGCCACGAATGCCTCATTGTTCCAGGATAGCTCTCCTGCCAGTGTCCGGAACTGAATAGTATACTCGCCCACGGAGGTGTCCTCTTGGCGAAGGTTGAAGATGGCGGTGGCGGCTCATGAGACTCGCCCCGGCTCCTCAAAAACGGTTCGGAATATTCGTGCGAACTCCTGGAAGTCTCGGGTCTCGGGTCCCTGACGTTCCCAGATAGGATTAGCCAATGCCAGGGCCTTGTCGGTCAGGAGGGAGATGATAAATGCGATCTTGGCTCCATCTGATGGAAATGCCCGAGAATGTAGAGTAAAATGAATGTGGCATTGGTTCAGAAACTCCCGACAAGCACTGGCGTCTCCATCGAACCGAGACGGCAATGGCAGCGAGAACCGAGGATCCGTACAGGAACTGTCAGGAAGAGTAACAGGAGGGTCGGCTTGAGGAACTTGCATCGAAGCAGGAATAGACGCAACTAGCGTCCCTAGCTGCTGCGCCATAGAGTCCACGGCCACGAGGAGCTGGTCCTGCCTAGCTCGGAGATCCAGCAGATCCGCCTGCATGGCTTGGGAGGGTGTCAAGCCCTTGAATTGGCCAGCGGGGTCTATGGCCAGAGCGTACTGTCACAGTGCGAGGTGTGAACCCACTGGGCCGTACCGCGTAGCGGGATGGCAGCTGGCCAAACCGGTAAGTACACAGTTCGATAGTTCAGCGAGAGTACCTGTGGCAATCGTAGGCAGTGGCGAGGCGGGCACATCCAGTACCAGGCAGCGGGAAGTCATCCGGTGAGGCGTAGCAGGTCAGCGTAGGCTGTAGCACAGCACGGCAAATAGCACAGCACGGCAATATCACTAGGTAGCACGGAAAGAGGATACGGGATACAAGGTACACTGGGAGGCTGGAAGACACTGGGAGACCATAAGCAAGACGAACAGTGGAAAACTAACAACGCCCTGGCAAAGGGCAAGAGGGCAGAGCCCTTTTTATAGCCCAGGACATCCTGGGACAGATTGCAGAGTTACTGCAAAAATGCGCGCACTGGCCCTTCAAGGCCGTGCACGCGCGGGCGCGCGCGCTCGCCGGAGACACTCAGAATCCGGAAGTGAGTGCCGGCACCTGACTGGGGGACGACGCTCCAGGGAGGTAAGCTGTCCATGGCCACGGCCGTCGAGGTTAACGACCGAACGATCGGCCGTGGCCATAGACGTTACATTCTTGAAAAAAAAGAGCGCACTGGTGATCGCGTGAACACCAAAAGGCCTGGACTTCCACGGAAGAGAGTGGTGGATGATCGCAGAATCCTTTCTATGGTGAAGAAAAACCTATTCACAACATCTACCCAAATGAAGAACATTATCCTGGAAGTAGGTGTATCAGTATCTAAGTCTACCATAAAGAGAAGACTTCATGAGAGCAAATACAGAGTGTTCACCACAAGGTGCAAACCATTAATCAGCCTCAAAAATAGAAAGGCCAGATTAGACTTTGCTAAACAACATCTAAAAAAGTCAGCCCAGTTCTGTAACAGCATTCTTTGGACAGATGCAACTAAGATCAACCTGTACCAGAATGATGGGAGGAAGAAAGTATGTAGAAGGCTTGGAACGGCTCATGATCCAAAGCACACCACATACTCTGTAAAACATGGTGGAGGCAGTGTGTCGGCATGGGCATGCATGGCTGCCAAAGGCACTGGGTCACTAGTGTTTATTGATGATGTGACTGAAGACAGAAGCAGCCGGATGAATTCTGAAGTGTTCATGGATATACTTTCTGCTCAGATTCAACAAGGCAGCAAGGTTGATTTGACGTCGCTTCACAGTACAGATGGAAAATGAACCAAAACATGCAGCGAAAGCAACCCAGGAGTTTTTTGAGGCAAAGAAGTGGAATATTCTGCAATGTCAATTACCAGATCAATCACCAGATCTCAACCTGATTGAGCAAGCATTTCACTTGCTTAAGACAAAACTTAAAGCAGAAAGACCTACAAACAAGCAACAACTAAACACAGCTGCAGTAAAGGCCTGGCAAAGCATTAGAAAGGAGGAAACCCAGCATTTGGTGATGTCCGTATGTTCCAGACTTCAGGCAGTCATTGCCTGCAAAGGATTCTCTACAAAGTATTAAAAAAACACATTTTATTTATGATAATGTTAAAGGGGTTATCCGTGGACCAAAAAATTCAAAAATTGCTTTGCATTCATATTTTTATGTAAAAAGAAGTCACTCACTAATGTACTTTATTTAAAAATGTGGTACTAAATGGTGTAGTCGTGGAGCTTTTCTAATATTGATGACGCACCGACACGGCCCCACGTGACCGAAGGCTTGTTTCATCAGGTAGCGCTTTGCCCGGGACTCCAGCACTGCTCCCGACATTTGGTCAGTGACTTCATGAGTTTCCTATTGCTGGAGTCCCAGAGCAGAGCATCAGCGTTGCTGCCAACATCAAATATATGGGCAGGGACGTCGGCAGCAGTAGTGAAGTCCCCGTGCAGTGCATCAGCTGATGCTCTGCCTGGGGACTCCTGTACTGCTGCCGACGTCACTGTCCATATATGGACAGTGACGTTGGCAGCAATGCTGGAGTCCCCAGGCAGAGCATCAGCTGATACTCTGTCTGGGGACTCCCGTACTGCTGTTGACGTCACTGTACATATATGGACAGTGACGTTGGCAACAATGCTGATGCTCTGGGACTCCAGCGATAGGAAATCCCTGAGGTAACTGTTAATCGTTAAATCGATTTTTTAGTGGCACCGTGCTGCAAGAGGAAGCTCCGCCCGCTGCCTCGTCACTGCCTGATTTGCCCCGTCTGACAAGCTGTGCCCTGTTCTGTCTCTGCTTCATCACGGAACAGCTGTTCTTTAGTGAAAAAAAAATGATACAGTATGAGACTTCAGCTCCGTGGGGGAGCAGAGACTCCTAGCATGTATAGCCACACCGCCATGTAGATCACACCCCCCCTTTGTAGATAGCATCCCTCTTGCAGATCGCACCACTCCTCCTTGCAGATCGCACCCCCCGTGCAGATCGCACCACCCCCTTGCAGATCGCACCACCATCCCTTTGTAGATTGCAGCACCCCCAGGCCTGTAGATAGCACCACTGTAGCTTCCACTAGGAGCTGTATCCCTGATCAAAGTGTCATCAACCTCTGGCTGGGGATTCAGCCCCAAGTGGTAGCTACAGTGGCCGGTAACTACAAAAAGGATGGGGTGGGGTGCTGTGATCTACATGTGGGGCTGTGATCTACAAGGGGGTGCGATCTTCATGTGGGGCTGCGATCTACAAGGGGGCTGCAATCTACATGTGGGACTGTGATCTACAAGGGGGTGTGCGATCTACATGTGGGGTTCTGATCTACAAGGGGGTGGGGGTGCGATCAGCTTGAGGGGCTGCGATCTACAAGGGGGTGTGGGTGTGATCTACATGTGGGGGTGCGATCTATAAGGGAGGGGTGGTGTTGCGATCTACAAGGAGGGATGGGAATGGTGCTGCGATCTAGAAGGATGGGGGTGAGGTGCGATCTACAAGGGGGTGTGGGTGCTATTTGCAAGGGGGTGCTATCTGCAAGGGGGTGTGGCACTATATGTGGGCCCTGTGTCACTATATGTGGGCCCTGTGTCACTATATGGGGGCCCTGGGTCACCATATGTGGGCCCTGTGTCACCATATGTGGGCCCCGTGGCACTATATAAGGGCCCTGTGTCATTATATGTGGGCCCTGTTTCACTATATGTGGGCCCTGTGGTACTATATGGGGGCCCTGTGTCACTATATGTGGGCACTGTGTCACTATATGTTCACACTGTGTCACTATATGGGGGCCCTGTGTCACTATATGGGGGCCCTGTGTCACTATATGGGGCACTGTGGCACTATCTGGTGCAATGTGGCACTATCTACAGGGACGTTGCGGCACTATCTACATGGGCACTTTGGTGTTTTCAGGGGATTTGTGTAAAGGATCTGCCAGGCACAGCTTCGGGGTTAACTCCCAGAACTAATCAGTCAGCACCTGAGAATACATCCCTGAGACTGACTCCTGCTTCCACCATTCAGGCTGGCAGGCTTAGGAGTGGGAGAGCCTATCGTAACCTGGCCAGACTCAGCTAGCTCCCGCCCTCGGTCTATTTAAGCCTGCACTTCCTGTCCCTCGGTGCTTGTGTTTCTTTCCTTGTGGGTTCCTGGCCCAGCTACAGCTCCTGCTATTTTTGATCCTGCTCCATACAGACCCTGGCTTACCGACTACTCTTCTGCTTTTCGTTTTGTACCTCGCACACTCCTGGCTTGACTCGGCTCGTTCACCACTCTGGTTGCTCATGGTGTTGCCGTGGGCAACGGCCCCTTTTCCTTGCTTGTGTTCCTTTGTATGTTTGTCGTGTTTGTCGTGCACTTACTGAGCGCAGGGACCGCCGCCCAGTTGTACCCCGTCGCCTAGGGCGGGTCGTTGCAAGTAGGCAGGGACAGAGTGGCGGGTAGATTAGGGCTCACTTGTCCGTCTCCCTACCCCCTGCCATTACAATTGGGACAAAAAAAAACCCTGACAAAGGAGATCCATCTGGAGACACTGATGCCAAATGGACATGAAAAACTGACAATTGATCAGTTTTTAATGGCCATTTTTTCCCACGGTTGTGTGAATCCAGCCTTAATGTAATTTATTTAACCCTCCATCCTGGGGCTGGTACTGCTTACATTTCAGACACTATAATGTAATCTTGCCCCAAATTGCCCGCTCGGCGCTATCTGCCTGGCCCTGCTGCAATTTACACTGCTCTCGTCTGCAATGTCGGAGACCGGCTTAGGTGGTGACGGGCAGAGAGGGATGTTAGTGCACGTAGTGCATCATTGATTATAGATTCTGTTTACCTGTTCCCTGCCGGGGAACACAGAAATTGTAATCAATTAGATATAAATTTTCCCAACAGTATTTCTGATTAAGTATTTTCAGTGGTTAAAAGTTTTTTTTTCTTTTTATCGTCGTAGCTTTATGAGGGCTTATTTTTTTGCGGAACAACTTTTAGATTAAATTGGTACATTTAACTTGATGTGTTTTTATTTTTTGATAAGTGAGATGACCAAAAAACAGCAGTTCTGCTCAGAGTTTAACGTGGTCTTAAATTATATTTAATTTGTATAGTATGAGTTATTATGTAAGTGACGATACCAATTATGTGTGGAGCCCCCTCACTCTGTAAAACCTTGAAGGTGCCCTGAACGCTATTGACCAAGGCATCTAAGGGTATGTTAACACAAGCTATATTCAGACTTTTTTGGGCCGTAAATATCCCGAAAAAGAGCTGAAAAATCTGAAGCTGAATGCCTACAAACATATGACCATTGATTTCAATGGGAAATACAGCGTTCTGTTCCAACGGGGCGTTATTTTATGACTCTTTTTCAAATAATGGCACGTAAAAAGATGCCCCGTAAAAAGAAGTGCATGTCATTTCTTGAGCCATTTTTGGAGCCGTTTTTCATTGACTCAATAGAAAAACAGCTCCAAAAACAGCAGTAAAATACGCAGCAAAAAACACAAGTTCCCTTGAAAACAATTCCCTTGAAAACAGCTCTGTATTTTCAGCTGTTAAGCATGTGAACATAACCTAAAGCTTTAAACAAGACAACGCAAGAGCAGGTTGCCGGCTGGGTAATACAGCCAGTACCCACAAGCAGTGGCGGATTAAGTAGACGATGGGCCCTGGGCTGTTTCCCAAACTTGGGCCCCCCCTTGCGCACCGCCGCCCTGCCGCGCCGTAACTATTTTTAACACTACCTTTTTGGGCAAGCATTAACAAATGGGTGTTACGGATTCCCCTTGTCACAGGGCTGTGTCCCTACATACTGACAGTATCACACTGTGCAGGGACACATCCTCCTGACAAGGGGAATTGTCTATCAGTCCTGGCAGAAAGACTTTTTGTGAAATACAAGGATTTCCTATAATAAACATGTCAGGAGAGGTGACAGATTCTCTATAAATCTAGTGACTGACATGTGACGACGTCTCAGATTCTAGTAGTTTTTTTTCCTCTTTTCTTCTCCATCCGGTCCAGAGCACATGACGACATCTCCCGGCCATGACTGATTTCTGCAGAATTTGCCACTCAGATGTCTTCGACTCTTTTCCAACATTTCCACACCTATAAATGAAACTAAAGTTATCATGGTGCCACATACTGTACCCCTAAATATAATAGCACCAAACACTGCGTGCCTGAATATAATAATACCATAAACTGTAAAACACCACATACAGACAGCCCCCTGTACATAGTGCCACACACAGCCCCCTGTACATAGTGCCACACACAGCTCCCTGTACATAGTGCCACACACAGCCCCTTGTACATAGTGCCACACACAGCCCCTGTGGATATTACACCCCCCCATACATAGCGCTTTACACAGCCCCCTGTAGATATCACACATCCCCCCATAGAGAGCTTTACACACAGCCCCCTATAGATACAAATGAATATCCCCCCCAAACGGAAATCTTTAGCAAAGTTTCCATCACCATTGAGATCAATGGTGATGCAAACGGAAGCTAAGGTTTCCATTTGCCTTTCCGTTGAGGGGTTAACCAGATGGAACCCCTCAACGGAAGGGCAGCGTTGATGTGAACAGGGCCTTAGATACAGGGCCCATGTGCATGTGTGATACTGTTTGTTGGACCCTGTATCTAAGCCTAATGTAGGCTTAGATACAGGGTCCAGCAGACAGTATTCTTATGCAGTACAAGCTGGGGCCCTGTATCTAAGCCTAACACATTCTAGGCTTTAAAGGTTGTCCAGTCCCTAAACATTGATGGCCTATCTTGAGTATAGGCCATCAATAGCTGATGGGTTGGGGTCAGACACCCGGGACCCCCGCCAATCAGCTGTTTTGAAGGGGTTGCAGCCACTCGTACGAGTATTGCTTCCCCTTCATTGCCCTTACTTGCTCACACTGTGAATCGCTGACACGTCCGTGTCGGCGATTCAGTGTGAGAAAGTGACCGGAATGAAGGGTAAGTAGCGCTTGTACGAGCGGCTGAAACCCCTTCAAAACAGCTGATTGGTGGGGGTCCCGGGTGTCTGACCCCAACCCATCAGCAAAACAATAAAATTAAACTTACCTCCTCTTCGGCCGCAGGTCCTCACTTCATCAACTGTCGGGACGCTGTGCGCGGCGCATAGCATCGTGACGTTATGCGCTGCTCACAGCGCTGTGACGTCACAACCTCCGATGCGCTCCAGGAAGAGGAGGGGTAAGTACTGTCAGTTACTATAGTAACAGGGGCACATGTAGTTTATTACATAGGCCCCAGTTACTATAGTAACTTTTCATTGATGTGTGAATGTGGCTGCCGCTAGCACCGGGGCCCCCTCCGATGCTAGCGACGCCACACAGGGCATGAGGGGGGCCGTTCGATCATGTGTGGTTCAGATGGCCATGGGCCCTCCGGGAGCCCTAATGATAATCCGCCACTGCCCACAAGTGATGCTGTGGGCACAGTTCCTGTCTTTTAAAAAAAACACTTGTTCTGTGCCGTAACTGACCTGCTCACTGTGACGTACGAAATGTATACAAGTATAATACTGCTATTTTTTCTAAAATATTATTAAAGTAGCCTATTAAACTGAATTTACTAGTTGTAATGCATCAGCATTTGTTCATTTATACAGAATAGTTTATTCTGTATATTTTAACCTATGTTCAGTACAGTCCCAGGCAATGGAATGGGCTGACCATGATTGATACCTTTAAAAATATAGAAGTCTTGGCTCTTGTACTGAAAGAACAGAACAAGTGTTTTTTTTATATATTTAGTAGAACATGTATGCCTTTAGAGTGCTTCTCTATGAAAAATGTCCCGCTGCTTGGAAAATGTGTAATGTCAGGCTGGGTTCACACAACCTATTTTCAGACGTAAACAAGGCGTATTATGCCTCATTTTACGCCTAAAAATACGGCTCCAATACGTCGGCAAACATCTGCCCATTCATTTGAATGGGTTTGCCGACGTACTGTGCCGACGACCTGTCATTTACGCGAGCTGTCAAACGACGACGTGTAAATTGACTGCCTCGGCAAAGAAGTGCAGGACACTTCTTTGCAACGTCATTTGAGCCGTTCTTCATTGCATTCAATGAAGAGCAGCTCAAGATTACGAGCGTCAAAGACACCTCGCATAATGCGAGGAGGAGCTTTTACGTCTGAAACGAAGCAGCTTTTTTCTCCTGAAAACAGTCTGTCTTTTCAGACGTAAAAGACAGTTCTCATGTGCACATACCCTTACAAGGTAAAGTCAGTTAATACATGCAAACATTTCTGAATAGGTGGCAAGGTATTTCTGCAATAAGCACCTCCAAGATTTCTGTTACTGTACAAAACATTCTCCAACTGAAATAAATTTAATCAGACATTTTATATAACAAAACCCATTTGGGGCTTAAATTAATATTACAAGATGAAAATGTTGTACTTGTTAATGTCCGTTTTGTAGAATGTTTTACATAGATCAAAATATAAACAACTACATTTCCCATTATACCCTGCATACGCTTTATATTTAAAGGAATACTATAACTGTGTGTCCATATGGCTTAAATAAAAGAGCACCATGCCAAGAAAATACATCAGCCATGACCTCAGAGAAGCAATTGTTGCTGCTCATCAATCGGGGAAGGTTATGAGGCCATCTCCAAACAATTTGATATTCACATTTTGTTTGTAAATGGAGAACCGTCAAAACAGTTGCTTCTGAATCTTCCCGACAAGTTCAGTCCAAGCTCAGACCATTTGATGCTCAGAGATACAGAGAGAAACCCAAGAGCTACATCATGTGACTTACAGGCCTCCTCAGGTACATTAACCAGTTCAGGACCGGTCTATTTTGAGCCTTCAGGACGAAACACCGTTTAGCCATTTTTAGCAAGCTTTAGTTAAACAGCTATAACTTTTTTATTTGTTGGGATAGCGATGTGATTTTTGCGATGTTTTCTCCGTAGACAATGCAGGTTTATTTTTTTATAATTTTTATACACATCCGTTTTGCTATTTTAGAATTTTTAGGCTTAAAGTTTGAAAATGATAGTAAAAAAATAAGCTTTTTTAATTTTTAGCTATTTTTTTCTGGTAATAACATAGTCTTATCCTAAAATAGACCTTTTATTTGTAATCGTCATTGTCTACCATAAATTTTGATATATTACATGTCTATTTTAGGGTAATTGGGTCAGGGCTAGGGTTACTACAATGATTGGTGGGGGACAACAACATTTTTTTGGGGTGGGTATTTTATTTGTGTTTATTATAAAAAAAATTGCACTTTCATTTACTTTTAGTTTTTTTATTACTATGGTCTGTCCCTCAAAGGTCAGAAAAGACCTCTGGGGGACTTTATTTTAATTTTTTTTCTTCTTTTACACTATGTTTTTCCACTGTAACTGGGGCTATACAGGGGAAATCAGCCCTCTTATAGTGACTATTGTCACTAATAGGGCTGTGCTGGGTCTAGTTAGACCCAGCAGCAGCCTGCCACTAACGGCGCCCGGCAATCATGGGACCAGTCACATGATCACCGGGACCAATTCATATACACGCGCTCATTGAGCGCCGTGTAGAAGAGATCAGAGAAGATAGAAGCAGCAAAAGTTAAATGTTTTTGTTCATGACAGCACAAATAAAAAAAATACTGGGCACTGGACGTCCATTGCGGAAGCAGATGGCTCCTGTCATGGAATAGCGGCCGAGCTATTCAAGTGAATAAGATCAGAGCTGCAGTTCTTCAGCACGGCCGCTATTCAATGTACGGAGCCAACTGCTTCCGGCTCCGTACATTGCATACTGTGCAATGACATCCGATGCACGCAGGCAGTCGCAGCAGCTGATCGGTGTGGGGTCCAGGTGTCGGACCCCCACCGATCGTATACTGATGACCTATCCGCTGGATAGGTCATCAGTTGTCCAGTAGTGGACAATCTCTTTAAGATCTAATGTAGGATCTGTTCTTGTCAGTGGTTTAGACGTGAAATTTGGTAATGGATAACAAATTACCCTGGACACTTCATTTTTGTTAGAAAGATACATCATCAATAACCTGTAATCTGTGGAGGGCACTAGCAGCAAATGTTCAGTTTCCTTGCAACCAACCCAGGAGAAATGAAGCATCACACAGTATTCATTGAAATCAATGGGTTGCTCATGTAATGCACAGACGTGCGGGGTCCTCCAGAACAAGAGACGTTCTTTCTAGCTGCTCTTAACTCTGGCTATTAGATGAAGGTTCTCAATGGGGGACCCTGCCCCTTTATTACTTCAGAATTCCCTAACCAGGTACTTGAAAATGAGTTTTCTAGACCAGATAACCTATGTATTATACAAATTGGTCTAGAACTTGCAATGGGAGGCTTCAGTGCTTTCTTGTAGACAATTAGGCTGGGTTCACGACCTATTTTCAGACGTAAACGAGGCGTATTATGCCTCGTTTTACGTCTGAAAATAAGGCTACAATACGTCGGCAAACATCTGCCCATTCATTTGAATGGGTTTGCCGACGTACTGTGCAGACAACCTGTCATTTACGCGTCGTCGTTTGACAGCTGTCAAACGACGACGCGTAAAGATAGAGCCTCGTCAAAAGAAGTGCAGGACACTTCTTTCAGACGTAGTTTGAGCCGTTCTTCATTGAACTCAATGAAGCACAGCTCAAAATTTACGGCTGTCAGAGAAGCCTCGCAAAATGCGAGGAGGAGCATTTACGACTGATACGAGGCAGCTATTTTCTCCTGAAAACAGTCTGTAATTTCAGACGTAAAAGCCCGCTACCGTGTGCACATACCCTTAGACTTCACCTCATGCAAGCTATGTGGTTGAATTGTTTGAAAGGTGCGAAGTGCCCGTGGTTGTGTTTCCCGTTGGAGCCAAAAAATCTCTGCAGAAAGTAAACCCACCTGATTAGTGGAGCACATTTCACATACACTACTGTACAACACTGTATACAACACTGTATGTTTATCATTTCTACTAGATGTCTGGACCATCTTAGGCCCAGTTCACACTGAGTTTTTTTCTGAAAATGCCTCCCATTGATTTCAATTGGAGGTGGAGGCGTTTTTTCCCTGCGAGCGGAAAAAAACGCTCGCGGGAAAAAGAAGCGACATGCCCTATCGTTTACCTCTCTGACCTCCCATTGACATCAATGGGAGGCAGAGAAAGCGTATTTTGCAGCGTTTTTGCCCGTGGCGCTCAATGGGCGCAAGCGAGAAACGCAGCGAAAAGCACGGCAGACGGCGTGCAGGCAGCTCAAAAACTCCCTCAAAATTCCAAACAGAATTTTGAGACAGAATTTTCTGCCTGCAAAAAATTCAGTGTGAACATACCCTTAGCAGTTCACTTATTATCACACTATTTATGTAAGAATTTTTCCTTGACTCTTCCATTGCATTTCTGAGGAAAAGAGAAAGTTTGGGTCCATTTTGCATCGGAGGAGAGAGGGATGTGTGGTCACATTCACTTTTTTTTTACTCTGAGATTGATTTTATTGTCACTGCAAAGGGGTTTAGGTGCTTTGATAGGCGTTGTGGCCCCTTTATTAGGAAATCAGCTGATTTGAAGACAATGTCATCTTTTGATTATGTTTGTAGAGAAAACGAGGACAAATAAAATTACCATTTAAATATATGAATAGCAATTTAAAGTGACATTAAAATAAAAATTTTGCCTTCTGAATTGCACTTTGCCATTTCTCCTTACATGACTCCTGTATATTTTTAAACCAATATAGAAGCTAAGAAAGATGTTGTAAATTTTGCTCCCTACAAACTCAATCAAATATAAAGTATCTCTAAGTAATTTGTGTTTTAATAGAACAGGGTCATTCATTTTGCTTTGGCTACGCAGGGTTGTATAAACATTTCCCTTTATGCGTTGCGGATTGTGGTTTGAATGTATGCAAGCCTTAGGCCAAAGTATGACTAATAAATGATTGATTGTTCCGTTTCATGAACAAGCCATTGTTTTGTGGCATAATAGAAAGCGTGGATAGTGTTTCACATCTTTATCAAATATTACATAGCAAATTTTCAGCGTCTGTGATCAACAGACAGAACATTTGATAGTCTCTCATGTATAAAGCGTGTTTTCTGGTTAAGAATATCTTTCTTTGTCTACGTTGCAGAAGTTATTCTAAGTTAAAATAATGTTTTGACTAACAATCGGAGGATTGATTGTCAGGAAATAGCTGCTGTCTCCTAGCTCTGTATTACAGATAATAAAATCTCATTCCCATCTGTGTTTTATTGTCATCAAAATAACACAAATGAATATTGTGCAGGATACATACGATGACAAACGGCAAAGCTCCTGAATGTAGGGCTCCCTGGCATAGGACTGACTATCAACCACAATGACTTATTATTTGGCTGCTCATTGCAGGGATATGTTGAACAAGTCAGTCATTATTAACCTTTCCTTTGGGTTAAGGAAAAAAAAATAAAAAATTGTACGTATGATTTAAGAATATGGAAATAAATGAATACAAATTTAGTTACTTAGAAATTGGATAAGTATGTACATCTTGTCTTTTCGCATATGCACTTCATTGTATGGTCCTTGCAGATTAATAGTCCCCTATGGCCCTCTCAAACAATATGCTTGTACTCAAGGCCCATCTAATTAAAGTGTTTTCTGCAAACCTTCCACAAATAAATCTTCAGTTTACTTGTGCACAAAAAGTTATTCATTTGGTTCACAATAAAAGTTACTTCATCTGTCCATTAAAACAACTACCCTAATCGGCGTTATAATCATTGACATTATCGACCTTCTATTCCTTCATTTAAAGAGAACCTTTCACCTCCCCATACATGTGCAGCTGAGTGCAGCATGTAATGGGGAGGGCTGAACAAACCCTGGGGCACTTTACATTTTTTTCTTCCTCCCTCTGTTATTTAGATATCGGTGCCGTTATGTTTGGCGCCCGATATTTAAATAACCCCCTGAACTGTCAACGGGGCGTGCACTGGCAAGGGGGCGTGTTACTATGGCTGTGACACTGTTCAATCAGATATGGACAGTGTAACAGCAAGAGCGAGGATAGAGGAGTGTGCGCGAGCGCGCGCGCATGCGCTCATTCTTCAGCTTTCAAGATCAGTCTTCTGCCTAACTGGCAAGGGAGCGTGTCTCTGCTACAGACAGTGCAAGCGCGCCCCAGCCCTTACACTGTCCATAGTAGTGACACGCCCCCTTGCCAGTTGGGCAGACAAAGTACAAGACTGATCTCTCACAAGAGCTGAAAAGATGAGAGCGCGCATGTGCGCTCTCCTCGCCACAGCTCTTACACTGTCCGTAGCAGTGACACGCCCCCTTGCCAGTTCGGCAGAAGACTGATCTTGAAAGCGCGCGCACACTCTCTCTCCTCGCTCTTGCTGAAACACTGTCCATATCTGATTGGGCAGTGTCACAGCCATAGTAACACACTCCCTTGCCAGTACATGCCCCATTGACAGTTCAGGGGGTTATTTAAATGTTGGGTGCCAAATATAACAGCACTGATCTAAATAACATCTAAATAACAGAGGAAGGTAGAATTTTTTTTTTAAAGTGTTCCAGGGTTTGTGCAGCCCTCCCCATTACATGCTGCACTCAGCTGCACATGTCTGGGGAGGTGAAAGGTTCTCTTTAAAGGTTTTTTGGGTTGTGAAAAAGCTGTCAATAGCACAAAAATGTCCAAAATTATAAATCTTTCAATATATCCTATATACAGTACATGGCATGCAGGTTTCTAAGACCATTGAGATGGGTAAGGTTCCCTTTACTTTATGATATTTATACTCCCCCTATCACTATAGGGACTATAACATCTATGCCATGTAACATCTATAGAGATGGTAACGTTCTTCTGGCATTCGCCAAACCCAGATTCGTCCATCAGACTGCCAGATAGAAAAGCGTGATTTGTCACTCCACTGAACACGTTTCCAGAGTCCAGTGGCGGCGTGCTTTACACCACTCCATCCAATGCTTGGCATTGTCATTGGTGAAGAACGGCTTGCATGCAGCTGCTTGGCCATGGAAACCCATGCCGTGAAGCTCCCGGCGCATAGTTTTTGTGCAAATGTTAATGCCAGAGGAAGTTTGGAACTCTGCAGTTTTTGAGTCAGCAGAGCGTTAGCGACTTTTTATACATTAGTCACGCTCTATGACTCTACGTGGTCTGTTACTTCGTGGCTGAGTTGCTCTGGTTCCTAAACGCTTTCACTTTGCATTAATACCACTCAAAGTTGATCGTGGAATATCAAGGAGGGAAAAAAAAGCACAAATTGACTTGTTACAACGTTGGCATTTTATAACAGTATCACTCTGAAATTCATTTTTCGCAAATATTTGTAATGGCAGACTGCATTTCTAGGTGCTTGATTTTATACACCTCTGACAATGGGAATGAATGAAACCTAAATGCAATGTTTAAGAGGTGTGTCCTAATACTTTGGTCCATATAGTGTATGCACCATACTGGTTCCTGCCCATTCCCCCACCACCACAACTATTTGGGCCCTCCACAGCTCCTCAGTTTATTCTGGTTAATTAGTAAAGAGGACATGTCACATGACTGTGGTGACCAATCAAGATAGCTCTAAGGTAACACAGCTATGGCAGGCACGTCACCTAGACAGGCCTATTTATCATGTATGAAAGGGAAAAGAGGGCATGAGAGAGACCAGTAGAGCCACGGTGCTCTACAGGTAGCCATTGGTGCATATATTAAAAAGATTTTTGTTTATATTTATGGCCCAAAGACTACATTTTCACAACCCAAGTCCCATCTGTCCCAATCAGTTTTCAAAATCTTGTTAAACTAGTAATACCCAAACTAATTTCATAAATGAGGATAACTACATAATAATGTATCTATATTGTATAGAGCGGAAACGGCAGAAAAAGCACAATGGAGCGTGGATCCACAACGGACTATGGTAGTTTTGTCATTTTTAAACACAGGTGTATAGTGTAACTATTTATTGCACTGATTAGTACTGTATGCACTTTATGACTGTATTACTGCACTAACACATTTCCACGTGGCTCTTAGTTAGCCTAAGTGGATTCTATATCTAGTTTTTTAATACATCACATTTACAATGATATTGTCTTGCTGTTAATAAATGTATTAATCACTTGTAATAGGGACTAATTGTAATGTCCCTATTTATACCACTGTTTTGTACATTTGAATCATGCTTGAGAAAGGCTCCAGTATTAGAGCCGAAACGTCACACAAGGGCCAATAAAGAAAACCACTTTTTAAATTTTTAATCGGAGTGCTGCCTGTTCTTGTACATATATAAATAATAATGTAGTTGTATACTGCAAACTTGTACATGTCTCACAGACCAGGGGCAACATCCGCATAGAGATTGCATGTTCTTTGAATTTTTTATTTATTTTCCTAATACTCCCATAACGCAACATACTAATTGTATATTTTTGTTGTTAAACGTTCCCTATCAAATAAACCTGAAATTTGTGGGCCATCTGGGGACTGATAGTGAGTAAATACATTCTATGTGTAGAACATCAGAATATTGTAATATTTAACTAAAGTTATTAGAAAAAATCTGTGCTTACTAGAAGCCAATCAGGGGTTGCTGCTCTGCATTTTTCAGTACAGAGCAATGATCCCTCTAACCACTAAGAGCAGATTTGTAAGACTCTACAGTACTATACACAGGTTGAACCCTGTAGTGGCAGCTCAGAGCCAACCAGATTTTTTACAGCTATTACAGACGAGGCTGGACGCAGCCTGCAGGGCTTAGGAGGGAAGCCTCCATGACAGCCCTAGGAGGGAAAGGGTTAACTTTGTAGGGAAAGTTAGAGGTGGAGGAGGGACAGGGAGGAGTTAGGGGGCCGTTACGGAGCTTCCCGCTGTTTTTCGGCAGTGAGCCGGAAGCAGCGGGAGAAGTAACCACTCACCCAGTAAGCTCCCGTTGCCCCGCTCTGTTACGTAATGTCTGAGGCTGATATGCTTGCGCGGCTGCGTGCCGCTGCTGTGCACCACGGTCCCGGTTGGTTGGAGGAGACCGTGGCTGCACTTACAATGATCCCCGACGCCGATTCGCCACGTCAGGCACGGCATATGAGGTCTGTTGAAGTGGGGGACAGGCTCCCCTCCCCCGGCCCCCTTCCTGGCAGTAATATGGCGGCGGGGGGGGAGTTTACAACACCCGCTCCTGCTCAGAGGAGGCAGAGAGCGTCGCCGGGGGTGACGGTGACTCAGGCCGGGTCTGCCCGTCGCTCCCGGCGGTCCCGACCTCCAGAACGCCTCAGCCCTGAGGTGGTCCCGCGGACACGGCGTCGCAGGGGGAGCCCTAATATGGACGCTGCAGGCCAGGCAGCTGGGAGGACCGTCCCTTCCCAGGCCCTGCGTCCTGGCAGGAATCCCAGGCCGCGACGGGGTCCGGCGGTTCTCAGGGAGTCGCAGGCCGGGCTCCCTGTCACCCCCCCCATCAGATGCAAGATCGGGAAGACTAGCTACGGCCGCCCCGCCTGGTGATGCTCCGGCCAGGGGGCAGGCTTCATCAGGATCGTCGAGACGGACGCCTAGACCTGCAGCGTCGTCGAGGCAACAGGTCCGTTCGGAAGTTTGGATCCCAGCGGTCGGGCGGCAGGTTGCCGGCCCATCTGCCAGCGCGTCATCATCCCCGGTTCGGAGATGTCGGTGGGATGGCCAGTCGTCGGCGAGAGAGGAGCTTGAAGACGGTGAACTGGACGTGTATCGGCGAGGGCAGGATGGTCCGGCTGACGGGAACACAGCGCCTGTGCAGCCCGGTGAGTGCATAACTCCATCTTTGTCGTATCCAGCGATTTTTATGTCGGGTGTCGGCAGGGGGGCTGCTAGCGTCGGATCGGTGGCCGGTAGTGGCGTGGGCGGGCGCGACGGCGCGGCTCTAGCGGACTTGGTGGGTTGCTTGCGGGAGCTGGTCGGGCGTCTAGATAGGGCGGCGGCGCCAGTAGTTACGGAGGTGTCCCCGGCGGTAGTTTGGGAAGGCCCCAGGGAAGTGGGATTTTTACAGGCGCGCCCCGTAATGGCGGCTACGGAGGCGGTCGCGGTGTCGGTACAGACCGAGGCCCAAAAAGACGGCGATCGGGTGCGTATTGATGATCGTGCTCGCGGGAAGGTATATGTTTGCTTTGAAGGTCCGTTGGGGGCGCACTTAAAGCAGGAGGTGCGTGAGCGTATTTGGAAGGACGAATACGTTGAGATTTTTTCTCTTCTGCCGCTTGCTAAATTCAATTTGGATAGGAGCAAGAGGGATGAGAGCAAGAAGGACGAGGAGGAGCGTCGGCGGTATAGGCTTATCCCGCAGACGTTCGTTAATTGGTCGCAGGCGTTCGCCATCTTAGCCAGTGTAATAGGGGAAAAGGCGCCGGAAAATTGTTCGGCGTTGTTTTGTTATTTTGACGCCATTGGGGAGGCTCATCGGGTGTACGGGGGGCAGGCTTGGCTCAGATACGATGAGCAATTCCGTCAGCGTAAAGCGGTTCGGCCGGCGATTCAGTGGGACCAGAAGGATATTGCTCTCTGGTTAAGGGTCACGGCTCCGGTTAGGCAGCCCTTTCCCGGGAGCGTTGGCCAAGGGGGCCAGTCCAGTCAGGTCGGACAGGGCGGTGGGGCAAAGTTGGGATTCTGATGGCAATTCAACGATGGCCAGTGTAAGTTCGGGGCCACGTGCAAGTTCAAGCACGTGTGTTCGGAGTGTAATGGTGCATCCCATGGGGCGGCAAAATGTATGCGGAAAAAGAGGTCAGGGAACCAGTCCTCCTCGGCTGGTCAAGGGGTTGTCACCGGTGAGGGTGGAAAGGATGGCCCCCTATCTAAATGAGTATCCGGATAGGGCTGCGGCGAAGTTGCTTTACGAAGGGTTTAGTGTTGGTTTTATTATTCCTCCGCCTCCTTATGAGGTCCCGGTTACGCGGAGGAACCTTAAATCGGCCTACTTGCATGCTGAGGTCGTGTCGAAAAAGTTGTTTAAAGAAGTTTCGTTAGGCCGCATGGCGGGGCCTTTTATTGATCCGCCAATAAAAGATTTAGTTGTGTCCCCATTGGGTATTGTTCCAAAGCGCGAGCCCCAAAAATTACGGTTGATTCAGCACTTATCGTTTCCCAAGGGTTCGTCGGTAAATGACGGGATTGATCATGAGTTGTGCTCCGTAGTGTATACCTCATTCGATAAAGCGGTGGGGTTAGTTCGTGCTGCGGGTCCAGGCGCGCTGCTCGCAAAAACCGACATCGAGGCGGCGTTCAGGTTGTTGCCGGTTCATCCAGAAAGCCAACGGCTGTTGGGTTGTTTTTGGAATGGGGCTTTTTACGTGGATCGGTGCCTTCCGATGGGGTGTTCCCTTTCTTGCGCGTACTTCGAGGCTTTTAGTAGCTTCGTGGAGTGGGTGACGAAGTGTGTAGCCGGGGTCGATTCGTTGATACATTACTTAGACGATTTCTTGTGCGTCGGCCCGGGAGGTTTGCCGGTTTGCGGTAATCTGCTTCATGCACTGCAGAAGGTTGCGAGGGATTTTGGGATCCCTTTGGCGCCAGAAAAGACTGAGGGCCCGGTAACGACGATTTGTTTTTTGGGAATTGAGATAGATTCGGTGGCTATGGAGTGTCGTCTTCCGATGGATAAGTTGGGGGCTTTGAGTCAGGAGGTACGTCGGGCTTGCAAGTTAAAGAAAATTACGCTGCGGGAGATTCAGTCGTTGCTGGGGAAGTTGAATTTCGCCTGCCGGATTATGCCAATGGGGAGGGTGTTTGGTAGACGGTTGGCGGCGGCTACGGCGGGAGTGCGTGCGGCACATCACTTCATACGGCTCAAGGAGGAGCATCGGGCTGATTTGCAGGTATGGGATGACTTCTTGGGCCAGTATAACGGTCGGTCGCTATGGATGGCTCCAGCGCAGGATACGAGTGATTTGAATATTTTTACGGATGCAGCTGGAGCGGGCGGTTTTGGAGCTTATGGGGGGGGTCCGTGGTGCGCGGGTCATTGGCCGGCTAGCTGGGTGTCCAGTGGACTCACGCGGAATCTGGCCCTGCTCGAGCTGTTCCCCATCGTGGTTGCGGCGACCATCTGGGGGGACAGGCTCAGGGATAAGAAGGTTCGTTTTTACTGCGACAACATGGGGGTGGTGCTGGCCATTAACAACATCACGGCGTCCTCTCCTCCGGTAATTCAGTTGTTGCGACATTTAGTGTTGGTGTGCTTGTCATTGAACGCGTGGGTGGTGGCGGTGCACGTGCCGGGGGTACGGAATTGTATCGCTGATGCTCTTTCTCGCTCGCAGTGGGCCCGGTTTCGGCAATTGGCACCGGGAGCGGAACGTCTCGGCTTGGTCTGCCCGGAACATCTTTGGGATCTGGTCTCGGTCCCGTAGAACGATTGGTGGAAAGGTCTTTGGCGCGGTCAACGTGGAGTGCTTATTCTGCTTGTTGGAGGCAGTGGGAGGAGTGGGTAAGAGAGTTGGGTGACGTCAACACGGATAGAGACAGGTTGGTGGCACTTTTGTACTGGTTAGGGGACGCCTGGGAGGCGGGGTTTTCATTGGCAAAGGTTAACCGTTTCATGTCGGCGGTGGCGTTTGGTTTCAAGTTACGGGGTTTTAGGGATGTGTCTAAGGAATTCTTAGTGGGGCAGGCTTTGAAGGGTTTGCGCCGAGGTAGGGTCGAGGCGGATCGTAGAAGGCCTGTGTCGTTTTCTCTGCTGAGCTCTTTGGGCGGATCATTGGCATCGGTCTGTCGTTCTTCGGCCGAGATGAGGTTGTTTCGGTTAGCTTTTTCTTTGGCGTTCTTTGGGGCATTTAGAATCGGCGAGTTGGTTTCGCCGAGTACCAAGCAAGCTGGGGGGTTGAGACTGAGAGACGTGAGCCTATATACAGATCGGCTGGAGGTATGGTTGCGTCGGTCGAAAACTGACCAATTAGGAAAGGGGAAGCTGATAGTGTTGTTCGCTCTCCCGGGTTCGGCTATGTGCCCGGTGGCGTGCAGGCAGGGTTTTAAGCCACAAGTGGGGTCTCCGGAGTTGCCATTGCTATGTCACGAGGACGGGTTATTTTTGTCTAGATTTCAATTTAGAGCTGTATTCAAAAAATGTTTGGCGGCGGTCGGTGTCGCGGCGGACGCGTACTCATCTCATTCCTTCAGGATTGGCGCAGCAACGGAAGCAGGGCGCTGGGGGTTGGATGATGAGGGGGTGCGGCGCATCGGTCGTTGGGAGTCCAACAGATTTAGGTCTTATGTCCGCCCCCATCTGTTATGAGTTTTGCTGTTTGCACTTATAAGAATGTTTTGTGTGGTGGTATTTAACTTGCTTTTCCGTTTCAGATCCGCCTCCGTGTTTGGTGTGGTTGCTGGGCCACTCTTACGTGCATTGGGGGGCTTTGAGGGCGGACGTCCGCCCGGACGGTCGCCAGTTGCGCATTCCGCGACAGGATGCGGTTTTGCATTGGCTGGGATTTAGAGGTATGTCGTGGAGTAGGGTGTTAGCAGAATTCCAGACATATGCCCGGCTTGATAGGGTCCCGGAGATCTTGGTCTTGCACGTGGGTGGGAACGATTTGGGAGTCCGCCCTTTTCGTGAGTTGGTGCGGGATATTAAACACGATATGTTGTGTTTGTGGGTTTCTTATCCCAGGTTGGTAATTGTGTGGTCGGACATTGTCCCAAGGAAACATTGGCGGCTGGCTAGGTCAGTGGAAAGAGTCAATGAGGCTCGCATTAAGGTTAATCGCGCGGTGTCCCGATTTGTAGCCAAAAACGGGGGCATTTGCGTTCGGCACAGGGACTTGGAGTCAGGAGTGGGGAACTACTGGAGGAGCGATGGGGTTCATTTGACCGAGGTTGCGATTGATCTGTGGAGCTTGGCAATAGCAGAAGGAATTGAAAGGGCGGTGGTGGTGTGGCGGAACTCACAGGCTTAAGGTGGTCAAGGCCTGTTTCGCTGTGGCGGGGGGAGTCCTTGAGGCCAGTCAGTACAAAATTGGTGGGGGGGTCGCATCGGGGGTATGCGTCCCCCAAAAAAGGTACATGGTTGAAGACTTCATCGGGTGTTATCCCTTTGAAGTGGTCTTCTGGTGGAAGGTATATCACTCGAAGGCTTCATCGGGTGTTATCCCTTTGAAGTGGACTTCTAGTGGTCGGTATAGCACTTGAAGGCTTCATCGGGTGTTATCCCCTTGAAGTGGACTTCTGGTGGTTGGAGCCATCTGCAGAGGTGAGCGGTGCCTCCGAGCTGGTTTACGGCTGGAGGTAATTAGTGGTTTGCAGATGGCTAACTCGAGGTGTGTAAAAAAGGAATATCTAAAATGGCTTCAAGGACTGCCCCTGCTCGGTCTAATGTTAACGTTAAATTGTTATTTATGATTCTGACCCATGTTGGGTCATGTGAATTATTAGGAGGAATTCTCTGGTGGATTCCTAATTAGTTATCCGAATGTTTCGGATTTAATTTGTTTTAAACTGTGAAATTAATAAAACGGCTGCTGTGGCCATTTCACATCCAACCTCGGTGTCACGTGTCTTTTTCCTAAAGGTGGGGGTGAAGGGATTGGTAGGGATAAGGGAAGGTGCACTAACACACGACTCTACTTAGGCAGGTCATGTATGTTCTAAGGCTCTGTTCTCAAGACATTTTTCAACAACATTAGGTGTATGCAGAAACACACTCATACTGTGCATATATATATATATATATATATAAATATATATATATATATATATATATATATATATATATATATATATATAGATATATATATATATACTTGATTAGTTTACACCTGTACACATTAAGTGGGTCACTGCAAAGTGTAGGCTACTATGCTTTTTAGAACCACAAAATAGTATAACATATATATATATATATACATATATATATATATATATATATACATATATATATATATGTACGCATGTTCGCACAGTGTACATTTGGACCTGTCTGAACCAAAAAAATGCAAAAAATATTTTTCCTTTAAAAAAAATTTATTCATAAATCTATAAAATAGTATACATCTGTTATAAAGTTAAATTCCTTTTTTGTATAATTTTTTCCTACTAAACGCTACAGTTAGAGCAGTCAACAACTTGACTGCCATGGCTCTCTAAAGCGGTATCATATCGTGTTTATGCTATTTGCATAGTGCGCCGATTATTCACTTTGAATGAGAAGTTTCATGCTACGCATATAGTGTAAAGCGCCATTGTGCGTTATGCTATTAATGCAGTTGCCAACAGTCCATTTGGCGGTCGCTAGATCTTTGAATATATCTTTTTTTTTTTTAATTAAAATAATTGCATAGAGTACATCTGCCATAGAGCTCAAATTGGATATGAACCTAGCTTTATACTTAAAGCTAATGAATGGCAGGAAGCTGTAGTAAACTGTAATACCAGATACAGCCACTACTAAAAGTACGGAACTGTGTCTGGTAAACAATAAAGGGGATGCAGTGCTCGATTGAGCGCCATGGCCTTATCAAACAGCTGACCTGTGGGTGCCGAGAGTTAGACATCCACTGATGAAATTTTGATGGCCTATCCTAAGGGTAGACCATCAATTTTAAAGAACCAGATAACCCCTTTAACTGATGGGGCTAAACTTGGATACATTTTTAAAAGATGGTGTAGATGGGACCTACTGTTGCTCTGCCGCCCCAGGGCCCATATAAGCCTTGAGCCGGCCCTGATAAGGGTCCTTGTTTAAAACCATGGGCTATCTATGATAATTTTGGATTATTTGTGTTATATTGTTAGATGAGTTAAAACTTCATGTGTGATAAGAAAAAAGGCCTCATTGTGCTTTCCCACATTGCACACCGGTAAATCATTCAAACTATATCAAACAAATACTTAGTCCATTTGCTTATGCCACGTGCTTAAAAATGTTTATGAATCAGATGTTCTGTATTTATAATTTTACAATGTTTATACAGATAAAAGATTCAACTTTTACAAATGTTGACATTATAGGTGGAATGCAGTGATCTTTTGGAATGCTACTATATTTATTTATATATATTTATTAATGCTAGTATGACCCTAACACTCCAAAAGTGAGCTCATGGTCCATTTTTATTCAGGAGCTCTGGGTTAGGGTCTGTGAACAGTGGAAACAGATTTAGAAAGTACTATGATTACTTTTTGTTACAGAAATCAGAATAATTTCAGCCCAAATTTTTGGGGCTAAAGTTTTGAGCCACAACTTTTTTTTTCGACAATAACACTTCACAGTAAGTTAAAGTGGTTGTCCCAACTGGTCAACCCCTTTTGGGATATAGAGAGGAGTGCCCCAGATGGGACCCCCTCTATTAGCCAGAGCAGTCTCAGATGAACTCAGAGCAACCATGTATTACAGCAGTCGCCCGGTTGGGACAAATCCTTTAAGAGACTGTTCATAAGTCACTTTTCTGTTAATAAACTGTATTTTTTGTTTATATAGAATAAAAAGGTGTACAACTTTCTAAAATACTTTTTGTTTATATTCCTCACCATTTTTAGCATCTGCTGTCAGTGGATAAAAACCTTCTTGTTTACATCCAAAGGCTGTGCAGACCTAGTTCTTCTTGCATCTATGAAGTCAATATAACTGTATCCATTGTAGATAATCCTCTGTAAGCAGCATCATACATCCCTCTCCTTCCCCGATAGTTTGCCACAATGTATTAAGGTCCTTTTACATCCTGGGCCGTGTAAACAAACGCCGATTAATGAAACAGCTTGTTGATCAGTGCTCGTTTGCTCCTTTCACAAGGTGCTATATATGGGTACGAGCGTTCGTTACTCCGATCGCTCGTCCCCATAGATTTGTTTTTACAGGAAGATGTACTGCCGACAATGACAATATTTTTCATTTTTAAAACGATACGATCAGCAGATGAACGAACGTTTGCCCGGTAATTGGCCCGTGTAAAAGGGCCTTTATTGTAGGAAAAATGTCTTGAGTATTATACAGCTGTATGGTATATTTTCCATTTCTTCCCTTACACAGTAATTTCCTCAGCTCAGACAGAATTTCATCTGTACATTTACTGTGATTTTGGGGATGGTGGTGGTCGGGGGGGTTGTGCTTAGATTATGTGAACAAAATAGTGTTTGGAGGAAATCTGTATACTGTAGACAGATCATACATACTTCAAGCAGACAGTACCCTGGTTAAAATCACATGCATGGTTTCTGCTTTACAAAGTAGCCATTCTAGCATTTACCCATTCACAGTTCTAAAAGTGTTAATATTTTACCTTTCTCAACACTTATACAAAATAAGAGGGGTTCCATTCAAATCAACTTGGAGCAAACAAAAGAAAAAAAACAAACAAACAACATAATCAAGAACATATCACCTTAAAATCACATAATAACACCCATGGTAATTGGTTTTCCCTGATTCTTTGAGAACATTAAAGGCACGTTTTTTGACTCAATGTATGTTCTAAATGAATTTAATATATATGTTGACAAACAAGGAATGTATTGAGGGCTCTCATTTATTTTTTATTATCTGTTTTGGTATGCTCCATTAGAAACAATTGCTGTCACATTCTTCCTGCTTGAAGATAACATGTTTTCCATTGCAGAGGCAATCACATTAAACCTTCTGAAGTCTAATTGTCAGCCATCACGGTATTAATACAAAAAATATAGTATTGAAGTTTGGGGGTTCAACACCAAAGGAAACTTTTTTGCTTTGATCATTGAGAATCTATTGAAGTTAGAAGCCACTAGTTGCTGGAGATGAGTGAAACATATTCCAAATGAAGTATTCTTGACAGGCATCTATAAAGCACTGTCTTCTGAAGCAAAGCAGAAAGCTGACAAATTTCCAGAGCACCTCACACTATGCGTCAGGGATCAGCGAAAACAGTAGCTGTCTGTGAAAGGAAACATGAGAATCACTCTAGTTCTTCTTCTCCAGAACAAATAGTGAAATAGTGTCACTTTGTCATAACCATGTGTTTACCATAATAGAAAACTTCAGACCTTAACCCACAGAATTACATATTGATCCATTAGATCCTTTAACCTTAATTCCCATATTCCACCAATGTATATTTGACCACTTTAACTATTTTAAAAGATGAGTTTGCCAAAAATATATCAATGGCTAATGCCATAGATGAACAGTATATATATATATATATATATATATATATATATATATATAGTGAGAGAAAGAGTTTCCTGGTTGCCTGCAGTTAAATGAGCTCCTACAAATTTGTACCATGTCCATTTTATCATGGAAATTCCGCTCTGCTAGTGAAATGGCTAAAATGTACTAGCCTAACATAGACATGGCTTCTAAAATAGTTTGATTATGTCATTCATGACCAGTGACAGCAATGAATATGAGATCAACTATTAGACTAAAGATATGTTGAATGTTGCTACAGATCAAGAACCTCAGCAAGTCCTTTTTTTAGTAATGCGAGTGATGACACTGAAAACCAGAAGAATAAAGGAAGGTTCCATGTGTAAGGGCATAGAGATGTACAAGGCTATGGGTTTGCCACATATAGGTCATACAAACCCACTGTTTTGGAAATACATTGAAGAGATTTCGCTAAATATGTAAGATACCAGTGAAACAGTAATTGTAGTAGCCAATCTCAATTATATGGTTCCCTTCAGCATAAGAGACCTGAACCGAAGAAGAAACCAGCTATTGATAAGATGCAGCCATTCAACCATCCCGATAAAAATACCGATAGAGAGGGGTATTTGAAATCATATTTTCCCTGCATGAACACCCTTTCATGTTCAAAGGGATTAGATGTGACAACGATTCAGAGTGTTTTTATGAACTGACCCGTAAAATGTCGCTAGAAGGTGCTGAACAAAGTGAGGGATGAACATGAGAAAAGTGTTGACAATCAAGAATGGGAGGCAAGTATGCCACAGGTAGTGAAATCTAGATAAATGTCCTAGTGCAGGATAGCCATTTGCAAGTACACCTGCCATTGCTGTGGCAACAGACACTTGTTTTCACTCAACTTAGTAACTGGAAAGCTCCCGGTGACTGATAACTCTTGTAAACCAAAAATGATCAGTCTGTGGTTTTAGTTCACTGTTTTATAATTTAGTAATGTAATTTAGCTTAATGTATCTGTCATCAAAATAGACAACCCTATTATTCAACACATCACTTTCCAATTGGGCAAACACCAGATCTTTTTATTGTAAAGACACTTTCTATGCCATTTGGAATAAAACATTTACAATACTTTCAAGGGCATACATATCATGGAGGCAGCCCTTGTGGGGGCAATGAGGCCCCTGGAGTGAGGAGCATCAACCCGGGTTGGCCTCATCATTTGTATTTTAATGGGTGGTAAGAACCTATTCAGGCATCCTCTCTCCACAGGCCCTACAACTTTTTATGTGGGACATTTACCCAAGGGAAATGCAAAGGAAGTGGGGGTGCAAACAGGCTGCAAGTCCTCCTGTTCCCGTTTATTATGAATGTAGTGGTGTTTACCAGCATTTTAATCTTTTTCATGGGGCATCCTCCTCTCTATATATGTCCCTGCATACCTTTCTAACAATTTTTAATAACCAAGTAAGGCTAGGGCAACACATTGACCCATATTGCATATAGGCCTAAGCTGAAATGTCTGATATACAGACACATTTCTTGCTCAATGCCTTTGTCAGCGGAGTTAATGCATTATGTGTCTTTATGTGTCTTGTATATTGTTTTGGGGTTTGAAAAACGTTACTAGCTGTAATTTTTGGTTTGTGTTTTAAAACCAGTCTTATAAAATGTTCAGATTGTTTTAAAGAGTTTTCCTCATTGTGATGATTTTTTATCAACTCCCTCAGACCAGACTTCTTGACATGATTCCTGACAATGACATTTACATGACATAACTTACTCAGGATAGCTAAATTATCTCCTAAAAGGCACAGTTTACGTAAGAAAAACTTTGGGGGTATGTAGATTTCCCAGAACAACAGATTTATCTACTGAATGGGGAAGTTTAGACTATGTCCCAGACTTCTACATAATATATCATTTAACCCTTTGCCATCATGGCAATAAAAGAACAAAATATCAAACTTTTTCCTTCAGTTTTAAATTCTGTGCACCAGAGCTTAACATAGAGGGCTCACTACGGTAAATCGTCATGTGCTTGGATTGCAGATATCCCTCCAATCTGGCAAATGGAGTAATAAATCAAATGGAAAGATCACAGTACATACAAAAACTATTCTCCCCCTTGGACTTTTTCGTGTTTTTTTTAAAAACAAATCTCTATAAATGGATCTACAAGACATTCATTACAGTTTTTAAAAACAAAATAAATCATCACTGGAACAACTAAAGGGTTTGAGAAGTCACAGAATTGGTCAAATGAAGATTGCATACAAAGTTTTTTTAAATTATTGTACTATGAATACACATTTATCTGGAAGGTACAACTGCTGCCAGTTTCCTGGCAAAAAATGAAACCATAAAGACAACGACAAGTCAGGGGATTGATACAAGAAAATATCTAGTTTACTGAATATTCAACAGTCGTCCTCTCAGGTGACGGTGCAAGGACTGCAATAATGAGGGAATCTATCCAAAGACCTGTGACATATACAGTATGAAGCTACAGTATACAGTATGAAGCTACAGTATACAGTACGAAGCTACAGTATACAGTATGAAGCTACAGTATACAGTATGAAGCTACAGTATACAGTATGAAGCTACAGTATAAGCTTCTGAGGCTGAGATGGGAGAGTCTGTGCATGCAACTGTTGTCTGAGTTCATGACTGCAGCTTTATGAGACAGTTGTAAATAGACAGTAACTCCTATAACCTTCTGGATCATTTTTGAAAAAGGTACATGGGAGATGCTGAAACCAAGTGGGAAAAGTGGTTGTATCGGGATTATGTTATGGCATACAGAAAAGGTAACAGCACTCAGTCTTCATTTATAAAAAGCAAGGCTATTTTATTCCACGCAAGCGTCGATGCAACGTTTCGTCTTAGAAATTAGCCTTTTATCAAGCTTGAGAAAGACTCAGTTGTGCGCCGCAACATCGCATGCACACCTGTGTGGAAAAAAACAGCTTTGCTTTTTATAACATAAGACTGAGTACTGTTACCTTTTCTATTTGCTGTGGATTGTGACTGTGGATTTGATCCTTCCATGATGGTAATGTGCATACAGCCACTCTAGCTTGAGTTGTGCTACAAAATTTTCTTTATTGTTTTTTTGCACTAGGATTATGTTATGGGGCTGTTCCTATGCGCCATGTCCTGGAAAGAATGAGAAAGTAGGGGGTAAAATGCTGCAAAGTACAGGAAAATCATACAGAAATACCTGATATAGTCTACAGTAGAAACGGAGACTTGAGAGAAGATTTATTTACCAGCAAAACAGTGGCTCCAAACTTAAAGCCAAAGCTGCACTGGAGTGTAGAGCGTCCAGACCTCAATCCTATTGAGAATTTGTGGCTGGACTTGAAAAATAGCTGTTCAGTCTCAATCCCCATGCAGCTTGACAGAACCTAAAAAAATGGGGAAAAATTGACTTGTCCACATGTCAGAGCTGATTGAGACCTATTGACTGCTATAAAACAGACTATAAATATGACCTATCCGCTCTCATTTCAGACATTAACTTTTTTGGATTTACCGATATCATTCATGGAAATACAAATTTTTTATGAGACTAGTTAAATTAATTGACAGGCAACTGCCTAAAGAATATCCAGTCCCATTAAAAAAGCAGATTTATTGTAGTTCTAATATACATGTACAATATGTATATCACATTAAGGTTACGAATATATTGCATTTCATACTATTTAGATTGTTTCAGCAATTAATAACATTTTTATATCATTTTCAATGTTAATTTATGAGCAATGCTTAATTAATAATAATTGGAATGCATCTTTGAGATTTGAAGTTTTTGTTTTTTTAAGGCTACAGGCAGACCTCTCATGTCCCTGTATGGTCACCCCTCAGTGGTGCCTGATCATAACTGTCTCTATCAGTTCTTGGGACAGAGGAGTAGGTCATGGACTGCCTTCCATCACACTAGGCCAGTGTAGCTTATATGATTCCCTGACTTTTGGCAGCTGCAGATACTTTTGCACAGCAGTGATACCAGGGTTGAAGCATTGCTGCACAGCGGCTTAGTGGTTATTATTGTTACCTTGAAGCTCTGAGATCCTGGGTTTTAATCTGTTTAATGACAATATCCTGCCTGAAGTTTGTATGTTTTTTCTTTGTTCGCGTGGGTTTCCGCCAGTGGCAATCGGAGCTGCAGACACAGGAGGATAAACGGTTCTTGTGCTGATTCCTCTACACATTTTCTGTGGTTGTTGTGCACAGCCGAGCAGCGTCAATGATACCAGGAAGAGCTATTGTGCATGCGTGATATTATCTTCACACACAGCGCTCTGGTCCCGACTGCGCAAAATCGCCCTGCAATGAGGATGGCACAATCATTTTAGCGCAGTCTGACAATGCTGGCCCATGCAAATAGTACACTAATAGAGAGATATCTGGCCTGCTTGGCCTAAACAGCAATTAACTACAATACGATGTAACTAGTGGCAGCAAGGTACAACAAACAAAGGATAATGGTATATTTTTCGTGGGTGCTTTAGTATTTAAAACCAATAGACCGCGCACCCTTCCCCATTAGTCCATGCTCTTTGTGCAGCGCGGAGCTTAAAGTTTCTAAAATTGTAAATAAATGTAGCGCAAAGCATGAACACCAGAATTCTGGCTCAATTTGAGGGACTCACCACGCCTACTACACCCAGCTATAAACAATCGCCATGGCCATTTTACTGCTCTCATTAGATCAGTGAGAGTTAACGATAAACCTGCAACATATCAGTGCTGTACCAAACAACACTTTCTCACATAATTGTAAAAAAAACAACTTAATTTGACCCCAGAAACAGAGTCCCAGAGCAAAGCAGAGCGCTAGTATAGGCTCTGGTCCGGGACTCTGCGGAATCCCCTGCCATCACTGTCCATATATAGACAATGTGTGGAATGCCCTGACATCACTGTCCATGTATGGAAAGTCTTGTCAGGGTCTTCCCCGGAGCCGGAGACCCGGGCAGATTGCTAGTATAGGCTCTGCTCCGGGACTCTGTGGAATCCCCTGCCATCACTCTCCATATTTGGACAGTGTGTGAAATCCCCTGACATCACTATCCATATATCGACAGTGTTGTCAGGGTCTTCCCCAGAGCCGGAGTCCCAGGCAGAGCACTAGTATAGGCTCTGCTCTGGGACTCTGTGGAATTCCCTAACCCCAGTGTCAGAGTCCTAGTGATAGTGCTACTAGCAACTGGCTCCTGACATCTGATTTCTCCTGTCCGCTGTTAGGGAGAGAAAATGACGCACAGGCGCTGTGATAGCACAGGAGTGGGCATGCGTGGTAAACACAGCTAGTGTAGAAACCACGCATGCTCAGAGACTAGCAGTGTTTACCACGCATGCTCAGAGACTAGCAGTGTTTCTCTCCCCTAGCAGCAGACTAGAAACTATCAGAAGAAAGAGAGTATCCAGTCCACCACTTCCCTCAGTGTACAGTGACGTCAGGATTTATGTACCCTTAGGCTATGTTCACACGGGGTCTTTTGCCGAGTTTTTTGACGCGGAAACCGCGTCGCAAAACTCGGCAGAAACGGCCCGAGAACGCCTCCCATTGATTTCAATGGGAGGCGTCGGCGTCTTTTTCCCGCGAGCAGTAAAACTGCCTCGCGGGAAAAAGAAGCGACATGCCCTATCTTCGGGCGCTTCCGCGTCCGACCTCCCATTGACTTCAATGGGAGGCAGGAGAAAGCGTGTTTTATGCCCGCGGCGCTCAATGGCCGCGGGCGAAAAACGGCGCGATAATTGCTATTCACACGGAGTATTTTGGGGGAGGAATATCTGCCTCAAAATTCCGTTTGGAGCTTTGAGGCAGATATTCCTCCCCCAAAATACTCTGTGTGAACATAGCCTTAGGCTGGATTTACACGAGCACATTACGTCCGTAATGGACGGAACGTATTTCGGCCGCTAATCCCGGACCGAACACACTGCAGGGAGCCGGGCTCCTAGCATCATACTTATGTACGATGCTAGGAGTCCCTGCCTCGCTGCAGGACAACTGTCCCGTACTGTAATCATGTTTTCAGTACAGGACAGTTGTCCTGCAGCGAGGCAGGGACTCCTAGCATCGTACATAACTATGGTGCTAGGAGCCCGGCTCCCTGCACTGTGTTCGGTCCGGGACTTCCGGCCGAAATACGTCCCGTCCATTACGGATGTAACATGGTCGTGTATTGCGTCCGTGCGGGCCGCGTGGTTTTCACGTGCCACGCACAGACCAATACAAGTCTATGGGGCAGTACAGACAGTCCGTGCTTTTTGCGACATGGCCAATGGACATGGTCAATATCTCGGCGTATTTTGCGCATCACGCACCCACTGAAGTCAATGGGTGGGTGAAAACAACGCAGGTCGCACGGAAGCACTTTCGTGCGAACTGCCTGTTTCGTGCACCAGCTGTCAAAAAGATGAATGTAAACAGAAAAGCACCACGTGCTTTTCTGTTTACAAACATCCGAATGGCGTGTCATAATGATGGCGGCTGCGCGAAAACCACGCAGCCGCGCATCATATGATGCTGCCTCACGGAGCAGGTAAGTGGCTTTTGCGCAGGCAAAACACTGCGTGTTTTGCGTGCGCAAAAACGCCACGCACGTCTGAATCAGCCCTTACAGTGAGCCAGCTGGAAAACGGTACTCAGATAATGGACGGGCTAGCGCTGGTAGTAAAAATTTGCTACTGGAGATGCAGCAGGTGACGCGCGGGAATCGGGTGTTAGAAGTTGAAATAAAAACTTTAGTATATTACAAATTACATTATTTTTATATGTGCAGTGAAATAGAAATTAGTTAATTGATTCTGGAAAACCCCTTTAAATACACAGTGTCAAGCAACTTTAACCCCTTCTCCCTGCATGCATTCTGGGCCCTAATGACTGAGCAATTTTTTTTGTTTTTCCATCGTCACATTCAAAGAGCTATAACTTTTTTATTTTCACATGTACATGGCTGTATGAGGACTTTTTTTTTGCGGGATGAGTTGTATTTTTCAATGGCACCATTTTGGCGTATATAGATTTTTTATTAACTTTTATTAACTTTTTCTTGTGGAGGGGGATATAATAAATGCCAGCAATTTAGACATTGTTCTATGCATTTTACATTTACGCAGTTTAACGTGCGATGTAAATAACATGCTAGCTTTATTCTATGGGTCGGTACGATTACGGCGATACCAAATATGTTTAGTTTTTTTTATGTTTTACTACTTTTGCAGCATAAAAACACTTTTGAACTAAAATTATTTTATTTTGCATCACTGCTTACCAAGAGCCATAACTTTTTTATTTTTCCGTCAATGTCGCCATATGTGGTGTTGTTTTTTGCGCCACTTCATTGCTACCATTTTGGGGTACATGGGACTTATTGATTAACCTTTTATTATTATTTTTTGGGGGGAATGGAAAAAAAATAGTAATTCTGCCGTTGGTTTTTGCATTTTTTTTACGGCATTCATCTTGCGGTTTAAATAATATGCTAACTTTCTTTTTTGGGTCATTACGATTGCGGGGATAACATATATGTGTAGTTTTTATTATATTTTTACACTTTTACTAAATAAAACCATTTTTTATGGGAATTTTTTTATTTATTTTTTCTATTTTTTTATGTGTACCTTCTTATTAATTTTTATTTCACATTAATTCTTTTTTTAGTCCCACTAGGGGACTTCACTATGTGATCTTTAGATCACAAATATATTGCTTTGGTATACTTTGTATACCAGAGCATTACAGCATGTCAGTATAAAACTGACAGGCATCTATTAGGATGTGCCTCTGGCATGGCCTAATAGGTGTATAGCCAGGGCAGGCCTTGGGGCCTTTATTAGGTCAAATTGCATTTGCGGGCCACCGATGGGTGAGAGAGGGAAACAAATCTCTCACCAATAAACAACTCAAATGCAGCCGTCGCTAATGACCGTGGCATTTGACGGGTTAAACGGTCGCTATCGAAGTAAACTTCGATCGCTACCGTTAGAGCAGGAGCTGTCATCCGACAACCAATACCCCGCCCCAGCCTGCAGGACGTTGATTAGACCGCCGTGAAAAGGCGACGGCCTAGAATAAAACCCATTAATGACCCCTGTAAAAAAAAATATTAGCGGTCATTAAGGGCTTAACTTGACTTTTTCAATGGCTTTTCATTAGCTTTTGTTGTGTGATATCACGCTGCAGCAAGCAGAGTCAAGATAAAGATGGCTACATCTGTACTAACACCCTTAGAGGCAGAATCAGGGCTCCTAGAGTGATACTACTTGTTGTATTAGGAGTGTGGCATCGCTAAGACATAACAGTGACGGAAATGTGTTGCTTGTAGCAGAAAAAATTTACCATTAGCACTCTTCATCAGAGGAAATCTCTGACTCCTTTTTTGAAGGAGTTACAACACTTCTCAGTAAAGTAGACAAAACTAATAGGTGGTGTGGACATAATGTCTGACAGAGAGTACGTGTGAAGTTTAGAGAAACCCTATGTGCCCATGTAACTTACAAACCAACATCACAGAATATGAAATAGAGAAGCAACTGGCTTGGAAGGAGTGGAACTTCGTAATATCCACGGTTGCAAGGTTAGCACCATTGTCAAGGTGAAAAGAATGGCGAGAAATGGGGGGGACTGAACAAACTGATCGATGACCAGATAAAATAGATACGATAATGAAGCCCTTTATCTGTCATAAAGTAAAAATGAAAGTTAGGGAGGAAACATAATGAACATATAAATGGTTTTTGCTGCTCTCACTGACCTCAGGAGATCAGAAAAGATTTGCGACTATCTTAGGTAAAGAGCCTTGTGAATAAGATTGTGGAATACCTCTAATTCGGAGATTTTTTTCTCCTACTACTACAGCACATAGTCCGCTACGTAGTGGGGCGCGGCACTGTGTAGAAGTACCGTAGGGTCTTACTAGTTTTCTTCAGAGAATCTATGCCCAGAGACACCAGGTTTCAGGGAAGGTAAGACGCTTATACTGATATGCTCTAGCTGGACTTGGTAAAAGTTTTACATTGGATCCTGTGAACTGCTAAAATCTTAAGCTCCCAGACTCTTGATGGGGCGAGAGTGCAGGGAAATACATCTTCCCTGTTCAACCTTCAGGCCACACCCATGGAATTGGTATTTTAACCTGCCCTTGCATCACTAAGTATAGCCCTTTTTTGTGTACTGATCCAGACACAGCGACACACCCATACATGTGACCGTTCTTGGTGTCGCAGGTCAAATCCATTCACTAGCAGCCCCTTCATTCTGATGATTGTCGTGGGCCAAACCTTCACTAATCACACACTGATGGCCTATCCTAAGAAAACCCCTTTTATATGCCTAAACTACTTGTAAAATATTTATATTGTTGGTTTTTCCCATGCCTTATATAAAAGGTATCAATGCCACCAGCAAATCAGCAAGCAGTTTGATAGAAAGAACAGCTGCGTGATCATGAAAACATAAACACAGGATCTTCAGGTTTAGCAAGTGATATGAAGGTCATAGGGATAATTTCATGCAGAGTAAACCTTGTGATTGATAATACCAAAACACAACTCTGTAACGATACTCTAAAGGCACAACCAAATGTTATTTTATAATGAGAAAGGTCATAAGTTATCATGGGAATTTATTTACAACCATTCTGTAAAAGAGAAAACTTTGTTAAATAGTTAAACTGGTCTGAGCCAAGCAAGCATAAATTCTGTCTGTATAATTGTTGATATATAGCATGGAAATGTTAAAATAAGCCATTTTATTTATGATATTTTGCCAAGAACAGAATACATATTCAGCATTATATCTTGTTTCCATAAACAACAATGATTGCAGCTTGGGTGGTAGCTATAATTTTTATTTCATCGAAATCAGAAGGAAATAATGTCTGTGTGCTGTTCCAGATGGGTAAAAATGAAAGGTATGTGGTACCCTTTGACTTAAACATGTAGGACATTTTTTATGTGATATACGCAGGCAGTAAAATAGAGAATTATGTTTATATAAATATGATGTTAGTATTTGATTGTAGTTGTAGTTTGGTATATGTTTTTAATTTAAACATGTGCTTGCTTCTTCATAAAAATTTATCGAATAGGCTAAAGTATTATGATATGATGTACAGAACAGTGATCTGGAATTATAACAGAGAATTCAAGCTAAACCACCTATTATGAATAATATCAACAAAAACTTCACCAAATTGACATACCCTCGGAATATCAGGGAGCCTATAAGATGCTGTAACAAATACAATTTACCGTGCCGTTTGCTAACTAGCCAACCTGAACCTTTTGGTGAATGGTCAAAGTTAAAAGGGCTCATGTGGCAACTCTTTTTGCCTGCAAGGACTCTTGTGTATGCCATAACATAGGTACTATCCTCTAACAGAATCTATTTATATGTTTCTTACAGTAGCATTGCCATCTGCATACAGAGCTGTATCTTTTTGGCACCTGGAATTTGGCTAAGAATTACTAAGAGTGCAGTAATGCATTTTATTGTAAGCTATTCTAAAGGGGGGCTTAAATATAGTTTTTTTTTTTTAAAGCTCTAATTTATGGTTGAACTTAACAGTGAACAGTGCGCTCTAGCGGATATATGAGGAGTCTCCATTATCAGTATGAGAAGTCTGCCATAGAGACTAATGAAACAGTGTCTACATGAACAGTGAGGTACTGGCTTAAAATGTATCTTCACCTTTTTACACAACATTGGTTAATTATATAAAACAGCGTAAAACAAAGGTTTGTGTATTATACTTTATCTATTCACTCTTGTTGCCTTTCTTTGCATTCTGAGCTAGAAATTAGTTTAGCCTTGGAGGCTCTATCAGGGGCCTCCATTACAGATCCAGTTGAAAATCAAAGAATAATTAGCACAGCATGCTGAGCTATTTATTCCAGTAAAGTCATGGACACCCTGACGGAAACACGACGGAAACCATTAAAGTCAATGGGTTCCAATGACTGATGGCGTCCGTCATACAACGGAACTGGAGCCTCCGGGATTTTCGTTGTTCTGCTGCTCTGGCGAAGCAGAACAACGGAAAGACTGATGCAGATTTGAATGGGGCCTATAATGGCTGCTCAGCATGTCCCCATTTTAGAAACACAATATAAGTTCTGGTAGTATATTACAGTAATTGAGAAAGTTGTTATGTGTTCCCTTTCTTCTTGATATCTACATGTTCCTCAATGCCTCACTATGTGTTCCCTCTGCTATAAACATAGATGCCATTTCAAGAATTGTTATGGCTGGATTTATCTTGCACAAATAATTATAAAATGTATTATTAATATTGCTAATATTGCTGAATCAGTCACAAATACGTAGTTACCAAGTTAACTCTTTAATACTAGTGAAATATTATTGGATATTACTAACGTATTGGCGCTTTAAGTAATGCACCTTGGCGTCGAGTAATTGGCTACTAAAATGTATCCTATTTTGCTTATACAAATCTATAAAATGCTCAATATAAACAGTAAACTTTGGATCAGAAATGTACCCTTAATTTGGTCTCTTGTGTGCGCAAATTATTTTGCTTGGCTGAGATGTAAACCAGCTGATTGAGAAGAAAATTCTGTGACACATTCAAACAGCAAAAATCCCAAGGTAACTGACTTGATTTACCACTTAATGCCAATCTGCATATATGTGCAGTGTCTTGCAAAGTGTTTACCCCCTTGCTGTTTTTCCTGTTTTGTTACAACCTGAAATTAAAATGGATCTTAAATTAGATTTTATGTAATAGACCTGACAAAATAGTCCAAATTGTTAAAGTGGAATGAAAAAAAATACCTTGTTTAAAAAACACAACATAAAAGTTCTGAATGCATATGTATTCACCCCTTTGCTATGAAACTCCTAAATCAGCTCTGGTGAAACCAATTAACATCCAAAGTCATTGACTAAGTTCGCTCTGTGTGGTATCAAATTGTCACATGATCTGTCACATGATGTCAGTATAAATACACCTGTTCTGAAAGGCCCCTGAGTCGGCAACAATCACTAAGCAAGCAACATGAATACCAAGGAGCTTTCCAAGTCAGGCAGAAACAATGTTGTGGAGAAGTATTGATCAGGGTTGGGTTATAAAAAAATATCCCAAACTTTGAACATCCGACAGAGCATCGTTTAATCCATTATAACAAAATTAAACGGATCATTATTACCATCTGGGGCACTGTAGATTACTGGTTTGTTTAGAGGATGTGGTATAGGCGGGGAGGGTGCTGGGAAAGCGAGGAACCAACATGTCTGTGTATCAAATTCTGCAGAGACGAGTCGTGGCTGGAAAAAGTCATCACAGTGGTCTGGGCTGGATGGAGAATAAAAGGGAAAGTGAAGGACTCTAATCAGAGAAAACATCACCTGTGAGTCACTAGATATAAATGTGCTGTAATCACTTATATCGTCTGCAGAGCTCCTCTGTATAACTGGCATTTACCACTAAAAGGTCACTACATGGTGGTAATATTGGTCTTTGTATAGTGGTTTTTATTCAGTAATAGTATGGGGGTATTATTTCATCTGGTATAGTGGTGTGATTTAATAACTGTATATGTATATAGATAATTTTTTTGTGAGAGGGGGGACATATGCGTTGGGTCTTGCAACACTCCTGATGTGCTAGAAATCAGTGATGCAGTTCTGAATTTACTACATTATTGATACAGTAAGGTTGTGTTCACATCTGTGTCGGGTTCCATCGATGGCTTCCATCAGACCATTCCGTACAGTTTCCGTTGCTATGGTTTCTGCCAAAAAAACAGAAACCTTACGGAACGGAGACAAACAGAAACCATTTGAAACGGAAACATTACCATTGAAATCAATGGTAATGCAAACGGAAACTATGATTTCCGTTTGGTTTGCTTTCCCCTGACGAAAGGGTCTGACAGAAGCCATCAATGGAACCCCGACGCAGATGTGAACAGGCCCTAATTCAGCATTTGGGGCCCCATTTTTAACCTTGCCCAGGGCCACACTTTGTCTAAAACCGGCCCTGGTCAGATTGATATACTTTGGTAGCTCTAGATGCAGAAAAAGCCTTTGATAACGTTAGATGGAAATGGCTGTATCTAGTACTTGATAAATTTGGATCAACAGGTAATTTCAGGACCTTTATATTGTCCCTATATAGCACTCCACGAGCGGCAATATACTTTCCGGGATGCTGATCGTCCTATTCACATTGAAAAAAGGTACTAGACAGTGGTGCCCCCAGTCTCCACTGTTATTCAATCTGGCTCTTGAACCTTTGGCTTATAATTTAGAACAGACCCCTCTATGTTAAGGCATTCAGATAGGATCACACATGATGCATACTGCTTTATTCGCTTACGATGTCCTTCTATTTATGTCGAACCCAGTCACCCACTTGGCAACAGTGTTCCAGCATATCGACAAATTTGGACAACTGTCGGGGTTCAAAATTAATCCTGAACAATGTGAGATACTCCATTTACACAAACCTTCCAATACAGACCAACTTACTATAGACTCAGTAGGCCTGAAAACTGCTTCCACTCACATCACTTGTCCTTAACTATCCCCCTTTGCTACGCAAAATACAATCTGAACTCCACTGCTAGAAAGCACTTCCAGTAAACCTAACTTAAAGAGGCTCTGTCACCAGATTTTGCAACCCCTATCTGCTATTGCAGCAGATAGGTGCTGCAATGTAGATTACAGTAACGTTTTTATTTTTAAAAAACGAGCATTTTTGGCCAAGTTATGACCATTTTTGTAGTTATGCAAATGAGGCTTGCAAAAGTCCAAGTGGGTGTGTTTAAAAGTAAAAGTCCAAGTGGGCGTGTATTATGTGCGTACATCGGGGCGTTTTTAATACTTTTACTAGCTGGACGTTCTGAAGAGAAGTATCATCCACTTCTCTTCAGAACGCCCAGCTTCTGCCAGATCACGCGGTGACGTCACTCACAGGTCCTGCATCGTGTCAGACGAGCGAGGACACATCGGCACCAGAGGCTACAGTTGATTCTGCAGCAGCATCGGCGTTAGCAGGTAAGTCGAGGTAAGTCCGTTCTGTAGCGTTAAAACGTTACTGTAATCTACATTGCAGCGCCGATCTGCTGCAATAGCAGATAGGGGTTGCAAAATCTGGTGACAGAGCCTCTTTAAATAAAGCATTTGCTAAATTTCTTTGGGTTGGAAAGCGATCCAAGATATCATTAGCCAAATTGTCTTTAAGCAGGAGACAGGGGGGACAAAATATACAGACTATTTGAGGCTATAATGTAGCATGTCTAAGCAGAATTATCATTGACTGGATGAATTGCTCTGATAATTATTCCAATCATAAATTGGAATCTGCGTTAGGGGAACCCCATGACTTATTGACACTTATGCACAGCACATACGCTTCCTTTCCACCAATTGCAATACATTCCATCACTGTACATGATACAATAGTGACGTGGAAAGAACTCAGGAAACGTTTTGGTTTCTCTTTTCAAATGTCAAAGTACCTACCTCTCTGGTCCCTAACTGATTTCCCGGCCGGTCGACTTAATATATTTTTTCAGATATGGAAGCAGAGAGGCATAAGAACAATGACACACATACTTCATGATTCTGAACCACGCATTAAAACCATGTCAGAACTAACTCAAGAGTATGACTTGCCAGGTGATCAGACCTTTCAGTATATGAAATCATTCTGTGAAAAGATTAGATGTCTCTAATAAAAATCTTATCAATGAGTTTGACAAGGTGGCGGGCAATGGCTCAGTCAAGAAATCCATATCTGACATATACCTAGCAGTTAGAGATAAATGCGGATTATACAAACCTCCAACCCATTTTTCATACTGGGAGAAAGTATTACACAACGAGGAGATCTCCTCCCATTTATTGGAGGGGTGGGCGCTCCTGTGTAGACATTTTCCCAGTGAGAACTGGAGGAAAATACATTTTAAATTAATTCATGCAGCTATATATGCCTTTAATTTACCTGAGTCACCGGAAGATTCAGATAGGATGACAATATGCCCAAAATGTCAGCACTTGTGTACTGATCTTTACCATGGCATGTGGACATGTCCGCTAATCCAGAAATTTTGGAGGGACATCCTCACTTATATTGGCACAATGTGGGATATCACCGTAACAAGTTACACATATGTTGATACTATTCTATTCTATTGATTCCATACCATCAGGATCATCTAAAAGGGTTGGAATCCCTAATTTGATACATATAATTTTCTTAGTGGCTAAAAGATGCATTCTACGCAATTGGCTTTTACCACACGTACCCACACTGAGCGATGTTTCTGAGCAGATTAAACTTTATCTGTATACTGACAAAATAGAAACTGAAAGGAACAAAGAAATGAAAACATGTTTTTTTTTAAAGTGGAAACTTTTTATTATCATACATCTTACACAATCTGAAATCAAATAACTTATGCTGAAATTGGTATCATACAGAAAATTTGAGAGGGTCTCTAGGGGTCCTAAAACAGTCACTACACTGTCCATGGATTTTTCACTGCTGTCTAACAAGCTCAAATTGCTATTATTAAATATTACCTATTGCAAGTAAGTAAGCCCAACGTAATGTAGGCGCAGTCGTAATGGAGGGAGCGCATGACAAGGTGGTTTGGGGTTTTAGGCTACTACGTTTGAGGCTATGTGTATAGGGTTCTAGAGGATTAAGTGAAGGGGGCTGGTTTGCAAATGTATCTATATGTGGTGGGTGGAGTATAGTGTATATAAGTCCATGCAGGAAAGAGGCAGCCCTCTTTCACGCTGGATAACAGGAGAAAAGATTTGTACTTGTCTGTGATACTGTTTAAAAAAAAAAAAAAAAGTTTTTTGCACTTACCTTCTCATGGATGCAGCAATGGAGTCCATGATGGCCAGGATCAGGGATGCAGCGCTCCAGCACGGTTCTGGATGGCTGGAGCAGCTGTTCGCTGGGGCTCTTCCTCCGGATCCAGGGGCTGGAGTGGAGAGCGTGGATTGACGCAGCAGCAGGCGTTCCAGGCCTCCGGAGATGCCTTCACCAGAGGCAACGCCTCAGTCTCGTCGGCGCCGAGGGAGCCCCTCCAGGGACCCTCCTCCTCCAGGTCCTGAGCGATCGCCAGGCGCAGGGCCGCGGAGGTCTGGGAGGAATCCCAGTAGGCGGGCGGGACTGGAGGTGACAGGAGGGGGGGGCCGTGGCCATCTTCCCTCCTCCTGTCTTCAACAACGAGACCGGAAGTGGAGGCGGGACCGGAAGTGGAGGCGGGACCGTAAGTGACGGCTCACTCTGGCTCTGAGGTTCCGGGTGCCGGAGGAGCTCATCAGAAAGATGCGTGGACGCCAGGCCCGACCCGCAGGAAGAGGCGGGCGGGCTCCAACTGGGGACTGAGATCGCCTCCTGCTGGAGCAAGGAGGCGTGCGGCGCGGGCGACCGGAAGTACCCGGTCCAGGTCTGTCTGTGACGCCGGGCCCCTTCCGGTCGGGAGGGGGCAGCGGTCAGCTGCTTCTGAAAGGGGTGAGGTGGACGATTATGACAGCCCTGCAGAAGGACTGGGGAGACAGGGCTGTCCTTCCAATTATGCCACGCCAGAAGCGGGTGGCAGGACTATGGACGGGCCGCGTTCTGCTGGGCCTTGTGCTTCATCTGCCGGAAGGTCGGGGAGCTACGGGGAGCATGGGGTGCAGGAGCACCCAGGAATGTCGGGATCGATGCCGCGCTCATCTGGATCGGTGGATACGGCCGCTGGGAGGTCACCTCAGGGACGGCCGGGTGAGTCTACCACTGGTGTGGTGCCGGGGATGTGGGGGGGGATGTGGGGGGGATGTTGTCTGTGGCGCAAATGCATTTGTTTTTTAGGGGTATGCAAGAATATTTTACTAGAGGTTTGGGAGGTGTAGAACAGTCCCCATCGAGGGTGTGGAGCGCTGCTAGTGAGGCGAGTGCTAGTGCGGCAGGGATTGCAGTTGCTAGCGAGGTGGCGCCGGTTGCGGGCGTTATAGTGGAAGTAGATAAAGCGGTTGATGCGGCGGCTAGTACTTCTAAAAAAGTGGTGGAGGACGTGCGTTTGGCTGACGCTGCTAAGGGGGAAGTATATGTGTGTTTTGAGGGCCCGCTGGGGGCGCACTTGAAGGTTGAGATTAGGGAGAAGATATGGAAAGATGAGTATGTGGAGATTTTTTCTTTATTGCCTTTAGAAAAACCGGATGAGAGTAAGAAGGAGGAGGAGGAGCGGCGTCGTTATCGCTTGATTCCTCTGACTTTTGCGAATTGGCTGCAGGTCTTCGCTATTTTGGCTAGCGTGGTGGGTGAAAAGGCTCCGGAGAATTGTTCGGTGCTGTTTTGTTATATGGATTCAGTGGGGGAGGCGTACCGGATATACGGTGGTAATGCGTGGTTGCGGTATGACGAACAGTTTCGTCAGCGGAAGTTGGTGCGCCCTTCCTTGAGATGGGATCACAAAGACATTAGTCTGTGGATGCGCTTGATGTCTGTTCCAAAAAAGGGGCATCAGCCCTTTCGGGATGCGGCCGGCGGGCAGGGGTCAGCAACGGGTCGGTCAGCTTCCTCAGGAAAGGGATGTTGCTGGCAGTACAACGAGGGGCATTGTAAGTTTGGCCCAGACTGCAGGTACAAGCACGAGTGCTCCGGTTGCGGAGGCGCCCATGGTTTGTCCAGATGCTTCAAGAAGCATAAGGGCAGACAGGGAGATGCTGAGCAGAAGAGGGGCGACGCCAGTGAGGGTGGAAAGGATGCTTCCGTTTTTATGGGAGTATCCAAATAAAAAAGTGGCTGAGTTATTGTTTTTAGGTTTCTCAGAGGGTTTTCGGATTCCTTGTACGTCGGCTGGACGTGATGGGGTGGTCCGTAATTTTTCATCTGCTTTGGTGCGGCCTGATCTGGTTACTGATAAGTTGATGAAGGAGGTGGCTTTGGGCCGCATGGCTGGTCCGTTTTCCTCCCCGCCTGTTCCTAGTTTGCGGGTGTCCCCGTTGGGTTTGGTTCCTATAAAGGAGGTGAACAAATTCCGCCTTATTCATCACTTATCTTATCCGGAAGGGGAGTCGGTGAACGACGGCATTGATCCGGCCCTGTGCGCGGTTAGTTACACTTCCTTTGATGCGGCGGTTGTTTGGATTTGCAAGTATGGGAAGGGCTCACTGTTAGCGAAAACTGACATTGAGGCCGCGTTTTATTTATTGCCGGTGCACCCGGACAGTTTTTGTTTGCTAGGATGTTATTGGCAGGAGGAATATTTTGTGGATTGTTGCCTCCCGATGGGCTGCTCCATTTCATGCGCTTATTTTGAGATGTTTAGCACGTTTCTGGAGTGGGTGGTCCGTCGGGAGGCGCAGGTGCCATCAGCGCTGCATTATCTGGATGATTTTCTATTTATCGGGCCGCCGGGTACCTATGTGTGTGCAGGATTGCTACATACTATGGAGCGAGTGGCAAATGATTTTGGGGTACCCTTGGTGCCTGAAAAAACTGAGGGACCTACGACGGTCATCAAGTTTTTGGGGATAATGATTGATTCAGATAACATGGAGTGTCGCTTGCCTGATGATAAATTGTTGGAGTTGAGAGAGTTGGTGGCGAGTGCGCTGCGCAGGAAGAAGATCCAGTTGCGGGATTTGCAATCCTTGTTGGGACATTTGAATTTCGCTTGTAGGATTATGCCCATGGGGCGGGTGTTTTGCAGGCGTTTGGCAAGTGCTACCGCAGGGGTGTATTTTCCTCATCACTTTATTAGGTTGTCGGCGGAGTTAAAAGCTGATTTGTTGGTGTGGGGGGAGTTTTTGCAGAGCTACAATGGGCGGTCGGTGCTCATGTATCAGCCGGTGTCTAGTGTGGACTTGGAGTTATATACTGATGCGTCAGGTGCTTGTGGCTTTGGAGCGTATTTCCAGGGGCAGTGGTGTGCGGGGGTGTGGCCAAGTACATGGCATGAATGTGGTTTCGTCAGGAACTTGGCTCTATTGGAACTGTTTCCGATTGTGTTGGCTGCAGAGTTGTGGGGGGATTGTCTGCGGGACCGGAGAGTGCGTTTCGTATGTGACAATCTTGGTGTGGTCCAGGCCGTGAATGCACAGACGGCAAATTCTCCGCCAGTCGCGCGACTATTACGTCATTTAGTTTAGAAAGGTTTGGTGTTGAATGCGCATTTTGTGGCAGTTCATATTCCTGGGGTGATTAATTCTGTGGCTGATTCCCTTTCTCGTCAACAGTGGGACAGGTTTCGTCTGCTGGCGCCGGGGGCGGAGTCTCATGGCCTGGCTTGCCCAGAGCATCTTTGGAAGGTAACAATGGCGATGTCGCTCGTGGGGAGGTCAGTTAGCGTGGTTACGTGGAAGAGGTAAAGTGCGGTATGGCAGGTATGGGAGGCTTTGTTGGCGGATGCGCAGGTGGGTATTGCGGACCGGCCGGCGTGCTTGTTATACTATATAGGAAATGCGTACAGTGAAGGGGCGTCTGCAGCAGCGGTCACTCGGAGTTTGACAGCATTGGCGTTTTGGTTTAAGATCAGAGGAGAAGAGGACGTGACTAAGTCCTTCCTGGTCCGGCAGGCAATGAAGGGTTTCAGGAGGGGTTCCGCAGTTAGGGATCATAGGAAGCTGGTGCCCTTTGAGATCTTGGTAGCGATTTGTGATCTATTGAAGTCGGTTTGTGTTTCAGCTGGCTTTTTCTTTGGCTTTCTTTGGGGCTTTCAGGATATCAGAGTTGGTATCGGCCAGTAAGCATGTGGCAGGGGGTTTATTGTACGCGGACGTGGAATTGGATGGCTCCTGCTTATCTTGCTTGCTTCGTAGATCAAAGACAGATCAAGAGGGGAGATTTTTTTTGGTGAGATTGTATGAATTGCCGGGATCAAAGGTGTGCCCGGTTCACTGTTTTCGGGAGTTTGTTGCGGTGAGGCCTGAGGGGCCGGCATCCTTGTTGGTTCATGTAGATGTTCTGTCTTTGTCAAAATTCCAGTTTTCTCAGGTTTTCAAAAAAATTTATCCGGTTGTCTGGCAGGGGGGGAGCAGGTTTTAGCTCTCACTCTTTTAGGATTGGCGCGGCTACGGAAGCAGCTAGGTGGGGTTTATCCCCAGTGATGGTTAAGAAGATAGGTAGGTGGGAGTCAGACCGATATAGGCTGTATGTGCGGCCTCACTTGCTTTGAGGCGGTGGGGATAAGTTGTGCTGGAGGTAGGACATGGAGTTGTTACCTTACTGTTTTGTTTTGTTCTAGGTGCGGGCCCCTGCTTGGTCTGGATCATGGGGCACTCCTACGTGCACTGGGGAGGCGTTCGGGCTGATGTTCGTCCAGCTGGACGGCAATTGGGCCTGGATCAGGCAGAGGTTCAGGTCAGATGCTTGGGTCTGCGGGGCATGATGCGGTGCAGGTTGTTGCCAGAGCTCCAGTTTTACGCAGGGTTGGATAGAGCTCCTGATATTCTGGTCGTGCATCTGGGAGGCAATGACTTAGGTATACGGTCGTCTAGGGATTTGATGCGGGATGTGAAGCTGGATCTGTTGCGGTTATGGTCTTCATTTCCTGGATTGCTGATTGTATGGTCGGATATTGTTGCTCGCAAGGTGTGGCGTCCGGCCCGTTCGGTTCACAGCTTAAATAAAGCCAGAGCAAAGGTGAACAAAGTGGTTGGAAGATTTGTGGCGCGCAATGGCGGTGTTGTGGTGCGGCATAGAGAGTTGGAGGGCAGGGAGGTTGGTTTTCTGAGAGCGGATGGCGTTCATTTGAACGATATGGGTTTGGATATGTGGACTCTGGACATCAAGGACGGCCTGGAGAAAGCCCTGCAGTTGTGGAGGGACAATCATGTGTAAGGGGTCACACATGATTGTCGTGGCGGCAGGAGGAGGGGTCTTTGAAGGCACGTAATGGGAAGAAGGAGAACAACATTGGAGATTGTTGGAAAAGAACTTGGGGCGTTTAACCCTGGCTAGTATTGGAGGGGATGGGGAGTGGTTACCCAGCTGGTTTTGCATACATTTCTGATGGGCAGGGTCCCCAGGAAGGGAGAGAGAGGTCTTGGAGATGGTTGGTGCCCTCAGGTCAGGTGCAGCACGGCTGTAGGGCAATAAGTCCAGACCTATCAAGGAAAGGATGGAGTTTTTTGAGATAATGCCTGAAGTGCCTTCAAGGATCCTTTAACTGGAGAATGTTGGAAGAATAGTGCAGGATGTTCATTATGGAGTGTTTTATGATGTATTATGGTTATGCTATTTTATCGCATAAAAAGGTGTGTATTTAATAAATGGCTGCTGTGGCTTCAAGTTGTGGTCTCTAATTGGGATTGGGAGGTGGAAGGTCATAGATAGCGAAAGGCATCAAACATACCTTAAGTCATGTATATTATGACCCATTATGTCTGAAAGGCAGAATGTTTGTATTTCTGATTATGTTTTGTTTTATGTATTATTTTTTTTAATGTTACATGAATAATGACTTGAATTATCTACCTGTATTGATATTTTAGAAAAGAAAAAAAAAATGTAAAAAAAAAATTCCTGTAGGAATTTTGAGTCAGATTTTTTTTCTACCTGCAAAATACTCTGTGTGAACATGGCCTTATAGAGGTATGTAAAGGCTATTTACGCCTTTAAAAAGTTTTTTTTGTTTTTAATAAATATGTGTATGAGTGAAATTTTTTTTTATTGGTCCTTAAACTCAAAATTGTCTCTGTCATTAAGGGCTTAAAGGTTTCCATATATAATCGGTAGCTGCCCATTATCCGTGTGCAGAGTTCGTTTTACAGTGTGTTACAGAACAGACCACTGCACATTGAAAGGGACTTACATGACAGACTAAAGAGACAGTTGTACAAATGCGGAACCCCTTAATATTTGTGATGTCACTACAGCAACCCCTATTTCAAATTATTGGTCTGCATCTAATCAACAAGGATTTGACTTCTAAAACCCGAGCAACAGCTGATGTTGTAAGGAGGAGTTTTGTTGGGTGCTGAAGGGGATCCCCATCTATGACGTCTATGATATTTATATGCTCTAGTATGGCATGTGGAAAGTGGTTGTGATGGTGAGAAGAAGACTTATTTTCTAAAAAGAAACTGCCACATTGTTTAACCTAAAGCAGTACTCCGATATGGGACGTTAATTGCATAGCCACAGGATTTGCCATAAATGTCCGATAGGTGTGGCTCCTACCTCTGGGATGGGCACCTATCTCTAGAACTGGGGCCCTCTAATCCCACCACCCTACCTTTACCCGCTGTTGCTGGGCTCTAGGCCACTAAGTTACTTGGTGGCCTGGGAGTATGGAAACAGCGCAGCTTGCCGTAACTCCAATAGACGTGAATGGAAATTACAGAAACAGCGTTGCACAGCAAGCTGTTTCCGTAGCTCCCGTGTTCCCTTTCCCAATATAAATCAAGTCGCTTGTGGTAATAAGCCATGTTATACCTCTAAGCAGGATGAAGATTTTAAAACTTCTGTGGAAATTACAACAACACCAGGTCTGATAAAATTAATTAACCCAGGAATGCCAGAGTCTAAGCATTTAACTGGTGAGACACATGCAATTTCTGAAATTCCAAGATGGAAGGCAATAAAGCTGCTCAAAGGGATTTTGAAGCTGTTAATATGTTGCGTACCACATTCAATAGCATTATATGTAATGATGCTCAGGTTTAGGGTTCAGTGCGAGTCAGGCAGTTTGTGGTGAGCCAAGTTATATGCTTACAGCTATCAGTGCACAAAGCATTAGCTCCTGAAAATTTATTTGCAGTAACTGAAGTAACATTTTCACATGAAAGTAAAAAGAAGTGTGATGAGGAATTATGTGCTAACACTGGAGAGAAAATTGATGTTGTACCTTCCATAGAGAAGGTACAACAACCTCATGTTGAGAAGATTGTCATAGAGGTTGAGGAAGTGCCCCATTGTTCTGATTGGCAGTAGCCTGCAGTTTGTAGTGTGTGCTCAGGTTGATATTGAGTTGATTATGATGCCCCAAAGCTCGGTATATGAGAAAGAGAAGTTGAATACGGAACACGTAATTGGTTCACATGCTGTCAATGTTGAACTAAACAAAAATGAATTGGAATATTTCAAAGTATTTGATATTGCAGACAAATTGTATTCCTCACTTAGTGGAAAGTAACCTTATTAATATGGGAATGATGGACATGTCTCAAACGTCTGGTGTATTACAGTGCCTCTAATCAGGTGGTATATTATATGTTTTATGTGAGACGCTACCCCAATGCAGGAACTTTGATCCTGGCGGTTGTATCAAAGTGATAAGACCTACGGCCTTGATCAGGGGTGAAGAAGATATAGGAGCTCAGCTACTAAGAGAACCTGGAAAGGGCTGGGTTGCTCGAGTGGAAAGAGAAAAGAAGGTTCCGCTCGATCCCTTAGGACAGTCTAGGGTTTGGGCTTTCTAGGGAGCCTCATTAGGTCCCAGCTGAGAAGGCTCCGTAACAACAGTGTGAGCTACACACACAGGGCTCCCGGCATGGGAAAGACAGTCTGTAAAAATCAAGAGTTCTGGTGAGAACTATTTTTTTCTGAGCAGTAGGCCTTTCACCCTGATAGCTAGGAGAGCTAGATGTGTAATTAGAGGCTGGATTGCCTAGAGTTTTTTTTGCACTGTTTTGTAAAGCTGCTTTGGCGTGTATGAAGATCATAAAACTGATTGGTGTCACTTGTAAACCTTATTCACTGTGTTGGAGTGAGGATTTTCTGGACTGCTAACCATCTTACCTGGAAGCTTGCGATCCTACGAGCTAACTTGCCTTCAAGTTGTCCCAATATATATATACACCGAATGTACGCTATATTAGAGACACCTGTCCTTTCACGATTGGAGCTTCCTTCTATGGAAATTATTCACCTGTCCCTGGAGTGCAGCATAAAATCAAGTAAGCAAGTTGTCCATGGATAAGTTTCAGTGCTAGTGAACATTAGAATGGGGAAATTAAGTGATCTGAGCGACTTCGAGCGAGCCATGGTTATCTTATGTGGTTTTCTTGTGCAATGGTGTCAAGTGTATACTGAGAATGGTGTGATCATGGAAAAACATCCAGCAATGGTGTCGAGAGTATAACGAGAATAGTGTAATCGAGGAAAAACATCCAGCGAAAGGGGATCCTGTGGAAACAACATCTCTTCGACGAAAGGGGTCAGAGGAGGATGTCAAGAACTGTTCTAATAAACAGGTGGTTCACAGTCAAGCAAATTGCAGCCAAATATAATACTGATGCTCCAACTAACATGCCTGAATGCACAACCCATCATTCCTTAGCACGGATAGGCTATAACATGAGATGACCTGTTTGAATGCCATTGCTGTCTAAGGGAAACTTAAGTTAAAGGCTCAAGTTGGCAAAAGAGTGCAAAAATTGGATTACAGAGCAAACATGGAAAAACATTGCCTGGACAAATGAATCCAGATTTCTGTTACACCATGCTGATAGGAGAGTCAGAATTTGGCACAAGTAGCATGATTCGATGAACCCCTTCTGTCAGGTATCAACAGTTAAAGGGGTTTTCCGATATCGTTTTTTTTTGTTTTTTTTATAGTGAGATATTCCTGTTTGGTCTGGTTTAACAATGCTGCCCAGCTATTTTTTTCATTAATTTTACTCGCTGTTAGCGTGCTGTGGCCGGTCTCCGCTTTGTTTACATCAGGTACTACCACTACTCGCCTGTTTCCTGTACTCTCATAGCCTACAAATCCCAAGATGCATAGCGCAAATGGGAATTCAGCAAAGGCTGGGGAGAGGACAAGCCACACAGATGTAAATTCTGTGTATCAGCCATGCATGCTCAGAGACGGATGAGGCAGGGTATCCGGGCCACCCCTTCCCACAGAGTGCCGTGACGTCAGGAATGACGTGCCCATACACTGCTGGAAGGAAGTGATAGCTCTCATGTATGGGGCAGCGGAAGTTCGGATTTACTGTGGGCGACACATTACGTGACCGCATGCGAGAAACGGCATTAGGAGCAACTATGGAAACGCAAGTATATTACAAACTGCATTGATTTCAGATGTTTAGTTAACTAGGAATTAGTTAATTGATCCTGTAATACCCCTTTAAGGTTAGAGAAATTGGAGTAATGGTGTGAGGAATGCTTTCTTGGCACACCCTGGGTCCTTTGATAATGGATGGATGTTTGAACAGTACAGTAGAGCTTATTTAAGCATTGAGGCCGACCAATTTTATCCCATCATGGCAGCTGTTTACCCTATGGCAGAAAGCTACTTTGGCGGCAGCTGCGGGAAACTATCCTTTCCACATGGGCCAATATTTCTGCAGAACTATTTTAACTAGTGGAATATATGCCATGACAAATAGCTGTGGTTCGAATGGCCATAGAAGGTCCAACGCCCTACTAAATTGGTGTCTCTAATAAAGTTACTATTCAGTGTACATAATATTAAAATCACCTGCATAATATTGTGTAGGTTCCCTTCGTGTCGCCAAAATAGTTCTGACTCATCGAGGCATGGATTCTACAAGACCTCTAAAGGTGGCACCAAAATGTTAGCAGCAGATTTTTTGAGTCCTGTAAGTTGCAAAGTGGGGCATGGATCAAACTTTTTCAGCACATCCCACAAATATTTGATCGGATTGAGATCTGGGGAATTTGGAGGCCAAATCACCACCTTAATTTGTTTGTCATGGCCATCAAACCATTCCTGAACAATTTTTGCAGTGTGGCAGACTGCATTCTCTTGCTGAAAGAGGGCACTGCCATTAGGGAATTCCATTACCATAATGTTGTTCTGCAACAACTAAACTAACATCCACATGAATGCCAGCATCACAATGTTTTCCAGCAGAGTATTGCCCAGAGCATCACACTACATCTTCCGTCTTCCCATAGTACATCCTAGTGTAATATCTCCTACCCAGGTAAGTGAAGCATATGCACCCAGCCATCAACATGATGTAAAAAAAAACATGATTAATCAGACCTGGGCTCTTTCTTCCATTGCTCCATGGTCCAGTTCTGATGCACATGTTCCCATTGTTGGCACTTTCGACGGTGGACAGAGGTCAATATGGGCACTCTGACTGGTCTGCGGCCATACAGACTCAAACGTAGCAAGCTGCGATACACTGTGTCTTCTGACACCTTTCTATCATAGCCAGCATTAACTTTTCAGCAATTTGTGCTACAGTAGCTCTTATGTGGGATCAGACCAGATGGGCTAGCTACCGCACCCCACACACATCAACAATCTTTGGAGATCCTCTGACCCAGTCGTCTAGCCATCACACTTTTGCAATTGTCTAAGTCGATCTAATCTTTACTCTTGACAATGTTTCCTGCTTTTAACACATCAAATTTAAGAACTGACTCTTCACTTGCTACCTAATATACTGTACCTCACCCCATTGTAGCAAGATAATCAATGTTATTCACGGTCAGTGGTTTTAATGTTATCGCTGATAGGTGTGTATATATATATATATATATATATATATATATATATTATATATATATTTTATATATATATTTTATATATATATATATATATATATATATATATATATATATATATATATATATGTATATATACTAGTCCTTCTCAATGAATTAGAATATCATCAAAAAGTTAATATATCTCAGTAATTCAACTCAAAAAGTGAAACTCATATATTATATAGATTCATTACACACAGAGTTATCTATTTCCAGCATTTTTTCTATTAATGTTGATGATTATGGCTAACAGTTAATGAAAACGAAACATTTAGTGTCTCCGAAAATTTGAATATTATATAAGCCCAATTTAAAAAATTCTTTTTAATACCGAAGTGTAGGCCTACTGAAAAACATGTACTTTACATGCAATCAATACTTGGTCGGGGCTCTATTTGCATGAATTACTGCATCAATGCGGCGTGGCATGGTGACGAGGTATTATGGAAGCCCAGGTTGCTTTGATAGCAGCCTTCAGCTCGTTTGCATTGTTGGGTCTGGTGTTTCTCATCTTCCTCTTGACAATACCCCATAGATTCTCATACAGTTATACTGTGGTTATTAAACCAGGTATTGGTACTTTTGGCAGTGTGGGCAGGTGCCAAGTCCTGCTGGAAAATGAAATCTGCATCTCCATAAAGCTTGTCAGCAGAGGGAAGCATGAAGTGCTCTAAAATTTCCTGGTAGACGGCTGCGTTGGACTTGATATAACACTGTGAACCAAAACCAGCAGATTACATGGCTCCCCAAACCATCACTGACTGTGGAAACTTCACACTGGACCGCAAGCAACTTGGATTGACACCTCTCCACTCTTCCTCCAGATTCTGGGACCTTGATTTCCAAATGAAATGCAAAATTTACTTTCATCTGAAAACAGGACCACTGAGCGACAGAGTTGATCCACTGTGTTATATCAAGTACGGAGTGAGCGCAGCCGTCTACCAGGAAGTCTTTAGGACTGGTACCACACATGACCTTTTACATAAAACGGGGACATGCTGCAGACATAGACTCAGATTAAAAAGGGTAGCAAAAACATCGCACAGTTGTTGTGCACAAATTGTAAATAATCCCATCTGGGTCTACCAATTTACCTAATTTAAGTTTCCCAAACTCCTTTCTCACCTTCAAAGCTGTAATCCCAATAGGTGGCTGTAAATCCTTAGCAGCCCTATCCCCATTCCACCAAAACCACCAGAAACTATGACTATACCCCATACTTCATCCCTATCAACACTCATTTTGCTAAACCTATTAAAAACTACATTCAGTTAATTATCTTTATTCAAATCACTGCGATCCAGAGACTTATTTACTTTAAATCCTGTAATCTGTTTCATACCTGACCATACTTCTCTGATGTAATTCCTCAGCAGTTTACTCTCTAGTCTTTTCCTATACACTTCGTGTCTTTCCCGCATGCTCTTCTGTAATTCCTTCTGCACAATTCTCAGCTGGTCCCTGTCCCACACTCTGAAAGCCTCTTTCTTCCAGTTCAATAACTTCTTCAAATCTTTTGTTACCCACGGCGTATTATTTGGAAAACCAATTAAAGTTCATGAAGGCACAATGCTATATTTCCAAAAATTTATGTAATCTGTAACCACATCCACAGACCCGTCAACATCATTCCTAGCTGTCTCCAACTGCACATCCCAATCAGAAGTCTCAGAACACAGTCTAAGCTCATCCTCTGCCTCACTGGTCCAGTCCTTTACCTGCATTTTAATCGCGGGCTGGCGCACCACCACTGGGCAATAAATGGATTGTAATAGAACCAAATTATGATCTGATCGTCCCAGTAGTGGTAAAACAAAGGACCTGTTTGCATCTTTTGTACTTACATAGAAGAGAACAAGGGCTTTATACCCTCTTGTTAAACAATTAACCACTTATTGATAATTTGGTAGAATTGCAGAAACAGACACATAATTAAAATCCCCAATAATCACCATAACAGAGTTAGAATACTTTGTTGACGTTGCAGCCCACAAAATATCACATGCTACAGCCATATTAGCTGATGGTGTCATGTACACCATTACAACCACCACTGCCAAAAATTCCCTAGGCATTGTCTTACGGTCTTAGGCTAGCAGTTCTACATTAGGGAGATAATGAAGTTTCCTTATTGTTACATGCTCTTGGTTGCACCATTTATTATTCACGTAAGGTGCTAAAGCTCCTCCATTCTTCTTCCCACAAGATCCAATTTCTATCGGCCCTCACTACATGAAACTCTGGCATTCCAATATTTGATATAGGCACTATAAATTACTGACTAATACAAACAATCGTCTCCTCTTTTTTGAGATCTTCAGATAAGACTTGCTACATGCCATTAATACCTGTCAGAAGATCACATTGGTGGGATTTGTGAGCTGAAACCAACAGAGATTTCACGAGCAAAGGGCTGCAGCTCTATAGCCGTCGTTTAGCATGTTGTATCGGGGATTTCCAGTTATCAAAATCAATGAGCATTGCTGAATGTGTGTGCCACATTACAGTTTTGGAAGTAATTGGACTCCACTGATGTGATCTTCTGCCATATATTTATCACTTGTCAAAAGCTTAGTTTTGGATGGTTTTCCCACTGCTGAGATCGTTATTCAATAATAGTATATGAAAAATATGCTTTTTAGGAACGAGTTGTTGAGTAATATCATACTTATTTAAATGATCTAATGCTGTGAGTTAGGCTGGATTCACACGAACGTGTATTGCGTCCGTGCGGGCCGCGTGGTTTGCACGCGCCACGCACAGACCAATACAAGTCTATGGGGCAGTACAGACAGTCCGTGCTTTTTGCGCAGCGTTTGTCCGCTGCGCAAAAATCGCGACATGGTCAATATCTCTGCGTATTTTGCGCATCACGCACCCATTGAAGTCAATGGGTGCGTGAAAACAACGCAGGTCGCACGGAAGCACTTCCGTGCGAACTGCCTGTTTCGCGCACCAGCTGTCAAAAGGATGAATGTAAACAGAAAAGCACCACGTGCTTTTCTGTTTACAAACATCCGAATGGCGTGTCATAATGATGGCGGCTGCGCGAAAACCACGCAGCCGCGCATCATATGCTGTTGCCTCACGGAGCAGGTAAGTGGCTTTTGCGCAGGCAAAACGCCGTGTGTTTTGCGTGCGCAAAAACGCCACGCACGTCTGAATCAGCCCTTAAAATATCATAAAAATGGATTTATAGGTTACAAACAATGTACAGTAAAATTGATGTTTTTGATAAATGTAATATGCAGCTGGTTAGGCTTTGTCACTTTGATCTTTGATATTCCTCTGAGATTGTATCTATACATATATGTGTTTTATTGTGTTGTTTTGTATACAAAAATATGACAGAAAATGCAATCAAAATGTTTGTCTTAAGAAAAAATATACCACAAAATACCAAACTATATAAACATACAGACAGACAGATGGTTTCTTTCACATATTCTTCAGATAGTAACACCACATCTGGTAAGGTAATGGAAAACACTCCAGATGTCATTCTCCAAAGGTCAGAGCATAGTGTAAATTAAAAAAATATATTTAATTTGGCACAGTGGCAAGTAAAAAAATGTATATACTGTAAACACCATCAGCGTACTTATTATTAATTTATAAGCCAAGTAAAAAAATAATACAGAGAGAGTGCATTTTAATTTGCCGAAATATTTTTCGATATTTGTATTCGTTTAAGCCAAATTAAAGCAATACAACATATTTCCATCAGAAATGTGGACAGTAATAGAATTGGTTGTACTGCACTCTACAAGCCCCACCCCTCTGCTATGAGTAACGGCTATAGCGGTCTCCTGATTAGCAGTTAGAGCTGTCACTCAGAGCAGACAGTGTCACCTTTGCCACGCCGGGGGAATTAAATGATGATTTCTCAGTCATTCAACTTGCAAAACCAAGAAAAAGGTATGTTTAAAATGCCCTCACCCTCCCCTGTATCGCTCTGTCAGCAGTTCTGAGGCCTCAATACTGCTGACAAGACCCCTTTAAGTATTTATTCCTTTATTGTTATTTACCTCTTGGGCCACCTTCTACTTCCCCACAATAAGGTCAAGGAGAAGACTCACCCTGCAAGGTATATTTACCACTCTTAGTATTTTTCTTTTATATAGAGGCATGAACTAATTTACCATTTTAGACTAGGCTTCATATTAGTTGCGGCCTTCTGTCATCTAGATCATACGAGGTCAACACCAGTAATGCCTCTGGTATTTCACCTTACATTTGTCCTGATTTTTAGTTAATAATCTCTACTTCTAGTTACAAATAATGTGGTTGGGCCTGCCTATTTGCCTATTTTTTTATATTGTTGTTTGTTTTGCTACCTGTACAATGTATGCTATATTTTCTTATATATAACACAGTATGCCATTTTATACTCTGATATGCTCATAAAAACATGAATAAAACCAGTTAGTGCTTTTATCAGAGGCCCAGATGTTTGACACAGTCATATTTACAAACCTACTAGTCTCAGGTTGCTAGTTAACTGTCATGGACTGTCATGATCCACCTCTTTGGTTGCCTTAATAAATATTGTGCTTAGTATGAACACCATCAATTTAATGTAATTTCTCCAATTATTTAGATTATTTAGAGGGGTTGTCCACTACTGGATAACTGATAACCTATCCACCGGATAGGTCGTCAGTATATCATCGGTGCGGGTCTGATATCCGGACACCACACCGATCAGCTGCTCCCGCTGCCTGTGGGCACCAGATGTCATTGCACAGCACAGTACTGCAGCTCGGCCACTATTCCGTGACCGGAGCCATCTGCTTCTGGCATGGACGTCCGATGCCTGGAGGCAGCATGAGCAGCTGATCGGGGCGGGGTCTGCGTGTCGGACCCCGCCCGATCAAATACTGATGACCTATCTGTTTGATAGGTCATCCGTTGTCCGGTAGTGGACAACCCCTTTAATCTCCTTTAACTGTTATTATTATTAATATTAAAGTAGCGCCATAATCTCTTTCTTGGTGCTTTACATTGCAAAACATTGACATAAATACACATAAATACAAGAAGGTAGGCTCAACATAAATTCGAACCCCAAAAGGTAACTGGCAAAACAACTATTTAAAGTTCGCAACTTGCCATTCCCTTCCCGTTCCAGTATATGGTTTTTCCTTAGCCCATATCAGTACAGATGAATCTACTGGGCTCGGTACTGAGCCATACAAACTCTGCAGTAAGCGCAGAGAGGGTCAGAGCCTGGGAATCCACACAAGTATAGCGTGGAAAGCCTGATCCAAGGAACACTGTACTGCACTATAAGGTTTAATATAGGTGAAGAAGCTTACTGGGCCAGGTGTTTGTCTTGTTTATATGTCGCAAGTCTTGTATGCTCGAAAAGCACTTGTTTATTTTGGACTGCAATAAAGCCAAGCCTGGACTTTAACCCCTTAATGACGAGCCTATTTTAGGCCTTAATGACCAAGCTATTTTTCACGTTTTTCCATCGACTTATTCAAAGAGCTATAACTTTTTTATTTTTGTGTCGACCTAGCTGTATAAGGTCTTGTTTTTTTCGTGAGAAGTGGTATTTTTGAACAGCACTATTTTGGGGTACATAGAATTTATTGATTAACTTTTATTAAAAAAAATTGGGGGGGGGAATAGAACAATTTCGCTACACTTTTTTGCATCCTAAATTTATGCCGTTTACCGTGTGGTATAAATAAAACAATAACTTTATTCAGCGGATTGTTACGATTGCAGCGACTCCCAATTGATATGGATTTTGTATGTTTTACTGCTTTTACACGGTAAAAACACTTATTTTTTTAAAAAATAGACCCAAGACTTGTTTTTGTGTCTCCATATTTGAAGAGCCATAACTTTTCTATCTTTCCGCCGATGCAGTTGTATGAGGAGCTTTTTTTTTGCGGGATAACTTGTAGTTTTTATCGGTACCATTTTGGAGTAGATGTGACTTTTTGATCACTTTTTATTACATTTTTCTTAAGGCAGGATTCACAGAAAACAGCAATTTTTGCATTGTTTTTTATTTACATTTTTACGGCGTACACCGTGCGGGTTAAATAATGGAATAATAACTTTATAGTTGGGCCGTTACGGACGCAGCGATAACAAATATGTGTAACTTTTTTGAACTTTTTTTTTTTCAATAATAAAGCACTTTATAAAATGAGTAAGTGTGTTTTTCATTTTTTTTAAAAATTTACTTTATTTATTTATTTTTACTAGTCCCACTAGGGGACTTCACTATGTGATCCTCTGATCGCTTTTATAATAATCGCTTTTATAATACACTGCAATATTTCTGTAGTGTGTAAAATGGACAGGCATCTGCTAGGCCATGCCTCCGGCATTACCTAGCAGGCATTCACTGCAGGCAGACTTGGGGGCCTTTATTAGGCCCCCCGGTGGCCATAGAAGACACCAACACCCAGCGATCTTATTGCCGGGCGCCGGTGGGATGAGAGGGAGCTCCCTCCCTCTCTGCAAAACCACCCAGATGCGGCGCTCGCTAATGAGCGCCGCATCTGAGGGGTTAAACAGGTGAGATCGATACTGATGTCTATCTCACCTGTTAGAGCAGGGATGCCCCCAGCCCTCAGCTACCTCTGGTAGCTGAGAGCAGGGAGATTTAACGGCTCCCTTCGCTGTTTATTTATTCTGATGCAGCGCCGTGGAAAGGCGTATGCATCAGAATAAAGCCCATTAGTGGCCGCCGTGAAAAGGCATATTGGTAGTCACTAATGGGTTAAACTTGAAATGTATCTATACTTTCATTGCCATCCGCAGCCCCCGGAAGTACAGATTCCGACACTGTATAATTGAAAACACTCTTTCCCAAGCATGTGGGCAGAATTATTCCAGTATTTACAGCTGTGTAGTATCCCTTATGCCTATTAAGTGCACATTTGCACTTCTGTATCGTGACAACCCAACTGAAACAATTTCCCTTTCAGTTCATAGATTTCATTATTAAGCGCCAGATTATAATAATTTGTTCCTCACTGTTTTATTGCTTTGAAATTAGTATAAGTAAAATTTTGAGTATATCATAAATACATTTCATATGGCAAGATTTGTGAATAAACCACATTTTGTCAAGAATGAATGTAAATAAAAGTTGGCCGTAGTTGCCAGTCCTAGCACACAATTAGCCAGTTCCCCTTAAGGTATAAACAGTTGAAAAAAATTTTCTTTAAAAGTTATGTATTTGATCAGAATTTCCTGTTGCGGTTGGTTGATTTCATTTTTTGGAATTCATATTGCATTATTTCTTTTTAGCAAAAGTGTTTCTCATTCGCAGCAAGTTGTTCATGTTTTACTCGCTGTTGAAAGAATTGATTTCTAGAGTTTATTTTTTTAAATGTTTTTTTAACTCTACGTCGTGGGTCCTATAATTTCACTCTACTTGACCATACTTGGATCATTCTTCAGGGAGAGTCCTATCACTCTTAGGTTTTCTTGAATGTTGGATTACAAGGTACCTCAAGCACATTTTCTGAATAGCTAGAAATATACAATTCGCTTTCACGGTGCTTGTTCGGTTGTTTAATTTTATTCTACCCCCAAGCTGCCACTTATTGCTTTGTTAGTGCTAACTATGATATGCATATGTGTGAAATGAACAAGAATTCTAGATGTTAGACAATTGACTAGCCACTTACCCCCTTCCATCTCACACAGTGATTCACCAGTAAATGTCAGTGAGACACTGCTTAGAGTGCTGCTTAAGGAGGATATGAAAATTCACACAGTCTTGCAAGGTTATTATCTTACTGTATCCACTAATACTATATGAGAAAGTCTTTAAAATGGCTCCAAAGTAGAGTGTCACTTAAATCAGCAGGAACGCAAAATTCCAGTGCTCAATTCAAGATAACCAAGGGATATCAACCCCATTTAGGTAATGCTTCCGTTGGAGTTAGTTTCCATTGGTTTCCGTTCTGTAAAATTTCCGTTCTTTTTCACCCAAACAATAGCGTAGTCGACTACGCTATTGTTTCCGTGAAAACCCCCCACAAACTTTACAGAACAGAAACAAACAGGAACCAACTGCAACGGAAGCATTACCATTGAAATCAACGGTAATGCAAATGGAAGCTATAGTTTCCATTCGGCTTTCGGTTCTTCTGCTCCTCTCATAGAATGGATGAATGGAAACCCCAAACGGAACCCAACGGTGATGTGAACAGGGCCTTACACTATCAGATGCATTGTATGAAACACTCTTTAACCGCTTCCCGACCGCCCACTGTATATTCACGTCGGCATTTGCTGGGCTCTGTGCAGTGCCGACGTGAATTCATGGTGGGTGTTAAAAGCGCGATCCGGGTGTCTCAGAGTAGCACTGACACCCAGATCGCGCTGTTAACCCCTGCCTCTGGTCCCAGAGACATGACCGGGACCTAATTGGTTCAGGTCCCGGTCATGTGATCGCAGGGAAAGCTTCTTGTAGCAACGAACTGGAAAGTTTGTTACTACAACAAACTGGAAAGTTTGTTGCTACAACAAACTTTCCCGGGGACCGATTGTGGGTACTGTAGTCGGTTATAAGGCAGAACTGGGGGCCACACAATGGCCCCTGGGTCTGCCATGCACGGCAGCCTATGAGAACCAGCCGGAGGCCGGTCCTCATAAGCTTCCTGTCAGTGTGACTCTCAGCGTCACACTGACAGTTTATAATACGCTACACTACCTAGGTAGTGTAATGTATTATAGCAGCTATCAGTGCTGCCAGTCTTCAAGTAAAACAAGTAAAAAAGAAAGTAATAAAAATGTTTTATAAAAGTGTAAAAACAAGTTATAAAAGTTACAAAAACAAAAAATTCTTTTTTTCCTAGAATAAGTCTTTTATTATAGGAACAAAATGAAAATGTTAAAAAAAGTACACATATTTGCTATCACCGCGTTCGTAACAACCCAAACTATAAAACTATAATATTATTTTTCCCGCACGGTGAACAGCGCAAAAAAACTAATTAAAAAACAATGTCAGAATCACTATTTTTTTTGTCATCAACCCTCCAAAAATATAGAATAAAAAGTGATAAAAAAGTCGCATGTACCCTAAAATAGTACCAAAAAAAACGACAACCCGTCCCGCAAAAAACAAGCCCTTACAAAGCTTTTTTGACTGAAAAATAAAAAAGTTATGGCTCTCAGAATATGGTGAAACAAAAAAGAAATAATTCTATCGAAAAGTGATTTTATTGCGCAAATGCCACAAAACATAAAAAAAACTATATACATCTGGTATCGCCGTAATCGTATCGACCCGCAGAATAAAGTAAAATGTCATTTATAGCGCACGGTGAAAAGTGTAAAAAGAAAAAAGACAAAAAACATTGTCAGAATTTGTTTTTTTGTCACTTTGCTTGCTAAAAAAATCTAATAAAAAGTGATAAAAAAAATCACATGTACCCTAAAATGGTACCAATGAAAACGACAGATTGTCCCGCAACAAATAAGTCCTTGCACGGCCCCCGTGAAGAAAAAATACAAAAAGTTCTGGCTCTCAGAATATAGCGACAGAAATTGTGCAGTGTCCAAAAGCTGATAAGATCGGGCGCCATTTATCAGTGCGACATCGGCCACATATCTGCGGATTATTATTTATTTACCGAATTATTATACCCTCTTATTATGTCCTGATGTACTCTGCCCAATTTACACATACCCCCACATCATAAACTGAAATACCAGCAAAACCCCAAACAGAACAGTTACCAAGCAAACTCTGCGCTCCAAAAGCCAAATGGCGCTGTTCAGTGGCACAAACTGGGCACAACATATTGTGCGTTAAAATGGCATATCAGTGGAAAATTTTAATTTTCACTTTGCACCATCCGCTGCGCATTAACGCCTTCGCGCACCACGACTTAATAGCATGTCGTGGTGCGGGGGCCTATATATGGAGCGGGCTCATGCGCTGTGCCCGCGCCATATTCTGCAGGTGTCCGCTGTGTATTACAGCTGACACCCGGGACTAATGGACAGGAACAGCGATCGCGCTGTTACAGGAGCCTGTAAAAATATTATACTGCAATACATTAGTACTGCAGTGTATTGTACCAGCGACCTAATGATCGCTCATTCCAGTCCCCTAAAGGGACTTTTGGGAGGTTTCCACTGTTTTGGTACCTCAGGGGCTTTGCAAATGGGACATGACACCCGAAAACCATTCCAGCTAAATTTGAGCTCCAAAAGCCAAATATTGTTCCTTCCCTTCTGAGTCTTGCCGTGGGTCCAAACAGCAGTTTATTACCACATATGGCAGATTGCTGTAATCAGGACAAATTGCTTTACAAATTTTGGGGTGATTTTTCTCCTTTATTCATTGTAAAAATTAAACATTTCTATGTTTTTTCAGATTTTCATTTTCACAGCCTAATTCCACTAGATTCAGCAAAAAAACTGTGGGGTGAAAATGCTAACTATACCCCTAGAAACATTCCTTGAGGGGTGTAGTCTACAAAATGTGTTCACTTTTGGGGAGTTTCCTCCGTTTTGCTCCCTCCAGGGCGTTGCAAACGCGACATGGCACTGAAAACCAATCCAGCAAAATCTGCGCTTCAAAATCCAAATTGCGCTCCCTCCCTTCTGAGCTCTGCCGTGGGTCCAAACAGCAGTTTAGTACCACATATGGGGTATTGCTGTAATCAGGAGAAGTAGCTTTACAAGTTTTGGGGTGCTTTTTATTCTTTATTCTTTATTCTTTATTTATAAATATTTATTCAGAAAAAAAGTAGATTTTCACTTTCACAGGCAAACTCCAATAAATATAGCAGAAGACCTGTGGGGTCAAGATGCTAACTATACCCCTAGAAAAATTCCTTGAGGGGTGCAGTTTCCAAAACCGTGTCACTTTTGGGGGATTTCCACTGTTTTGGCACTACAAGACCTCTTCAAACCCGACATGGTGCCTAAAATATATTCTAAAATAAGGAGGCCACAAAATCCACTAGGTGCGCCTTTGATTCTGAGGCCGGTATTTCAGTCTATTTTCACACTAGGGCCACATGTGGGATATTTCTAAAAACTGCAGAATCTGGGCAATAAATGTTGTGTTGCGTTTCTCTGGTAAAACCTTCCGTGTTACAGAAAAAAAATTATTACAAATGAATTGCAGTAAAAGAAAAAAAAATTGTCAATTTCCCCTCTACATTGCTTTAATTCATGTGAAACGCCTAAAGGGTTAAGAAACTTTCTGAATGCTGTTTTGAATACTTTGAGGGGTGCAGTTTTTAATATGTGGTGATTTATGGGGTCTATCTAGTACATAAGGCCCTCAAAGCCGCTTTAGAACTGAACTGGTTCCTGTAAAAATCGCCTTTTGAAATTTTCTTGAAAATGTGAGAAATTGCTGGTAAAGTACTAAGCCTTGTAACGTCCTAGAAAAATAAAATAATGTTCAAAAACTATGCAAATATAAAGTAGACATATGGAATATGTGAAATAGTAACTATTTTGTGTGGAATTACTATCTGTTTTACAAGCAGATACATTTAAAATTAGAAAAATCATAATTTTTGCAAATTTTCTCTAAATTTTGGTGTTTTTCACAAATAAGCAATGAATTTATTGACCAAATTTTTCCACTAATATAAAGTACAATATGTTACGAGAAAACAATCTCAGAATCGCTTGGATAGGCAAAAGCATTCCGGAGTTATTACCACATAAAGTAACACATGTCAGATTTGAAAAAATGGGGCTGGTCCTGAAGGCCAAAATGAGCCTTGAAAGGGTTAATGCAATTAAAACACTTTTTTTTCAGTACCTTTTTAAAGTGCGGTGTGGTCTAAAGGCGTCTTGCTTGTAACTTTAATAAATAAAGAAAATCTTCCTATACATGTGCAACCAAATCATTTAACTTATCTACAAACTGAAGAGTGCCCCGGAAGGTGTAGTATTATTCTGGTGTACTGATGCATTATAGCATTAATCATGTGTCTCCTTAAACCAACAGCGTTCATTCAGCAAAGTAACTGTTATAAACAGAAAATGAACTATTGCTGCTCACACAATTTTTGTTCTGAATTTTAACACTTCATTATGTTTCAGTACTAGTACGTACTGATTTATTTAACAGATAGAAAAACTGAATTAGTTAAAAAGTCTTCAAAATCAATTCTTCATATTTTTATTTGACTGGTGACCTTAAATGGCGTACAGATAAAAATATGTAGTATGTTCAAATAAGGGCTAATATTCTTTACTTACTACTATGCTTGCATTTATCATGTTTTTAGATGTGATTGGTTTAGATCCAGATGAATCCAATAAAATTGATCAGTCTCGTGCAGACTAGACTTGGATTCCATCGGATTACTGAGGTTCGATTTGAGCAAATTTGTTCTAGAGATTAAAAAGTTTCAGTACTGTAAGGCCTCATGCACACGAACGTATTTTTTTCATCCTAAACACAGGTCCTTTGTCACATGTATTCGATCCTTATTCCACCAGTATTTACGGACCTGTGCCCGTAAATACGGGTCCGGTGTCACCAGTATTCCACCCGTATGGACCGGTTTTCCCTACACTAATCGGCTGCCCCTTCTCTCTATCAGTGCTGGATAGAGAAAAGGGGCAGCCCTTTCGGGCAGAGTTTCCGCAGCGATTGAAAGTAAAAGAAGTTCATACGTACCGTTGTCTTGGTGACGCGTCCCTCTTTTGACATCCAGTCCGACCTCCCTGGATGACGCAGCAGTCCATGTGACCGCTGCAGCCTGTGATTGGCTGCAGCGGTCACATGGGATGAAACGTCATCCCGGGAGGCTGGACTGAAGGAAGAATCAGGGAGTTCTGGGTAAGTTAACTTTTAATACTATTAACTCCAGCGGTAGTCACTGTCCCGGGTGCTGAAAGAGTTACTGCCGATCAGTTAACTCTTTCAGCACCCTGGACAGTGACTACCCCCTGATGTCACCTAGCAACGCTCCCGTAATTACGGGTGCACACACGTAGCTACCCGTAATTACGGGAGCCCCATAGACCTTTATGGGCCTGCCCGTGCCGTAATTACGGCCTGAAATAGGACATGTTCCATATTTTTCAACGGCCCGGGAACCTTCCCGTAAACAAACGGTAAGGTACCCGTGGCCAATAGAAGTATATGGGCCCGTAATTACGGGCATTTTTACGTTCATGTGCATGGGGCCTTAGACAGTGTAATTGTAGAGAATATAAATTATTTTGGGGGTAATTCATACTGTTTAGAACTATCTGGGCCCTATATGCACATACTCTTTTTTACTTTGTGCAATGTATGGCACTGATTGGGCACTTAATGCACCATTTATTTTGACTCTGGGGCACTGTATGACAATATGTGCACTGTCTGGTTAATATATGATAATGGAGACTAAAGAATTCTGTCTGAGGAATAGCACTCCATACCACATTCTTTATGGCAGCCATATTACCTCCTTACCACGACCAGCAGTGGCTGGGGTAAGGAGAGGCCAGAGGGTTGTGCCCAGCAAGACCGACTAGGTACTGTTAGGCTGGGTTCACACAACCTATTTTCAGGCGTAAACGAGGCGTATTATGCCTCGATTTACGCCTGAAAATAGGGCTACAATACGTCGGCAAACATCTGCTCATTCATTTGAATGGGTTTGCCGACGTATTGTGCAGACGACCTGTAATTTACGCGTCGTCGTTTGACAGCTGTCAAACGACGACGCGTAAATTGACTGCCTCGGCAAAGTGTGGCAGTGACATAACATGGAAACGATCGAAGTAGAAGGATCAGTCCGTAGCAGGATTAATCCATGTGGTAGTGTTGAACAGATGAGACAGAAACTCCATTATGCAAAGTACTATGCGGTAAGAGCCAGTCGAAGCCATAGATCAAAGCCCAAATGGAGCAAGAAATGAAGAGAAGCTGCAGAGATGAGTATAGGATCACTCCTTGGGTAGAAGTGTAGTATAGAGGGCCACAGATGCCAAGGGTTGTGAAGTGCCTGTAGCCGTCTTTAGGAAGATGCTGCAGCGTCCCATCGGAGTCGTAACCACTTCTAAAAAGATGCAGCAGACACCTGGAGGTGGAGCTATTACAGCCGCCGCAGGTCAATGAAGTAGAAAGGTTCTCAGTAGGAGGATACCAACCGCCATGTTGGGAGGCATGAGACTGCTACAGGAGGGCTCATGAGAATGGAGTGGGCTCTAACAGTGGTTTGAAACCTCAAACATTTCAACAGCTTTGTGATCATATCACTAATTAGGGCTATTTACATGAAATATATTACCTACAAAGAGTATCAGCACAAAAGGCTACAATATACAAAATAACAACTTTATTGGATACAAAAAATCACAAATCTTTTAAAATTTAAAAGGAAAGCCGTAATGGGCAGCAAGGACGCCAAGTCAAATAAGGCAATAATACAGAATCCATAAGGCCACGTTCATGTGGGGGAATTGCTGTTGAATTCCGCTGCGGACAGTCCACAGTGGAGTTCTGCAGCAGCCATTTTTTTACATTTGTTTCTATACATCTTTAGGAAGCTTAGTTCAGACATTGCGGAAAATAACTGTGCGGAAATTAGGCTGTGGTGCAGAATTTTTCCTCCGCAACGTGCACATTAAGTTGTGGAGAAGCAGCGGAATTTCACTGTGGATTTCAGCCTTTGCAATGCAAAAACTGAAATCTGTGGCAAGTCCGCTGTGATATCTGCAACGTCTCAATTACCTGTCAAATATGCAAATGTTGCTGCAGATTTGTTGCGTAATTGCCCTGAATCTGCACCAACACTTGCATTGGAAAAATTCTGCCATGTCTGAACATGGCCTAAAAGGGTGACACTATTGCATACCAGTACATGATTAGTTAATAGCAATATGTTAAAATAAAAATGCAGTATATGTCCCCACTGACATTTGCAGGTGCTGAGCATAGTAAGGTGATGGCAGACAATAAGGAGATAAATGCACAGGAATGGCAGCGAAGTAAAGTACATTTATGCATGTGCACACAGCAACTAATGCTGAGCAGAGTAGGCAGGTAACAGACAATAATTGTAAACCATAGCATAACATACCCATTGAATGTACTGATGCTGAGACTGGCATCCACGCCGACGCTCGTTTCGGCTATTGAGCCTTTGTCTAGGGGTAGCGCTCGTTAGGAACTGCAGAGTATTGAAGCGCCAGATGGCCATTACCTGAGTAGCAGTGTCAGCTGCAAAAATCGATTATAACAAGTCTCAGCCTACTAACAGTGTCTCCTCACCTGCATTGGCCACCTGGTGCTTAAATACTCTGCAGTTCCTAACCAGCTGTTGTTATTTTGTATATTGTAGCCTTTTGTGCTCATACTTTTTGTAGGTTATATATTGCATTGCCGAGCATGGCTATTATTCCTGTGAGGGTTTTTTACAGTTAGTTTATTCAGCTGCACATTTTCCCGTATATAGGGCAGGGCGTTGCCTTATTGGTATCTCTGTCTACACAAAAGCCTGACTGTATTCGATCAACTAAATGTAGGAATTAAAATTGAGCATCTAGTTTTTTTTACTAACTTAAAGAGGCTCTGTCACCAGATTTTACAACCCCTATCTGCTATTGCAGCAGATATGCGCTGCAATGTAGATTACAGTAACGTTTTTATTTTTAAAAAACGAGCATTTTTGGCCAAGTTATGACCATTTTCGTATTTATGCAAATGAGGCTTGCAAAAGTCCAATTGGGTGTGTTTAAAAGCAAAAGTCCAAGTGGGCGTGTATTATGTGCGTACATCGGGGTGTGTTTACTACTTTTACTAGCTGGGCGTTCTGATGAAGAAGTATCATCCACTTCTCTTCACAACGCCCAGCTTCTGGCAGTGCAGACACAGCGTGTTCTCGAGAGATCACGCTGTGACGTCACTCACAGGTCCTGCATCGTGTCAGACGAGCGAGGACACATCGGCACCAGAGGCTACAGATGATTCTGCAGCAGCATCGGCGTTTGCAGGTAAGTCGATGTAGCTACTTACCTGCTGATGCTGCTGCAGAATCAACTGTAGCCTCTGGTGCCGACACGATGCAGGACCTGTGAATGACGTCACAGATCTGCACTGCCAGAAGCTGGGCGTTGTGAAGAGAAGTGGATGATACTTCTCTTCTCAACGCCCAGCTAGTAAAAGCAGTAAAAACGCCCCGATGTACGCACATAATACACGCCCAGTTGTACTTTTACTTTTCAACACGCCCAGTTGTACTTTTGCAAGCCTCATTTGCATAAATACGAAAATGGTCATAACTTGGCCAAAAATGCTCGTTTTTTAAAAATAAAAACGTTACTGTAATCTACATTGCAGCGCCTATCTGCTGCAATAGCAGATAGGGGTTGCAAAATCTGGTGACAGAGCCTCTTTAAGAAAACCTAAGATGAAATATATGTCGGCCAACAACTATCTTTCCTGATATCTCCATAGGCATAAACTGTATATACTCGGATTGACCACTATAGGGAAAAGAGGATAAGCTGCTACCAGGGATGTCTTGTCTGATTATCTCCTATGGGAACAAGGGATCAGGCATGTTAAAATTCAAAATGTCTGATTCTTGTTTTTCCTGACAGCAGAGCACAGTCAGACTGCCCCTGTATACATTAGATTACTAGTATATTATTTGTCAGGGATTGAGAGAGAACCTTTATTAACTAATAGCACTTGTTGATACATAAGTCCTTGATTTTCACTAGAAAAGTTGGTGACAATCAAGTCCCTTTTACACCGGCCGATAAGCGGCTGGTTCAGCGAGTGCTGATCAATGAGACATCGTTGATCGGCGCTCGTTTGCTCTGGTCTCAAAGACCTATGGATGGGGACGAGCGGTCGTTACTCCGACAACGATAATATTTAACTTTTTTTAAATGATACGACCAGCGTTTGCTCAGTCATCTGTTGATCGTTCCCCTGTTTACACAGGGCAATTATCGGCAATGAGCATTATATGATCGCTTGTCTGCCCGATAATCGTCCTGTGTAAAACTCTCTATATACTGAAACGTGAACCTATGAATATGAAGTATTGCCACTACTGTATTGAATCCAGCAAGAGAACAATAGCCTGATGGTCTAACACTGAGCTCTACTTGTCTCCCCTCTGAGGTCTATGGGTAGATCCCAATGTACTATTTGGCCACCACTGTATTATATAGACCTGTAATAATTCATATGTGCAGTAAAGATTAATATGTAATAAGAAGATCCCAAGGTTTAAAAATATCCAAAAGATATATAAACAACTATAAAGAGTGGAAATTAATAAATCGGTTTCTAAAAGAAAAATGTATTTCTTCTGTATAATAGTTTTTGTTACCTTAGATATGTTATCTTTTTGCTGGATAATGCTGATGGTTACTATTATATTATAATATTATATTAGCTCACTGGCACAATGATCACCACATAGATAAATGGAGCCAGCAAATATTTTTTTTAACTGCGTCCCGTAACGTCTTTATAGAAAGTATGGACACATCTGAGGGGGGGGGGGGGCGAGGTGGACCTGACCGTTCGGTTATAGTGCCATGGTAAATCGTGACCATGGGAGTCTAACGAGTTTGACAGAGAAATATACCTATTCGGCTATGCCAAAGCTTTGGCCTAATGGTTTACCTGTCACCTTTAGGGTATGTTCACACGCTTAACCAAAAACGCCTGAAAATACGGAGCTGTTTTCAAGGGAAAACAGCTTCTGATTTTCAGACGTTTTTTAAGCCACTCGCAATTTTGGCTGCGTTTTTTACGGCCTTTTTTGGAGCTGTTTTCTATAGAGACAATGAAAAACGGCTCCAAAAATGTCCCAAGAAGCGACCTTTACTTTTTTTACACAGTCGTTTTTCAAAACAAAAAATGGCCCATTTTTCCCATTAAAATCAATGCGCAGATGTTTGGAGGTGTTCTACTTCCGATTTTTCGGGCGTTTTTCGGGCGTGTGAACATACCCTTACATTGACAGGCAATAATGCTTTGGAATTCTAGTCCACTAATAGGCCAAAAAAAAGTTACATTAAGTTTAATAAGATTAAATAAAACAAAGAAAAAAGTAATATATGGTATCGCAATAACAACCTGTAGGAAAAAAAATAACCTAATATTTAAACGGCAACATGCATGGCGTTAAAAAAACGGCAAAAACTATGGTGGAATTGCTGTTTTTGCCCATTCCCTCTGTAACAAAATTTTTAAAAATCAAACAATAAATTATATGCAAACTAAAATGGTAACCAGAAAATACAATCTTCCATGCGGTCATGTCGATGGAAAAATAAAAAACTTATGGGTCTCCGAATGCTGAGCCCCAAAAAAATTTTTTTCCCATTAAACAGCAAAAGTTGTAAAACAGAAAAAAAATATATAAAAGTTTGGTACCACCGTAGTCGTACCAACTCATAGAATTAAGTTAGCATGTTATTTATACCACACACTCCATGGTGTAAAAAAAAAAAAACCTCAATAAACTATGGCGGAATTGCTGTTTTTTTCTATTTCTTCCCCAAAGAAATTATTTATTAAAAATGTATAAATAAATTATATGTTCTTTAAAATGAATCCAATAAAAACTACAACCGGTCCAGCAAAAAACAAGCTTGACGTACAGCTTTGTCGATGGAAAAATAAAAAAGTTGTAGCTCTTGGAATGCGTCCATGAAAAGCATAAAAGAAAATTGATGGTCCTGAAAGCCCAAAATAGGCTGGTCCCTTAGGGGTTAAGCAAGATCTAAACTTTTTCTAATCTATTGTGTGCTAATGGGATTTTGGTTGGTATGTGAATGCATTATAACTGGTTAATTTCATAGCATTGAAAAATATATAACAAAGTTGTTATTTTCTTTTTTCATAATTAACTCCTTTTGGTGAAAATAGTTTTATGGTCTTTATAGGCAGCTAATCCAAATTGCAAATGTAGAAATCCTGCTGTTTTCAGACATAGCACTGCATACACTATTTAGGAGATTATATATACATTTTCATGTAGGCGCCATCTGGCATCCACCACCAGTCAAACTGACAGCCAGATGTCTGAAAACCAACACTATCTTCAGCCACCCCATTCTGGTCATGTGTACCAGGTTTAAACAGAGAATTTGTAAATTATCTATTCTTTCTCCCTAAAGCTGGTACACAGACTGAAATGGGAACTTTGGCGACTGAAGCTCATAGATTGTAAGCTCTTGTGGGCAGGGTCCTCACTCCTCTTGTTTGAATGGTTAATTAGTTTTGTCACTATGTAATGTCTGATATTGTCTGTACATGTTACCTCTGAGATTATTATTATATTATGATGTCTATATATTTAAAGTGAAAGAATAACATTTTAAGAGATGGAAATTATCATAGTATGAATCTGTGTGGTGTGCTTCCATAAAGAGTGTTCTATTCTCATAGATTCATCCAAAAAAATGGTGACATGCTCCAATGCGTAACCTATTATGCAGATATTCCCATCATTGCTTCTATGGGATAATATAGTGCCTCATGGAGTCCCTTCTGTAACAGGGCCCGTAAATATTACAGACTGTCATAGGATGGACCAACAAAGGAATGTACTGTATAGACCTGTGCCAACTGTGTTTGGCATAGGGCTAAACTAGGGAGCAGAGTCCAAGGGATAGCTAGGTGTTCATCCTGTAAACTCCGTACAGAGATGTGGACTTGGCCGTTAGTATCACAGGTCGCTACCCCATTGTAATCTCCATGGGCAACGGGCAACGTGGACAGACGAGGAATGATAACAGTAGATAGATGCAAGATATAAACCAAGGCATAAGTCAGGGTAGGCGGCAGACTTCACTCACGGTTAGCAGAGCCATAGGTCAGGGCAAGCAACAGATGGTCTTCATGGTGAACACGCATAAGGTCAGGGCAGGTGGCAGACAGGGATGATTAAGTTCAAGCAGGGTCGGTAAGGGGCTGTTCACATCTGCGTTGGAGGCTCTGTTAGGGGCCTCCATCGCAGAGCTGGCAGAAATTACCGGAAACAATAGTGCTGCATGCTGCACTATTGTTTTCGGTAAATTGACGGACACCCTGATGAAAAGCCGACGGAAACAATTAAAGTCAATGGGTTCCATCAGCCATCGGCGGTGTCCGTGTTGCTACGGAACCATTTCGTCCGGCATTCCCTTGTTCTACTCCTCTGACAGAGCAGAACAACAGAATGCCCCAACGCAAATGTGAACAGACTCTAACATTAAATCCAATAGTAATCACAGTAGAACAGAAATAGCAAACTAGAGAAAGAAATCGAATTGCGCAGGATTAGAGCAAAGTGGGAGGTACTCATTTATACCCAGGAAAGCTGGATTAAATTTAGCGTGCTCTGGCCCTTAAGCAGGAGAAGGGTTTGCATGTGCGCACACTAAAGGCAGCAATAGTAGAGTCAGGAGGAGCGCGTTGGCAGGGAAGGCAACAGCATGGAAAAGGAGAGTCACGGCAACAGCCAGAAGATGCTGCGGACTGGTGAATACGCGGCGATGAGAGCGGGCAGCGACCGAAAAAAAACTACATGGACTATAATTTGCACCCATGGGGACTCCATGTGCAGGGTCATTGATGACTGCATCAGTCCGAATGGTAATGATGTAATGCATTGCTCTCAATAAAATATTTTTGTATCATATAATCGTTTGTTTCTTTGGGGATTTATCAATGATTATAAATGGGAAAATCTTGAATTGCCATAATGAGTTATACTTTGGCATATATGCTGAGTTAATTCAAAATTTAAGGTACCTTTGGACAAGGGACTTAAAAAAAATTGATCCAGCACTACTGCCAAAATATAATCCAATCTTTATCCCATTAACAATTAAAAACAGCAGTGAATATGCAGAGGTCACTTCACCTACACGTTTCTAACTAATACAAGTTGTAAGTTGTAGCTTATTGAACCCAAGTTAAGGTCCAAGGTTAGACCACAGGTATATTATTAAAGGGGATTTCCCATCTCGTAAATAATGGCATATCCTGAGAATGAAGAGGCCACAGTGCTGCTCTAGCGTTGCATCCGCTTCAAAGTTTTAAGGAAAAGTGTTCAGGGAAATGTAGCACGGTCCGAGCTGTACTTCAGTTCCCTGCACAGTAGGGAATAGAATAGCATTTAGGAAAGCATAGAGTGCGAGCGAGAGAGAGAGAGAGATAGAGAGAGAGAGAGGCTAGAGATAAGCTGACAATCAGCTGATCTGTCGGGCTGGACATTGAATGATATCTAGTAACTTGTATTGTATTGTAAGACATACAAGCTGCAGAAAACAAACAACACACAATTTTTAATTAAAACCAATTCTAAATATGTTTTATTTTTAATAACATACATACATTGCAATAATAAAAAGAAAATGTCTATGCAGGTGTCCAGAAGCCTTTAACACCTTAATGACATGCCACTTACATATACGCAGCATCCGTTAAGGGGAAGTATGGAGCGGGCGCACGGGCTGAGCTCGCTCCATACTTAGCAGGTGATGGCTGTGTAATACAGCTGACACCTCACTGCAATGGGCGGAATCAAGATTCCGCTAGTTTAACCCCTTAAATACTACGGTCAATCCTGACCGAGGCATTTAAATCGTTAGAATGGGGGGGGGGGGTCTCCTCCGACGCGATCGCCAATGGTCGTCATGGCCTGGGGGCATAATAAAGGCTTGTACTCCTTTGAAGTCCTGCCGCTGTTGTAAAAAAATGTAAATATTAAAAGTTAAAAGTAATGTTAAAAAAATTAAAAGTTTACATAACTGGTATCGCCACACCTTCAAAAGTCCTAACTATCACAAAATAGCGTTATTTAACCTGCTTGCTGAACGGCACAAAAAAAAAAAAATATAAAACACCCAAATTGCTGTTTTTTGGTCATCTTAGCGCTCCGAGAAAATGGAATAAAAAGTGATCAAAAAGTCGCATGTACCCCAACAAATGGTATCAATAAAACCTATTATTTTTGTTATAAAAGTGGTAAAACATAAAAAATAAATACATTTGGTATTGCCGTAATCATATTAACCCGTAGAATAAGGTAAACATGTAGCTTTTACTGCCTGATGGATTCCGTAACAACAAACCCCCCCAAAAGGGCGTAATCGCTGTTTTTTGGCAAATGTCACCCCACAAATGCAGTACAATAAATGATGCCATGAAAAACTACAACTTGTCTCGCAGACAAAGAGCCCTCCTACGGCCATGTAGACGAAAAAATTAAAAAAGTTATGGCTTTTAGAAGGCGGGAGGAAAAAACGAAAAATGAAAAAACGAAGATTGACCGTGTCCTTAAGGGGTTAATACTGCCAATTAATAATGTGATAAAATTGGATAAAGATGCTACATCGCCCTCCCAGATAATCTAGAGACATTAATGTAGCGCCCGTAATGCCCCTTAAGACTTAGCTAATCAAGACAGGGGCTAAACAAGTTCTGTTGTGTGCCCAAGGCAGTGGGTTTAAAAATCCCCTCCATGGTCCGTGAAGGTTTGCATGGTAGCTGTCAGATGGACTGTCATTTAAATATCCCCCACCGATTTCGAATGTCTTTATTTATACAGAGAAAGACGGATTAGTAAAATAATGTAAAAGGAGATCATTGCCCCCCATAAATTGGAGGGAAGATAATACAGGAACATTTAGCAAGCTGCGCCAAAATCCCAACAATTCGATAATGCTACAGCTCTTGTATTTGGTAACTGTTTGTTTCAACCTTTATTACTGAATATATTACTATGATAATTCTAAAAAGGGTTTGTTGAAAGTTTGACAACTCTTTTAAATATGTGAACATTTCATAAAATATGATAAAACCTAGGTTAATTTGTGGTTTGATAACTAAAATGGAACCAATGGAGTTCACATGATTAATGAGAGCAGGAATTTACTTTTCCATTTGGGCATAAAGTGAAAACAGGCCTAGTTGCAGATTTCTTTATTTTTTAGCTGTCAAATAAGATCATTCTTCAACAACACAGACCATATGTTTATGTATATTTTAAGGGTCATTGAAATTTTATATATATGAATGTTCTCATTTTAGATATTAATAGTCGGTGAACACTTAAAAAGACAGTATATGCTACTAAGTAATTTGCCATTTATATACTATGGAAATTTGATAAATATAGTGGCTATAACATTAATATTTCTTATTTCCGTATTCTACAAGCTTTCTGACAAGTTTGAAAAAGTTTTACAGGCAAAAATATTTGACTAAAGAAATCTAGCAATAATAACGTTAAAGGGGTTGATCACTACCGGACAACTGATGACATATCCACCGGATAGGTCATCAGTATGCGATCGGTGGTGGTCCAACACCCGGACCCCGCATCGATCAGCTGCTACGGCTGCTTCCGGCTCCATATGTCCATGTCGGAAGCAGATGGCTTTGGTCACGGAATAGCGGCCGAGCTGCAGTATTCAAGTGAATAGGAGCACAACTGCTGTTCAGCAGCAGCAGTGCCGCTATGCAATGTACGGAGCCAACTGCTTCCGGCTCCATACATTGCATACTGTACAATGACATCTGGTGCCCACAGGCAGCTGAAGCAGCTGATCGATGCGAGGTCTGGGTGTCGGACCCTCAACGATCGCTTACTGATTACCTATGCGGTGCATAGGTCATCAGCTGTCCGGTAGTGGATAAGCCCCTTAAATGCAGTTATAATAGTAACAAATAGTGTAGTATCCCATTGATGCTATTTGCGTCTTCACCCATCCTATTTACTAGTCCTTTACAGACAGAAGCTTGCTGCATAGCCTCCTTCCCAAACTAGAAGGGAACGCTAAGCACCCTCTTTCTGATATCAGAGGAGACAGCAGTGGTGTGATCTTCAGAGATGTCAACCTGAGCATGCTGATTATTCTGTAGGCTTGTAAATAACTTAAATGTACTTGTACGGAGTGGCACAGTACAGTACTGCCCAACACTTCATCATACAATGAATAGTGGCTTGGTGTTAGTACTTTTGCCTTGTAGTGCTGGAGTCCTTGGTTCAAATCCGTCCAGGGGGAAGCATCAACATGGAGCCTGTATGTTCTTGCCATGTTTGCATGGGTTTCCTCCAGTTTCTTCAAATTCCTCCTACGCTGCAAAAACATGCAGATAGGTTAAAGGGATCTTGTCACAAGTATTACTTTTGCATACATTTTCCCTGGGCAGATGACCATTTTATCAGTTGGAATTTATTAGAGAAAATGCCTCTGTGACAATATATTGGGACGGAAATGGAAAAAAAGCAGCACTCCATGAATCATGAATAAAAAAATGGTGTCCTTATCCATGGTTTCATCTAGATATGTCCACCAGCAGTGGAGGTGCACGCGCATGGATCCTGTTCTCCAGTGCTCTTGCACTGCAGAGCATAATGTGGATATATACAAAAGATTTCTTCTGTCCTGATCAGCCAAAGCATATAGAAGATTGCAAGATAGCTTAGGAAAGTGCAGAAATCCGAGATGCACTGCTCTTATCTACTTCACTTATCAGAGCTGTACTGTAATGTTAAATTTAACCCCTTAAGGACGCAGCCTAGTTTGGGCCTTAAGGCTCAGAGCCCATTTCTCAAATCTGACATATTTCACTTTATGTGGTAATAACGTCGGAATGCTTAAACCTATCCAAGCGATTCTGAGATTGTTTTCTCGTGACACATTGGGCTTCATGTTTGTGGTAAAATTTGGTCGATATATTCAGTCTTTATTTGTGAAAAATTGCAAAATTTAGACAAAATTTACAAAAAATAGCATTTTTCAGAATTTAAATGTATCTGCTTGAAAAACAGACGGTTATACCACCCAAAATAGTTACTAGTTCACATTTCCCATATGTCTACTTTAGATTGGCATCGTTTTTTGAACATTATTTTATTTTTCTTGGACATTACAAGGCTTAGAACATAAACAGCAATTTCTCAAATTCTTAAGAAAATTTCAAAAGCCTTTTTTTGAAGGTGCCAGTTCAGTTCTGAAGTGGATTTGAGGGGCCTATGTATTAGAAACCCCCATAAAACACCCCATTTTAAAAACTAGACCCCTCAAAGTATTCAAAACAGCATATAGAAAGTTTTTTAACCCTTCAGGCATTTCACAGGAATTAAAGCAAAGTGGAAATGAAATTTGCAAATTTCATTTTTTCTGCTGAATTTCAATTTTATTCAATTTTTTTTTAGTAACAGAGAAGGTTTTACCAGAGAAATACTACTAAATATGTATTGTCCAGATTCTGCAGTTTTTAGAAATGTCCCACATGTGGCCCTACTGCGCTCGTGGAATAAAACACAAGCCCTAGAAGCAAAGAAGCACCTAGTGCATTTTGAGGCCTCTTTTTTATTAGAATATATTTTAGGCAGCATGCCAGGTTTGAAGAGGTGTTGAGGTATCAAAACAATGGAAACCCACCAGAAGTGACCCCATTTTGGAAACTACACCCCTCAAGGAATTCATTTATGGTTTTTGTTATCATTTTGACCGCACAGTTTTTTCACAGCACCTATTTGAATTGGGCTGTGAAATGAAAAAAATGATATTTTTTCCAATAAGATGTCATTTTTGATCAAAATTTCTTATTTTCACAGGGAACAACATACCCCATTTTGTTGCCCAATTTGTCCTTAGTGCGGCAATACCCCATTTGTGGTGATAAACTGCCGTTTGGGCCCATTGGAGGGCTCAGAAGGAAAGGAACGCTATGTGTTTGTTGGAGTCCAGATTTTGCTGGATTGGTTTTCGGGTGCCATGTCGCATTTGCAGAGCCCCAGAGGTATCAAAGCAATGGAAACCCACCAGAAGTGACCCCATTTTGGAAACTACACCCCTCAAGGAATTCATTTATGGTTTTTGTTATCATTTTGACCGCACAGTTTTTTCACAGCACCTATTTGAATTGGGCTGTGAAATGAAAAAAATGATATTTTTTCCAATAAGATGTCATTTTTGATCAAAATTTCTTATTTTCACAAGGAACAACATACCCCATTTTGTTGCCCAATTTGTCCTTAGTGCGGCAATACCCCATTTGTGGTGATAAACTGCCGTTTGGGCCCATGGGAGGGCTCAGAAGGAAAGGAACGCTATGTGTTTGTTGGAGTCCAGATTTTGCTGGATTGGTTTTCGGGTGCCATGTCGCATTTGCAGAGCCCCAGAGGTATCAAAGCAATGGAAACCCACCAGAAGTGACCCCATTTTGGAAACTACACCCCTCAAGGAATTCATTTATGGTTTTTGTTATCATTTTGACTGCACAGTTTTTTCACAGCACCTATTTGAATTGGGCTGTGAAATGAAAAAAATGATATTTTTTCCAATAAGATGTCATTTTTGATCAAAATTTCTTATTTTCACAAGGAACAACATACCCCATTTTGTTGCCCAATTTGTCCTTAGTGCGGCAATACCCCATTTGTGGTGATAAACTGCCGTTTGGGCCCATGGGAGGGCTCAGAAGAAAAGGACCACCATTTGGCCTACTGGAGCTTTTCTGGTGCTAAGTCATGTATGCAGAAGCCCCTGAGGTACCAGTACAGTTGAAACCCTCGAGAAGTGACCCCATTTTAAAAACTACACCCCTTAAGACATTCATCTAGAGGTGTAGTAAGCATTTTGACCCCACAGGTACTGTGTAAAAGATAATGCGCAGCAGATGGTGCAGAGTGAGATTTGCAATTTTATATATATATATATATATATATATATATATATATGCCATTTCAGTGTCCAATATATTGTGCCCAGCATGCGCCACCGGAGATATACACCCCTTAAATTGTAATGTGGGTTCTCCTGGGTACGGCAATACCCTACATGTGGCTGTTATCAGCTGCCTGGGCACACGGCAGGGCTTAGAAGGGAAGGACCACCATTTGGCCTACTGGAGCTTTTCTGGTGCTAAGTCATGTATGCAGAAGCCCCTGAGGTATCAGTACAGTTGAAACCCCCGAGAAGTGACCCCATTTTAAAAACTACACCCCTTAAGACATTCATCTAGAGGTGTAGTAAGCATTTTGACCCCACAGGTACTGTGTAAAAGATAATGCGCAGCAGATGGTGCAGTGTGAGATTTGCAATTTTATATATATATATGCCATTTCAGTGTCCAATATAGTGTGCCCAGCATGCGCCACCGGAGATATACACCCCTTAAATTGTAATGTGGGTTCTCCTGGGTACGGCAATACCCTACATGTGGCTGTTATCAGCTGCCTGGGCATACGGCAGGGCTCAGAAGGGAAAGATGAGGGGGGTAAGCTGTGCGGAGTGCATCAGGGTAAATTAAAAATCAAGGGATGTATGATACATTTTAAAACAATCTTTTATACAGAGCCCTGGTTTTTCGGGACACGTGTCACATTGGTATATTGTGTTCTTCCTTATCCCGCTCTTATAGCAGACTCTGCACCTCTTTTGACTCTTTCCCTTTCCACCGGTTTGGGGAACTTCTCCTGGAAAGTGTTGCCCTGGTACGATGCGTGTGGCCTCGCTTCCAGAAGTACTGGGTGCCCCCCCTTCCTGGTCCCTAAAGATTAGATCTTGAAATTCCAGGAAAGTTCCCCTCTGGCCTGCACATCGACGTAGCACGTACGCATTGTACAAAGCCATCTGTATGATGTGCCCGGCCAGCTTCTTATACCACACCGCATGGCGCTGTAGGGCTTCAGGACTTGATTTGACAAATCCATCCCTCCCATGTACCTATTGTAGTCCAGGATGCAGTCTGGTTTGCGGGTGGCCTTTCCTTCATATATCCTAAATCTGTAGATATACCCTGATGCACTCTCGCACAGCTTATACATCTTCACGCCATACCTTGCCCTCTTACCTGGCAGGTACTGGCGGAATTGAACCCTCCCTTTAAAATGTACCAGGGACTCATCAATAGAAAAACACTTCTCGGGGGTGTATGCTTGGGAAAACCGGGCACTGGAACGGTCTAATAGGGGTCTCCGTTTATACAAACGGTCAAAACTGGGGTAATCTCGGGGTGGGCACGGCTCATTATCAGTATAATGTAAGAAGCGAAGTATTGCCTCATTTATTTATTTTTTTAGGTTCCAGTTCATTTCTGAAGTTGCTTTGAGGGGCCCATATATTAGAAACCCCTATCAAACACCCCATTTTAGAAACTAGACCCCTCAAAGTATTCACAACAGCATTTAGAAAGTTTATGAACCCTTTAGGTGTTTCACAGAAATTTAGAGCAAAGTAGAGGTGAAATTTACTCTTTTTATACCATTTTTTTAATAACACAAAATGATTTATCAGAGAAACGCAACTTAATACGTATTGCCCAGATTCTGCAGTTTAGAGAAATATCCCACATGTGGCCCTAGTGCGGTAATGGACTGAAGCGCCGGCCTCCGAAGCAAAGGAGCACCTAGCGGATTTTGAGCCCTCTTTTTTATTAGGCACCATGTCCGGTTTGAAGAGGTCTTGTGGTGCCAAAACATTGGAAACCCCCCAAAAGTTACCCCAATTTTGAAACTAGACCCCTTGAGGAATCCATTGTAGTTTTCTTGGGGTGCATGCGGCTTTTTGATCAGTTTTTATTCTATTTTTAGGTGGCGTGGTGACTAATAAACAGCAATTCTACTATTGTTTTTGTATACTTTTTTTTTTACAGCGTTCACCGTGCGCTATAAATGACACATTCACTTTATTCTGCGGGGCGATACGATCACGTCGATACCAGATGTTTATAGTTTTTTTTGATGTCTTATGGCGTTTGCACAATAAAATACGTTTTGTAAACAATCATTCACTTTTTGTGTTACCTTATTCTAAGAGCCAGAACGTTTTTATTTTTCAATCAATAAAGCCGTGCGAGGACTTATTTTTTGCGTAACGAACTGAAGTTTCAATCAGTACCATTTTTCGGTACATGCGACTTTTTGATCTCTTTTTATTCCATTTTTTGGGAGGTGAAGTGACCAAACAATTGTGATTGTGGTACGGTTTATTAATATATTTTTTTACGGCGTTCACCGTGCGGGATAAATAACAAAATAATTTTGTAGTTCAGGCCGTTACGGTCGCGGCGATACCAATTATGTATAGTTTATTTGTTTGTTTATATATTTAAATTAATTATAAATGACTGATAAGGGAAAAAGTGGGACTTTTACTTTTATTACTTTTAAAACTTTTATTTTCTTATTTTTACACATCTTTTTTTAACTTTTTTTTTACTTTATTACTTTGTCCCACTAGGGGACTTGAGGACAGGAGGCCCTGATCGCTATTCTAATACACTGCACTACATGCGTAGTGCAGTGTATTAGAGCTGTCAGCTACTCACTGACAGCAAGCATAGTGGGTCCTGACGTTGTCAGGACCCACTAGGCTTCCGTCTATGGCATAGCCGGACGCCATTGTTTGGTGTCCGGTTGCCATAGTCACCATCGCCGGCCGCTATCGTGTAGCAGGCCGGCGATGGCGGATTAACCCCTAAGAAGCCGCGATCGCTATTGAACGCGGCTTCTGAGGGGTTAATCGGCGGGGGAGCTCCGCGATCGGTCCCGGCACATTGAGCAGTGATAGTCTGCTGTCGGAAACAGCAGCTATCACAGCTCATGAACGCGCACCGCGCGAACGGCGCCGTGTTTACTCCATGACCTACTATTAGGTCACTGAGCGCGAACGCTACAGTTAGCATGACCTAATAGTAGGTCATGGAGCGTTAAGGGGTTAAACCCCAGACCTCTAGGCCTGTCATCTTTATCTTCTCTCTACCCTTGTCCCCAATTAAATAAAAAGTTTGTAAGCGGAACAGGCAGTGCATAGAAAACACCAGGCCCTCTACTGCTTTACATGTGAGTGCTTATGTTGAACTAATAAAGAAAAAGTAATATATATTTTTTCTGTTGTATAAATCATTAACATGTACTAGCTGTCATAGACTTACATAGAGAAACTGGCTTCCGGTCCACACATATGATGCTGTGTGAATCGGCCAGCCAGATTAGAGATCACGTGACCGCACAGGGGAGCCGAATGGAGTCTGTGTTTTGAAAACAAGACGCACGGTGAGCAAATAAATAGCATATACATGTACCAGATGCCCATTAAAAATGGGCGAAGCAATAAAAATGTTCATGGGAGTGCTTCTTTAATATCACCATATCGCAATTATCAGCATAGCAATACCCACGATCTTGGATTTGCCAGAGTAATCTTGGTTTTTCACCTTTAGAATTATTAGGAGGAGATTTACTAAGCAATCTGCACTAGAAGTCTTTCAAGAAGCAAACCCCCTCAAAAAATGGAGTGCATAGCATGTTCCAAATTTATTATGTGTTTTTGTAATGGCAGGAAGGAGGTGAAGGGAACAAGTGAGCCCTAATCTACCCACTGCCCTGTCCCTGCCTACTTGCAACGACCCGCCCTAGGCGACGGGGTACAACTTGGCGGCGGTCCCTACGCTGTCTAGGGAGACAAACAGGGAACACGCAAGGGAATACAGTAGCCCACGGAACGCCGCGAGGAAACGGAGCGGTGAATGAGCCAGTCAGGATCAGGAAGTAGTGGAGTATACAAACGGGAGCACGGGGCAGAAGCAAGCCAGGGGCAGAGCAACGCAGGATAAACGGAACTGAAGCAAGGCAGAAGCACGGCAGAAGCAGGCTGGAGCAAGGCAGCAGTGGGGCCAGGAATCCAAAAAGAATAACAAGCAAGGAGGAAGAGAAAATGGCAGGTATAAATGGACAGGGGGCGGAGCTAACTCTGACTGACCAGGCCGCAATAGGCTCTCCCACTCCTGAGCCTGCCACCCTGATTGGTGGGAGCAGGTGTCAGTCTCAGAGGTCTGGCCTCAGGTGTCGACTGATTAATCCTGGGAGTATACCCAGATGTAGTGCCTGGCAGATCCTTTACAGTACTCCCCCTTTTATGAGGGGCCACCGGACCCTTACTAAGAGGACCCGGTTTAGTGGGGAAGAGAAGGTGGAACCTCCTTATCAATACCCCAGCGTGAACATCTCGAGCAGGTACCCAAGTCCTCTCCTCCGGCCCGTATCCTCTCCAATGGACCAGGTACTGGAGGGAGCCCTGGATCATCCTACTGTCCACAATCTTGGCCTCCTCGAATTCCACCCCCTCAGGGGTGAGAACGGGAACAGGAGGTTTCCTAGAGGGGGACCAGGACGGGGAGCAGCGTTTCAGGAGGGAGGCATGGAAGACGTCGTGTATGCGAAAGGATGGGGGCAGCTCCAGACGGAAGGATACAGGGTTGAGGACTTCAATGACCTTCTAAGGTCCAATAAATCGGGGAGCAAACTTCCTGGACGGGACCTTAAGGCGCAAGTTCCCCGACGACAAACCGGGGGTTAGCAGAACGTCTACAATCAGCCTGAATCTTTTGTACGCTCTGGGACGCCTCTAGGTTCTTCTGAACCTGGGCCCAGACTGTGCACAGTTCCCGATGAACGTCCTCTACCTCGGGATTATTGGAACAACCAGGGGAAACGGAGGAGAACCTAGGATTAAACCCGAAATTACAGAAAAACGGGGAGACCCCTGACGAGTTACTGACCCGGTTATTGAGGGAAAATTCGGCGAGGGGAAGGAATGAGACCCAATCAAATTGACAGTCAGAAATGAAACACCTTAAATATTGTTCCAGGGATTGGTTAGTCCTTTCCGTTTGGCCATTAGTTTCGGGATGGAAGGCGGAGGAGAAGGATAGATCAATCTCCAACTTTTTACAAAAAGCTCTCCAAAATAAGGAAACAAATTGTACCCCTCTGTCCGAAACTATATTGACCGGGGCCCCGTGGAGACGCAGAATGTGTTTCACAAACAAAGAAGCTAACGTCTTGGCGTTAGGTAGTTTCTTAAGGGGCACAAAGTGGCACATCTTGCTGAAGCGGTCTACTACCACCCACACCACCGACTTGCCCTGAGATGGAGGCAAATCGGTGATAAAATCCATGGAGATATGGGTCCAAGGTCTCTGGGGAATGGGCAAGGAACGTAGTAAGCCCGCAGGTCGGGACCTAGGGGTCTTGGACCTAGCACAGACCTCACAAGCGGCGACGTAAGCCCTAACGTCTTTAGGCAACCCAGGCCACCAATAGTTTCTGGTAATGAGGAGTTTGGTACCCAACATGCCAGGATGACCAGATAGAGCGGAGTCATGGTTTTCCCTGAGTACCCTTAGCCGGTATTGCAGGGGGACAAACAGTTTGTCCCCAGGGAGGTTCCCGGGAGCTGAACCTTGATCAGCCGCGATGTCAGAGGCTAAGTCAGAATCAGTGGCAGAAACAATTATACCAGGGGGTAAAATACAAGCAGGATCCTTCTCAGAAGGAGGATTAGCCATGAAACTACGTGACAGTGCATCCGCCTTAATATTTTTGGACCCAGCCCTATAGGTAACCAAGAAATTAAATCTGGTAAAGAACAGTGCCCAACGAGCTTGTCTAGGATTAAGCCTCCGGGCAGATTCTAGGAAAACCAGATTCTTGTGGTCAGTAAGGACCGTTACCTGATGTCTGGCCCCCTCCAAGAAGTGACGCCACTCTTCAAAAGCCCATTTAATGGCTAAAAGTTTGCGGTTGCCAATATTATAGTTACACTCCGTGGGCGAAAACTTCCTAGAGAAGTAAGCACAGGGGCGGAGATGGGTGAGGGAGCTGGTACCCTGGGACAAGACGGCCCCCACTCCCACCTCGGACGCGTCAACCTCCACAATAAATGGCTCCCTTTGGTTGGGCTGAACCAGCACGGGGGCCGAGATAAAGCACTTCTTGAGGGTCTCAAAAGCCTGGACGGCCTCAGGGGGCCAATGGAGGACATCAGCACCCTTGCGAGTGAGGTCCGTAAGAGGCTTAGCGACGACCGAGAAGTTGGCAATAAATCTCCTGTAATAGTTAGCGAACCCCAAAAAACACTGTAGCGCCTTCAGGGAGGCAGGTTGGACCCATTCCGCCACAGCCTGAACCTTGGCAGGGTCCATGCGGAATTCATGAGGAGTGAGGATTTGACCTAAAAATGGTATCTCCTGTACCCCAAACACACATTTTTCGGTCTTCGCAAACAGATTATTTTCCCGAAGGACCTGGAGGACCTTCCTGACATGCTCCACGTGGGAGGACCAGTCCTTGGAAAACACCAGTATGTCATCAAGGTACACTACAAGAAAATTACCCAGGTAATCTCTCAGAATTTCATTAATAAAATTCTGGAAGACGGCAGGGGCATTACACAACCCAAAGGGCATGACTAGGTATTCGAAATGACCTTCGGGCGTGTTGAACGCAGTTTTCCACTCATCCCCCTCTTTGATGCGGATAAGGTTATATGCCCCCCGTAGATCGAACTTAGAGAACCATTGGGCCCCCTGAACCTGATTAAAAAGATCCGGAATCAAAGGAAGGGGATACTGGTTCCTTACTGTGACCTTATTCAAGTTCCGATAATCAATGCACGGCCTAAGACCACCATCCTTCTTCCCCACGAAAAAGAAGCCAGCACCTACAGGAGAAGTCGAGGGGCGAATGAAACCCTTGGCCAGGCATTATGTAATGGCAGGAAGGAGGTGAAGGGAACAAGTGAGCCCTAATCTACCCACTGCCCTGTCCCTGCCTACTTGCAACGACCCGCCCTAGGCGACGGGGTACAACTTGGCGGCGGTCCCTACGCTGTCTAAGTGCAAGGGAGACAAACAGGGAACACGCAAGGGAATACAGTAGCCCACGGAACGCCGCGAGGAAACGGAGCGGTGAATGAGCTAGTCAGGATCAGGAAGTAGTGGAGTATACAAACGGGAGCACGGGGCAGAAGCAAGCCAGGGGCAGAGCAACGCAGGATAAACGGAACTGAAGCAAGGCAGAAGCACGGCAGAAGCAGGCTGGAGCAAGGCAGCAGTGGGGCCAGGAATCCAAAAAGAATAACAAGCAAGGAGGAAGAGAAAACGGCAGGTATAAATGGACAGGGGGCGGAGCTAACTCTGACTGACCAGGCCGCGATAGGCTCTCCCACTCCTGAGCCTGCCACCCTGATTGGTGGGAGCAGGTGTCAGTCTCAGAGGTCTGGCCTCAGGTGTCGACTGATTAATCCTGGGAGTATACCCAGATGTAGTGCCTGACAGATCCTTTACAGTTTTAGAAACTTTTTAGGCTCTGTGTGGTGTATACGGCGGGGCAATTTCCTGACATACGCATACTGGCCAACTCTTCTGGAATGTCCAGGAGACTCCCAGAAGAAGGGGAGAGTCTCCCAGACTACCGGAAGAGCACGCAAATCTCCCTGGTGCCCAACGTTCTGACAAAATATCTCCTCTTGTTCCTGTAGTCCTCTGCACTCCAGTGTTCAGACGTTGTCTACAGTGGCACCTTGGATTGAAGAGGACTTCAGAAGTGAAGAGAGTAGAGTGTCTGGTCTGTATTTATTTTGGGTTTCTGGTATTGGGTCTGAATTTAGGAAAGGGGTCTCAAGCACGCGGCCCGCGGGACACAAAGCCGCTAGTATCGGCTCTGCTCCGAGACTCTGGAATTCCCTGACATCGCTGTCCATATATGACAGTGTGTCAGGGTCTTCCCCATAGCGGAGTCCCTAGCAGAGCGCTAGTATCGGCTCTGCTCCGGGACTCTGTGGAATTCCCTGACATCGCTGTCCATATATGGACAGTGTGTCAGGGTCTTCCCCAGAGCGGAGACCCGGGCAGAGTGCTAGTATCGGTTCTGCTCCGGGACTCTGTAGAATTCTCTGACATCGGTGTCCATGTTTGTACACGAAATGTCTGGGGCTTCCCCAGAGCCGGAGTCCAGTGCAGAGCTCTAGTACAGGCTCTGCTCCGGGACTCTGTGGAAATCCCTGACATCGCTGTCCATATATAGACAGTGTGTCAGGGTCTTCCCCAGAGCAGGAGTCCCAGTGATGTCAGGAGCACAGCTGGAGTCCCAGGAAGAGACAGCATCTACGGAGGGCACTGTGGCAGCATCTACAGAGGGTACTGTGGCAGCATCTACAGAGGGAACTGTGGCAGCATCTACAGAGGGAACTGTGGCAGCATCTACAGAGGACTCTGTGGCAGCATCCACAGAGGGCACTGCGGCAGCATCCACAGAGGGCACTGCGGCTGCATCCACAGAGGGCACTGCGGCAGCATCCACAGGGGGCACTGTGGCAGCATCTACAGAGGGCACTGTGGCAGTATCCACATAGGGCACTGCGGCAGCATCCACAGGGGGCACTGTGGCAGCATCTACAGAGGGCACTGTGGCAGTATCCACAGAGGGCACTGCGACAGCATCCACAGAGGGATTTATTAACAATAATTTTGTATTGTATCAAATTTGAAAGTAATGCGGCCCGTCAACTTCCCATTTTTTCTATATGCGGCCCACTTACCCCTGATTTAGGAGGTCTGGTTTGTGATCTGTATTTAGAGGATTTGGGGTATGTATTTGGGTGGTCTGGGATCTGTATTTAGGGCTCTGTAGTTATTTAGGGTGTGTGGTCTAGGGTCTGTATTTATTTAGGGGGTCCACTGTCTGTGTTTAGGCTGTCTGGGGTCTCTATTCGTATATAAAGTCTGCTCTGGGTAACTTATTTGTTTAGGGGATATGTATTTGCTTTGGGGGTTCGGGTCTGTATTCATTTTGGCATGTGATGAAGGGGGTCATATGCACTCCCTGTGATTTAGATGCCATAGTTTGCATGTCCTATATATATGCGATGCTTTTCAAAATGTCCATGATGTTCCTTTTTAAAAGTTGGCAAGTATGCATGAACAACAAAGATATATCCCTGACGTATGTCACTCTTTGGCTCCCATTTTTAATTTAAAAAAATAAAAAGTATACAGAGAGCAGTGTGCAATTTTTTGGGGAGATTCCCTTATATTGAAATTATAGGACTATGGTACAATATTATTATACCCTATGGACACTTTCGAGAAGACAAACCCTATGTAACACGTCGAGAAGCCAAACATGCTGTAAACACAGCCTTCCACCTTACCTCAACAGTTTTAAAACTGTCTAGAAAAATGGCAATGGCTAAAAAGATTTGCAAAATGCACCAAATTTATTAAAGCTTTGTAAGATTATTTAGCTATGACGTGGTGTAATGTGAGAAAGTTGGGCCTAGCGATTTGCAACAAATTGATCAAGCCACATGCACTATCTTAATAAATTTGGTGCAATTTCTGCCATTTTCACCATTTTCTAAAGGCATCCTATGACACTATTATTGATAATTGATTCTCCATGCCGCAATAGTTTTATATTTTGTTCTCTCAGATACTTGAGTAGATTACTTGGTTTGTGCGTTTATTTATTTTTTGCATTGTTCATTACTGGCTTAACATATTCTTTCTTAGATAATTTACTACCCTGCTGTGACAGTTTAAACTTCTCCATAAAGATGGTGACCCACGTTGTGTTTGGTAACATATTTTTTCTTGCATTTCCTCTCCTTTGTATGAATTTATTATTGTGAATAAGTTGGAATGTGAAGAATGGAGTCTCCACATTCCCCAGATTTCTTGTGCTGACTAAGAACAGACAGAAGAGAAGACATATTATCATAGTTTTTCTGGTATTACTGCATATAAGAGTATGAATCGGGGTTAGTCCGAACACTTTCATATGTTTCTATGTATTCATTGCAGAGCTTGGAAATAGTGCACTTTGGCACTACTACATTGATACTTTATGTTACTAATACACTGGCACTGTTTGGCCACACATCAATGAAGCATATTGTGCACCTCTGCTATATTAGTACTATGTGACACTATTTTGTTACTGTGTAGCATTGGTATAATGGCAGTGTATGTCAATGTTGTCTGCAATACCGATTTGGTGAGTAGCTGAGAAATGTTATGGGGTTTTACAAATTTCAATGGTGTAAGGGTTGGAGAGAATTCATGTAAGAGCTAGAAATACATGGGCATAATTAATGTAATGTTTTGGGTAAGTGAATATTTACTGCTATTTGTTTAACCTGTTAGTGACCGGCCCATAGTCTTTTTACGTCAGTCACTAACGGGCCTTATTCCGATGCCATAGACTTTTTACGTCGCAGCATCGGAATAAGTAAACAGAGCAGGGAGCTGTCAAATCTCCGTGCTCTCAGCTGCCAGAGACAGCTGAGGGCTGGGGGCGTCCCTGCTCTGCCGGGTGAGATATTAGTATCGATCTCACCCGTTTAACCCCTCAGATGCGGTGCTCAATAGCGAGCACCGCATCTGAGTGGTTTTGGAGAGAGGGAGGGAGCTCCCTCTCATCCCACCGACACCCGGCGATAAGATCACCGAGTGTCTGTGTCTCTGATTGCAGCCGGGGGCCTAATAAAGGCCCCCAGGACTGCCAGTAATGAATGCCTGCTAGATCATGCCGGAGGCATGACCTAGCAGATGCCTGTCCGTTTTAAACGGACAGGCATAATACACTGCAATACAAAAGTATTGCAGTGTATTATAATAGCGATCGGAGGATCGCATAGTGAAGTCCCCAAGTGGGACTAGTAAAAAAGTAAAAAATTTGAAAAAAAAATGAAAAACCCACTTTTTCCCCTTACAAACTGCTTTACTATTAAAAAACCAAAATACAGTTAAAAAGTTACACATATTTGGTATGGCCGCGTCCGTAACGACCTAGACTATAAATCTATTACATTACTTAACCCGCACGGTGAACGACGTAAAAAATGAAATAAAAAACTACGGAAAAATTGCTGTTTTCTGTGAATCCTGACTTTAAAAAAATGTGATTAGAAAGTGATCAAAAAGTCGCATCTACTCCAAAATGGTACCAATAAAAACTACAAGTCTTCCCGCAAAAAAAAAGCCCTCATACAACTGCATCGGCGAAAAAATAAAAACGTTACGGCTCTTCAAATATGGAGACACAAAAACAAATAATTTGGAAAAAAAAGCGTTTTTACTGTGTAAAAGTAGTAAAACATACAAAAACTATACAAATTTGGTATCGTTGCAATCGTAACAACCCACTGAATAAACTTATTGTGTTATTTATACTATACGGTAAACGGCGTAGATTTAGGACGCAAAAAAGAGTGGCGAAATTTCAGATTTTTTTCTATCCCCCCCCCAAAAAAAGTTAATAAAAGTTAATCAATAAATAATATGTCCCCCAAAATGGTTCTATTAAAAAATACAACTTGTCCCGCAAAAAACAAGACCTTATACAGCTATGTAGACGCAAAAATAAAAACGTTATAGCTCTTGGAATGCGACGATTCAAAAACGTAAAAAATAGCTTAGTCATTAAGGTCTAAAATAGGCTGGTCATTAAGGGGTTAATACCATACATCTCCCATCCCCATTAATAACACACTGACATTACTATTTCTTTATAAAGGTTTAATTTGACCCAATCATCTCTATGCCTAATTTGATCATTTGGCATCTATATAGTTTATAGTTAGAAAGAAGTAGCAAGGCATTCCCAAATAGGTCATAATACAGAGCAATTTTAAACTCTATCATAATAACTACCCCATTTTTAATATCCCATACGTAACATACTCATGAGAAGTCTGTACATATTGTTTTCATATTCGCTTAGCATAATATAACTCCCTACCCCACACGCACACACGCACACACGCACGCACACACGCACACACGCACGCACACACACACACACACACACACACACACACACACACACACACATATATACACTAGGGAAATGTCATTGAAATTCTCTTTGGTTTCTCTGTAGACCACTTGCAAACTATGGACTGTTTCACTGTAGTGTGTAGTCCCATTCACATACTACAGTTGACATAAATGGCAGTCTGTAGTCTGATAACATATTAGCTTGGCATAACATTATTTACAAATCTGAAGCTAAGAAAGGTTATTACAAATATCAGCAAAACCCCATATCAAGCCATATATAATCAATACAGTTTTGGCGATTTCAGTAATGTAATATGAACTGGTTATAAACTAGACATAGAGAAATCTGCAAACATTTCATCTGCTGGTAGAACATGTGGTCCTATAACTTTACTATTAAAACATTGTTATGCGCAATATTTAAGCTACAGTGCTGCTGTTAAACACAAGACACATAAAGCATGTGTTTCATAGATAATGCTCTTGAAATTAATACTTTGTAATGAGTAATGTTTTTGTCCTAGTAGGCTCAATGTGAGATCACAATTCACATGTTATCGTTTAATGTCCTTTTGAGACTTACACCTGCAGGGGATGCAAAAAACCCATATGTATGTAACTGCAATTTTATTTATATAGCACCACCCGCGTCCACAGTGCTTTACAAGATTACAATTGGGGAAAATATAACACAGACTGAGATATAGTACAGTAAGTGACAAAACACAGCAACATAAGCTATCGGGAATGGTTGATACAAGGTGAAAAGGCCAAGATGGTTTTTCTGAATTTTAAAATATACTAAAATATTATCTTCTCCAAAGGTCAGATATTTGTTGCTAGGAACAGAGATAAGGATTGAATGTAAAATAAATTATTGCTATCTGCCTATTCTGAGATACACGCAGTGCCCATTCTTGATAGATAATTTATTGTGGTCTCTAATGGGCACAACCACTAGAATTTCTATGCTACAGTTTGTCCTAAACCACCCTTAGGAGCGTCTATAAAAAATTCAAAAAGAGGGAAAAGTATAAAGGAAAGACTTCTACCTACAGTAGCTCTGATTGCTTGCTTTCTAAAACAAGGACAGTTTTTCTGTTAGACAGCTTTGATAAAGAAAACTCACTGAGTAAGTGGGACAGAATTTTTAATGTCTTAAAGATAGACAGCCTAATACTAGAGGTGCTAGGCTGAAGATGTGCCAAATTTTTAAATGACTGTGCACACTGTTTGATAGATTTGGCACATCTAGGCGCGTGTTAGACTCCTTTTTCTTCTTTATACCACCTATTGGGTGGTATACATTAGACCAGAATTCTGTGCCACAAAACTGGCTCATTCAAGGTTCTTTCTGGTACACGCATTAATACATTTGGACAATAATATATGCGCCAAGAAAATAGGCGCATAAAACACCAGAACTGAGGTGCAAAAACAATTGTAAATCTGCCCCACTGTCTTTCAGTTTAGACAATTGTATAATATTAAAGGGGTTGTCCAATTTGTAAAAAATTATTTGCATGTGGTTTACACGAAGGTAGATCTATCACTGACTAATGTGCTGTCTGTAGCTGAAATTTCTCTGTAAACCAGTCTCACATGCAGTCACATGACCAGACTCCTGTTGTTTATCTCCTACTTGTGTGAGGTTTCCTATTCTGAACATATGGTTATCTTCTCCCCTCTACTCCTCCCCTCTCTACCTCTCTGAAGAGCGAAACATCACAGACCACAAGACTCTCATCCCTAATGTTCCCTACTCTCCGCCTTCCCTCGTTGTTTCTGGAGGGAATGTTTTTCACTGATATGTGTTGTGTGTGTGAAGACAGGGAGTAATAACAGCAATACCTTACTCCTTTTAGTAGAGCGGCATGCAGGCAGCTGCAAATAGAGGCAATGTCTGTGAGAGAAAAGAGGAATTATGGGAACTAAAGTCCTTTACATGGTATCACAGCAAGTATTGCCAGCATCAAAACAGGTTCTATACAGAG